>NW_027669833.1:0-692000 GCF_964146895.1 Miniopterus schreibersii | reverse complement strand
CTCTCTAACCCTAGCCCTCAACGTAACCCTAACCCTAGGTCCAATCCTAAGCCTAACCGTCGCTCTAACCCCAGCCCTCAACATAACGCTAACCCTAGGTCCAATCCTAACCCTAACCGTCGCTCTAACCTTAGTACTCAACATAACCCTAACCGTAGGTCCAATCCTAACCCTAACCGTCTCTCTGACCCTAGCCCTCAACATAACCCTAACCCTAGGTCCAATCCTCACCCTAACCGTCTCTCTAACCCTAGCCCTCAACATAACCCTAACCCTAGGTCTAATCCTCACCCTAACCGTCTCTCTAACCCTAGCCCTCAACATAACCCTAACCCTAGGTCCAAACCTAACCCTAAAAGTCTCTCTAACCCTAGCCCTCAAAATAACCCTAACCCTAGGTCCAATCCTCACCCTAACCGTCTCTCTAACCCTAACCCTCAACATAACCCTAACCCTAGGTCCAATCCTTACCCTAACTGTCTCTCTAAACCTAGCCCTCAACATAACACTAACCCTAGGTCCAATCCTAACCCTATCCGTCTCTCTAACTCTAGCCCTCAACATAACCCTAACCCTAGGACGAATCCTAACCCTAACCGTCTCTCTAACCCTAGCCCTCAACATAACCTTAACCCTAGGTCCAATCCTACCCTAACCGTCTCTCTAACCCTAGCCCTCAACATAACCCTAACCCTAGGTCCAATCCTAACCCAAACCGTCTCTCTATCCCTAGACCTCAACATAACCCTAACCCTAGGACCAATCCTAACCCTAACTGTCTGTCTAACCCTAGCCCTCAACATAACCCTAACACTAGGTCCAATCCTAACCCTAACCGTCTCTCTAACCCTAGCCCTCAACATAACCCTAACCCTAGGTCCAATCCTAACCCTATCAGTCTCTCTAACTCTAGCCCTCAACATAACCCTAACCCTAGGACCAATCCTAACCCTAACCGTCTCTCTAACCCTAGCCCTCAACATAACCCTAACCCCAGGTCCAATCCTAACCCTAAATGTCTGTCTAACCCTCGCCCTCAACATAACCCTAACCCTAGGTCCAATCCTAACCCTAAATGTCTGTCTAACCCTAGCCCTCAACATAACCCTAACCCTAGGTCCAATCCTAACCCTAACCGTCTCTCTGACCCTAGCCCTCAACATGACCCTAACCCTAGGTCCAATCCTCACCCTAACCGTCTCTCTAACCCTAGCCCTCCACCTAACCCTAACCCTAGGTCTAATCCTCACCTTAACCGTCTCTCTAACCCTAGACCTCAACATAACCCTAACCCTAGGTCCAATCCTCACCCTAACCGTCTCTCTAACCCTAGCCCTCAACATAACTCTAACCCTAGGTCCAATCCTAACACTAACCGTCCCTCTAACCTTAGCCCTCAACATAACCCTAACCCTAGGTCCAATCCTAACCCTAACCGTCTCTCTAACCCTAGCCCTCAACATAACCCTAACCCTAGGTCCAATCCTAACCCTATCCGTCTCTCTAACTCTTGCCCTCAACATAACCCTAACCCTAGGACCAATCCTAACCCTAACCGTCTCTCTAACCCTAGCCCTCAACGTAACCCTAACCCTAGGTCCAATCCTAACCCTAACCGCAGCTCTAACCCTAGCCCTCAACATAACGCTAACCCTAGGTCCAATCCTAACCCTAACCGTCTCTCTGACCCTACCCCTCAACATGACCCTAATCCTAGGTCCAATCCTCACCCTAAACGTCTCTCTAACCCTTGCCCTCAATATAACCCTAACCCTAGGTCCAATCCTCACCCTAACCATCTCTCTAACCCTAGCCCTCAACATAACCCTAACCCTAGTTCCAATCCTAACACTAACCGTCCCTCTAACCCTAGCCCTCAACATAACCCTAACCCTAGGTCCAATCCTAACCCTAACCGTCTCTAACCCTAGCCCTCCACCTAACCCTAACCCTAGGTCCAAATCTCACCCTAACCGTCTCTCTAACCATAGCCCTCAACATAACCCTAACCCTAGGTCCAATCCTCACCCTAACCGTCTCTCTAACCCTAGCCCTCAACATAACTCTAACCCTAGGTCCAATCCTAACACTAACCGTCCCTCTAACCTTAGCCCTCAACATAACCCTAACCCTAGGTCCAATCCTAACCCTAACCGTCTCACTAACCCTAGCCCTCAACATAACCCCAACCCTAGGTCCAATCCTAACCCTATCCGGCTCTCTAACTCTAGCCCTCAACATGACCCTAACCCTAGGACCAATCCTAACCCTAACCGTCTCTCTAACCCTAGCCCTCAACGTAACCCTAACCCTAGGTCCAATCCTAAGCCTAACCGTCGCTCTAACCCTAGCCCTCAACATAACGCTAACCCTAGGTCCAATCCTAACCCTAACCGTCGCTCTAACCTTAGTACTCAACATAACCCTAACCGTAGGTCCAATCCTAACCCTAACCGTCTCTCTGACCCTAGCCCTCAACATAACCCTAACCCTAGGTCCAATCCTCACCCTAACCGTCTCTCTAACCCTAGCCCTCAACATAACCCTAACCCTAGGTCTAATCCTCACCCTAACCGTCTCTCTAACCCTAGCCCTCAACATAACCCTAACCCTAGGTCCAAACCTAACCCTAAAAGTCTCTCTAACCCTAGCCCTCAAAATAACCCTAACCCTAGGTCCAATCCTCACCCTAACCGTCTCTCTAACCCTAACCCTCAACATAACCCTAACCCTAGGTCCAATCCTTACCCTAACTGTCTCTCTAAACCTAGCCCTCAACATAACACTAACCCTAGGTCCAATCCTAACCCTATCCGTCTCTCTAACTCTAGCCCTCAACATAACCCTAACCCTAGGACGAATCCTAACCCTAACCGTCTCTCTAACCCTAGCCCTCAACATAACCCTAACCCTAGGTCCAATCCTACCCTAACCGTCTCTCTAACCCTAGCCCTCAACATAACCCTAACCCTAGGTCCAATCCTAACCCAAACCGTCTCTCTATCCCTAGACCTCAACATAACCCTAACCCTAGGACCAATCCTAACCCTAACTGTCTGTCTAACCCTAGCCCTCAACATAACCCTAACACTAGGTCCAATCCTAACCCTAACCGTCTCTCTAACCCTAGCCCTCAACATAACCCTAACCCTAGGTCCAATCCTAACCCTATCAGTCTCTCTAACTCTAGCCCTCAACATAACCCTAACCCTAGGACCAATCCTAACCCTAACCGTGTCTCTAACCCTAGCCCTCAACATAACCCTAACCCCAGGTCCAATCCTAACCCTAAATGTCTGTCTAACCCTAGCCCTCAACATAACCCTAACCCTAGGTCCAATCCTAACCCTAAATGTCTGTCTAACCCTAGCCCTCAACATAACCCTAACCCTAGGTCCAATCCTAACCCTAACCGTCTCTCTGACCCTAGCCCTCAACATGACCCTAACCCTAGGTCCAATCCTCACCCTAACCGTCTCTCTAACCCTTGCCCTCAACATAACCCTAACCCTAGGTCCAATCCTCACCCTAACCGTCTCTCTAGACCTAGCCCTCAACATAACCCTAACCCTAGGTCCAATCCTAACTCAAACCGTCTCTCTAACCCTGGACCTCAACATAACCCTAACCCTAGGTCCAATCCTAACCCTATCCGTCTCTCTAACTCTAGCCCTCAACATAACCCTAACCCTACGTCCAATCCTCACCCTAACCGTCTCTCTAACCCTAACCCTCAACATAACCCTAACGCTAGGTCCAATCCTAACCCTAACCGTCTCTCTAAACCTAGCCCTAAACATAACCCTAACCCTAGGACCAATCCTAACCCTAACCGTCTCTCTAACCCTAGCCCTCAACATAACCGTAACCCTAGGTCCAATCCTAACCCTAACCGTCTCTCTAACCCTAGCCCTCAACATAACCCTAACCTTAGGTCCAATCCTAACCCTATCCGTCTCTCTAACTCTAGCCCTCAACATAACCCTAACCCTAGGTCCAATCCTAACCCTAAATGTCTGTCTAACCCTAGCCCTCAACATAACACTAACCCTAGGTCCAATCCTAACCCTAACCGTCTCTCTGACCCTAGCCCTCAACATGACCCTAACCCTAGGTCCAATCCTCACCCTAACCGTCTCTCTAACCCTTGCCCGCAACATAACCCTAACCCTAGGTCCAATCCTCACCCTAACCGTCTCTGTAGACATAGCCCTCAACATAACCCTAACCCTAGGTCCAATCCTAACCCAAACCGTCTCTCTAACCCTAGACCTCAACATAACCCTAACCCTAGGTCCAATCCTAACCCTATCCGTCTCTCTAACTCTAGCCCTCAACATAACCCTAACCCTAGGTCCAATCCTAACCCTATCCGTCTCTCTAACTCTAGCCCTCAACATAACCCTAACCCTAGGTCCAATCCTAACCCTAAACGTCTCTCTAACCCTACCCTCAACATAACCCTAACCCTACGTCCAATCCTCACCCTAACCGTCTCTCTAACGCTAACCCTCAACATAACCCTAACCCTAGGTCCAATCCTAACCCTAACCGTCTCTCTAACCCTAGCACTCAACATAACCCTAACCCTAAGTCCAATCCTCACCCTAACCGTCTCTCTAACCCTAGCCCTCAACATAGCCCTAACCCTAGGTCCAATCCTAACCCTAACCGTCTCTCTAACCCTAGCCCTCAACCTAACCCTAACGCTAGGTCCAATCCTAACACTAACCGTCCCTCTAACCCTAGCCCTCAACATAACCCTAACCCTAGGTCCAATCCTAACCCTATCCGTCTCTCTAACTCTAGCCCTCAACATAACCCTAACCCTAGGACGAATCCTAACCCTAACTGTCTCTCTAACCCTAGCCCTCAACATAACCCTAACCCTAGGTCCAATCCTAACCCAAACCGTCTCTCTAACCCTAGACCTCAACATAACCCTAACCCTAGGACCAATCCTAAACCTAACTATCTGTCTAACCCTAGCCCTCAACCTAACCCTAACCCTAGGTCCAATCCTAACCCTAACCGTCTCTCTAACCCTAGCCCTCAACCTAACCCTAACCTTAGGTGCAATCCTAACCCTAACCGTCTCTCTGCCCCTAGCCCTCAGCATAACCCTAACCCTAGGTCCAATTCTAACCCTAACCGTCTCTCTAACCCTAGCCCTCAACATAACCCTAACCCTAGGTCCAATCCTAACCCTAACCGTCTCTCTAACCCTAGCCCTCAACGTAACCCTAACCGTAGGTCCAATCCTCACCCTAACCGTCTCTCTAACCCTAGCCCTCAACATAACCCTAACCCTAAGTCCAATCCTCACCCTAACCGTCTCTCTAACCCTAGCCCTCAACATAGCCCTAACCCTATGTCCAATCCTAACCTTAACCGTCTCTCTAACCCTAGCCCTCAACATAACCCTAACCCTAGGTCCAATCCTCACCCTAACCGTCTCTCTAACCCTAGCTCTCAACATAACCCTAACCCTAGGTCCAATCCTAACACTAACAGTCCCTCTAACCCTAGCCCTCAACATAACCCTAACCCTAGGTCCAATCCTAACCCTAACCGTCTCTCTAACCCTAGCCCTCAACATAACCCTAACCCTAGGTCCAATCCTCACCCTAACCGTCTCTCTAACCCTAGCTCTCAACATAACCCTAACCCTAGGTCCAATCCTAACACTAACCGTCCCTCTAACCCTAGCCCTCAACATAACCCTAACCCTAGGTCCAATCCTAACCCTAACCGTCTCTCTAACCCTAGCCCTCAATATAACCCTAACCCTAGGTCCAATCCTAACTCTAACCGTCTCTCTAACCCTAGCCCTCAACATAACCCTAACCTTAGGTCCAATCCTAACCCTATCGGTCTCTCTAACTCTAGCCCTCAACATAACCCTAACTCTAGGACCAATCCTAACCCTAACCGTGTCTCTAACCCTAGCCCTCAACGTAACCCTAACCCTATGTCCAATCCTAACCCTAACCATCGCTCTAACCCTAGCCCTCAACATAACGCTAACCCTAGGTCCAATCCTAACCCTAACCGTCTCTCTGACCCTAGCCCTAGGTCCAATCCTCACCCTAACCGTCTCTCTAACCCTTGCCCTCAACATAACCCTAACCCTAGGTCCAATCCTCACCCTAACCGTCTCTCTAGCCCTAGCCCTCAACCTAACCCTAACCCTAGGTCCAATCCTAACCCTAACCGTCTCTCTCACCCTAGACCTCAACATATCCCTAACCCTAGGTCCAATCCTAACCCTAACCGTCGCTCTAACCCTAGTACTCAACATAACCCTAACCGTAGGTCCAATCTTAACCCTAACCGTCTCTCTGACCTTAGCCCTCAACATAACCCTAACCCTAGGTCCAATCCTCACCCTAACCGTCTCTCTAACCCTAGCCCTCAACATAACCCTAACCCTAGGTCCAATCCTCACCCTAACCGTCTCTCTAACCCTAGCCCTCAACATAACCCTAACCCTAGGTCCAAACCTAACCCTAAACGTCTCTCTAACCCTAGCCCTCAACATAACCCTAACCCTAAGTCCAATCCTCACCCTAACCGTCTCTCTAACCCTAACCCTAACATAACCCTAACCCTAGGTCCAATCCTTACCCTAACTGTCTCTCTAACCCTAGCCCTCAACATAACCCTAACCCTAGGTCCAATCCTAACCCTATCCGTCTCTCTAACTCTAGCCCTCAACATAATCCTAACCCTAGGACGAATCCTAACCCTAACCGTCTCTCTAACCCTAGCCCTCAACATAACCCTAACCCTAGGTCCAATCCTCACCCTAACCGTCTCTCTAACCCTAGCCCTCATCATAACCCTAACCCTAGGTCCAATCCTAACCCAAACCGTCTCTCTAACCCTAGCCCTCAACATAACCCTAACCCTAGGACCAATCCTAACCCTAACCGTCTCTCTAACCCTAGCCCTCAACGTAACCCTAACCCTAGGTCCAATCCTAACCCTAACCGTCGCTCTAACCCTAGCCCTCAACATAACCCTAACCCTAGGTCCAATCCTAACCCTAACCGTCTCTCTGACCCTAGCCCTCAACATGACCCTAACCCTAGGTCCAATCCTCACCCTAACCGTCTGTCTAACCCTTGCCCTCAACATAACCCTAACCCTAGGTCCAATCCTCCCCCTAACCGTCTCTCTAGCCCTAGCCCTCAACATAACCCTAACCCTAGGTCCAATCCTAACCCAAACCGTCTCTCTAACCCTAGACCTCAACAGAACCCTAACCCTAGGTCCAATCCTAACCCTATCCGTCTCTCTAACTCTAGCCCTCAACATAACCCTAACCCTAGGACCAATCCTAACCCTAACCGTCTCTCTAACCCTAGCCCTCAACGTAACCCTAACCCTAGGTCCAATCCTAACCCTAACCGTCGCTCTAACCCTAGCCCTCAACATAACCCTAACCCTAGGTCCAATCCTAACCCTAACCGTCTCTCTAAACCTAGCCCTCAACATAACCCTAACCCTAGGACCAATTTTAACCCTAACCGTCTCTCTAACCCTACTCCTCAACATAACCCTAACCCTAGGTCCAATCCTAACCCTAACCGTCTCTCTAACCCTAGCCCTCAACATAACCCTGACCTTAGGTCCAATCCTAACCCTATCCGTCTCTCTAACTCTAGCCCTCAACATAACCCTAACCCTAGGACCAATCCTAACCCTAACCGTCTCTCTAACCCTAGCCCTCAACATAACCCTAACCCTAGGTCCAATCCTAACCCTAAACGTCTCTCTAACCCTAGCCCTCAACATAACCCTAACCCTAGGTCCAATCCTAACCCTATCCGTCTCTCTAACTCTAGCCCTCAACATAACCCTAACCCTAGGACCAAACCTAACCCTAACCGTCTCTCTAACCCTAGCCCTCAACGTAACCCTAACCCTAGGTCCAATCCTAACCCTAACCGTCGCTCTAACCCTAGCCCTCAACATAACCCTAACCCTAGGTCCAATCCTAACCCTAACAGTCTCTCTGACCCTAGCCCTCAACATGACCCTAACCCTAGGTCCAATCCTCACCCTAACCGTCTCTCTAACCCTTGCCCTCAACATAACCCTAACCCTAGGTCCAATCCTCACCCTAAGCGTCTCTCTAGCCCTAGCCCTCAACATAACCCTAACCCAAGGTCCAATCCTAACCCAAACCGTCTCTCTAACCCTAGACCTCAACATAACCCTAACCCTAGGTCCAATCCTAACCCTATCCGTCTCTCTAACTCTAGCCCTCAACATAACCCTAACCCTAGGACCAATCCTAACCCTAACCGTCTCTCTAACCCTAGCCCTCAACATAACCCTAACCCTAGGTCCAATCCTAACCCTAAACGTCTCTCTAACCCTAGCCCTCAACATAACCCTAATCCTACGTCCAATCCTCACCCTAACCATCTCTCTAACCCTAACCCTCAACATAACCCTAACCCTAGGTCCAATCCTAACCCTATCCGTCTCTCTAACTCTAGCCCTCAACATAACCCTAACCCTAGGTCCAATCCTAACCCTAACCGTCTGTCTAACCCTTGCCCTCAACATAACCCTAACCCTAGGTCCAATCCTCACCCTAACCGTCTCTCTAGCCCTAGCCCTCAACATAACCCTAACCCTAGGTCCAATCCTAACCCAAACCGTATCTCTAACCCTAGACCTCAACAGAACCCTAACCCTAGGTCCAATCCTAACCCTATCCGTCTCTCTAACTCTAGCCCACAACATAACCCTAACCCTAGGACCAATCCTAACCCTAACCGTCTCTAACCCTAACCTCAACATAACCCTAACCCTAGGTCCAATCCTAACCCTAACCGTCTCTCTAAACCTAGCCCTCAACATAACCCTAACCCTACGTCCAATCCTCACCCTAACCGTCTCTCTAACCCTAACCCTCAACATAACCCTAACCCTAGGTCCAATCCTAACCCTAACCGTCTCTCTAAACCTAGCCCTCAACATAACCCTAACCCTAGGACCAATCCTAACCCTAACCGTCTCTCTAACCCTACTCCTCAACATAACCCTAACCCTAGGTCCAATCCTAATCCTAACCGTCTCTCTAACCCTAGCCCTCAACATAACCCTAACCTTAGGTCCAATCCTAACCCTATCCGTCTCTCTAACCCTAGCCCTCAACATAACCCTAACCCTAGGTCCAATCCTAACCCTAAACGTCTCTCTAACCCTAGCCCTAAACATAACCCTAACCCTAGGTCCAATCCTAACCCTATCCGTCTCTCTAACTCTAGCCCTCAACATAACCCTAACCCTAGGACCAATCCTAACCCTAACCGTCTCTCTAACCCTAGCCCTCAACGTAACCCTAACCGTAGGTCCAATCCTCACCCTAACCGTCTCTCTAACCCTAGCCCTCAACCTAACCCTAACCGTAGGTCCAATCCTAACCCTAACCGTCTCTCTAACCCTAGCCCTCAACGTAACCCTAACCGTAGGTCCAATCCTCACCCTAACCGTCTCTCTAACCCTAGCCCTCAACCTAACCCTAACCGTAGGTCCAATCCTAACCCTAACCGTCTCTCTAACCCTAGCCCTCAACCTAACCCTAACCCTAGGTCCAATCCTAACCCTAACCGTCTCTCTGCCCCTAGCCCTCAGCATAACCCTAACCCTAGGTCCAATTATAACCCTAACTGTCTGTCTAACCCTAGCCCTCAACATAACCCTAACCCTAGGTCGAATCCTAACCCTAACCGTCTCTAACCCTAGCCCTCAACATAACCCTAAACCTAGGTCCAATCCTCACCCTAACCGTCTCCCTAACCCTAGCCCTCAACATAACCCTAACCCTAGGTCCAATCCTAACCCAAACCGTCTCTCTAAACCTAGCCCTCAACATAACCCTAATCCTAGGACCAATCCTAACCCTAAACGTCGCTCTAACCCTAGTACTCAACATAACCCTAACCCTAGGTCCAATACTAACCCTAACCGTCTCTCTAACCCTAGCCCTCAACCTAACCCTAACCCTAGGTCCAATCCTCACCCTAACCGTCTCTCTAACCCTAGCCCTCAACATAACCCTAACCCTAGGTCCAATCCTCACCCTAACCGTCTCTCTAACCCTAGCCCTCAACATAACTCTAACCCTAGGTCCAATCCTAACACTAACGGTCCCTCTAATCTTAGCCCTCAACATAACCCTAACCCTAGGTCCAATCCTTACCCTAACCGTCTCTCTAACCCTAGCCCTCAACATAACCCTAACCCTAGGTCCAATCCTAACCCTATCCGTCTCTCTAACTCTAGCCCTCAACATAACCCTCACCATAGGACCTATCCTAACCCTAACCGTCTCTCTAACCCTAGCCCTCAACGTAACCCTAACCCTAGGTCCAATCCTAACCCTAAGCGACGCTCTAACCCTAGCCCTCAACATAACGTTAACCCTAGGTCCAATCCTAACCCTAACCGTCTCTCTGACCCTAGCCCTCAACATGACCTAACCCTAGGACCAATCCTCACCCTAACCGTCTCTCTAACACTTGCCCTCAACATAACCCTAACCCTAGGTCCAATCCTCACCGTAACCGTCTCTCTAACCCTAGCCCTCAACATAACCCTAACCCTAGTTCCAATCCTAACACTAACCGTCCCTCTAACCCTAGCCCTCAACATAACCCTAACCCTAGGTCCAATCCTAACCCTAACCGTCTCTCTAACCCTAGCCCTCAACCTAACCCTAACCTTAGGTCCAATCCTAACCCTAACCGTCTCTCTGCCTCTAGCCCTCAGCATAACCCTAACCCTAGTTCCAATCCTTACCCTAACTGTCTGTCTAAGCCTAGCCCTCAACATAACCCTAACCCTAGGTCCAATCATAACCCTAACCGTCTCTCTAACCCTAGCCCTCAACATAAGCCTAACACTAGGTCCAATCCTCACCCTAACCGTCTCTCTAACCCTAGCCCTCAACATAACCCTAACCCTAAGTCCAATCCTCACCCTAACCGTCTCTCTAACCCTAGCCCTCAACATAGCCCTAACCGTAGGTCCAATCCTAACCCTAACCGTCTCTCTAACCCTAGCCCTCAACCTAAACCTAACCCTAGGTCCAATCCTAACCCTAACCGTCTCTCTGCCCCTAGCCCTCAGCATAACCCTAACCCTAGGTCCAATCCTAACCCTAACTGTCTGTCTAACCCTAGCCCTCAACATAACCCTAAACCTAGGTCCAATCCTCACCCTAACCGTCTCCCTAACCCTAGCCCTCAACATAACCCTAACCCTAGGTCCAATCCTAACCCAAACCGTCTCTCTAACCCTAGACTTCAACATAACCCTAATCCTAGGACCAATCCTAACCCTAAACGTCGCTCTAACCCTAGTACTCAACATAACCCTAACCCTAGGTCCAATCCTAACCCTAACCGTCTCTCTAACCCTAGCCCTCAACCTAACCCTAACCCTAGGTCTAATCCTCACCCTAACCGTCTATCTAACCCTAGCCCTCAACATAACTCTAACCCTAGGTCCAATCCTAACACTAACCGTCCCTCTAACCTTAGCCCTCAACATAACCCTAACCCTAGGTCCAATCCTAACCCTAACCGTCTCTCTAACCCTAGCCCTCAACATAACCCTAACCCTAGGTCCAATCCTAACCCTATCCATCTCTCTAACTCTAGCCCTCAACATAACCCTAACCCTAGGACCAATCCTAACCCTAACCGTCTCTCTAACCCTAGCCCTCAACGTAACCCTAACCCTAGGTCCAATCCTAACCCTAACCGTAGCTCTAACCCTAGCCCTCAACATAACGCTAACCCTAGGTCCAATCCTCACCCTAACCGTCTCTCTAACCCTAGCCCTCAACATAACTCTATCCCTAGGTCCAATCCTAACACTAACCGTCCCTCTAACATTAGCCCTCAACATAACCCTAACCCTAGGTCCAATCCTAACCCTAACCGTCTCTCTAACCCTAGCCCTCAACATAACCCTAACCCTAGGTCCAATCCTAACCCTATCCGTCTCTCTAACTCTAGCCCTCAACATGACCCTAACCCTAGGACCAATCCTAACCCTAACCGTCTCTCTAACCCTAGCCCTCAAAGTAACCCTAACCCTAGGTCCAATCCTAACCCTAACCGTCGCTCTAACCCTAGCCCTCAACATAACGCTAACCCTAGGTCCAATCCTAACCCTAACCGTCGCTCTAACCCTAGTACTCAACATAACCCTAACCGTAGGTCCAATCCTAACCCTAACCGTCTCTCTGACCCTAGCCCTCAACATAACCCTAACCCTAGGTCCAATCCTCACCCTAACCGTCTCTCTAACCCTAGCCCTCAAAATAACCCTAACCCTAGGTCTAATCCTCACCCTAACCGTCTCTCTAACCCTAGCCCTCAACATAACCCTAACCCTAGGTCCAAACCTAACCCTAAAAGTCTCTCTAACCCTAGCCCTCAAAATAACCCTAACCCTAGGTCCAATCCTCACCCTAACCGTCTCTCTAACCCTAACCCTCAACATAACCCTAACCCTAGGTCCAATCCTTACCCTAACTGTCTCTCTAACCCTAGCCCTCAACATAACCCTAACCCTAGGTCCAATCCTAACCCTATCCGTCTCTCTAACTCTAGCCCTCAACATAACCCTAACCCTAGGACGAATCCTAACTCTAACCGTCTCTCTAACCCTAGCCCTCAACATAACCCTAACCCTAGGTCCAATCCTCACCCTAACCGTCTCTCTAACCCTAGCCCTCAACATAACCCTAACCCTAGGTCCAATCCTAACCCAAACCGTCTCTCTAACCCTAGACCTCAACATAACCGTAACCCTAGGACCAATCCTAACCCTAACTGTCTGTCTAACCCTAGCCCTCAACATGACCCTAACCCTAGGTCCAATCCTCACCCTAACCGTCTCTCTAGACCTAGCCCTCAACATAACCCTATCCCTAGGTCCAATCCTAACCCAAACCGTCTCTCTAACCCTAGACCTCAACATAACCCTAACCCTAGGTCCAATCCTAACCCTATCCGTCTCTCTAACTCTAGCCCTCAACATAACCCTAACCCTATGACGAATCCTAACCCTAACCGTCTCTCTAACCCTAGCCCTCAACATAACCCTAACCCTAGGTCCAATCCTCACCCTAACCGTCTCTCTAATCCTAGCTCTCAACATAACCCTAACCCTAGGGCCAATCCTAACCCTAACCGTCTCTCTAACGCTAGCCCTCAACATAACCCTAACCCTAGTTCCAATCCTAACCCTAACCGTCTCTCTAACCCTAGCCCTCAACATAACCCTAACCCTAGGTCCAATCCTAACCCTAACCGTCTCTCTAACCCTAGCCCTCAACGTAACCCTAACCGTAGGTCCGATCCTCACCCTAACCGTCTCTCTAACCCTAGCCCTCAACATAACCCTAACCCTAAGTCCAATCCTAACCCTAACCGTCTGTCTGCCCCTAGCCCTCAGCATAACCCTAACCCTAGGTCCAATCCTAACCCTAACTGTCTGTCTAACCCTAGCCCTCAACATAACCCTAACCCTAGGTCCAATCCTAACCCTAACCGTCTCTAACCCTAGCCCTCAACATAACCCTAAACCTAGGTCCAATCCTCACCCTAAGCATCTCCCTAACCCTAGCCCTCAACATAACCCTAACCCTAGGTCCAATCCTAACCCAAACCGTCTCTCTAACCCTAGCCCTCAACATAACCCTAACCCTAGGTCCAATCCTAACCCTAACCGTCTCTCTAACCCTAGCCCTCAATATAACCCTAACCCTAGGTCCAATCCTAACTCTAACCGTCTCTCTAACCCTAGCCCTCAACATAACCCTAACCTTAGGTCCAATCCTAACCCTATCGGTCTCTCTAACTCTAGCCCTCAACATAACCCTAACTCTAGGACCAATCCTAACCCTAACCGTGTCTCTAACCCTACCCCTCAACGTAACCCTAACCCTATGTCCAATCCTAACCCTAACCATCGCTCTAACCCTAGCCCTCAACATAACGCTAACCCTAGGTCCAATCCTAACCCTAACTGTCTGTCTAACCCTAGACCTCAACATACCCCTAACCCTAGGTCCAATCCTAACCCTAACCATCTCTCTAACCCTAGCCCTCAACATAACCCGAACCCTAGGTCCAATCCTAACACTAACCGTCCCTCTAAACCTAGCCCTCAATATAACCCTAACCCTACGTCCAATCCTAACCCTAACCGACTCTCTAACCCTAGCCCTCAACATAACCCTAACCCTAGGTCCAATCCTAACCCTAACTGTCTGTCTAACCCTAGACCTCAACATAACCCTAACTCTAGGTCCAATCCTAACCCAAACCGTCTCTCTAACCCTAGCCCTCAACATTACCCTAACCCTAGGTCCAATCCTAACCCTAACCGTCGCTCTAACCCTAGCCCTCAACATAACCCTAACCCTAGGTCCAATCCTAAACCTAACCGTCTCTCTGAACCTCGTCCTCAGCATAACCCTAACCCTAGGTCCAATCCTAACCCTAACTGTCTGTCTAACCCTAGCCCTCAACATAACCCTAACCCTAGGTCCAATCCTAACCCTAACTGTCTCTCTAACCTTAGCCCTCAACCTAACCCTAACCCAAGGTCCAATCCTAACCCTAACCGTCTCTCTAACCCTAGCCCTCAACCTAACCCTAACCCTAGGTCCAATCCTAACCGTAACCGTCTCTCTGACCCTAGCCCTCAGAATAACCCTAACCCTAGGTCCAATCCTAACCCTAACTGTCTGTCTAACCCTCTCACTCAACATAACCCTAACCCTAGGTCCAATCCTAACCCTAACTGTCTGTCTAACCCTAGCCCTCAACATAACCCTAACCCTAGGTCCAATCCTAACCCAAACCGTCTCTCTAACCCTAGCCCTCAACATTACCCTAATGCTAGGTCCAATCCTAACCCTAACCGTCGCTCTAACCCTAGCCCTCACTATAACCCTAACCCTAGGTCCAATCCTAAACCTAACCGTCTCTCTGAACCTCGCCCTCAGCATAACCCTAACCCTAGGTCCAATCGTAATCCTAACTGTCTGTCTAAACCTAGCCCTCAACATAACCCTAACCCTAGGTCCAATCCTAACCCTAACTGTCTCTGTAACCTTAGCCCTCAACCTAACCCTAACCCTAGGTCCAATCGTAACCCTAACCGTCTCTCTAACCCTAGCCCTCAACCTAACCCTAACCCTAGGATCAATCCTAACCGTAACCGTCTCTCTGACCCTAGCCCTCAGAATAACCCTATCCCTAGGTCCAATCCTAACCCTAACTGTCTGTCTAACCCTCGCACTCAACATAACCCTAACCCTAGGTCCAATCCTAAGCATAACCGTCTCTCAAACCCTAGCACTCAACATAACCCTAACCCTAGGTCCAATCCTAACACTAACCGTCCCTCTAACCCTAGCCCTCAATATAACCCTAACCCTAGGTACAATCCTAAGCCTAACAGTCTCTCTAACCCTAGCCCTCAACATAACCCTAACCCTAGGTCCAATCCTAACCCTAACTGTCTGTCTAACCCTAGCCCTCAACATAACCCTAACCCTTGGTCCAATCCTAACGCTAACCATCTCTCTAACCCTAGCCCTCAACATAACCCTAACCCTAGGTCCAATCCTAACCCTATCCGTCTCTCTATCTCTAGCCCTCAACATAACCCTAACCCTAGGACCAATCCTAACCCTAACCGTCTCTCTAACCCTAACCCTCATCCTAACCCTAACCCTAGGTCCAATCCTAACCCTAACCGTTGCTCTAACCCTAGCCCTCAACATAACGCTAACCCTAGGTCCAATCCTAACCCTAACCGTCTCTCTGACCCTAGCCCTCAACATGACCCTAACCCTAGGTCCAATCCTCACCCTAACCGTCTCTCTAACCCTTGCCCTCAACATAACCCTAACCCTAGGTCCAATCCTCACCCTAACCGTCTCTTTAGCCCTAGCCCTCAACCTAACGCTAACCCTAGGTCCAATCCTAACCCAAACCGTCTCTCTAACCCTAGACCTCAACATAAACCTAACCCTAGGTCCAATCCTAACCCTAACCGTCGCTCTAACCCTAGTACTCCACATAACCCTAACCATAGTTCCAATCCTAACCCTAACCGTCTCTCTGACCCTAACCCTCAACATAACCCTAACCCTAGGTCCAATCCTCACACTAAACGTCTCTCTAACCCTAACTCTCAACATGACCCTAACCCTAAGTCCAATCCTCACCCTAACCGTCTCTCTAACCCTAGCCCTCAACATAGCCTTAACCCTAAGTCCAATCCTCACCCTAACCGTCTCTCTAACCCTAACCCTCAACATAACCCTAACCCTAGGTCCAATCCTAACCCTAACCGTCTCTCTAACCCTAGCCCTAAACATAACCCTAACCCTAGGTCCAATCCTAACCCTATCCGTGTCTCTAACTCTAGCCCTCAACATAAACCTAACCCTAGGTCCAATCCTAACCCTAACCGTCTCTCTAACCCTAGCCCTCAACATAACAATAACCCTAGGTCCAATCCTAACTCTAACTGTCTCTCTAACCGTAGCCCTCAACATAAGCCTAACCCTAGGTCCAATCCTAACCCTAACCGTCTCTCTAAACCTAGCCCTCAACGTAACCCTAACCCTAGGTCCAATCCTCACCCTAACCGTCTCTCTCACCCTAGCCCTCAACGTAACCCTAACCCTAAGTCCAATCCTCACCCTAACCGTCTCTCTAACCCTAGCCCTCAACATAGCCCTAACCGTAGGTCCAATCCTAACCCTATCCGTCTCTCTAACCCTAGCCCTCTACATAACCCTATCCCTAGTTCCAATCCTAACCCTATCCATGTCTCTAACTCTAGCCATCAACATAAACATAAACCCTAGGTCCAATCCTAACCCTAACCGTCTCTCTAAACCTAGCCCTCAACGTAACCCAAACCCTAGGTCCAATCCTCACCCTAACCATCTCTCTAACCCTAGCCCTCAACATAACCCTAACCCTAAGTCCAATCCTCACCCTAACCGTCTCTCTAACCCTAGCCCTCAACATAGCCTTAACCCTAGGTCCAATCCTAACCCTAACCGTCTCTCTAACCCTAGCCCTCAACCTAACCCTAACCCTAGGTCCAATCCTAACCCTAATGGTCTCTCTAAACCTGGCCCTCACACTAACCCTAACCCTAGGTCCAATCATAACCCTAACTGTCTCTCTGCCCCTAGACCTCAGCATAACCCTAACCCTAGGTCCAATCCTAACCCTAACTGTCTGTCTAACCCTAGCCCTCAACATAACCCTAACCCTAGGTCCAATCCTAACCCTAACCGTCTCTAACCCTAGCCCTCAACATAACCCTAAACCTAGGTCCAATCCTCACCCTAACCGTCTCCCTAACCCTAGCCCTCAACATAACCCTAACCCTAGGTCCAATCCTAACCCAAACCGTCTCTCTAACCCTAGACCTCAACATAACCCTAACCCTAGGACCAATCCTAACCCTAAACGTCGCTCTAACCCTAGTACTCAACATAACCCTAACCCTAGGTCCAATCCTAACCCTAACCGTCTCTCTAACCCTAGTCCTCAACCTAACCCCAACCCTAGGTCCAATCCTCACCCTAACCGTCTCTCTAACCCTAGCCCTCAACATAACCCTAACCCTAGGTCCAATCCTCACCCTAACCGTCTCTCTAACCCTAGCCCTCAACATAACCCTAACCCTAGGTCCAATCCTAACCCTAACCGTCTCTCTAAACCTAGCCCTCAACGTAACCCTAACCCTAGGTCCAATGCTCACCCTAACCTTCTCTCTAACCCTAGCCCTCAACGTAACTATAACCCTAAGTCCAATCCTCACCCTAACCGTCTCTCTAACCCTAGCCCTCAACATAGACCAACCGTAGGTCCAATCCTAACCCTAACCGTCTCTCTAACCCTAGCCCTCAACATAACCCTATCCCTCGTTCCAATCCTATCCCTATCCGTGTCTCTAACTCTAGCCCTCAACATAAACCTAACCCTAGGACCAATCCTAACCCTAACCGTCTCTCTAACCCTAGCCCTCAACATAAACTTAACCCTAGATCCAATCCTAACCCTAACTGTCTGTCTAACCCTAGCCCTCAACATAACCCTAACCCTCGGTCCAATCCTAACGCTAACCATCTCTCTAACCCTAGCCCTCAACATAACCCTAACCCTAGGTCCAATCCTAACCCTATCCGTCTCTCTATCTCTAGCCCTCAACATAACCCTAACCCTAGGACCAATCCTAACCCTAACCGTCTCTCTAACCCTAGCCCTCAACCTAACCCTAACCCTAGGTCCAATCCTAACCCTAACCGTTGCTCTAACCCTAGCCCTCAACATAACGCTAACCCTAGGTCCAATCCTAACCCTAACCGTCTCTCTGACCCTAGCCCTCAACATGACCCTAACCCTAGGTCCAATCCTCACCCTAACCGTCTCTCTAACCCTAGCCCTCAACGTAGCCCTAACCCTAGGTCCAATGCTAACCCTAACCGTCTCTCTAACCCTAGCCCTCAACATAACCCTATCCCTCGTTCCAATCCTAACCCTATCCGTGTCTCTAACTCTAGCCCTCAACATAAACCTAACCCTAGGACCAATCCTAACCCTAACCGTCTCTCTAACCCTAGCCCTCAACATAAACCTAACCCTAGGTCCAATCCTAACCCTAACCGTCTCTCTAACCCTAGAACTCAACCTAACCCTAACCCTACGTCCAATCCTAACCCTAACGGTCTCTCTAACCCTAGCCCTCAACCTAACCCTAACCTTAGGTCCAATCCTAACCCTAACCTTCTCTCTGCCCCTAGCCCTCAGCATAACCCTAACCCTAGGTCAAATCCTAACCCTAACACTCTGTCTAAGCCTAGCCCTCAACATAACCCTAACCCTAGGTCCAATCCTAACCCTAACCGTCTCTCTAACCCTAGCCCTAAACATAACCCTAACCGTAGGTCCAATCCTCACCCTAAACGTCTCTCTAACCCTAGCCCTCAACATAACCCTAACCCTAAGTCCAATCCTCACCCTAACCGTCTCTCTAACCCTAGCCCTCAACATAGCCCTAACCCTAGGTCCAATCCTAACCTTAACCGTCTCTCTAACCCTAGCCCTCAACCTAACCCTAACCCTAGGTCCAATCCTAACCCTAACCGTCTCTCTAACCCTAGCCCTCACACTAACCCTAACCCTAGGTCCAATCATAACCCTAACCGTCTCTCTGCCCCTAGACCTCAGCATAACCCTAACCCTAGGTCCAATCCTAACCCTAACTGTCTGTCTAACCCTAGCCCTCAACATAACCCTAACCCTAGGTCCAATCCTAACCCTAACCGTCTCTAACCCTAGCCCTCAACATAACCCTAAACCTAGGTCCAATCCTCACCCTAACCGTCTCCCTAACCCTAGCCCTCAACATAACCCTAACCCTAGGTCCAATCCTAACCCAAACCGTCTCTCTAACCCTAGACCTCAACATAACCCTAACCCTAGGACCAATCCTAACCCTAAAAGTCGCTCTAACCCTAGTACTCAACATAACCCTAACCCTAGGTCCAATCCTAATCCTAACCGTCTCTCTAACCCTAGTCCTCAACCTAACCCCAACCCTAGGTCCAATCCTCACCCTAACCGTCTCTCTATCCCTAGCCCTCAACATAACCCTAACCCTAGGTCCAATCCTCACCCAAACCGTCTCTCTAACCCTAGCCCTCAACATAACCCTAACCCTAGGTCCAATCCTAACCCTAACCATCTCTCTAACCCTAGCCCTCAACATAACCCTAACCCTAGGTCCAATCCTAACACTAACCGTCCCTCTAACCCTAGCCCTCAACATAACCCTAACACTAGGTCCAATCCTAACCCTAACCGTCTCTCTAACCATAGCCCTCAACATAACCCTAACCCTAGATCCAATCCTAACCCTATCCTCTCTCTAACTCTAGCCCTCAACATAACCCTAACCCTAGGACAAATCCTAACCCTAACCGTCTCTCTAACCCTAGCCCTCAACGTAACCCTAACTCTAGGTCCAATCGTAACCCTAACCGTCGCTCTAACCCTAGCCCTCAACATAACGCTAACCCTAGGTCCAATCCTCACCCTAACCGTCTCTCTAAACCTTGCCCTCAACATAACCCTAAACCTAGGTCCAATCCTCACCCTATCCGTCTCCCTAACCCTAGCCCTCAACATAACCCTAACCCTAGGTCCAATCCTAACCCAAACCGTCTCTGTAACCCTAGCCCTCAAGATAACCCTAACCCTAGGTCCAATCCAAACCCTAACAGTCTCTCTAACCTTAGCCCTCAACATAACCCTAACCCTAGGTCCAATCCTAACCCAAACGGTCTCTCTAACCCTGGTCCTCAACGTAAGCTAACCCTAGGTCCAATCCTCACCCTAACCGCCTCTCTAACTCTACCCCTCAACCCAACCCTTACCCTAGGTCCAATCCTAACCCTAACCGTCTCTCTAACCCTTGCCCTCAACCTAACCCTAACCCTAGGTCCAATCCTAACCCTAAGCATCTCTCTAACGCTAGCCCTCAACATAACCCTAACCCTACGTCCAATCCTAACCCTAACCGTCTCTCTAACCCTAGCCCTCAACGTAACCCGAACCCTAGGTCCAATCCTAACCCTAACCGTCGCTCTAACCCTAGTACTCAACATAACCCTAACCCTAGGTCCAATCCTAACCCTAACCGTCTCTCTAACCCTAGTCCTCAACCTAACCCTAACCCTAGGTCCAATCCTCACCCTAACCGTCTCTCTAACCCTAGCCCTCAACATAACCCTAACCCTAGGTCCAATCCTAAACCTAACTGTCTCTCTAACCCTAGCCCTCAACATAAGCCTAACCCTAGGTCCAATCCTAACCCTAACCGTCTCTCTAAACCTAGCCCTCAACGTAACCCAAACCCTAGGTCCAATCCTCACCCTAACCATCTCTCTAACCCTAGCCCTCAACATAACCCTAACCCTAAGTCCAATCCTCACCCTAACCGTCTCTCTAACCCTAGCCCTCAACATAGCCTTAACCCTAGGTCCAATCCTAACCCTAACCGTCTCTCTAACCCTAGCCCTCAACCTAACCCTAACCCTAGGTCCAATCCTAACCCTAACGGTCTCTCTAAACCTAGCCCTCACACTAACCCTAACCCTAGGTCCAATCATAACCCTAACTGTCTCTCTGCCCCTAGACCTCAGCATAACCCTAACCCTAGGTCCAATCCTAACCCTAACTGTCTGTCTAACCCTAGCCCTCAACATAACCCTAACCCTAGGTCCAATCCTAACCCTAACCGTCTCTAACCCTAGCCCTCAACATAACCCTAAACCTAGGTCCAATCCTCACCCTAACCGTCTCCCTAACCCTAGCCCTCAACATAACCCTAACCCTAGGTCCAATCCTAACCCAAACCGTCTCTCTAACCCTAGACCTCAACATAACCCTAACCCTAGGACCAATCCTAACCCTAAACGTCGCTCTAACCCTAGTACTCAACATAACCCTAACCCTAGGTCCAATCCTAACCCTAACCGTCTCTCTAACCCTAGTCCTCAACCTAACCCCAACCCTAGGTCCAATACTCACCCTAACCGTCTCTCTAACCCTAGCCCTCAACATAACCCTAACCCTAGGTCCAATCCTCACCCTAACCGTCTCTCTAACCCTAGCCCTCAACATAACCCTAACCCTAGGTCCAATCCTAACCCTAACCGTCTCTCTAAACCTAGCCCTCAACGTAACCCTAACCCTAGGTCCAATGCTCACCCTAACCTTCTCTCTAACCCTAGCCCTCAACGTAACTATAACCCTAAGTCCAATCCTCACCCTAACCGTCTCTCTAACCCTAGCCCTCAACATAGCCCAACCGTAGGTCCAATCCTAACCCTAACCGTCTCTCTAACCCTAGCCCTCAACATAACCCTATCCCTCGTTCCAATCCTATCCCTATCCGTGTCTCTAACTCTAGCCCTCAACATAAACCTAACCCTAGGACCAATCCTAACCCTAACCGTCTCTCTAACCCTAGCCCTCAACATAAACTTAACCCTAGGTCCAATCCTAACCCTAACTGTCTGTCTAACCCTAGCCCTCAACATAACCCTAACCCTCGGTCCAATCCTAACGCTAACCATCTCTCTAACCCTAGCCCTCAACATAACCCTAACCCTAGGTCCAATCCTAACCCTATCCGTCTCTCTATCTCTAGCCCTCAACATAACCCTAACCCTAGGACCAATCCTAACCCTAACCGTCTCTCTAACCCTAGCCCTCAACCTAACCCTAACCCTAGGTCCAATCCTAACCCTAACCGTTGCTCTAACCCTAGCCCTCAACATAACGCTAACCCTAGGTCCAATCCTAACCCTAACCGTCTCTCTGACCCTAGCCCTCAACATGACCCTAACCCTAGGTCCAATCCTCACCCTAACCGTCTCTCTAACCCTAGCCCTCAACATAGCCCTAACCCTAGGTCCAATCCTAACCCTAACCGTCTCTCTAACCCTAGCCCTCAACATAACCCTATCCCTCGTTCCAATCCTAACCCTATCCGTGTCTCTAACTCTAGCCCTCAACATAAACCTAACCCTAGGACCAATCCTAACCCTAACCGTCTCTCTAACCCTAGCCCTCAACATAAACCTAACCCTAGGTCCAATCCTAACCCTAACCGTCTCTCTACCCTAGAACTCAACATAACCCTAACCCTACGTCCAATCCTAACCCTAACGGTCTCTCTAACCCTAGCCCTCAACCTAACCCTAACCTTAGGTCCAATCCTAACCCTAACCTTCTCTCTGCCCCTAGCCCTCAGCATAACCCTAACCCTAGGTCAAATCCTAACCCTAACACTCTGTCTAAGCCTAGCCCTCAACATAACCCTAACCCTAGGTCCAATCCTAACCCTAACCGTCTCTCTAACCCTAGCCCTAAACATAACCCTAACCGTAGGTCCAATCCTCACCCTAAACGTCTATCTAACCCTAGCCCTCAACATAACCCTAACCCTAAGTCCAATCCTCACCCTAACCGTCTCTCTAACCCTAGCCCTCAACATAGCCCTAACCCTAGGTCCAATCCTAACCTTAACCGTCTCTCTAACCCTAGCCCTCAACCTAACCCTAACCCTAGGTCCAATCCTAACCCTAACCGTCTCTCTAACCCTAGCCCTCACACTAACCCTAACCCTAGGTCCAATCATAACCCTAACCGTCTCTCTGCCCCTAGACCTCAGCATAACCCTAACCCTAGGTCCAATCCTAACCCTAACTGTCTGTCTAACCCTAGCCCTCAACATAACCCTAACCCTAGGTCCAATCCTAACCCTAACCGTCTCTAACCCTAGCCCTCAACATAACCCTAAACCTAGGTCCAATCCTCACCCTAACCGTCTCCCTAACCCTAGCCCTCAACATAACCCTAACCCTAGGTCCAATCCTAACCCAAACCGTCTCTCTAACCCTAGACCTCAACATAACCCTAACCCTAGGACCAATCCTAACCCTAAAAGTCGCTCTAACCCTAGTACTCAACATAACCCTAACCCTAGGTCCAATCCTAATCCTAACCGTCTCTCTAACCCTAGTCCTCAACCTAACCCCAACCCTAGGTCCAATCCTCACCCTAACCGTCTCTCTATCCCTAGCCCTCAACATAACCCTAACCCTAGGTCCAATCCTCACCCAAACCGTCTCTCTAACCCTAGCCCTCAACATAACCCTAACCCTAGGTCCAATCCTAACCCTAACCATCTCTCTAACCCTAGCCCTCAACATAACCCTAACCCTAGGTCCAATCCTAACACTAACCGTCCCTCTAACCCTAGCCCTCAACATAACCCTAACACTAGGTCCAATCCTAACCCTAACCGTCTCTCTAACCATAGCCCTCAACATAACCCTAACCCTAGATCCAATCCTAACCCTATCCTCTCTCTAACTCTAGCCCTCAACATAACCCTAACCCTAGGACCAATCCTAACCCTAACCGTCTCTCTAACCCTAGCCCTCAACGTAACCCTAACTCTAGGTCCAATCGTAACCCTAACCGTCGCTCTAACCCTAGCCCTCAACATAACGCTAACCCTAGGTCCAATCCTAACCCTAACCGTCTCTCTGACCCTAGCCCTCAACATGACCCTAACCCTAGGTCCAATCCTCACCCTAACCGTCTCTCTAAACCTTGCCCTCAACATAACCCTAAACCTAGGTCCAATCCTCACCCTATCCGTCTCCCTAACCCTAGCCCTCAACATAACCCTAACCCTAGGTCCAATCCTAACCCAAACCGTCTCTGTAACCCTAGCCCTCAAGATAACCCTAACCCTAGGTCCAATCCAAACCCTAACAGTCTCTCTAACCTTAGCCCTCAACATAACCCTAACCCTAGGTCCAATCCTAACCCAAACGGTCTCTCTAACCCTGGTCCTCAACGTAAGCTAACCCTAGGTCCAATCCTCACCCTAACCGCCTCTCTAACTCTACCCCTCAACCCAACCCTAACCCTAGGTCCAATCCTAACCCTAACCGTCTCTCTAACCCTTGCCCTCAACCTAACCCTAACCCTAGGTCCAATCCTAACCCTAAGCATCTCTCTAACGCTAGCCCTCAACATAACCCTAACCCTACGTCCAATCCTAACCCTAACCGTCTCTCTAACCCTAGCCCTCAACGTAACCCGAACCCTACGTCCAATCCTAACCCTAACCGTTTCTCTATCCCTAGCCGTCAACCTAACCCTAACCCTAGGTCCAATCCTCACCCTAACCGTCTCCCTAACCCTAGCCCTCAACCTAACCCTAACCCTAGGTTCAATCCTAACCCTAACCGTTTCTCTATCCCTAGCCGTCAACCTAACCCTAACCCTAGGTCCAATCCTCACCCTAACCGTCTCCCTAACCCTAGCCCTCAACCTAACCCTAACCCTAGGTCCAATCCTAACCCTAACCGTCTCTCTAACCCTTGCCCTCAACCTAACCCTAACCCTAGGTCCAATCCTAACCCTAATCATCTCTCTAACGCTAGCCCTCAACATAACCCTAACCCTAGGTCCAATCCTAACCCAAACCGTCTCTCTAACCATAGACCTCAACCTAACCCTAACCCTAGGACCAATCCTAACCCTAAACGTCGCTCTAACCCTAGTACTCAACATAACCCTAACCCTAGGTCCAATCCTAACCCTAACCGTCTCTCTAACCCTAGTCCTCAACCTAACCCTAACCCTAGGTCCAATCCTCACCCTAACCGTCTCTCTAACCCTAGCCCTCAACATAACCCTAACCCTAGGTCCAATCCTCACCCTAACCGTCTCTCTAACCCTAGCCCTCAACATAACCCTAACCCTTGGTCCAATCCTAACCCTAACCATCCCTCTAACCCTAGCCCTCAACATAACCCTAACCCTAGGTCCAATCCTAACCCTAACCGTCTCTCTAACCATAGCCCTCAACATAACCCTAACCCTAGGTCCAATCCTAACCCTATCCGTCTCTCTAACTCTAGCCCTCAACATAACCCTAACCCTAGGACCAATCCTAACCCTAACCGTCTCTCTAACCCTAGCCCTCAACGTAACCCTAACCCTAGGTCCAATCCTAACCCTAACCGTCGCTCTAACCCTAGCCCTCAACATAACGCTAACCCTAGGTCCAATCCTAACCCTTACCGTCTCTCTGACCCTAGCCCTCAACATGACCCTAACCCTAGGTCCAATCCTCACCCTAACCGTCTCTCTAAACCTTGCCCTCAACATAACCCTAAACCTAGTTCCAATCCTCACCCTAACCGTCTCCCTAACCCTAGCCCTCAACATAACCCTAACCCTAGGTCCAATCCTAACCCAAACCGTCTCTGTAACCCTAGCCCTCAAGATAACCCTAACCCTAGGTCAAATCCTAACCGTAACAGTCTCTCTAACCTTAGCCCTCAACATAACCTTAACCCTAGGTCCAATCCTAACCCAAACGGTCTCTCTAACCCTGGTCCTCAACGTAACCTAACCCTAGGTCCAATCCTCACCCTAACCGCCTCTCTAACTCTACCCCTCAACCCAACCCTAACCCTAGGTCCAATCCTAACCCTAACCGTCTCTCTAACCCTTGCCCTCAAACTAACCCTAACCCTAGGTCCAATCCTAACCCTAAGCATCTCTCTAACGCTAGCCCTCAACATAACCCTAACCCTACGTCCAATCCTATCCCTAACCGTCTCTCTTACCCTAGCCCTCAACGTAACCCGAACCCTAGGTCCAATCCTAACCCTAACCGTTTCTCTATCCCTAGCCGTCAACCTAACCCTAACCCTAGGTCCAAATTCACCCTAACCGTCTCCCTAACCCTAGCCCTCAACCTAACCCTAACCCTAGGTCCAATCCTAACCCTAAACGTATCTCTAACCCTAGCCCTCAACATAACCCTAACCCTAGGTCCAATCCTAACCCTAACCGTCTCTCTAACCCTAGCCCTCAACATAACTCTAACCCTAGGTCCAATCCTAACCCTAACCGTCTCTCTAACCCTAGCACTCAACCTAACCCTAACCCTAGGTCCAATCCTAACCCTAACCGTCTCTCTAACCCTAGCCCTCAACCTAAACCTAACCCTAGGTGCAATCCTAACCCTAAGCCTCTCTGTAACCCTAGCCCTCAACATAACCCTAACCCTAGGTCCAATCCTAACCCTAACCGTCTCTCTAACCCTAGCCCTCAACATAACCCTAACCCTAGGTCCAATCCTAACCCTAACAGTCTCTCTAACCGTAGCCCTCAACATAACCCTAACCCTACGTCCAATCCTAACCCTAACAGTCTCTGTAAACCTAGCCCTCAACATAACCCTAACTCTAGGTCCAATCCTCACCCTAACCGTCTCTCTAACCCTAGCCCTCAACATAACCCTAACCCTAGGTCCAATCCTCACCCTAACCGTCTCTCTAACCCTAGCCCTCAACATAACCCTAACCCTAGGTCCAATCATAACGCTAACCCTCTCTCTAACCCTAGCCCTCAACATAACCCCAACCCTAGGTCCAATCCTAACCCTAACGGTCTCTCTAACCGTAGCCCTCAACATAACCCTAACCCTAGGTCCAATCCTAACCCTAACAGTCTCTCTAAACCTAGCCCTCAACATAACGCTAACCCTAGGTCCAATCCTCACCCTAACCGTCTCTCTAAACCTAGCCCTCAACATAACGCTAACCCTAGGTCCAATCCTCACCCTAACCGTCTCTCTAAACCTAGCCCTCAACATAACCCTAACCCTAGGTCCAATCCTAACCCTAACCGTCTCTCTAACCCTAGCCCTCAACATAATCGTAACCCTAGGTCCAATCCTAACCTAACCGTCTCTCTAACCCTAGCCCTCAACATAACCCTAACCCTAGGCCAATCCTAACCCTAACCGTCTCTCTAACCCTAGCCCTCAACATAACCCTAACCCTAGGTCCAATCCTAACCCTAACAGTCTCTCTAACCGTAGCCCTCAACATGACCCTAACCCTAGGTCCAATCCTAACCCAAACCGTCTCTCTAACCCTAGCCCTCAACATAACCCTAACCCTAGGTCCAAACCTAACCCTAACCCTCTCTCTAACCCTAGCCCTCAACATAACCCTAACCCTAGGTCCAATCCTAACCCTAACCTTCTCTCTAACCCTAGCCCTCAACATAACCCTAACCCTAGGTCCAAACCTAACCCTAACCCTCTCTCTAACCCTAGCCCTCAACATAACCCTAACCCTAGGTCCAATCCTAACCCTAACCGCCTCTCTAACCCTAGCCCTCAATCTAACCCTAACCCGAGGTCCAATCCTAACCCTAACCGTCTCTCTAACCCTTGCCCTCAACCTAACACTAACCCTAGGTCCAATCCTAACCCTAAGCACCTCTCTAACCCTAGCCCTCAACATAACCCTAACCCTACGTCCAATCTTAACCCTAACCGTCTCTCTAAACTTAGTCCTCTACATAACCCTAACTCTACGTCCAATCCTAACCCTAACGGTCTCTCTAACCCTACCCCTCAACCTAACCCTAACCCTAGGTCCAATCCTAATCCTAACCATCTCTCTAACCCTTGCCCTCAACCTAACCCTAACCCTAGGTCCAATCCTAACCCTAAGCATCTCTCTAACCCTAGCCCTCAACATAACCCTAACCCTACGTCCAAACCTAACCCTAACCGTCTCTCTAACCTTAGCCCTCTACATAACCCTAACCCTACGTCCAATCCTAACCCTAACAGTCTCTCTAACCCTAGCCCTCAACATAACCCTATCTCTAGGTCCAATCCTCACCCTAACCGTCTCTCTAACCCTAGCCCTCAACATAACCCTAACCCTAGGTCCAATCCTCACCCTAACCGTCTCTCTAACCCTAGCCCTCAACATAACCCAAACCCTAGGTCCAATCCTAACCCTTACCGCCTCTCTAACCCTAGCCCTCAACATAACCCTAACCCTAGGTCCAATCCTAACGCTAACCGTCTCTCTAACCCTAGCCCTGAACAAAACCCTAACCCTAGGTCCAATCCTAAACCTAACCGTCTCTCTAACCCTAGCCCTCAACATAACCCTAACCCTAGGTCCAATCCTAACCCTAAGCGTCTCTCTAACCCTAGCCCTCAACATAACCCTAACCCTAGGTCCAATCCTAACCCTATCCATTTCTCTAACCCTAGCCCTCAACATAACCCTAACCCTAGGTCCAATCCTACCCCTAACCGTCTCTCTAACCCCAGCCCTCAACAAAACCCTGACCCTAGGCCCAATCCTAACCCTAACCGTCTCTCTAACCCTAGCCCTCAACATAACCCTAACCCTAGGTCCAATCCGAGCCCTAACCGTCTCTCTAACCCTAGCCCTCAACATAACCCTAACCCTAGGTCCAATCCTCACCCTAACCGTCTCTCTAACCCTAGCCCTCAACATAACGCTAACCCTAGGTCCAATCCTAACCCTAACCATCTCTCTAACCCTAGCCCTCAACATAACCCAAACCCTAGGTCCAATCCTAACCCTAACCGTCTCTCTAACCCTAGCCCTCAACATAACCCTAACCCTAGGTCCAATCCTAACCCTAAACATCTCTCTATCCCTTGCCCTCAACATAACCCTAACCCTAGGTCCAATCCTCACCCTAACCGTCTCCCTAACCCTAGCCCTCAACCTAACCCTAACCCTAGGTCCAATCCTAACCCTAACCGTCTCTCTAACCCTAGCCCTCAACATAACCCTAACCCTAGGTCCATTCCTAACAATAACAGTCTCTCTAACCCTAGCCCTCAACATAACTCTAACCCTAGGTCCAATCCTAACCCTAACCGTCTCTCTAACCCTAGCCCTCAACATAACCCTAACCCTAGGTCCAATCCTCACCATAACCGCCTCTCTAACCCTAGCCCTCAACATAACCCTAACCCTAGGTCCAATCCTAACGCTAACCGTCTCTCTATCCCTAGCACTCAACATAACCCTAACCCTAGGTCCAATCCTGACCCTAACCGTCTCCCTAAACCTAGCCCTCAACCTAAGCCTAACCCTAGTTCCAACCCTAACCCTAACCGTCTCTCTAACCCTAGCCCTCAACATAACCCTAACCCTAGGTCCAATCCTAACCCTAACTGTCTCTCTAACCCTAGCCCTCAACATAACTCTAACCGTAGGTCCAATCCTAACCCTAACCGTCTCTCTAACCCTAGCCCTCAACATAACCCTAACCCTAGGTCCAATCCTAAACCTAACCGTCTCTCTAACCCTTGACCTCAACCTAACCCTAACCCTAGGTCCATTCCTAACCCTAAGCATCTCTCTAACCCTAGCCCTCAACATAACCCTAACCCTACGTCCAAACCTAACCCTAACCGTCTCTCTAACCCTAGCCCTCTACATAACCCTAACCCTAGGTCCAATGCAAACCCTAACCCTCTCTGTAACCCTAGCCCTCAACATAACAATAACCCCTAGGTCCAATTCTAACCCTAACCGTCTCTCTAACCCTAGCCCTCAACATAACCCGAACCCTAGGTCCAATCCTAACCCTAACCGTCTCTCTAACCCTAGCCCTCAACATAACCCTAACCCTAGGTCCAATCCTAACCCTAACCGTCTCTCTAACCCTAGCCCTCAACATAACCTTAACCCTAGGTCCAATCCTAACCCTAACTGTCTCTCTAACCCTAGCCCTCAACATATCCTAACCCTAGGTCCAATCCTAACCCTACCGTCTCTATAACCCTAGCCCTCAACATAACCCTAACCCTAGGTCCAATCCTCACCCTAACCGCCTCTCTAACCCTAGCCCTCAACATAACCCTAACTCTAGGTCCAATCCTAACCCTAACCGTCTCTCTATCCCTAGCCCTCTACCTAACCCTAACCCTAGGACCAATTCTAACCCTAACCGTCTCCCTAACCCTAGCCCTCAACATAACCCGAACCCTAGGTCCAATCCTAACCCTAACCGTCTCTCTAACCCGAGCCCTCAACATAACACTAACCCTAGGTCCAATCCTAACCCTAACCCTCTCTCTAACCCTAGCCCTCAACCTAACCCTAACCCTAGGTCCAATTATCACCCTAACCGCCTCTCTAACCCTAGCCCTCAACATAACCCTAACCCTAGGTCCAATACTAACCCTAACCGTCTCTCTAACCGTAGCCCTCAACCTAACCCTAACCCTAGGTCCAATCCTCACCCTAACCGTCTCTCTAACCCTAGCCCTCAACATAATCCTAACCCTAGGTCCAATTCTAACCCTCACCGCCTCTCTAACCCTAGCCCTCAACATAACCCTAACCCTAGGTCCAATCCTAATGCTAACCGTCTCTCTAACCCTAGCCCTCAACATAACCCTAACCCTAGGTCCAATCCTAACCCTAACAGTCTCTCTAAACTTAGCCCTCAACATAACCCTAACCCTAGGTCCAATCCTAAACCAAACCGTCTCTCTAACCCTAGCCCTCAACATAACCCTAACCCTAAATCCAATCCTAACCCTAACCGTCTCTCTAACCCTAGCCCTCAACCTAACCCTAACCCTAGGTCCAATCCTAACCCTAAGCGTCTCTCTAACCCTAGCCCTCAACATAACCCTAACCCTAGGTCCAATCCTAACCCTATCCGTTTCTCTAACCCTAGCCCTCAACATAACCCTAACCCTAGGTCCAATCCTACCCCTAACTGTCTCTCTAACCCCAGCCCTCAACATAACCCTGGCCCTAGGCCCAATCCTAACCCTAACCGTCTCCTTATCACTAGCCCTCAACATAACCCTAACCCTAGGTCCAATCCGAACCCTAACCGTCTCTCTAACCCTAGCCCTCAACATAACCCTAACCCTAGGTCCAATCCTCACCCTAACCGTCTCTCTAACCCTAGCCCTCAACATAACCCTAACCCTAGGTCCAATCCTAACCCTAACCATCTCTCTAACCCTAGCCTTCAACATAATCCTAACCCTAGGTCCAATCCTAACCCTAACCGTCTCTCTAACCCTAGCCCTCAACATAACCCAAACCCTAGGTCCAATCCTTACGCTAACCGTCTCTCTAACCCTAGCCCTCAACATAACCCTAACCCTAGGTCCAATCCTAACCCTAACCATGTCTCTATCCCTTGCCCTCAACATAACCCTAACCCTAGGTCCAATCCTCACCCTAACCGTCTCCCTAACCCTAGCCCTCAACCTAACCCTAACCCTAGGTCCAATCCTAACCCTAACCGTCTCTCTAACCCTAGCCCTCAACATAACCCTAACCCTAGGTCCATTCCTAACCCTAACTGTCTCTCTAACCCTAGCCCTCAACATAACTCTAACCCTAGGTCCAATCCTAACCCTAACCGTCTCTCTAACCCTAGCCCTCAACATAACCCTAACCGTAGGTCCAATCCTCACCATAACCGCCTCTCTAACCCTAGCCCTCAACATAACCCTAACCCTAGGTCCAATCCTAACGCTAACCGTCTCTCTATCCCTAGCACTCAACATAACCCTAACCCTAGGTCCAATCCTGACCCTAACCGTCTCCCTAACCCTAGCCCTCAACCTAACCCTAACCCTAGGTCCAATCCTAACCCTAACCGTCTCTCTAACCCTAGCCCTCAACATAACCCTAACCCTAGGTCCATTCCTAACCCTAACCGTCTCTCTAACCCTAGCCCTCAACATAACCCTAACCCTAGGTCCAATATTAACCCTAACTGTCTCTCTAACCCTAGCCCTCAACATAACTCTAACCGTAGATCCAATCCTAACCCTAACCGTCTCTCTAACCCTAGCCCTCAACATATCCCTAACCCTAGGTCCAATCCTAACCCTAACCGTCTCTCTAACCCTTGCCCTCAACCTAACCCTAACCCTAGGTCCATTCCTAACCCTAAGCATCTCTCTAACCCTAGCCCTCAACATAATCCTAACCCTACGTCCAAACCTAACCATAACCCTCTCTCTAACCTTAGCCCTCTACATAACCCTAACCCTACGTCCAATCCTAACCCTAACCGTCTCTCTAACCCTAGCCCTCAACATAACACGAACCCTAGGTCCAATCCTAACCCTAACCGTCTCTCTAACCCTAGCCCTCAACATAACACGAACCCTAGGTCCAATCCTAACCCTAACCGTCTCTCTAACTCTAGCCCTCAACATAACCCTAACCCTAGGTCCAATCCAAACCCTAACCCTCTCTCTAACCCTAGCCCTCAACATAACAATAACCCCTAGGTCCAATTCTAACCCTAACCGTCTCTCTAACCCTAGCCCTCATCATAACCCGAACCCTAGGTCCAATCCTAACCCTAACCGTCTCTCTAACCCTAGCCCTCAACATAACCCTAACCCTAGGTCCAATCCTAACCCTAACCGTCTCTCTAACCCTAGCCCTCAACATAACCTTAACCCTAGGTCCAATCCTAACCCTAACTGTCTCTCTAACCCTAGCCCTCATCATATCCTAACCCTAGGTCCAATCCTAACCCTACCGTCTCTATAACCCTAGCCCTCAACATAACCCTAACCCTAGGTCCAATCCTCTCCCTAACCGCCTCTCTATCCCTAGCCCTCAACATAACCCTAACTCTAGGTCCGATCCTAACCCTAACCGTCTCTCTATCCCTAGCCCTCTACCTAACCCTAACCCTAGGACCAATTCTAACCCTAACCGTCTCCCTAACCCTAGCCCTCAACATAACCCGAACCCTAGGTCCAATCCTAACCCTAACCGTCTGTCTAACCCGTGCCCTCAACATAACACTAACCCTAGGTCCAATCATAACCCTAACCCTCTCTCTAACCCTAGCCCTCAACATAACCCTAACCCTAGGTCTAATCCTAACCCTAACCGTCTCTCTAACCCTAGCCCTCAACCTAACCCTAACCCTAGGTCCAATTATCACCCTAACCGCCTCTCTAACCCTAGCCCTCAACATAACCCTAACCCCAGGTCCAATACTAACCCTAACCGTCGCTCTAACCCTAGCCCTCAACATAACCCTAACCCTAGGTCCAATCCTAACCCTATCCTTCTCTCTAACTCTAGCCCTCAACATAACCCTAACCTTGGACCAATCCTAACCGTAACCGTCTCTCTGACCCTAGCCCTCAGCATAACCCTAACCCTAGGACCAATCCTAACCCTGACTGTCTGTCTAACCCTCGCCCTCAACATAACCCTAACCCTAGGTCCAATCCTAAGCCTAACCGTCTCTCAAACCCTAGCCCTCAACATGACCCTAACCCTAGGTCCAATTCTCACCCTAACCCTCTCTCTAACCCTAACCCTCAACATAACCCTAACCCTAGGTCCAATCCTAACCCTAACCGTCGCTCTAACCCTAGCCCTCAACATAACCCTAACCCTAGGTCCAATCCTAAACCTAACAGTCTCTCTGACCCTAGCCCTCAGCATAACCCTAACCCTAGGTCCAATCCTAACCCTAACCGTCTCTCTAAACTTAGCCCTCAACCTAACCCTAACCCTAGGTCCAATCCTAACCCTAACCGTCTCTCTAACCCTAGCTCTCAACATAACCCTAACCCTAGGTCCAATCCTAACCCAAACCGTCCCTGTAACCCTAGCCCTCAACGTAACCCTAACCCTAGGTCCAATCCTAACCCTAACCATCGCTCTAACCCTAGCCCTCAACATAACCCTAACCCTAGGTTCAATCCTAACCCTAACCGTCTCTCTAACCCTAGCTCTCAACATAACCCTAACCCTAGGTCCAATCCTAACCCAAACCGTCTCTGTAACCCTAGCCCTCAACATAACCCTAACCCTAGGTCCAATCCTAACCCTAACCATCGCTCTAAACCTAGCCCTCAACATAACCCTAACCCTAGGTCTAATCCTCACCCTAAACGTCTCTCTAACCCTAGCCTTCAACATAACCCTACCCCTACGTCCAATCCTCACCCTAACCGTCTCTCTAACCCTAGCCCTCAACATGACCCTAACCCTAGGTCCAATCCTAACCCAAACCCTCTCTCTAACCCTAGCCCTCAACATTACCCTAACCCTAGGTCCAATCCTAACCCTAACCGTCGCTCTGACCCTAGCCCTCAACAGAACCCTAACCCTAGGTCCAATCCTAAACCTAACCGTCTCTCTGACCCTAGTCCTCAACATAACCCTAACCCTAGGTCCAATCCTCGCCCTAACCGTCTCTCTAACCCTAGCCCTCAACATAACCCTAACCCTAGGTCCAATCCTAACCCTAATCGTCTCTCTAACCCTAGCCCTCAACATAACCCTAACCCTAGGTCCAATCCTCACCCTAACCGTCTCTCTAACCCTAACCCTCAACATAACCCTAACCCTAGGTCCAATCCTAACCCTAACCGTCTCTCTAACCCTAGCCCTCAACATAACCCTAACCCTAGGTCCAATCCTAACCCTTTCCGTGTCTCTAACTCTAGCCCTCAACATAACCCTAACCCTAGGTCCAATCCTAACCCTAACCGTCTCTCTAACCCTAGCCCTCAACATAACCCTAACCATAGGTCCTATCCTAACCCTAACTGTCTCTCTAACCCTAGCCCTCAACATAAGCCTAACCCTAGGTCCAATCCTCACCCTAACCGTCTCTATAACCCCAGCCCTCAACATAGCCCTAACCCTAGGTCCAATCCTCACCCTAACCGTCTCTCTAACCCTAGCCCTCAACATAACGCTAACCCTAGGTCCAATCCTAACCCTAACCATCTCTCTAACCCTAGCCCTCAACATAACCCAAACCCTAGGTCCAATCCTAACCCTAACCGTCTCTCTAACCCTAGCCCTCAACATAACCCTAACCCTAGGTCCAATCCTAACCCTAACCATCTCTCTATCCCTTGCCCTCAACATAACCCTAACCCTAGGTCCAATCCTCACCCTAACCGTCTCCCTAACCCTAGCCCTCAACCTAACCCTAACCCTAGGTCCAATCCTAACCCTAACCGTCTCTCTAACCCTAGCCCTCAACATAACCCTAACCCTAGGTCCATTCCTAACCCTAACTGTCTCTCTAACCCTAGCCCTCAACATAACTCTAACCCTAGGTCCAATCCTCACCCTAACCGTCTCTCTAACCCTAGCCCTCAACATAACCCTAACCCTAGGTCCAATTCTAACCCTCACCGCCTCTCTAACCCTAGCCCTCAACATAACCCTAACCCTAGGTCCAATCCTAACGCTAACCGTCTCTCTATCCCTAGCACTCAACATAACCCTAACCCTAGGTCCAATCCTGACCCTAACCGTCTCTCTAAACTTAGCCCTCAACATAAGCCTAACCCTAGTTCCAACCCTAACCCTAACCGTCTCTCTAACCCTAGCCCTCAACATAACCCAAACCCTAGGTCCAATCCTAACCCTAACCGTCTCTCTAACCCTAGCCCTCAACATAACCCTAACCCTAGGTCCAATCCTAACCCTAACCGTCTCTCTATCCCTTGCCCTCAACATAACCCTAACCCTAGGTCCAATCCTCACCCTAACCGTCTCCCTAACCCTAGCCCTCAACCTAACCCTAACCCTAGGTCCAATCCTAACCCTAACCGTCTCTCTAACCCTAGCCCTCAACATAACCCTAACCCTGGGTCCATTCCTAACCCTAACTGTCTCTCTAACCCTAGCCCTCAACATAACTCTAACCCTAGGTCCAATCCTAACCCTAACCGTCTCTCTAACCCTAGCCCTCAACATAACCCTAACCCTAGGTCCAATCCTCACCATAACCGCCTCTCTAACCCTAGCCCTCAACATAACCCTAACCCTAGGTCCAATCCTAACGCTAACCGTCTCTCTATCCCTAGCACTCAACATAACCCTAACCCTAGGTCCAATCCTGACCCTAACCGTCTCCATAAACCTAGCCCTCAACCTAAGCCTAACCCTAGTTCCAACCCTAACCCTAACCGTCTCTCTAACCCTAGCCCTCAACATAACCCTAACCCTAGGTCCAATCCTAACCCTAACCCTCTCTCTAACCCTAGCCCTCAACATAACCCTAACCCTAGGTCCAATCCTAACCCTAACCGTCTCTCTAACCCTAGCCCTCAACCTAACCCTAACCCTAGGTCCAATTCTAACCCTCACCGCCTCTCTAACCCTAGCCCTCAACATAACCCGAACCCTAGGTCCAATCCTAACGCTAACCGTCTCTCTAACCCTAGCCCTCAACATAACCCTAACCCTAGGTCCAATCCTAACCCTAACAGTCTCTCTAAACTTAGCCCTCAACATAACCCTAACCCTAGGTCCAATCCTAAACCAAACCGTCTCTCTAACCCTAGCCCTCAACATAACCCTAACCCTAAATCCAATCCTAACCCTAACCGTCTCTCTAACCCTAGCCTTCAACCTAACCCTAACCCTAGGTCCAATCCTAACCCTAAGCGTCTCTCTAACCCTAGCCCTCAACATAACCCTAACCCTAGGTCCAATCCTAACCCTATCCGATTCTCTAACCCTAGCCCTCAACATAACCCTAACCCTAGGTCCAATCCTACCCCTAACTGTCTCTCTAACCCCAGCCCTCAACATAACCCTGACCCTAGGCCCAATCCTAACCCTAACCGTCTCCTTATCACTAGCCCTCAACATAACCCTAACCCTAGGTCCAATCCGAACCCTAACCGTCTCTCTAACCCTAGCCCTCAACATAACCCGAACCCTAGGTCCAATCCTCACCCTAACCGTCTCTCTAACCCTAGCCCTCAACATAACCCTAACCCTAGGTCCAATCCTAACCCTAACCATCTCTCTAACCCTAGCCTTCAACATAATCCTAACCCTAGGTCCAATCCTAACCCTAACCGTCTCTCTAACCCTAGCCCTCAACATAACCCAAACCCTAGGTCCAATCCTAACGCTAACCGTCTCTCTAACCCTAGCCCTCAACATAACCCTAACCCTAGGTCCAATCCTAACCCTAACCATCTCTCTATCCCTTGCCCTCAACATAACCCTAACCCTAGGTCCAATCCTCACCCTAACCGTCTCCCTAACCCTAGCCCTCAACCTAACCCTAACCCTAGGTCCAATCCTAACCCTAACCGTCTCTCTAAGCCTAGCCCTCAACATAACCCTAACCCTAGGTCCATTCCTAACCCTAACTGTCTCTCTAACCCTAGCCCTCAACATAACTCTAACCCTAGGTCCAATCCTAACCCTAACCGTCTCTCTAACCCTAGCCCTCAACATAACCCTAACCGTAGGTCCAATCCTCACCATAACCGCCTCTCTAACCCTAGCCCTCAACATAACCCTAACCCTAGGTCCAATCCTAACGCTAACCGTCTCTCTATCCCTAGCACTCAACATAACCCTAACCCTAGGTCCAATCCTGACCCTAACCGTCTCCCTAACCCTAGCCCTCAACCTAACCCTAACCCTAGGTCCAATCCTAACCCTAACCGTCTCTCTAACCCTAGCCCTCAACATAACCCTAACCCTAGGTCCATTCCTAACCCTAACCGTCTCTCTAACCCTAGCCCTCAACATAACCCTAACCCTAGGTCCAATATTAACCCTAACTGTCTCTCTAACCCTAGCCCTCAACATAACTCTAACCGTAGGTCCAATCCTAACCCTAACCGTCTCTCTAACCCTAGCCCTCAACATATCCCTAACCCTAGGTCCAATCCTAACCCTAACCGTCTCTCTAACCCTTGCCCTCAACCTAACCCTAACCCTAGGTCCATTCCTAACCCTAAGCATCACTCTAACCCTAGCCCTCAACATAATCCTAACCCTACGTCCAAACCTAACCATAACCGTCTCTCTAACCTTAGCCCTCTACATAACCCTAACCCTACGTCCAATCCTAACCCTAACCGTCTCTCTAACCCTAGCCCTCAACATAACACGAACCCTAGGTCCAATCCTAACCCTAACCGTCTCTCTAACCCTAGCCCTCAACAGAACACGAACCCTAGGTCCAATCCTAACCCTAACCGTCTCTCTAACTCTAGCCCTCAACATAACCCTAACCCTAGGTCCAATCCAAACCCTAACCCTCTCTCTAACCCTAGCCCTCAACATAACAATAACCCCTAGGTCCAATTCTAACCCTAACCGTCTCTCTAACCCTAGCCCTCAACATAACCCGAACCCTAGGTCCAATCCTAACCCTAACCGTCTATCTAACCCTAGCCCTCAACATAACCCTAACCCTAGGTCCAATCCTAACCCTAACCGTCTCTCTAACCCTAGCCCTCAACATAACCTTAACCCTAGGTCCAATCCTAACCCTAACTGTCTCTCTAACCCTAGCCCTCATCATATCCTAACCCTAGGTCCAATCCTAACCCTACCGTCTCTATAACCCTAGCCCTCAACATAACCCTAACCCTAGGTCCAATCCTCTCCCTAACCGCCTCTCTAACCCTAGCCCTCAACATAACCCTAACTCTAGGTCCGATCCTAACCCTAACCGTCTCTCTATCCCTAGCCCTCTACCTAACCCTAACCCTAGGACCAATTCTAACCCTAACCGTCTCCCTAACCCTAGCCCTCAACATAACCCGAACCCTAGGTCCAATCCTAACCCTAACCGTCTGTCTAACCCGGGCCCTCAACATAACACTAACCCTAGGTCCAATCATAACCCTAACCCTCCCTCTAACCCTAGCCCTCAACATAACCCTAACCCTAGGTCTAATCCTAACCCTAACCGTCTCTCTAACCCTAGCCCTCAACCTAACCCTAACCCTAGGTCCAATTATCACCCTAACCGCCTCTCTAACCCTAGCCCTCAACATAACCCTAACCCTAGGTCCAATACTAACCCTAACCGTCGCTCTAACCCTAGCCCTCAACATAACCCTAACCCTAGGTCCAATCCTAACCCTATCCTTCTCTCTAACTCTAGCCCTCAACATAACCCTAACCTTGGACCAATCCTAACCGTAACCGTCTCTCTGACCCTAGCCCTCAGCATAACCCTAACCCTAGGACCAATCCTAACCCTGACTGTCTGTCTAACCCTCGCCCTCAACATAACCCTAACCCTAGGTCCAATCCAAAGCCTAACCGTCTCTCAAACCCTAGCCCTCAACATGACCCTAACCCTAGGTCCAATCCTCACCCTAACCGTCTCTCTAACCCTAACCCTCAACATAACCCTAACCCTAGGTCCAATCCTAAACCTAACAGTCTCTCTGACCCTAGCCCTCAGCATAACCCTAACCCTAGGTCCAATCCTAACCCTAACCGTCTCTCTAAACTTAGCCCTCAACCTAACCCTAACCCTAGGTCCAATCCTAACCCTAACCGTCTCTCTAACCCTAGCTCTCAACATAACCCTAACCCTAGGTCCAATCCTAACCCAAACCGTCTCTGTAACCCTAGCCCTCAACATAACCCTAACCCTAGGTCCAATCCTAACCCTAACCATCGCTCTAACCCTAGCCCTCAACATAACCCTAACCCTAGGTTCAATCCTAACCCTAACCGTCTCTCTAACCCTAGCTCTCAACATAACCCTAACCCTAGGTCCAATCCTAACCCAAACCGTCTCTGTAACCCTAGCCCTCAACATAACCCTAACCCTAGGTCCAATCCTAACCCTAACCATCGCTCTAAACCTAGCCCTCAACATAACCCTAACCCTAGGTCTAATCCTCACCCTAAACGTCTCTCTAACCCTAGCCTTCAACATAACCCTACCCCTACGTCCAATCCTCACCCTAACCGTCTCTCTAACCCTAGCCCTCAACATGACCCTAACCCTAGGTCCAATCCTAACCCAAACCGTCTCTCTAACCCTAGCCCTCAACATTACCCTAACCCTAGGTCCAATCCTAACCCTAACCGTCGCTCTAACCCTAGCCCTCAACAGAACCCTAACCCTAGGTCCAATCCTAAACCTAACCATCTCTCTGACCCTAGTCCTCAACATAACCCTAACCCTAGGTCCAATCCTCGCCCTAACCGTCTCTCTAACCCTAGCCCTCAACATAACCCTAACCCTAGGTCCAATCCTAACCCTAATCGTCTCTCTAACCCTAGCCCTCAACATAACCCTAACCCTAGGTCCAATCCTCACCCTAACCGTCTCTCTAACCCTAACCCTCAACATAACCCTAACCCTAGGTCCAATCCTAACCCTAACCGTCTCTCTAACCCTAGCCCTCAACATAACCCTAACCCTAGGTCCAATCCTAACCCTTTCCGTGTCTCTAACTCTAGCCCTCAACATAACCCTAACCCTAGGTCCAATCCTAACCCTAACCGTCTCTCTAACCCTAGCCCTCAACATAACCCTAACCATAGGTCCTATCCTAACCCTAACTGTCTCTCTAACCCTAGCCCTCAACATAAGCCTAACCCTAGGTCCAATCCTCACCCTAACCGTCTCTATAACCCCAGCCCTCAACATAGCCCTAACCCTAGGTCCAATCCTAACCCTAACCGTCTCTCTAACCCTAGCCCTCAACCTAACCCTAACTCTAGGTCCAATCCTAACCCTAACCGCCTCTCTAACCCTAGTCCTCAACCTAACCCTAACCCTAGGTCCAATCTTAACCCTAACCGTCTCTCTAACCCTAGCTGTCAACATAACCCTAACCCTAGGTCCAATCCTAATCCCAAACCGTCTCTGTAACCCTAGCCCTCAACATAACCCTAACCCTAGGTCCAATCCTAACCTTTACCGTCGCTCTAAACCTAGCCCTCAACATAACCCTAACCCTAGGTTCAATCCTAACCCTAACCGAATCTCTGACCCTAGCCCTCAACATAACCCTAACCCTAGGTCTAATCCTCACCCTAACCGTCTCTCTAACCCTAGCCCTCAACATAAACCTAACCCTAGGTCCAATTCTCACCCTAACCGTCTCTCTAACCCTAGCCCTCAACATGACCCAAACCCTAAGTCCAATCCTAACCGAAACCGTCTCTCTAACCCTAGCCCTCAACATTACCCTAACGCTAGGTCCAATGCTAACCCTAACCGTCGCTCTTACCCTAGCCCTCAACATAACCCTAACCCTAGGTCCAATCCTAAACCTAACCGTCTCTCTGACCCTAGCCCTCAACATAACCCTAACCCTAGGTCCAATCCTCGCCCTAACCGTCTCTCTAAACCTAGGCATCAACATAACCCTAACCCTAGGTAGAATCCTAACCCTAACCGTCTCTCTAACCCTAGCCCTCAACATAACGCTAATCCTAGGTCCAATCCTCACCCTAACCGTCTCTCTAACCCTAACCCTCAACATAACCCTAACCCTAGGTCCAATCCTAACCCTAACTGTCTGTCTAACCGTCGCACTCAACATAACCCTAACCCTAGGTCCAATCCTAACCCTAACTGTCTGTCTAACCGTCGCACTCAACATAACCCTAACCCTAGGTCCAATCCTAAGCCTAACCGTCTCTCAAACCCTAGCCCTCAACATAACCCTAACTCTAGGTCCAATGCTAACACTAACCGTCCCTCTAAAACTAGCCTTCAGTATAACCCTAACCCTACATCCAATCCTAACCCTAACCGTCTCTCTAACCCTAGCCCTCAACATAACCCTAAACCTAGGTCCAATCCTAACCCTAACTGTCTGTCTAACCCTAGACCTCAACATAACCCTAACCCTAGGTCCAATCCTAACCCTAACCATCTCTCTAACCCTAGCCCTCAACATAACCCGAACCCTAGGTCCAATCCTAACACTAACCGTCCCTCTAAACCTAGCCCTCAATATAACCCTAACCCTACGTCCAATCCTAACCCTAACCGTCTCTCTAACCCTAGCCCTCAACATAACCCTAACCCTAGGTCCAATCCTAACCCTAACTGTCTGTCTAACCCTAGCCCTCAACATAACCCTAACCCTAGGTCCAATCCTAACCCTAACTTTCTGTCTAACCCTAGCCCTCAACATAACCCTAACCCTAGGTCCAATCCTAACCCTAACTGTCTCTCTAACCTTAGCCCTCAACCTAACCCTAACCCTACGTCCAATCCTAACCCTAACCGTCTCTCTAACCCTAGCCCTCAACCTAACCCTAACCCTAGGTCCAATCCTAACCGTAACCGTCTCTCTGACCCTAGCCCTCAGAATAACCCTAACCCTAGGTCCAATCCTAACCCTAACTGTCTGTCTAAACCTCGCACTCAACATAACCCTAACCCTAGGTCCAATCCTAACCTTAACTGTCTGTCTAACCCTAGCCCTCAACATAACCCTAACCCTAGGTCCAATCCTAACCCAAACCGTCTCTCTAACCCTAGCCCTCAACATTACCCTAACCCTAGGCCCAATCCTAACCCTAACCGTCGCTCTAACCCTAGCCCTCAACATAACCCTAACCCTAGGTCCAATCCTAAACCTAACCGTCTCTCTGAACCTCGCCCTCAGCATAACCCTAACCCTAGGTCCAATCCTAACCCTAACTGTCTGTCTAACCCTAGCCCTCAACATAACCCTAACCCTAGGTCCAATCCTAACCCTAACCGTCTCTCTAACCCTAGCCCTCAACATAACCCTAACCCTAGGTCCAATCCTAACCCTAACCGTCTCTCTAACCCTAGCCCTCAACATAACCCTAACCCTAGGTCCAATCCGAGCCCTAACCGTCTCTCTAACCCTAGCCCTCAACATAACCCTAACCCTAGGTCCAATCCTCACCCTAACCGTCTCTCTAACCCTAGCCCTCAACATAACCCTAACCCTAGGTCCAATCCTAACCCTAACCATCTCTCTAACCCTAGCCCTCAACATAACCCAAACCCTAGGTCCATCCTAACCCTAACCGTCTCTCTAACCCTAGCCCTCAACATAACCCTAACCCTAGGTCCAATCCTAACCCTAACCATCTCTCTATCCCTTGCCCTCAACATAACCCTAACCCTAGGTCCAATCCTCACCCTAACCGTCTCCCTAACCCTAGCCCTCAACCTAACCCTAACCCTAGGTCCAATCCTAACCCTAACCGTCTCTCTAACCCTAGCCCTCAACATAACCCTAACCCTAGGTCCATTCCTAACCCTAACTGTCTCTCTAACCCTAGCCCTCAACATAACTCTAACCCTAGGTCCAATCCTAACCCTAACCGTCTCTCTAACCCTAGCCCTCAACATAACCCTAACCCTAGGTCCAATCCTCACCATAACCGCCTCTCTAACCCTAGCCCTCAACATAACCCTAACCCTAGGTCCAATCCTAACGCTAACCGTCTCTCTATCCCTAGCACTCAACATAACCCTAACCCTAGGTCCAATCCTGACCCTAACCGTCTCCCTAAACCTAGCCCTCAACCTAACCCTAACCCTAGTTCCAACCCTAACCCTAACCGTCTCTCTAACCCTAGCCCTCAACATAACCCTAACCCTAGGTCCAATCCTAACCCTAACTGTCTCTCTAACCCTAGCCCTCAACATAACTCTAACCGTAGGTCCAATCCTAACCCTAACCGTCTCTCTAACCCTAGCCCTCAACATAACCCTAACCCTAGGTCCAATCCTAAACCTAACCGTCTCTCTAACCCTTGCCCTCAACCTAACCCTAACCCTAGGTCCATTCCTAACCCTAAGCATCTCTCTAACCCTAGCCCTCAACATAACCCTAACCCTGCGTCCAAACCTAACCCTAACCGTCTCTCTAACCCTAGCCCTCTACATAACCCTAACCCTAGGTCCAATGCAAACCCTAACCCTCTCTCTAACCCTAGCCCTCAACATAACAATAACCCCTAGGTCCAATTCTAACCCTAACCGTCTCTCTAACCCTAGCCCTCAACATAACCCGAACCCTAGGTCCAATCCTAACCCTAACCGTCTCTCTAACCCTAGCCCTCAACATAACCCTAACCCTAGGTCCATTCCTAACCCTAACCGTCTCTCTAACCCTAGCCCTCAACATAACCTTAACCCTAGGTCCAATCCTAACCCTAACTGTCTCTCTAACCCTAGCCCTCAACATATCCTAACCCTAGGTCCAATCCTAACCCTACCGTCTCTATAACCCTAGCCCTCAACATAACCCTAACCCTAGGTCCAATCCTCACCCTAACCGCCTCTCTAACCCTAGCCCTCAACATAACCCTAACTCTAGGTCCAATCCTAACCCTAACCGTCTCTCTATCCCTAGCCCTCTACCTAACCCTAACCCTAGGACCAATTCTAACCCTAACCGTCTCCCTAACTCTAGCCCTCAACATAACCCGAACCCTAGGTCCAATCCTAACCCTAACCGTCTCTCTAACCCGAGCCCTCAACATAACACTAACCCTAGGTCCAATCCTAACCCTAACCCTCTCTCTAACCCTAGCCCTCAACATAACCCTAACCCTAGGTCTAATCCTAACCCTAACCGTCTCTCTAACCCTAGCCCTCAACCTAACCCTAACCCTAGGTCCAATTATCACCCTAACCGCCTCTCTAACCCTAGCCCTCAACATAACCCTAACCCTAGGTCCAATACTAACCCTAACCGTCTCTCTAACCGTAGCCCTCAACCTAACCCTAACCCTAGGTCCAATCCTCACCCTAACCGTCTCTCTAACCCTAGCCCTCAACATAATCCTAACCCTAGGTCCAATCCTAACCCTAACCGCCTCTCTAACCCTAGCCCTCAACATAACCCTAACCCTAGGTCCAATCCTAACGCTAACCGTCTCTCTAACCCTAGCCCTGAACAAAACCCTAACCCTAGGTCCAATCCTAACCCTAACCGTCTCTCTAACCCTAGCCCTCAACATAACCCTAACCCTAGGTCCAATCCTAACCCTAACAGTCTCTCTAAACTTAGCCCTCAACATAACCCTAACCCTAGGTCCAATCCTAACCCTTACCGTCGCTCTAACCCTAGCCCTCAACAGAACCCTAACCCTAGGTCCAATCCTAAACCTAACCATCTCTCTGACCCTAGTCCTCAACATAACCCTAACCCTAGGTCCAATCCTCGCCCTAACCGTCTCTCTAACCCTAGCCCTCAACATAACCCTAACCCTAGGTCCAATCCTAACCCTAATCGTCTCTCTAACCCTAGCCCTCAACATAACCCTAACCCTAGGTCCAATCCTCACCCTATCCGTCTCTCTAACCCTAACCCTCAACATAACCCTAACCCTAGGTCCAATCCTAACCCTAACCGTCTCTCTAACCCTAGCCCTCAACATAACCCTAACCCTAGGTCCAATCCTAACCCTTTCCGTGTCTCTAACTCTAGCCCTCAACATAACCCTAACCCTAGGTCCAATCCTAACCCTAACCGTCTCTCTAACCCTAGCCCTCAACATAACCCTAACCATAGGTCCTATCCTAACCCTAACTGTCTCTCTAACCCTAGCCCTCAACATAAGCCTAACCCTAGGTCCAATCCTCACCCTAACCGTCTCTATAACCCCAGCCCTCAACATAGCCCTAACCCTAGGTCCAATCCTAACCCTAACCGTCTCTCTAACGCTAGCCCTCAACCTAACCCTAACTCTAGGTCCAATCCTAACCCTAACCGCCTCTCTAACCCTAGTCCTCAACCTAACCCTAACCCTAGGTCCAATCTTAACCCTAACCGTCTCTCTAACCCTAGCTGTCAACATAACCCTAACCCTAGGTCCAATCCTAATCCCAAACCGTCTCTGTAACCCTAGCCCTCAACATAACCCTAACCCTAGGTCCAATCCTAACCTTTACCGTCGCTCTAAACCTAGCCCTCAACATAACCCTAACCCTAGGTTCAATCCTAACCCTAACCGAATCTCTGACCATAGCCCTCAACATAACCCTAACCCTAGGTCTAATCCTCACCCTAACCGTCTCTCTAACCCTAGCCCTCAACATAAACCTAACCCTAGGTCCAATTCTCACCCTAACCGTCTCTCTAACCCTAGCCCTCAACATGACCCAAACCCTAAGTCCAATCCTAACCGAAACCGTCTCTCTAACCCTAGCCCTCAACATTACCCTAACGCTAGGTCCAATGCTAACCCTAACCGTCGCTCTTACCCTAGCCCTCAACATAACCCTAACCCTAGGTCCAATCCTAAACCTAACCGTCTCTCTGACCCTAGCCCTCAACATAACCCTAACCCTAGGTCCAATCCTCGCCCTAACCGTCTCTCTAAACCTAGGCCTCAACATAACCCTAACCCTAGGTAGAATCCTAACCCTAACCGTCTCTCTAACCCTAGCCCTCAACATAACGCTAATCCTAGGTCGAATCCTCACCCTAACCGTCTCTCTAACCCTAACCCTCAACATAACCCTAACCCTAGGTCCAATCCTAACCCTAACTGTCTGTCTAACCGTCGCACTCAACATAACCCTAACCCTAGGTCCAATCCTAACCCTAACTGTCTGTCTAACCGTCGCACTCAACATAACCCTAACCCTAGGTCCAATCCTAAGCCTAACCGTCTCTCAAACCCTAGCCCTCAACATAACCCTAACTCTAGGTCCAATCCTAACACTAACCGTCCCTCTAAAACTAGCCTTCAGTATAACCCTAACCCTACATCCAATCCTAACCCTAACCGTCTCTCTAACCCTAGCCCTCAACATAACCCTAAACCTAGGTCCAATCCTAACCCTAACTGTCTGTCTAACCCTAGACCTCAACATAACCCTAACCCTAGGTCCAATCCTAACCCTAACCATCTCTCTAACCCTAGCCCTCAACATAACCCGAACCCTAGGTCCAATCCTAACACTAACCGTCCCTCTAAACCTAGCCCTCAATATAACCCTAACCCTACGTCCAATCCTAACCCTAACCGTCTCTCTAACCCTAGCCCTCAACATAACCCTAACCCTAGGTCCAATCCTAACCCTAACTGTCTGTCTAACCCTAGCCCTCAACATAACCCTAACCCTAGGTCCAATCCTAACCCAAACCGTCTCTCTAACCCTAGCCCTCAACATTACCCTAACCCTAGGTCCAATCCTAACCCTAACCGTCGCTCTAACCCTAGCCCTCAACATAACCCTAACCCTAGGTCCAATCCTAAACCTAACCGTCTCTCTGAACCTCGCCCTCAGCATAAGCCTAACCCTAGGTCCAATCCTAACCCTAACTGTCTGTCTAACCCTAGCCCTCAACATAACCCTAACCCTAGGTCCAATCCTAACCCTAACTGTCTCTCTAACCTTAGCCCTCAACCTAACCCTAACCCTACGTCCAATCCTAACCCTAACCGTCTCTCTAACCCTAGCCCTCAACCTAACCCTAACCCTAGGTCCAATCCTAACCGTAACCGTCTCTCTGACCCTAGCCCTCAACATAACCCTAACCCTAGGTCCAATCCTAACCTTAACTGTCTGTCTAACCCTAGCCCTCAACATAACCCTAACCCTAGGTCCAATCCTAACCCAAACCGTCTCTCTAACCCTAGCCCTGAACAAAACCCTAACCCTAGGTCCAATCCTAACCCTAACCGTCTCTCTAACCCTAGCCCTCAACATAACCCTAACCCTAGGTCCAATCCTAACCCTAACAGTCTCTCTAAACTTAGCCCTCAACATAACCCTAACCCTAGGTCCAATCCTAAACCAAACCGTCTCTCTAACCCTAGCCCTCAACATAACCCTAACCCTAAATCCAATCCTAACCCTAACCATCTCTCTAACCCTAGCCCTCAACATAACCCTAACCCTAGGTCCAATCCGAACCCTAACCGTCTCTCTAACCCTAGCCCTCAACATAACCCTAACCCTAGGTCCAATCCTCACCCTAACCGTCTCTCTAACCCTAGCCCTCAACATAACCCTAACCCTAGGTCCAATCCTAACCCTAACCATCTCTCTAACCCTAGCCCTCAACATAATCCTAACCGTAGGTCCAATCCTAACCCTAACCGTCTCTCTAACCCTAGCCCTCAACATAACCCAAACCCTAGGTCCAATCCTAACGCTAACCGTCTCTCTAACCCTAGCCCTCAACATAACCCTAACCCTAGGTCCAATCCTAACCCTAACCATCTCTCTATCCCTTGCCCTCAACATAACCCTAACCCTAGGTCCAATCCTCACCCTAACCGTCTCCCTAACCCTAGCCCTCAACCTAACCCTAACCCTAGGTCCAATCCTAACCCTAACCGTCTCTCTAACCCTAGCCCTCAACATAACCCTAACCCTAGGTCCATTCCTAACCCTAACTGTCTCTCTAACCCTAGCCCTCAACATAACTCTAACCCTAGGTCCAATCCTAACCCTAACCGTCTCTCTAACCCTAGCCCTCAACATAACCCTAACCGTAGGTCCAATCCTCACCATAACCGCCTCTCTAACCCTAGCCCTCAACATAACCCTAACCCTAGGTCCAATCCTAACGCTAACCGTCTCTCTATCCCTAGCACTCAACATAACCCTAACCCTAGGTCCAATCCTGACCCTAACCGTCTCCCTAAACCTAGCCCTCAACCTAACCCTAACCCTAGTTCCAACCCTAACCCTAACCGTCTCTGTAACCCTAGCCCTCAACATAACCCTAACCCTAGGTCCAATCCTAACCCTAACTGTCTCTCTAACCCTAGCCCTCAACATAACTCTAACCGTAGGTCCAATCCTAACCCTAACCGTCTCTCTAACCCTAGCCCTCAACATAACCCTAACCCTACGTCCAAACCTAACCATAACCGTCTCTCTAACCTTAGCCCTCTACATAACCCTAACCCTACGTCCAATCCTAACCCTAACCGTCTCTCTAACCCTAGCCCTCAACATAACACGAACCCTAGGTCCAATCCTAACCCTAACCGTCTCTCTAACCCTAGCCCTCAACATAACACGAACCCTAGGTCCAATCCTAACCCTAACCGTCTCTCTAACTCTAGCCCTCAACATAACCCTAACCCTAGGTCAAATCCAAACCCTACCCTCTCTCTAACCCTAGCCCTCAACATAACAATAACCCCTAGGTCCAATTCTACCCTAACCGTCTCTCTAACCCTAGCCCTCAACATAACCCGAACCCTAGGTCCAATCCTAACCCTAACCGTCTCTCTAACCCTAGCCCTCAACATAACCCTAACCCTAGGTCCAATCCTAACCCTAACCGTCTCTCTAACCCTAGCCCTCAACATAACCTTAACCCTAGGTCCAATCCTAACCCTAACTGTCTCTCTAACCCTAGCCCTCATCATATCCTAACCCTAGGTTCAATCCTAACCCTACCGTCTCTATAACCCTAGCCCTCAACATAACCCTAACCCTAGGTCCAATCCTCTCCCTAACCGCCTCTCTAACCCTAGCCCTCAACATTACCCTAACTCTAGGTCCGATCCTAACCCTAACCGTCTCTCTATCCCTAGCCCTCTACCTAACCCTAACCCTAGGACCAATTCTAACCCTAACCGTCTCCCTAACCCTAGCCCTCAACATAACCCGAACCCTTGGTCCAATCCTAACCCTAACCGTCTGTCTAACCCGGGCCCTCAACATAACACTAACCCTAGGTCCAATCATAACCCTAACCCTCTCTCTAACCCTAGCTCTCAACATAACCCTAACCCTAGGTCTAATCCTAACCCTAACCGTCTCTCTAACCCTAGCCCTCAACCTAACCCTAACCCTAGGTCCAATTATCACCCTAACCGCCTCTCGAACCCTAGCCCTCAACATAACCCTAACCCTAGGTCCAATACTAACCCTAACCGTCGCTCTAACCCTAGCCCTCAACATAACCCTAACCCTAGGTCCAATCCTAACCCTATCCTTCTCTCTAACTCTAGCCCTCAACATAACCCTAACCTTGGACCAATCCTAACCGTAACCGTCTCTCTGACCCTAGCCCTAAGCATAACCCTAACCCTAGGACCAATCCTAACCCTGACTGTCTGTCTAACCCTCGCCCTCAACATAACCCTAACCCTAGGTCCAATCCTAAGCCTAACCGTCTCTCAAACCCTAGCCCTCAACATGACCCTAACCCTAGGTCCAATCCTCACCCTAACCGTCTCTCTAACCCTAACCCTCAACATAACCCTAACCCTAGGTCCAATCCTAACCCTAACCGTCGCTCTAACCCTAGCCCTCAACATAACCCTAACCCTAGGTCCTATCCTAAACCTAACAGTCTCTCTGACCCTAGCCCTCAGCATAACCCTAACCCTAGGTCCAATCCTAACCCTAACTGTCTGTCTAATCCTCGCCCTCAACATAACCCTAACCCTAGGTCCAATCCTAAGGCTAACCGTCTCTCAAACCCTAGCCCTCAAAATAACCCTAACCCTAGGTCCAATCCTAACCCTATCCGTCTCTCTAACTCTAGCCCTCAACATAACCCTAACCCTAGGACCAATCCTAACCCTAACCGTCTCTCTAACCCTAGCCCTCAACTTAACCCTAACCCTAGGTCCAATCCAAACCCTAACCGTCTCTCTAACCCTAGCCCTCAACATAACCCTAACCCTAGGTCCAATCCTAACCCTATCCGTCTCTCTAACTCTAGCCCTCAACATAACCCTAACCCTAGGACCAATCCTAACCCTAACCGTCTCTCTAACCCTAGCTCTCAACATAACCCTAACCCTAGGTCCAATCCTAACCCAAACCGTCTCTGTAACCCTAGCCCTCAACATAATCCTAACCCTAGGTTCAATCCTAACCCTAACCATCGCTCTAACCCTAGCCCTCAACATAACCCTAACCCTAGGTTCAATCCTAACCCTAACCGTCTCTCTAACCCTAGCTCTCAACATAACCCTAACCCTAGGTCCAATCCTAACCCTAACCATCGCTCTAACCCTAGCCCTCAACATAACCCTAACCCTAGGTCTAATCCTCACCCTAAACGTCTCTCTAACCCTAGCCTTCAACATAACCCTACCCCTACGTCCAATCCTCACCCTAACCGTCTCTCTAACCCTAGCCCTCAACATGACCCTAACCCTAGGTCCAATCCTAACCCAAACCGTCTCTCTAACCCTAGCCCTCAACATTACCCTAACCCTAGGTCCAATCCTAACCCTAACCGTCGCTCTAACCCTAGCCCTCAACAGAACCCTAACCCTAGGTCCAATCCTAAACCTAACCATCTCTCTGACCCTAGTCCTCAACATAACCCTAACCCTAGGTCCAATCCTCGCCCTAACCGTCTCTCTAACCCTAGCCCTCAACATAACCCTAACCCTAGGTCCAATCCTAACCCTAATCGTCTCTCTAACCCTAGCCCTCAACATAACCCTAACCCTAGGTCCAATCCTCACCCTATCCGTCTCTCTAACCCTAACCCTCAACATAACCCTAACCCTAGGTCCAATCCTAACCCTAACCGTCTCTCTAACCCTAGCCCTCAACATAACCCTAACCCTAGGTCCAATCCTAACCCTTTCCGTGTCTCTAACTCTAGCCCTCAACATAACCCTAACCCTAGGTCCAATCCAAACCCTAACCGTCTCTCTAACCCTAGCCCTCAACATAACCCTAACCATAGGTCCTATCCTAACCCTAACTGTCTCTCTAACCCTAGCCCTCAACATAAGCCTAACCCTAGGTCCAATCCTCACCCTAACCGTCTCTATAACCCCAGCCCTCAACATAGCCCTAACCCTAGGTCCAATCCTAACCCTAACCGTCTCTCTAACGCTAGCCCTCAACCTAACCCTAACTCTAGGTCCAATCCTAACCCTAACCGCCTCTCTAACCCTAGTCCTCAACCTAACCCTAACCCTAGGTCCAATCTTAACCCTAACCATCTCTCTAACCCTAGCTGTCAACATAACCCTAACCCTAGGTCCAATCCTAATCCCAAACCGTCTCTGTAACCCTAGCCCTCAACATAACCCTAACCCTAGGTCCAATCCTAACCTTTACCGTCGCTCTAAACCTAGCCCTCAACATAACCCTAACCCTAGGTTCAATCCTAACCCTAACCGAATCTCTGACCCTAGCCCTCAACATAACCCTAACCCTAGGTCTAATCCTCACCCTAACCGTCTCTCTAACCCTAGCCCTCAACATAAACCTAACCCTAGGTCCAATTCTCACCCTAACCGTCTCTCTAACCCTAGCCCTCAACATGACCCAAACCCTAAGTCCAATCCTAACCGAAACCGTCTCTCTAACCCTAGCCCTCAACATTACCCTAACGCTAGGTCCAATGCTAACCCTAACCGTCGCTCTTACCCTAGCCCTCAACATAACCCTAACCCTAGGTCCAATCCTAAACCTAACCGTCTCTCTGACCCTAGCCCTCAACATAACCCTAACCCTAGGTCCAATCCTCGCCCTAACCGTCTCTCTAAACCTAGGCCTCAACATAACCCTAACCCTAGGTAGAATCCTAACCCTAACCGTCTCTCTAACCCTAGCCCTCAACATAACGCTAATCCTAGGTCGAATCCTCACCCTAACCGTCTCTCTAACCCTAACCCTCAACATAACCCTAACCCTAGGTCCAATCCTAACCCTAACTGTCTGTCTAACCGTCGCACTCAACATAACCCTAACCCTAGGTCCAATCCTAACCCTAACTGTCTGTCTAACCGTCGCACTCAACATAACCCTAACCCTAGGTCCAATCCTAAGCCTAACCGTCTCTCAAACCCTAGCCCTCAACATAACCCTAACTCTAGGTCCAATCCTAACACTAACCGTCCCTCTAAAACTAGCCTTCAGTATAACCCTAACCCTACATCCAATCCTAACCCTAACCGTCTCTCTAACCCTAGCCCTCAACATAACCCTAAACCTAGGTCCAATCCTAACCCTAACTGTCTGTCTAACCCTAGACCTCAACATAACCCTAACCCTAGGTCCAATCCTAACCCTAACCATCTCTCTAACCCTAGCCCTCAACATAACCCGAACCCTAGGTCCAATCCTAACACTAACCGTCCCTCTAAACCTAGCCCTCAATATAACCCTAACCCTACGTCCAATCCTAACCCTAACCGTCTCTCTAACCCTAGCCCTCAACATAACCCTAACCCTAGGTCCAATCCTAACCCTAACTGTCTGTCTAACCCTAGCCCTCAACATAACCCTAACCCTAGGTCCAATCCTAACCCAAACCGTCTCTCTAACCCTAGCCCTCAACATTACCCTAACCCTAGGTCCAATCCTAAACCTAACCGTCGCTCTAACCCTAGCCCTCAACATAACCCTAACCCTAGGTCCAATCCTAAACCTAACCGTCTCTCTGAACCTCGCCCTCAGCATAACCCTAACCCTAGGTCCAATCCTAACCCTAACTGTCTGTCTAACCCTAGCCCTCAACATAACCCTAACCATAGGTCCAATCCTAACCCTAACTGTCTCTCTAACCTTAGCCCTCAACCTAACCCTAACCCTACGTCCAATCCTAACCCTAACCGTCTCTCTAACCCTAGCCCTCAACCTAACCCTAACCCTAGGTCCAATCCTAACCGTAACCGTCTCTCTGACCCTAGCCCTCAGAATAACCCTAACCCTAGGTCCAATCCTAACCCTAACTGTCTGTCTAAACCTCGCACTCAACATAACCCTAACCCTAGGTCCAATCCTAACCTTAACTGTCTGTCTAACCCTAGCCCTCAACATAACCCTAACCCTAGGTCCAATCCTAACCCAAACCGTCTCTCTAACCCTAGCCCTCAACATTACCCTAACCCTAGGCCCAATCCTAACCCTAACCGTCGCTCTAAACCTAGCCCTCAACATAACCCTAACCCTAGGTCCAATCCTAAACCTAACCGTCTCTCTGAACCTCGCCCTCAGCATAACCCTAACCCTAGGTCCAATCCTAACCCTAACTGTCTGTCTAACCCTAGCCCTCAACATAACCCTAACCCTAGGTCCAATCCTAACCCTAACCGTCTCTCTAACCCTAGCCCTCAACATAACCCTAACCCTAGGTCCAATCCTAACCCTAACCGTCTCTCTAACCCTAGCCCTCAACATAACACTAACCCTAGGTCCAATCCTAACCCTAACCGTCTCTCTAACCCTAGCCCTCAACATAACCCTAACCCTAGGTCCAATCCTAACCCTAACCGTCTCTCTAACCCTAGCCCTCAACATAACCCTAACCCTAGGTCCAATCCTAACCCTATCCGTGTCTCTAACTCTCTCCCTCAACATAACCCTAACCCTAGGACCAATCCTAACCCTAACCGTCTCTCTAACCCTAGCCCTCAACATAACCCTAACCCTAGGTCCAATCCTAACCCTAACCGTCTCTCTAACCCTAGCCCTCAACATAACACTAACCCTAGGTCCAATCCTAACCCTAACTGTCTCTCTAACCCTAGCCCTCAACATAAGCCTAACCCTAGGTCCAATCCTAACCCTAACCGTCTCTCTAAACCTAGCCCTCAACGTAACCCTAACCCTAGGTCCAATCCTAACCCTAACCGTCTCTCTAAACCTAGCCCTCAACGTAACCCTAACCCTAGGTCCAATCCTAACCCTAACCGTCTCTCTAACCCTAGCCCTCAACATAACACTAACCCTAGGTCCAATCCTAACCCTAACTGTCTCTCTAACCCTAGCCCTCTACATAACCCTATCCCTAAGTCCAATCCTAACCCTATCCATGTCTCTAACTCTAGCCCTCAACATCAACCTAACCCTAGGACCAATCCTATCCCTAACAGTCTCTCTAACCCTAGCCCTCAACATACCTAACCCTAGGTCCAATCCTAACCCTAACCGTCTCTCTAAACCTAGCCGTCAACATAACCCTAACCCTAGGTCCAATCCTAAACCTAACTGTCTCTCTAACCCTAGCCCTCAACATAAACCTAACCCTAGGTCCAATCCTAACCCTAACCGTCTCTCTAAACCTAGCCGTCAACATAACCCTAACCCTAGGTCCAATCCTAAACCTAACTGTCTCTCTAACCCTAGCCCTCAACCTAACCCTAACTCTAGGTCCAATCCTAACCCTAACCGTCTCTCTAACCCTAGCCCTCAACCTAACCCTAACCCTAGGTCCAATCTTAACCCTAACCGTCTCTCTAACCCTAGCTGTCAACATAACCCTAACCCTAGGTCCAATCCTAATCCCAAACCGTCTCTGTAACCCTAGCCCTCAACATAACCCTAACCCTAGGTCCAATCCTAACCTTCACCGTCGCGCTAACCCTAGCCCTCAACATAACCCTAACCCTAGGTTCAATCCTAACCCTAACCGAATCTCTGACCCTAGCCCTCAACATAACCCTAACCCTAGGTCTAATCCTCACCCTAACCGTCTCTCTAACCCTAGCCCTCAACATAAACCCTACCCTAGGTCCAATCCTCACCCTACCCGTCTCTCTAACCCTAGCCCTCAACATGACCCAAACCCTAGGTCCAATCCTAACCCAAACCGTCTCTCTAACCCTAGCCCTCAACATTACCCTAACCCCAGGTCCAATGCTAACCCTAACCGTCGATCTTACCCTAGCCCTCAACATAACCCTAACCCTAGGTCCAATCCTAAACCTAACCGTCTCTCTGACACTAGCCCTCAACATAACCCTAACCCTAGGTCCAATCCTCGCCCTAACCGTCTCTCTAACCCTAGGCCTCAACATAACCCTAACCCTAGGTACAATCCTAACCCTAACCGTCTCTCTAACCCTAGCCCTCAACATAACCCTAATCCTAGGTCCAATCCTCACCCTAACCGTCTCTCTAACCCTAGCCCTCAACATAACCCTAATCCTAGGTCCAATCCTAACCCTAACCGTCTCTCTAAGCCTAGACCTCCACCTAACCCTAACCCTAGGTCCAATCCTAACCGTAACCGTCTCTCTGACCCTAGCCCTCAGGATAACCCTAACCCTAGGTCCAATCCTAACCCTAACTCTCTGTCTAACCCTCGCACTCAACATAACCCTAACCCTAGGTGCAATCCTAAGCCTAACCGTCTCTCAAACCCTAGCCCTCAACATAACCCTAACCGTAGGTCCAATCCTAACACTAACCGTCCCTCTAAAACTAGCCTTCAATATAACCCTAACCCTACGTCCAATCCTAACCCTAACCGTCTCTCTAACCCTAGCCCTCAACATAACCCTAACCCTAGGTCCAATCCTAACCCTAACTGTCTGTCTAACCCTAGCCCTCAACATAACCCTAACCCTCGGTCCAATCCTAACGCTAACCATCTCTCTAACCCTAGCCCTCAACATAACCCTAACCCTAGGTCCAATCCTAACCCTATCCGTCTCTCTAACTCTAGCCCTCAACATAACCCTAACCCTAGGACCAATCCTAACCCTAACCGTCTCTCTAACCCTAGCCCTCAACCTAACCCTAACCCTAGGTATAATCCTAACCCTAACCGTCTCTCTGACCCTAGCCCTCAACATGACCCTAACCCTAGGTCCAATCCTCACCCTAACCGTCTCTCTAACCCTTGCCCTCAACATAACCCTAACCCTAGGTCCAATCCTCACCCTAACCGTCTCTCTAACCCTAGCCCTCAACCTAACGCTAACCCTAGGTCCAATCCTAACCCAAACCGTCCCTCTAACCCTAGACCTCAACATAAACCTAACCCTAGGTCCAATCCTAACCCTAACCGTCGCTCTAACCCTAGTACTACACATAACCATAATCATAGGTCCAATCCTAACCCTAACCGTCTCTCTGACCCTAGCCCTCAACATAACCCTAACCCTAGGTCCAATCCTCACCCTAACCGTCTCTCTAACCCTAACCCTCAACATAACCCTAACCCTAGGTCCAATCCTAACCCTAACCGTCCCTGTAACCCTAGCCCTCAACATAACCCTAACCCTAGGTCCAATCCTAACCCTATCCGTGTCTCTATCTCTAGCCCTCAACATAACCCTAACCCTAGGTCCAATCCTAACGCTAACCGTCCCTGTAACCCTAGCCCTCAACATAACCCTAACCCTAGGTCCAATCCTAACCCTATCCGTGTCTCTAACTCTAGCCCTCAAAATAACCCTAACCCTAGGTCCAATCCTCACCCTAACCGTCTCTCTAACCCTAACCCTCAACATAACCCTAACCCTAGGTCCAATCCTAACCCTAACCGTCCCTGTAACCCTAGCCCTCAACATAACCCTAACCCTAGGTCCAATCCTAACCCTATCCGTGTCTCTAACCCTAGCCCTCAACATAGCCTTAACCTTAGGTCCAATCCTAACCCTAACCGTCTCTCTAACCCTAGCCCTCAACCTAACCCTAACCCTAGGTCCAATCCTAACCCTAACGGTCTCTCAAAACCTAGCCCTCAACCTAACCTTAACCTTAGGTCCAATCATAACCCTAACCGTCTCACTGCCCCTAGCCCTCAGCATAACCCTAACCCTAGGTCAAATCCTAAACCTAACTGTCTGTCTAAGCCTAGCCCTCAACATAACCCTAACCCTAGGTCCAATCCTAACCCAAACCGTCTCTCTATCCCTAGCCCTCAACATAACCCTAACCCTAGGTCCAATCCTGACCCTAACCATCTCTCTAACCCTAGCCCTCAACGTAACCTTAACCCTAGGTCCAATCCTAACCCTAACCCTCTCTCTAACCCTAGCCCTCAACATAACCCGAACCCTAGGTCCGATCCTAACCCTAACCGTCTCTCTAACCCTAGCCCTCAACGTAACCCGAACCCTATGTCCAATCCTAACCCTAACCGTCTCTCTATCCCTAGCCCACAACATAACCCTAACCCTAGGTCCAATCCTCACCCTAACCGTCTCCCTACCCGTAGCCCTCAACCTAACCCTAACCCTAGGTCCAATCCTAACCCTAACCCTCTCTCTAAACCTAGCCCTCAACATAACCCTAACCCTAGGTCCAATCCTAACCCTAACCGTCTCTCTAACCCTAGCCCTCAACATAACTCTAACCCTAGGTCCAATCCTAACCCTTACCGTCTCTCTAACCCTAGCACTGAACCTCACCCTAACCCTAGGTCCAATCCTAACCCTAACCGTCTCTCTAACCCTAGCCCTAAACCTAACCCTAACCCTAGGTACAATCCTAACCCTAAGCATCTCTCTAACCCTAGCCTTCAACATAATCCTAACCCTAGGTCCAATCCTAACCCTAACCGTCTTTCTAACCCTAGCCCTCAACATAACCCTAACCCTACTTCCAATCCTCACCCTAACCGTCTCTCTAACCCTAGCCCTCAACATAACCAACACCCTAGGTCCAATCCTCACCCTAACCATCTCTCTAACTCTAGCCCTCAACATAACCCTAACCCTAGGTCCAATTCTAACCCTAACTTTCTCTCTAACCCTAGCCCTCAACATAACCCTAACCCTAGGTCCAATCCTAACCCTAACCGTCTCTCTAACCCTAGCCCTCAACATAACCCGAACCCTAGGTCCAATTCTCACCCTAACCGTCTCTCTAACCCTAGCCCTCAACATAACCCTAACCCTAGGTCCAATCCTCACCCTAACAGTCTCTCTAACCCTAGCACTCAACATAACCCTAACCCTAGGTACAATCCTAACCCTAACCGTCTCTCTAACCCTAGCCCTCAACCTAACCCTAATCCGAGGTCCAATCCTAACTCTAACCGTCTCTCTAACCCTTGCCCTCAACCTAACCCTAACCCTAGGTCCAATCCTAACCCTAACCATCTCTCTGACCCTAACCCTCAACATAACCCTAACCCTACGTCCAATCTTAACCCCAACCGTCTCTCTAACGTTAGTCCTCTACATAACCCTAACCCTACGTCCAATCCTAACCCTAACAGTCTCTCTACCCTAGCCCTCAACCTAACGCTAACCCTAGGTCCAATCCTAACCCTAACCGTCTCTCTAACCCTTGCCCTCAACCTAACCCTAACCCTAGGTCCAATCCTAACCCTAACCGTCTCTCTAACCCTAGCCCTCAACATAACCCTAACCCTAGGTCCAATCCTATCCCTAACCCTCTCTCTAACCCTAGCCCTCAACATAACCCTAACCCTAGGTCCAATCCTAACCCTAACCGTCTTTCTAACCCTAGCCCTCAACATAACTCTAACCCTAGGTCCATCCTAACCCTAACCGTCTCTCTAAACCTAGCCCTCAACCTAAACCTAACCATAGGTCCAATCCTAACCCTAACCGTCTCTCTAACCCTGGCCCTCAACCTAACCCTAACCCTAGGTCCAATCCTAACCCTAAAGTCTCTCTAACCGTAGCCCTCAACATAAACCTAACCCTAGGTCCAATCCTAACCCAACCCGTCTCTGTAACCCTAGCCCTCAACATAACCCTAACCCTAGGTCCAATCCTAACACTAACAGTCCCTCTAAACTTAGCCCTCAACCTAACCCTAACCCTAGGTCCAATCCTCACCCTAACCGTCTCTCTAACCCTAGCCCTCAACCTAACCCTAACCCTAGGTACAATCCTAACCCTAAGCATCTCTCTAAACCTAGCCTTCAACATAACCCTAACCGTAGGTCCAATCCTAATCCTAACCGTCTCTCTAACCCTAGCCCTCAACATTACCCTAACCCTAGTTCCAATCCTCACCCTAACCGTCTCTCTAACCCTAGCCCTCAACATAACCCTAACCCTAAGTCCAATCCTAACCCTAACAGTCTCGCTAACCCTAGCCCTCAACATAACCCTAAACCTAGGTCCAATCCTAACCCAAACCGTTTCTCTATCCCTAGCCCTCAACATAACCCTAACCCTAGGTCAAATCCTAACCATAACCATCTCTCTAACCCTAGCCCTCAACATAATCTTAACCCTAGGTGCAATCCTAACCCTAACCCTCTCTCTAACCCTAGCCCTCAACATAACCCGAACCCTAGGTCCAATCCTAACCCTAACCGTCTCTCTAACCCTAGCCCTCAACGTAACCCGAACCCTATGTCCAATCCTAACCCTAACCGTCTCTCTATCCCTAGCCCACAACATAACCCTAACCCTAGGTCCAATCCTCACCCTAACCGTCTCCCTAACCGTAGCCCTCAACCTAACCCTAACCCTAGGTCCAATCCTAACCCTAACCCTCTCTCTAACCCTAGCCCTCAACATAACCCTAACCCTAGGTCCAATCCTAACCCTAACCGTCTCTCTAACCCTAGCCCTCAACATAACTCTAACCCTAGGTCCAATCCTAACCCTAACCGTCTCTCTAAACCTAGCACTGAACCTCACCCTAACCCTAGGTCCAATCCTAACCCTAACCGTCTCTCTAACCCTAGCCCTCAACCTAACCCTAACCCTAGGTACAATCCTAACCCTAAGCATCTCTCTAACCCTAGCCTTCAACATAATCCTAACCCTAGGTCCAATCCTAACCCTAACCGTCTTTCTAACCCTAGCCCTCAACATAACCCTAACCCTACTTCCAATCCTCACCCTAACCGTCTCTCTAACCCTAGCCCTCAACATAACCCTAACCCTAGGTCCAATCCTCACCCTAACCATCTCTCTAACTCTAGCCCTCAACATAACCCTAACCCTAGGTCCAATCCTAACCCTAACCTTCTCTCTAACCCTAGCCCTCAACATAACCCGAACCCTAGGTACAATTCTCACCCTAACCGTCTCTCTAACCCTAGCCCTCAACATAACACTAACCCTAGGTCCAATCCTCACCCTAACAGTCTCTCTAACCCTAGCCCTCAACATAACCCTAACCCTAGGTACAATCCTAACCCTAACCGTCTCTCTAACCCTAGCCCTCAACCTCACCCTAATCCGAGGTCCAATCCTAACTCTAACCGTCTCTCTAACCCTTGCCCCCAACCTAACCCTAACCCTAGGTCCAATCCTAACCCTAACCATCCCTCTGACCCTAACCCTCAACATAACCCTAACCCTACGTCCAATCTTAACCCTAACCGTCTCTCTAACCTTAGTCCTCTACATAACCCTAACCCTACGTCCAATCCTAACCCTAACAGTCTCTCTACCCTAGCCCTCAACCTAACGCTAACCCTAGGTCCAATCCTAACCCTAACAGTCTCTCTAACCCTAGCCCTCAACATAACCCTAACCCTAGGTCCAATCCTATCCCTAACCCTCTCTCTAACCCTAGCCCTCAACATAACCCTAACCCTAGGTCCAATCCTAACCCTAACCGTCTCTCTAACCCTAGCCCTCAACATAACTCTAACCCTAGGTCCATCCTAACCCTAACTGTCTCTATAACCCTAGCCCTCAACCTAAACCTAACCATAGGTCCAATCCTAACCCTAACCGTCTCTCTAACCCTAGCCCTCAACCTAACACTAACCCTAGGTCCAATCCTAACCCTAAAGTCTCTCTAAACGTAGCCCTCAACATAAACCTAACCCTGGGTCCAATCATAACCCAACCCGTCTCTGTAACCCTAGCCCTCAACATAACCCTAACCCTAGGTCCAATCCTAACCCTAACAGTCCCTCTAAACTTAGCCCTCAACCTAACCCTAACCCTAGGTCCAATCCTCACCCTAACCGTCTCTCTAACCCTAGCCCTCAACCTAACCCTAACCCTAGGTACAATCCTAACCCTAAGCATCTCTCTAAACCTAGCCTTCAACATAACCCTAACCGTAGGTCCAATCCTAATCCTAACCGTCTCTCTAACCCTAGCCCTCAACCTAACCCTAACCCTAGGTCCAATCTTAACCCTAACCGTCTCTCTAACCCTAGCTGTCAACATAACCCTAACCCTAGGTCCAATCTTAACCCTAACCGTCTCTCTAACCCTAGCTGTCAACATAACCCTAACCCTAGGTCCAATCCTAATCCCAAACCGTCTCTGTAACCCTAGCCCTCAACATAACCCTAACCCTAGGTCCAATCCTAACCTTCACCGTCGCGCTAACCCTAGCCCTCAACATAACCCTAACCCTAGGTTCAATCCTAACCCTAACCGAATCTCTGACCCTAGCCCTCAACATAACCCTAACCCTAGGTCTATTCCTCACCCTAACCGTCTCTCTAACCCTAGCCCTCAACATAAACCTAACCCTAGGTCCAATCCTCACCCTACCCGTCTCTCTAACCCTAGCCCTCAACATGACCCAAACCCTAGGTCCAATCCTAACCCAAACCGTCTCTCTAACCCTAGCCCTCAACATTACCCTAACCCCAGGTCCAATGCTAACCCTAACCGTCGCTCTTACCCTAGCCCTCAACATAACCCTAACCCTAGGTCCAATCCTAAACCTAACCGTCTCTCTGACACTAGCCCTCAACATAACCCTAACCCTAGGTCCAATCCTCGCCCTAACCGTCTCTCTAAACCTAGGCCTCAACATAACCCTAACCCTAGGTACAATCCTAACCCTAACTGTCTCTCTAACCCTAGCCCTCAACATAACCCTAATCCTAGGTCCAATCCTCACCCTAACCGTCTCTCTAACCCTAACCCTCAACATAACCCTAACACTAGGTCCAATCCTAACCCTAACCGTCTCTCTAAGCCTAGACCTCCACCTAACCCTAACCCTAGGTCCAATCCTAACCGTAACCGTCTCTCTGATCCTAGCCCTCAGCATAACCCTAACCCTAGGTCCAATCCTAACCCTAACTGTCTGTCTAACCCTCGCACTCAACATAACCCTAACCCTAGGTGCAATCCTAAGCCTAACCGTCTCTCAAACCCTAGCCCTCAACATAACCCTAACCCTAGGTCCAATCCTAACACTAACCGTCCCTCTAAAACTAGCCTTCAATATAACCCTAACCCTACGTCCAATCCTAACCCTAACCGTCTCTCTAACCCTAGCCCTCAACATAACCCTAACCCTAGGTCCAATCCTAACCCTAACTGTCTGTCTAACCCTAGCCCTCAACATAACCCTAACCCTCGGTCCAATCCTAACGCTAATCATCTCTCTAACCCTAGCCCTCAACATAACCCTAACCCTAGGTCCAATCCTAACCCTATCCGTCTCTCTAACTCTAGCCCTCAACATAACCCTAACCCTAGGACCAATCCTAACCCTAACCGTCTCTCTAAACCTAGACCTCAACATAAACCTAACCCTAGGTCCAATCCTAACCCTAACCGTCGCTCTAACCCTAGAACTCCACATAACCCTAATCATAGGTCCAATCCTAACCCTAACCGTCTCTCTGACCCTAGCCCTCAACATAACCCTAACCCTAGGTCCAATCCTCACCCTAACCGTCTCTCTAACCCTAACCCTCAACATAACCCTAACCCTAGGTCCAATCCTAACCCTAACCGTCCCTGTAACCCTAGCCCTCAACATAACCCTAACCCTAGGTCCAATCCTAACCCTATCCGTGTCTCTAACTCTAGCCCTCAACATAACCCTAACCCTAGGTCCAATCCTAACGCTAACCGTCCCTGTAAACCTAGCCCTCAACATAACCCTAACCCTAGTTCCAATCCTAACCCTATCCGTGTCTCTAACTCTAGCCCTCAACATAACCCTAACCCTAGGTCCAATCCTCACCCTAACCGTCTCTCTAACCCTAACCCTCAACATAACCCTAACCCTAGGTCCAATCCTAACCCTAACCGTCCCTGTAAGCCTAGCCCTCAACATAACCCTAACCCTAGGTCCAATCCTAACCCTATCCGTGTCTCTAACCCTAGCCCTCAACATAGCCTTAACCTTAGGTCCAATCCTAACCCTAACCGTCTCTCTAACCCTAGCCCTCAACCTAACCCTAACCCTAGGTCCAATCCTAACCCTAACGGTCTCTCTAAACCTAGCCCTCAACCTAACCTTAACCTTAGGTCCAATCATAACCCTAACCGTCTCTCTGCCCCTAGCCCTCAGCATAACCCTAACCCTAGGTCAAATCCTAAACCTAACTGTCTGTCTAAGCCTAGCCCTCAACATAACCCTAACCCTAGGTCCAATCCTAACCCAAACCGTCTCTCTATCCCTAGCCCTCAACATAACCCTAACCCTAGGTCCAATCCTAACCCTAACCATCTCTCTAACCCTAGCCCTCAACGTAACCTTAACCCTAGGTCCAATCCTAACCCTAACCCTCTCTCTAACCCTAGCCCTCAACATAACCCGAACCCTAGGTCCAATCCTAACCCTAACCGTCTCTCTAACCCTAGCCCTCAACGTAACCCGAACCCTATGTCCAATCCTAACCCTAACCGTCTCTCTATCCCTAGCCCACAACATAACCCTAACCCTAGGTCCAATCCTCACCCTAACCGTCTCCCTAACCGTAGCCCTCAACCTAACCCTAACCCTAGGTCCAATCCTAACCCTAACCCTCTCTCTAACCCTAGCCCTCAACATAACCCTAACCTTAGGTCCAATCCTAACCCTAACCGTTTCTCTAACCCTAGCCCTCAACATAACTCTAACCCTAGGTCCAATCCTAACCCTAACCGTCTCTCTAACCCTAGCACTGAACCTCACCCTAACCCTAGGTCCAATCCTAACCCTAACCGTCTCTCTAACCCTAGCCCTAAACCTAACCCTAACCCTAGGTACAATCCTAACCCTAAGCATCTCTCTAACCCTAGCCTTCAACATAATCCTAACCCTAGGTCCAATCCTAACCCTAACAGTCTTTCTAACCCTAGCCCTCAACATAACCCTAACCCTACCTCCAATCCTCACCCTAACCGTCTCTCTAACCCTAGCCCTCAACATAACCCCAACCCTAGGTCCAATCCTCACCCTAACCATCTCTCTAACTCTAGCCCTCAACATAACCCTAACCCTAGGTCCAATCCTAACCCTAACCGTCTCTCTAACCCTAGCCCTCAACATAACTCTAACCCTAGGTCCAATCCTAACCCTAACCGTCTCTCTAAACCTAGCACTGAACCTCACCCTAACCCTAGGTCCAATCCTAACCCTAACCGTCTCTCTAACCCTAGCCCTCAACCTAACCCTAACCGTAGGTACAATCCTAACCCTAAGCATCTCTCTAACCCTAGCCTTCAACATAATCCTAACCCTAGGTCCAATCCTAACCCTAACCGTCTTTCTAACCCTAGCCCTCAACATAACCCTAACCCTACTTCCAATCCTCACCCTAACCGTCTCTCTAACCCTAGCCCTCAACATAACCCTAACCCTAGGTCCAATCCTCACCCTAACCATCTCTCTAACTCTAGCCCTCAACATAACCCTAACCCTAGGTCCAATCCTAACCCTAACCTTCTCTCTAACCCTAGCCCTCAACATAACCCGAACCCTAGGTACAATTCTGACCCTAACCGTCTCTCTAACCCTAGCCCTCAACATAACACTAACCCTAGGTCCAATCCTCACCCTAACAGTCTCTCTAACCCTAGCCCTCAACATAACCCTAACCCTAGGTACAATCCTAACCCTAACCGTCTCTCTAACCCTAGCCCTCAACCTCACCCTAATCCGAGGTCCAATCCTAACTCTAACCGTCTCTCTAACCCTTGCCCCCAACCTAACCCTAACCCTAGGTCCAATCCTAACCCTAACCATCCCTCTGACCCTAACCCTCAACATAACCCTAACCCTACGTCCAATCTTAACCCTAACCGTCTCTCTAACCTTAGTCCTCTACATAACCCTAACCCTACGTCCAATCCTAACCCTAACAGTCTCTCTACCCTAGCCCTCAACCTAACGCTAACCCTAGGTCCAATCCTAACCCTAACAGTCTCTCTAACCCTAGCCCTCAACATAACCCTAACCCTAGGTCCAATCCTATCCCTAACCCTCTCTCTAACCCTAGCCCTCAACATAACCCTAACCCTAGGTCCAATCCTAACCCTAACCGTCTCTCTAACCCTAGCCCTCAACATAACTCTAACCCTAGGTCCATCCTAACCCTAACTGTCTCTATAACCCTAGCCCTCAACCTAAACCTAACCATAGGTCCAATCCTAACCCTAACCGTCTCTCTAACCCTAGCCCTCAACCTAACACTAACCCTAGGTCCAATCCTAACCCTAAAGTCTCTCTAAACGTAGCCCTCAACATAAACCTAACCCTAGGTCCAATCCTAACCCAACCCGTCTCTGTAACCCTAGCCCTCAACATAACCCTAACCCTAGGTCCAATCCTAACCCTAACAGTCCCTCTAAACTTAGCCCTCAACCTAACCCTAACCCTAGGTCCAATCCTCACCCTAACCGTCTCTCTAACCCTAGCCCTCAACCTAACCCTAACCCTAGGTACAATCCTAACCCTAAGCATCTCTCTAAACCTAGCCTTCAACATAACCCTAACCGTAGGTCCAATCCTAATCCTAACCGTCTCTCTAACCCTAGCCCTCAACCTAACCCTAACCCTAGGTCCAATCTTAACCCTAACCGTCTCTCTAACCCTAGCTGTCAACATAACCCTAACCCTAGGTCCAATCTTAACCCTAACCGTCTCTCTAACCCTAGCTGTCAACATAACCCTAACCCTAGGTCCAATCCTAATCCCAAACCGTCTCTGTAACCCTAGCCCTCAACATAACCCTAACCCTAGGTCCAATCCTAACCTTCACCGTCGCGCTAACCCTAGCCCTCAACATAACCCTAACCCTAGGTTCAATCCTAACCCTAACCGAATCTCTGACCCTAGCCCTCAACATAACCCTAACCCTAGGTCTATTCCTCACCCTAACCGTCTCTCTAACCCTAGCCCTCAACATAAACCTAACCCTAGGTCCAATCCTCACCCTACCCGTCTCTCTAACCCTAGCCCTCAACATGACCCAAACCCTAGGTCCAATCCTAACCCAAACCGTCTCTCTAACCCTAGCCCTCAACATTACCCTAACCCCAGGTCCAATGCTAACCCTAACCGTCGCTCTTACCCTAGCCCTCAACATAACCCTAACCCTAGGTCCAATCCTAAACCTAACCGTCTCTCTGACACTAGCCCTCAACATAACCCTAACCCTAGGTCCAATCCTCGCCCTAACCGTCTCTCTAAACCTACGCCTCAACATAACCCTAACCCTAGGTACAATCCTAACCCTAACTGTCTCTCTAACCCTAGCCCTCAACATAACCCTAATCCTAGGTCCAATCCTCACCCTAACCGTCTCTCTAACCCTAACCCTCAACATAACCCTAACACTAGGTCCAATCCTAACCCTAACCGTCTCTCTAAGCCTAGACCTCCACCTAACCCTAACCCTAGGTCCAATCCTAACCGTAACCGTCTCTCTGATCCTAGCCCTCAGCATAACCCTAACCCTAGGTCCAATCCTAACCCTAACTGTCTGTCTAACCCTCGCACTCAACATAACCCTAACCCTAGGTGCAATCCTAAGCCTAACCGTCTCTCAAACCCTAGCCCTCAACATAACCCTAACCCTAGGTCCAATCCTAACACTAACCGTCCCTCTAAAACTAGCCTTCAATATAACCCTAACCCTACGTCCAATCCTAACCCTAACCGTCTCTCTAACCCTAGCCCTCAACATAACCCTAACCCTAGGTCCAATCCTAACCCTAACTGTCTGTCTAACCCTAGCCCTCAACATAACCCTAACCCTCGGTCCAATCCTAACGCTAATCATCTCTCTAACCCTAGCCCTCAACATAACCCTAACCCTAGGTCCAATCCTAACCCTATCCGTCTCTCTAACTCTAGCCCTCAACATAACCCTAACCCTAGGACCAATCCTAACCCTAACCGTCTCTCTAAACCTAGACCTCAACATAAACCTAACCCTAGGTCCAATCCTAACCCTAACCGTCGCTCTAACCCTAGAACTCCACATAACCCTAATCATAGGTCCAATCCTAACCCTAACCGTCTCTCTGACCCTAGCCCTCAACATAACCCTAACCCTAGGTCCAATCCTCACCCTAACCGTCTCTCTAACCCTAACCCTCAACATAACCCTAACCCTAGGTCCAATCCTAACCCTAACCGTCCCTGTAACCCTAGCCCTCAACATAACCCTAACCCTAGGTCCAATCCTAACCCTATCCGTGTCTCTAACTCTAGCCCTCAACATAACCCTAACCCTAGGTCCAATCCTAACGCTAACCGTCCCTGTAAACCTAGCCCTCAACATAACCCTAACCCTAGTTCCAATCCTAACCCTATCCGTGTCTCTAACTCTAGCCCTCAACATAACCCTAACCCTAGGTCCAATCCTCACCCTAACCGTCTCTCTAACCCTAACCCTCAACATAACCCTAACCCTAGGTCCAATCCTAACCCTAACCGTCCCTGTAAGCCTAGCCCTCAACATAACCCTAACCCTAGGTCCAATCCTAACCCTATCCGTGTCTCTAACCCTAGCCCTCAACATAGCCTTAACCTTAGGTCCAATCCTAACCCTAACCGTCTCTCTAACCCTAGCCCTCAACCTAACCCTAACCCTAGGTCCAATCCTAACCCTAACGGTCTCTCTAAACCTAGCCCTCAACCTAACCTTAACCTTAGGTCCAATCATAACCCTAACCGTCTCTCTGCCCCTAGCCCTCAGCATAACCCTAACCCTAGGTCAAATCCTAAACCTAACTGTCTGTCTAAGCCTAGCCCTCAACATAACCCTAACCCTAGGTCCAATCCTAACCCAAACCGTCTCTCTATCCCTAGCCCTCAACATAACCCTAACCCTAGGTCCAATCCTAACCCTAACCATCTCTCTAACCCTAGCCCTCAACGTAACCTTAACCCTAGGTCCAATCCTAACCCTAACCCTCTCTCTAACCCTAGCCCTCAACATAACCCGAACCCTAGGTCCAATCCTAACCCTAACCGTCTCTCTAACCCTAGCCCTCAACGTAACCCGAACCCTATGTCCAATCCTAACCCTAACCGTCTCTCTATCCCTAGCCCACAACATAACCCTAACCCTAGGTCCAATCCTCACCCTAACCGTCTCCCTAACCGTAGCCCTCAACCTAACCCTAACCCTAGGTCCAATCCTAACCCTAACCCTCTCTCTAACCCTAGCCCTCAACATAACCCTAACCTTAGGTCCAATCCTAACCCTAACCGTTTCTCTAACCCTAGCCCTCAACATAACTCTAACCCTAGGTCCAATCCTAACCCTAACCGTCTCTCTAACCCTAGCACTGAACCTCACCCTAACCCTAGGTCCAATCCTAACCCTAACCGTCTCTCTAACCCTAGCCCTAAACCTAACCCTAACCCTAGGTACAATCCTAACCCTAAGCATCTCTCTAACCCTAGCCTTCAACATAATCCTAACCCTAGGTCCAATCCTAACCCTAACAGTCTTTCTAACCCTAGCCCTCAACATAACCCTAACCCTACCTCCAATCCTCACCCTAACCGTCTCTCTAACCCTAGCCCTCAACATAACCCCAACCCTAGGTCCAATCCTCACCCTAACCATCTCTCTAACTCTAGCCCTCAACATAACCCTAACCCTAGGTCCAATTCTAACCCTAACTTTCTCTCTAACCCTAGCCCTCAACATAACCCTAACCCTAGGTCCAATCCTAACCCTAACCGTCTCTCTAACCCTAGCCCTCAACATAACCCGAACCCTAGGTCCAATTCTCACCCTAACCGTCTCTCTAACCCTAGCCCTCAACATAACCCTAACCCTAGGTCCAATCCTCACCCTAACAGTCTCTCTAACCCTAGCCCTCAACATAACCCTAACCCTAGGTACAATCCTAACCCTAACCGTCTCTCTAACCCTAGCCCTCAACCTAACCCTAATCCGAGGTCCAATCCTAACTCTAACCGTCTCTCTAACCCTTGCCCTCAACCTAACCCTAACCCTAGGTCCAATCCTAACCCTAACCATCTCTCTGACCCTAACCCTCAACATAACCCTAACCCTACGTCCAATCTTAACCCTAACCGTCTCTCTAACGTTAGTCCTCTACATAACCCTAACCCTACGTCCAATCCTAACCCTAACAGTCTCTCTACCCTAGCCCTCAACCTAACGCTAACCCTAGGTCCAATCCTAACCCTAACCGTCTCTCTAACCCTTGCCCTCAACCTAACCCTAACCCTAGGTCCAATCCTAACCCTAACCGTCTCTCTAACCCTAGCCCTCAACATAACCCTAACCCTAGGTCCAATCCTATCCCTAACCCACTCTCTCTCCCTAGCCCTCAACATAACCCTAACCCTAGGTCCAATCCTAACCCTAACCGTCTCTCTAACCCTAGCCCTCAACATAACTCTAACCCTAGGTCCATCCTAACCCTAACCGTTTCTCTAAACCTAGCCCTCAACCTAAACCTAACCATAGGTCCAATCCTAACCCTAACCGTCTCTCTAACCCTAGCCCTCAACCTAACCCTAACCCTAGGTCCAATCCTAACCCTAAAGTCTCTCTAACCGTAGCCCTCAACATAAACGTAACCCTAGGTCCAATCCTAACCCAACCCGTCTCTGTAACCCTAGCCCTCAACATAACCCTAACCCTAGGTCCAATCCTAACCCTAACAGTCCCTCTAAACTTAGCCCTCAACCTAACCCTAACCCTAGGTCCAATCCTCACCCTAACCGTCTCTCTAACCCTAGCCCTCAACCTAACCCTAACCCTAGGTACAATCCTAACCCTAAGCATCTCTCTAAACCTAGCCTTCAACATAACCCTAACCGTAGGTCCAATCCTAATCCTAACCTTCTCTCTAACCCTAGCCCTCAACATAACCCTAACCCTAGTTCCAATCCTCACCCTAACCGTCTCTCTAACCCTAGCCCTCAACATAACCCTAACCCTAAGTCCAATCCTAACCCTAACAGTCTCGCTAACCCTAGCCCTCAACATAACCCTAAACCTAGGTCCAATCCTAACCCAAACCGTTTCTCTATCCCTAGCCCTCAACATAACCCTAACCCTAGGTCCAATCCTAACCATAACCATCTCTCTAATCCTAGCCCTCAACATAATCTTAACCCTAGGTGCAATCCTAACCCTAACCCTCTCTCTAACCCTAGCCCTCAACATAACCCGAACCCTAGGTCCAATCCTAACCCTAACCGTCTCTCTAACCCTAGCCCTCAACGTAACCCGAACCCTATGTCCAATCCTAACCCTAACCGTCTCTCTATCCCTAGCCCACAACATAACCCTAACCCTAGGTCCAATCCTCACCCTAACCGTCTCCCTAACCGTAGCCCTCAACCTAACCCTAACCCTAGGTCCAATCCTAACCCTAACCCTCTCTCTAACCCTAGCCCTCAACATAACCCTAACCCTAGGTCCAATCCTAACCCTAACCGTCTCTCTAACCCTAGCCCTCAACATAACTCTAACCCTGGGTCCAATCCTAACCCTAACCGTCTCTCTAAACCTAGCACTGAACCTCACCCTAATCCTAGGTCCAATCCTAACCCTAACCGTCTCTCTAACCCTAGCCCTCAACCTAACCCTAACCCTAGGTACAATCCTAACCCTAAGCATCTCTCTAACCCTAGCCTTCAACATAATCCTAACCCTAGGTCCAATCCTAACCCTAACCGTCTTTCTAACCCTAGCCCTCAACATAACCCTAACCCTACTTCCAATCCTCACCCTAACCGTCTCTCTAACCCTAGCCCTCAACATAACCCTAACCCTAGGTCCAATCCTCACCCTAACCATCTCTCTAACTCTAGCCCTCAACATAACCCTAACCCTAGGTCCAATCCTAACCCTAACCTTCTCTCTAACCCTAGCCCTCAACATAACACGAACCCTAGGTACAATTCTCACCCTAACCGTCTCTCTAACCCTAGCCCTCAACATAACCCTAACCCTAGGTCCAATCCTCACCCTAACAGTCTCTCTAACCCTAGCCCTCAACATAACCCTAACCCTAGGTACAATCCTAACCCTAACCGTCTCTCTAACCCTAGCCCTCAACCTAACCCTAATCCGAGGTCCAATCCTAACCCTAACCGTCTCTCTAACCCTAGCCCTCAACCTAACCCTAATCCGAGGTCCAATCCTAACTCTAACCGTCTCTCTAACCTTAGTCCTCTACATAACCCTAACCCTACGTCCAATCCTAACCCTAACAGTCTCTCTACCCTAGCCCTCAACCTAACGCTAACCCTAGGTCCAATCCTAACCCTAACCATCTCTCTAACCCTTGCCCTCAACCTAACCCTAACTCTAGGTCCAATCCTAACCCTAACCGTCTCTCTAACCCTAGCCCTCAACATAACCCTAACCCTAGGTCCAATCCTATCCCTAACCCTCTCTCTAACCCTAGCCCTCAACATAACCCTAACCCTAGGTCCAATCCTAACCCTAACCGTCTCTCTAACCCTAGCCCTCAACATAACTCTAACCCTAGGTCCATCCTAACCCTAACCGTCTCTCTAACCCTAGCCCTCAACCTAAACCTAACCATAGGTCCAATCCTAACCCTAACCGTCTCTCTAACCCTAGCCCTCAACCTAACCCTAACCCTAGGTCCAATCCTAACCCTAAAGTCTCTCTAACCGTAGCCCTCAACATAAACCTAACCCTAGGTCCAATCCTAACCCAACCCGTCTCTGTAACCCTAGCCCTCAACATAACCCTAACCCTAAGTCCAATCCTAACCCTAACCGTCTCTCTAACCCTAGCCCTCAACATAACCTTAACCGTAGGTCGAATCCTAACCCTAACCCTCTCTCTAACCCTAGCCCTCAACATAACCCGAACCCTAGGTCCAATCCTAACCCTAACCGTCCCTCTAATCCTAGCCCTCAACGTAACCCGAACCCTATGTCCAATCCTAACCCTAACCGTCTCTCTATCCCTAGCCCACAACATAACCCTAACCCTAGGTCCAATCCTCACCCTAACCGTCCCCTAACCGTAGCCCTCAACCTAACCCTAACCCTAGGTCCAATCCTAACCCTAACCCTCTCTCTAACCCTGGCCCTCAACATAACCCTAACCCTAGGTCCAATCCTAACCCTAACCGTCTCTCTAACCCTAGCCCTCAACATAACTCTAACCCTAGGTCCAATCCTCACCCTAACCGTCTCTCTAAACCTAGCCCTCAACCTAACCCTAACCCTAGGTACAATCCTAACCCTAAGCATCTCTCTAACCCTAGCCTTCAACATAATCCTAACCCTAGGTCCAATCCTAACCCTATCCGTCTTTCTAACCCTAGCCCTCAACATAACCCTAACCCTACTTCCAATCCTCACCCTAACCGTCTCTCTAACCCTAGCCCTCAACATAACCCTAACCCTAGGTCCAATCCTCACCCTAACAGTCTCTCTAACCCTAGCCCTCAACATAACCCTAACCCTAGGTACAATCCTAACCCTAACCGTCTCTCTAACCTTAGCCCTCTACATAACCCTAACGCTACGTCCAATCCTAACCCTAACAGTCTCTCTAACCCTAGCCCTCAACCTAACCCTAACCCTAGGTCCAATCCTAACCCTAACCGTCTCTCTAACCCTTGCCCTCAACCTAACCCTAACCCTAGGTCCAATCCTAACCCTAACCGTCTCTCTAACCCTAGCCCTCAACATAACCCGAACCCTAGGTCGAATCCTAACCCTAACCGTCTCTCTAATCCTAGCCCTCAACATAACCCTAACCCTAGGTCCAATCCTAACCCTAACCCTCTCTCTAACCCTAGCCCTCAACATAACCCTAACCCTAGGTCCAATCCTAACCCTAACCGTCTCTCTAACCCTAGCCCTCAACATAACTCTAACCCTAGGTCCATCCTAACCCTAACCGTCTCTCTAACCCTAGCCCTCAACCTAACCCTAACCATAGGTCCAATCCTAACCCTAACCGTCTCACTTAGCCGTGCCCTCAACCTAACCCTAACCCTAGGTCCAATCCTAACCCTAAGCGTCTCTCTAACCCTAACCCTCAACATAACCCTAGCCCTAGGTCCAATCCTAATCCAAACCGTCTCTGTAACCCTAGCCCTCAACATAACCCTAACCCTAGGTCCAATCATAACCCTAACAGACTCTCTAACCTTAGCCCTCAACATAACGCTAACCCTAGGTCCTATCCTAACCCAAACGATCTCTCTAACCCTGGCCCTCAACATAACCCTAACCCTAAGTCCAATCCTAACCCTAACCCTCTCTCTAACCCTAGGCCTCAACATAACCCTAACCCTAGGTCCAATCCTCACCCTAACCGTCTCTCTAACCCTAGCCCTCAACATAACCCTAACCCTAGGTCCAATCCTAAGCCTAAGAATCTCTCTAACCCTAGCCCTCAACATAACCCTAACCCTAGGTCCAATCCTATCCCTAACCGTCTCTCTAACCCTAGCCCTCAACATAACCCTAACCCTAGGTCCAATCCTAACCCTAACCGTCTCTCTAACCCTAGCCCTCAACCTAACCCAAACCCTAGGTCCAATCCTATCCCTAACCTTCTCTCTAACCCTAGCCCTCAACATAACCCTAACCCTAGGTCCAATCCTCACCCTAACCGTCTCTCTAACCCTAGCCCTCCACATAACCCTAACCCTAGGTCCAATCCTAACCCTAACTGTCTCTCTAACCCTAGCCCTCAACATAACCCGAACCCTAGGTCCAATCCTAACCCTAACCATCTCTCTAATCCTAGCCCACAACATAACACTAACCCTAGGTCCAATCCTATCCCTAACCCTCTCTCTAACCCTAGCCCTCAACATAACCCTAACCCTAGGTCCAATCCTAACCCTAACCGTCTCTCTAACCCTAGCCCTCAACATAACTCTAACCCTAGGTCCATCCTTACCCTAACCGTCTCTCTAACCCTAGCCCTCAACCTAAACCTAACCATAGGTCCAATCCTAACCCTAACCGTCTCTCTAACCCTAGCCCTCAACCTAACCCTAACCCTAGGTCCAATCCTAACCCTAAAGTCTCTCTAACCGTAGCCCTCAACATAACCCTAAACCTAGGTCCAATCCTAACCCAACCCGTCTCTGTAACCATAGCCCTCAACATAACCCTAACCCTAGGTCCAATCCTAACCGTAACAGTCCCTCTAAACTTAGCCCTCAACCTAACCCTAACCCTAGGTCCAATCCTCACCCTAACCATCTCTCTAACCCTAGCCCTCAACCTAACCCTAACCCTAGGTACAATCCTAACCCTAAGCATCTCTCTAACCCTAGCCTTCAACATAACCCTAACCGTAGGTCCAATCCTAATCCTAACCGTCTCTCTAACCCTAGCCCTCAACATAACCCTAACCCTAGTTCCAATCCTCACCCTAACCGTCTCTCTAAACCTAGCCCTCAACATAACCCTAACCCTAAGTCCAATCCTAACCCTAACCGTCTCGCTAACCCTAGCCCTCAACATAACCCTAACCCTAGGTCCAATCCTAACCCAAACCGTCTCTCTATCCCTAGCCCTCAACATAACCCTAACCCTAGGTCCAATCCTAACCCTAACCATCTCTCTAACCCTAGCCCTCAACATAACCTTAACCCTAAGTCCAATCCTAACCCTAAACCTCTCTCTAACCCTAGCCCTCAACATAACGCGAACCCTAGGTCCAATCCTAACCCTAACCGTCTCTCTAACCCTAGCCCTCAACGTAACCCGAACCCTATGTCCAATCCTAACCCTGACCGTCTCTCTATCCCTAGCCCACAACATAACCCTAACCCTAGGTCCAATCCTCACCCTAACCGTCTCCCTAACCATAGCCCTCAACCTAACCCTAACCCTAGGTCCAATCCTAACCCTAACCCTCTCTCTAACCCTAGCCCTCAACATAACCCTAACCCTAGGTCCAATCCTAACCCTAACCGTCTCTCTAACCCTAGCCCTCAACATAACTCTAACCCTAGGTCCAATCCTAACCCTAACCGTCTCTCTAACCCTAGCACTGAACCTCACCCTAACCCTAGGTCCAATCCTAACCCTAACCGTCTCTCTAACCCTAGCCCTCAACCTAACCCTAACCCTAGGTACAATCCTAACCCTAAGCATCTCTCTAACCCTAGCCGTCAACATAATCCTAACCCTAGGTACAATCCTAACCCTAACCGTCTTTCTAACCCTAGCCCTCAACATAACCCTAACCCTACTTCCAATCCTCACCCTAACCGTATCTCTAACCCTAGCCCTCAACATAACCCTAACCCTAGGTCCAATCCTCACCCTAACCATCTCTCTAACTCTAGCCCTCAACATAACCCTAACCCTAGGTCCAATCCTAACCCTAACCTTCTCTCTAACCCTAGCCCTCAACATAACCCTAACCCTAGGTCCAATCCTAACCCTAACCGTCTCTCTAACCCTAGCCCTCAACATAACCCGAACCCTAGGTCCAATTCTCACCCTAACCGTCTCTCTAACCCTAGCCCTCAACATAACCCTAACCCTAGGTCCAATCCTCACCCTAACAGTCTCTCTAACCCTAGCCCTCAACATAACCCTAACCCTAGGTACAATCCTAACCCTAACCGTCTCTCTAACCCTAGCCCTCAACCTAACCCTAACCCGAGGTCCAATCCTAACTCTAACCGTCTCTCTAACACTTGCCCTCAACCTAACCCTAACCCTAGGTCCAATCCTAACACTAACCATCTCTCTGACCCTAACCCTCAACATAACCCTAACCCTACGTCCAATCTTAACCCTAACCGTCTCTCTAACCTTAGTCCTCTACATAACCCTAACCCTACGTCCAATCCTAACCCTAACCGTCTCTCTAACCCTAGCCCTCAACATAACCCTAACCCTAGGTACAATCCTAACCCTAACAGTCTCTCTAACCCTAGCCCTCAACCTAACCCTAACCCGAGGTCCAATCCTAACTCTAACCGTCTCTCTAACCCTTGCCCTCAACCTAACCCTAACCCTAGGTCCAATCCTAACCCTAAGCATCTCTCTGACCCTAACCCTCAACACAACCCTAACCCTACGTCCAATCTTAACCCTAACCGTCTCTCTAACCTTAGTCCTCTACATAACCCTAACCCTACGTCCAATCCTAACCCTAACAGTCTCTCTAACCCTAGCCCTCAAACTAACGCTAACCCTAGGTCCAATCCTAACCCTAACCGTCTCTCTAACCCTTGCCCTCAACCTAACCCTAACCCTAGGTCCAATCCTATCCCTAACCCTCTCTCTAACCCTAGCCCTCAACATAACCCTAACCCTAGGTCCAATCCTAACCCTAACCGTCTCTCTAACCCTAGCCCTCAACATAACCCTAACCCTAGGTCCAATCCTAACCCTAACCGTCTCTCTAACCCTAGCCCTCAACATAACCCTAACCCTAGGTCCAATCCTATCCCTAACCCTCTCTCTAACCCTAGCCCTCAACATAACCCTAACCCTAGGTCCAATCCTAACCCTAACCGTCTCTCTAACCCTAGCCCTCAACATAACTCTAACCTTAGGTCCAATCCTAACCCAACCCGTCTCTGTAACCCTAGCCCTCAACATAACCCTTACCCTAGGTCCAATCCTAACCCTAACAGTCCCTCTAAACTTAGCCCTCAACCTAACGCTAACCCTAGGTCCAATCCTCACCCTAACCGTCTCTCTAACCCTAGCCCTCAACCTAACCCTAACCCTAGGTCCAATCCTCACCCTAACCGTCTCCCTAACCGTAGCCCTCAACCTAACCCTAACCCTAGGTCCAATCCTAACCCTAACCCTCTCTCTAACCCTGGCCCTCAACATAACCCTAACCCTAGGTCCAATCCTAACCCTAACCGTCTCTCTAACCCTAGCCCTCAACATAACTCTAACCCTAGGTCCAATCCTCACCCTAACCGTCTCTCTAACCCTAGCCCTCAACCTAACCCTAACCCTAGGTACAATCCTAACCCTAAGCATCTCTCTAACCCTAGCCTTCAACATAATCCTAACCCTAGGTCCAATCCTAACCCTATCCGTCTTTCTAACCCTAGCCCTCAACATAACCCTAACCCTACTTCCAATCCTCACCCTAACCGTCTCTCTAACCCTAGCCCTCAACATAACCCTAACCCTAGGTCCAATCCTCACCCTAACCATCTCTCTAAATCTAGCCCTCAACATAACCTTAACCCTAGGTCCAATCCTAACCCTAACCTTCTCTCTAACCCTAGCCCTCAACATAACCCTAACCCTAGGTCCAATCCTAACCCTAACCGTCTCTCTAACCCTAGCCCTCAACATAACCCGAACCCTAGGTCCAATTCTCACCCTAACCGTCTCTCTAACCCTAGCCCTCAACATAACCCTAACCCTAGGTCCAATCCTCACCCTAACAGTCTCTCTAACCCTAGCCCTCAACATAACCCTAACTTTAGGTACAATCCTAACCCTAAACGTCTCTCTAACCCTAGCCCTCAACCTAACCCTAACCCGAGGTCCAATCCTAACTCTAACCGTCTCTCTAAACCTTGCCCTCAACCTAACCCTAACCCTAGGTCCAATCCTAACCCTAAGCATCTCCCTGACCCTAACCCTCAACATAACCCTAACCCTACGTCCAATCTTAACCCTAACCGTCTCTCTAACCTTAGCCCTCTACATAACCCTAACGCTACGTCCAATCCTAACCCTAACAGTCTCTCTAACCCTAGCCCTCAACCTAACCCTAACCCTAGGTCCAATCCTAACCCTAACCGTCTCTCTAACCCTAGCCCTCAACATAACACTAACCCTAGGTCCAATCCTAACCCTAACCCTCTCTCTAACCCTAGCCCTCAACATAACCCTAACCCTAGGTCCAATCCTAACCCTAACCGTCTCTCTAACCCTAGCCCTCAACATAACTCTAACCCTAGGTCCATCCTAACCCTAACCGTCTCTCTAACCCTAGCCCTCAACCTAACCCTAACCATAGGTCCAATCCTAACCCTAAGCGTCTCTCTAACCCTAACCCTCAACATAACCCTAGCCCTAGGTCCAATCCTAATCCAAACCGTCTCTGTAACCCTAGCCCTCAACATAACCCTAACCCTAGGTCCAATCCTAACCCTAACAGACTCTCTAACCTTAGCCCTCAACATAACGCTAACCCTAGGTCCTATCCTAACCCAAACGATCTCTCTAACCCTGGCCCTCAACATAACCCTAACCCTAAGTCCAATCCTAACCCTAACCCTCTCTCTAACCCTAGGCCTCAACATAACCCTAACCCTAGGTCCAATCCTCACCCTAACCGTCTCTCTAACCCTAGCCCTCAACATAACCCTAACCCTAGGTCCAATCCTAAGCCTAAGAATCTCTCTAACCCTAGCCCTCAACATAACTCTAACCCTAGGTCCAATCCTATCCCTAACCGTCTCTCTAACCCTAGCCCTCAACATAACCCTAATCCTAGGTCCAAACCTAACCCTAACCGTCTCTCTAACCCTGGCCCTCAACCTAACCCTAACCCTAGTTCCAATTCTAAGCCTAAGCATCTCTCTAACCCTAGCCCTCAACATAACCCTAACCCTAGGTCCAATCCTATCCCTAACCGTCTCTCTAACCCTAGCCCTCAACATAACCCTAACCCTAGGTCCAATCCTCACCCTAACAGTCTCTCTAACCCTAGCCCTCCACATAACCCTAACCCTAGGTCCAATCCTAACCCTAACTGTCTCTCTAACCCTAGCCCTCAACATAACCCGAACCCTAGGTCCTATACTAACCCTAACCATCTCTCTAATCCTAGCCCACAACATAACCCTAACCCTAGGTCCAATCCTATCCCTAACCCTCTCTCTAACCCTAGCCCTCAACATAACCCTAACCCTAGGTCCAATCCTAAGCCTAAGCATCTCTCTAACCCTAGCCCTCAACATAACCCTAACCCTAGGTCCAATCCTATCCCTAACCGTCTCTCTAACCCTAGCCCTCAACATAACCCTAACCCTAGGTCCAATCCTAACCCTAAAGTCGCTCTAACCGTAGCCCTCAACATAACCCTAACCCTAGGTCCAATCCTAACCCAACCCGTCTCTGTAACCCTAGCCCTCAACATAACCCTAACCCTAGGTCCAATCCTAACCCTAACAGTCCCTCTAAACTTAGTCCTCAACCTAACCCTAACCCTAGGTCCAATCCTCACCCTAACCATCTCTCTAAACCTAGCCCTCAACCTAACCCTAACCCTAGGTACAATCCTAACCCTAAGCATGTCTCTAACCCTAGCCTTCAACATAACCCTAACCGTAAGTCCAATCCTAATCCTAACCGTCTCTCTAACCCTAGCCCTCAACATAACCCTAACCCTAGTTCCAATCCTCACCCTAACCGTCTCTCTAACCCTAGCCTTCAACATAACCCTAACCCTAAGTCCAATCCTAACCCTAACCGTCTCGCTAACCCTAGCCCTCAACATAACCCTAACCCTAGGTCCAATCCTAATCCAAACCGTCTCTCTATCCCTAGCCCTCAACATAACCCTAACCCTAGGTCCAATCCTAACCCTAACCATCTCTCTAACCCTAGCCCTCAACATAACCTTAACCCTAGGTCCAATCCTAACCCTAAACCTCTCTCTAACCCTAGCCCTCAACATAACCCGAACCCTAGGTCCAATCCTAACCCTAACCGTCTCTCTAACCCTAGCCCTCAACGTAACCCGAACCCTATGTCCAATCCTAACCGTGACCGTCTCTCTATCCCTAGCCCACAACATAACCCTAACCCTAGGTCCAATCCTCACCCTAACCGTCTCCCTAACCATAGCCCTCAACCTAACCCTAACCCTAGGTCCAATCCTAACCCTAACCCTCTCTCTAACCCTAGCCCTCAACATAACCCTAACCCTAGGTCCAATCCTAACCCTAACCGTCTCTCTAACCCTAGCCCTCAACATAACCCGAACCCTAGGTCCAATTCTCACCCTAACCGTCTCTCTAACCCTAGCCCTCAACATAACCCTAACCCTAGGTCCAATCCTCACCCTAACAGTCTCTCACCCTAGCCCTCAACATAACCCTAACCCTAGGTACAATCCTAACCCTAACCGTCTCTCTAACCTTAGCCCTCAACCTAACCCTAACCCGAGGTCCAATCCTAACTCTAACCGTCTCTCTAACCCTAGCCCTCAACCTAACCCTAACCCTAGGTCCAATCCTAACCCTAACCATCTCTCTGACCCTAACCCTCAACATAACCCTAACCCTACGTCCAATCTTAACCCTAACCGTCTCTCTAACCTTAGTCCTCTACATAACCCTAACCCTACTTCCAATCCTAACCCTAACCGTCTCTCTAACCCTAGCCCTCAACATAACTCTAACCCTAGGTCCATCCTAACCCTAACCGTCTCTCTAACCCTAGCCCTCAACCTAACCCTAACCATAGGTCCAATCCTAACCCTAACCGTCTCTCTTAGCCTTGCCCTCAACGTAACCCTAACCCTAGGTCCAATCCTAACCCTAAGCGTCTCTCTAACCCTAACCCTCAACATAACCCTAGCCCTAGGTCCAATCCTAATCCAAACCGACTCTGTAACCCTAGCCCTCAACATAACCCTAACCCTAGGTCCAATCCTAACCCTAACAGACTCTCTAACCTTAGCCCTCAACATAACGCAAACCCTAGGTCCAATCCTAACCCTAACTGTCTCTCTAACCCTAGCCCTCAACATAACCCGAACCCTAGGTCCAATCCTAACCCTAACCATCTCTCTAATCCTAGCCCACAACATAACCCTGACCCTAGGTCCAATCCTATCCCTAACCCTCTCTCTAACCCTAGCCCTCAACATAACCCTAACCCTAGGTCCAATCCTAACCCTAACCGTCTCTCTAACCCTAGCCCTCAACATAACTCTAACCCTAGGTCCATCCTAACCCTAACCGTCTCTCTAACCCTAGACCTCAACCTAAACCTAACCATAGGTCCAATCCTAACCCTAAACGTCTCTCTAACCCTAGCCCTCAACCTAACCCTAACCCTAGGTCCAATCCTAACCCTAAAGTCCCTCTAACCGTAGCCCTCAACATAACCCTAACCCTAGGTCCAATCCTAACCCAACCCGTCTCTGTAACCCTAGCCCTCAACATAACCCTAAACCTAGGTCCAATCCTAACCCTAACAGTCCCTCTAAACTTAGCCCTCAACCTAACCCTAACCCTAGGTCCAATCCTCACCCTAACCATCTCTCTAACCCTAGCCCTCAACCTAACCCTAACCCTAGGTACAATCCTAACCCTAAGCAGCTCTCTAACCCTAGCCTTCAACATAACCCTAACCGTAGGTCCAATCCTAATCCTAACCGTCTCTCTAACCCTAGCCCTCAACATAACCCTAACCCTAGTTCCAATCCTCACCCTAACCGTCTCTCTAACCCTAGCCCTCAACATAACCCTAACCCTAAGTCCAATCCTAACCCCAACCGTCTCGCTAACCCTAGCCCTCAACATAACCCTAACCCTAGGTCCAATCCTAATCCAAACCGTCTCTCTATCCCTAGCCCTCAACATAACCCTAACCCTAGGTCCAATCCTAACCCTAACCATCTCTCTAACCCTAGCCCTCAACATAACCTTAACCCTAGGTCCAATCCTAACCCTAAACCTCTCTCTAACCCTAGCCCTCAACATAACCCGAACCCTAGGTCCAATCCTAACCCTAACCGTCTCTCTAACCCTAGCCCTCAACGTAACCCGAACCCTATGTCCAATCCTAACCCTGACCGTCTCTCTATCCCTAGCCCACAACATAACCCTAACCCTAGGTCCAATTCTCACCCTAACCGTCTCCCTAACCATAGCCCTCAACCTAACCCTAACCCCAGGTCCAATCCTAACCCTAACCCTCTCTCTAACCCTAGCCCTCAACATAACCCTAACCCTAGGTCCAATCCTAACCCTAACCGTCTCTCTTACCCTAGCCCTCAACATAACTCTAACCCTAGGTCCAATCCTAACCCTAACCGTCTCTCTAACCCTAGCACTGAACCTCACCCTAACCCTAGGTCCAATCCTAACCCTAACCGTCTCTCTAACCCTAGCCCTCAACCTAACCCTAACCCTAGGTACAATCCTAACCCTAAGCATCTCTCTAACCCTAGCCGTCAACATAATCCTAACCCTAGGTACAATCCTAACCCTAACCGTCTTTCTAACCCTAGCCCTCAACATAACCCTAACCCTACTTCCAATCCTCACCCTAACCGTCTCTCTAACCCTAGCCCTCAACATAACCCTAACCCTAGGTCCAATCCTCACCCTAACCATCTCTCTAACTCTAGCCCTCAACATAACCCAAACCCTAGGTCCAATCCTAACCCTAACCTTCTCTCTAACCCTAGCCCTCAACATAACCCTAACCCTAGGTCCAATCCTAACCCTAACCGTCTCTCTAACCCTAGCCCTCAACATAACCCGAACCCTAGGTCCAATTCTCACCCTAACCGTCTCTCTAACCCTAGCCCTCAACATAACCCTAACCCTAGGTCCAATCCTAACCCAACCCGTCTCTGTAACCCTAGCCCTCAACATAACCCTAACCCTAGGTCCAATCCTAACCCTAACAGTCCCTCTAAACTTAGTCCTCAACCTAACCCTAACCCTAGGTCCAATCCTAACCCTAACCATCTCTCTAACCCTAGCCCTCAACCTAACCCTAACCCTAGGTACAATCCTAACCCTAAGCATCTCTCTAACCCTAGCCTTCAACATAACCCTAACCGTAAGTCCAATCCTAATCCTAACCGTCTCTCTAACCCTAGCCCTCAACATAACCCTAACCCTAGTTCCAATCCTCACCCTAACCGTCTCTCTAACCCTAGCCTTCAACATAACCCTAACCCTAAGTCCAATCCTAACCCTAACCGTCTCGCTAACCCTAGCCCTCAACATAACCCTAACCCTAGGTCCAATCCTAATCCAAACCGTCTCTCTATCCCTAGCCCTCAACATAACCCTAACCCTAGGTCCAATCCTAACCCTAACCATCTCTCTAACCCTAGCCCTCAACATAACCTTAACCCTAGGTCCAATCCTAACCCTAAACCTCTCTCTAACCCTAGCCCTCAACATAACCCGAACCCTAGGTCCAATCCTAACCCTAACCGTCTCTCTAACCCTAGCCCTCAACGTAACCCGAACCCTATGTCCAATCCTAACCGTGACCGTCTCTCTATCCCTAGCCCACAACATAACCCTAACCCTAGGTCCAATCCTCACCCTAACCGTCTCCCTAACCATAGCCCTCAACCTAACCCTAACCCTAGGTCCAATCCTAACCCTAACCCTCTCTCTAACCCTAGCCCTCAACATAACCCTAACCCTAGGTCCAATCCTAACCCTAACCGTCTCTCTAAACCTAGCCCTGAACATAACTCTAACCCTAGGTCCAATCCTAACCCTAACCGTCTCTCTAAACCTAGCACTGAACCTCACCCTAACCCTAGGTCCAATCCTAACCCTAACCGTCTCTCTAACCCTAGCCCTCAACCTAACCCTAACCCTAGGTACAATCCTAACCCTAAGCATCTCTCTAACCCTAGCCGTCAACATAATCCTAACCCTAGGTACAATCCTAACCCTAACCGTCTTTCTAACCCTAGCCCTCAACATAACCCTAACCCTACTTCCAATCCTCACCCTAACCGTCTCTCTAACCCTAGCCCTCAACATAACCCTAACCCTAGGTCCAATCCTCACCCTAACCATCTCTCTAACTCTACCCTCAACATAACCCTAACCCTAGGTCCAATCCTAACCCTAACCTTCTCTCTAACCCTAGCCCTCAACATAACCCTAACCCTAGGTCCAATCCTAACCCTAACGGTCTCTCTAACCCTAGCCCTCAACATAACCCGAACCCTAGGTCCAATTCTCACCCTAACCGTCTCTCTAACCCTAGCTCTCAACATAACCCTAACCCTAGGTCCAATCCTCACCCTAACAGTCTCTCTAACCCTAGCCCTCAACATAACCTTAACCCTAGGTACAATCCTAACCCTAACCGTCTCTCTAACCTTAGCCCTCAACCTAACCCTAACCCGAGGTCCAATCCTAACTCTAACCGTCTCTCTAACCCTTGCCCTCAACCTAACCCTAACCCTAGGTCCAATCCTAACCCTAACCATCTCTCTGACCCTAACCCTCAACATAACCCTAACCCTACGTCCAATCTTAACCCTAACCGTCTCTCTAACCTTAGTCCTCTACATAACCCTAACCCTACTTCCAATCCTAACCCTAACCGTCTCTCTAACCCTAGCCCTCAACATAACTCTAACCCTAGGTCCATCCTAACCCTAACCGTCTCTCTAACCCTAGCCCTCAACCTAACCCTAACCATAGGTCCAATCCTAACCCTAACCGTCTCTCTTAGCCTTGCCCTCAACGTAACCCTAACCCTAGGTCCAATCCTAACCCTAAGCGTCTCTCTAACCCTAACCCTCAACATAACCCTAGCCCTAGGTCCAATCCTAATCCAAACCGACTCTGTAACCCTAGCCCTCATCATAACCCTAACCCTAGGTCCAATGCTAACCCTAACAGACTCTCTAAACTTAGCCCTCAACATAACGCAAACCCTAGGTCCAATCCTAACCCTAACTGTCTCTCTAACCCTAGCCCTCAACATAACCCGAACCCTAGGTCCAATCCTAACCCTAACCATCTCTCTAATCCTAGCCCACAACATAACCCTGACCCTAGGTCCAATCCTATCCCTAAACCTCTCTCTAACCCTAGCCCTCAACATAACCCTAACCCTAGGTCCAATCCTAACCCTAACCGTCTCTCTAACCCTAGCCCTCAACATAACTCTAACCCTAGGTCCATCCTAACCCTAACCGTCTCTCTAACCCTAGCCCTCAACCTAAACCTAACCATAGGTCCAATCCTAACCCTAAACGTCTCTCTAACCCTAGCCCTCAACCTAACCCTAACCCTAGGTCCAATCCTAACCCTAAAGTCCCTCTAACCGTAGCCCTCAACATAACCCTAACCCTAGGTCCAATCCTAACCCAACCCGTCTCTGTAACCCTAGCCCTCAACATAACCCTAAACCTAGGTCCAATCCTAACCCTAACAGTCCCTCTAAACTTAGCCCTCAACCTAACCCTAACCCTAGGTCCAATCCTCACCCTAACCATCTCTCTAACCCTAGCCCTCAACCTAACCCTAACCCTAGGTACAATCCTAACCCTAAGCAGCTCTCTAACCCTAGCCTTCAACATAACCCTAACCGTAGGTCCAATCCTAATCCTAACCGTCTCTCTAACCCTAGCCCTCAACATAACCCTAACCCTAGTTCCAATCCTCACCCTAACCGTCTCTCTAACCCTAGCCCTCAACATAACCCTAACCCTAAGTCCAATCATAACCCTAACCGTCTCGCGAACCCTAGTCCTCAACATAACCCTAACCCTAGGTCCAATCCTAACCCAAACCGTCTCTCTATCCCTAGCCCTCAACATAACCCTAACCCTAGGTCCAATCCTAACCCTAACCATCTCTCTAACCCTAGCCCTCAACATAACCTTAACCCTAGGTCCAATCCTAACCCTAAACCTCTCTCTAACCCTAGCCCTCAACATAACCCGAACCCTAGGTCCAATCCTAACCCTAACCGTCTCTCTAACCCTAGCCCTCAACGTAACCCGAACCCTATGTCCAATCCTAACCCAAACCGTCTCTCTATCCCTAGCCCACAACATAACCCTAACCCTAGGTCCAATTCTCACCCTAACCGTCTCCCTAACCATAGCCCTCAACCTAACCCTAACCCCAGGTCCAATCCTAACCCTAACCCTCTCTCTAACCCTAGCCCTCAACATAACCCTAACTCTAGGTCCAATCCTAACCCTAACCGTCTCTCTAACCCTAGCCCTCAACATAACTCTAACCCTAGGTCCAATCCTAACCCTAACCGTCTCTCTAACCCTAGCACTGAACCTCACCCTAACCCTAGGTCCAATCCTAACCCTAACCGTCTCTCTAACCCTAGCCCTCAACCTAACCCTAACCCTAGGTACAATCCTAACCCTAAGCATCTCTCTAACCCTAGCCGTCAACATAATCCTAACCCTAGGTACAATCCTAACCCTAACCGTCTTTCTAACCCTAGCCCTCAACATAACCCTAACCCTACTTCCAATCCTCACCCTAACCGTCTCTCTAACCCTAGCCCTCAACATAACCCTAACCCTAGGTCCAATCCTCACCCTAACCATCTCTCTAACTCTAGCCCTCAACATAACCCAAACCCTAGGTCCAATCCTAACCCTAACCTTCTCTCTAACCCTAGCCCTCAACATAACCCGAACCCTAGGTCCAATTCTCACCCTAACCGTCTCTCTAACCCTAGCCCTCAACATAACCCTAACCCTAGGTCCAATCCTCACCCTACCAGTCTCTCTAACCCTAGCCCTCAACATAACCCTAACCCTAGGTACAATCCTAACCCTAACCGTCTCTCTAACCCTAGCCCTCAACCTAACCCTAACCAGAGGTCCAATCCTAACTCTAACCGTCTCTCTAACCCTTGCCCTCAACATAACCCTAACCCTAGGTACAATCCTAACCCTAACCGTCTCTCTAACCCTAGCCCTCAACCTAACCCTAACCCGAGGTCCAATCCTAACTCTAACCGTCTCTCTAACCCTTGCCCTCAACATAACCCTAACCCTAGGTACAATCCTAACCCTAACCGTCTCTCTAACCCTAGCCCTCAACCTAACCCTAACCCGAGGTCCAATCCTAACTCTAACCGTCTCTCTAACCCTTGCCCTCAACCTAACCCTAACCCTAGGTGCAATCCTAACCCTAAGCATCTCTCTGACCCTAACCCTCAACACAACCCTAACCCTACGTCCAATCTTAACCCTAACCGTCTCTCTAACCTTAGTCCTCTACATAACCCTAACCCTACGTCCAATCCTAACCCTAACAGTCTCTCTAACCCTAGCCCTCAACCTAACGCTAACCCTAGGTCCAATCCTAACCCTAACCGTCTCTCTAACCCTTGCCCTCAACCTAACCCTAACCCTAGGTCCAATCCTAACCCTAACCGTCTCTCTAACCCTAGCCCTCAACATAACCCTAACCCTAGGTCCAATCCTATCCCTAACCCTCTCTCTAAACCTAGCCCTCAACATAACCCTAACCCTAGGTCCAATCCTAACCCTAACCGTCTCTCTAACCCTAGCCCTCAACATAACTCTAACCCTAGGTCCAATCCTAACCCAACCCGTCTCTGTAACCCTAGCCCTCAACATAACCCTAACCCTAGGTCCAATCCTAACCCTAACAGTCCCTCTAAACTTAGCCCTCAACCTAACGCTAACCCTAGCTCCAATCCTGACCCTAACCGTCTCTCTACACCTAGCCCTCAACCTAACCCTAACCCTAGGTCCAATCCTCACCCTAACCGTCTCCCTAACCGTAGCCCTCAACCTAACCCTAACCCTAGGTCCAATCCTAACCCTAACCCTCTCTCTAACCCTGGCCCTCAACATAACCCTAACCCTAGGTCCAATCCTAACCCTAACCGTCTCTCTAACCCTAGCCCTCAACATAACTCTAACCCTAGGTCCAATCCTCACCCTAACCGTCTCTCTAACCCTAGCCCTCAACCTAACCCTAACCCTAGGTACAATCCTAACCCTAAGCATCTCTCTAACCCTAGCCTTCAACATAATCCTAACCCTAGGTCCAATCCTAACCCTATCCGTCTTTCTAACCCTAGCCCTCAACATAACCCTAACCCTACTTCCAATCCTCACCCTAACCGTCTCTCTAACCCTAGCCCTCAACATAACCCTACCCTAGGTCCAATCCTCACCATAACCATCTCTCTAACTCTAGCCCTCAACCTAACCCTAACCCTAGGTCCAATCCTAACCCTAACCTTCTCTCTAACCCTAGCCCTCAACATAACCCTAACCCTAGGTCCAATCCTAACCCTAACCGTCTCTCTAACCCTAGCCCTCAACATAACCCGAACCCTAGGTCCAATTCTCACCCTAACCGTCTCTCTAACCCTAGCCCTCAACATAACCCTAACCCTAGGTCCAATCCTCACCCTAACAGTCTCTCTAACCCTAGCCCTCAACATAACCCTAACCCTAGATCCAATCCTATCCCTAACCGTCTCTCTAACCCTAGCCCTCAACATAACCCTAACCCTAGGTCCAAACCTAACCCTAACCGTCTCTCTAACCCTAGCCCTAAACCTAACCCTAACCCTAGTTCCAATCCTAAGCCTAAGCATCTCTCTAACCCTAGCCCTCAACATAACCCTAACCCTAGGTCCAATCCTATCCCTAACCGTCTCTCTAACCCTAGCCCTCAACATAACCCTAACCCTAGGTCCAATCCTCACCCTAACAGTCTCTCTAACCCTAGCCCTCCACATAACCCTAACCCTAGGTCCAATCCTAACCCTAACTGTCTCTCTAACCCTAGCCCTCAACATAACCCGAACCCTAGGTCCAATCCTAACCCTAACCATCTCTCTAATCCTAGCCCACAACATAACCCTAACCCTAGGTCCAATCCTATCCCTAACCCTCTCTCTAACCCTAGCCCTCAACATAACCTAACCCTAGGTCCAATCCTAACCCTAACCGTCTCTCTAACCCTAGCCCTCAACATAACTCTAACCCTAGGTCCATCCTAACCCTAACCGTCTCTCTAACCCTAGCCCTCAACCTAAACCTAACCATAGGTCCAATCCTAACCCTAACCGTCTCTCTAACCCTAGCCCTCAACCTAACCCTAACCCTAGGTCCAATCCTAACCCTAAAGTCTCTCTAACCGTAGCCCTCAACATAACCCTAACCCTAGGTCCAATCCTAACCCAACCCGTCTCTGTAACCCTAGCCCTCAACATAACCCTAACCCTAGGTCCAATCCTAACCCTAACAATCCCTCTAAACTTAGCCCTCAACCTAACCCTAACCCTAGGTCCAATTCTCACCCTAACCATCTCTCTAACCCTAGCCCTCAACCTAACCCTAACCCTAGGTACAATCCTAACCCTAAGCATCTCTCTAACCCTAGCCTTCAACATAACCCTAACCGTAGGTCCAATCCTAATCCTAACCGTCTCTCTAACCCTAGCCCACAACATAACCCTAACCCTAGTTCCAATCCTCACCCTAACCGTCTCTCTAACCCTAGCCCTCAACATAACCCTAACCCTAAGTCCAATCCTAACCCTAACCGTCTCGCTAACCCTAGCCCTCAACATAACCCTAACCATAGGTCCAATCCTAATCCAAACCGTCTCTCTATCCCTAGCCCTAAACATAACCCTAACCCTAGGTCCAATCCTAACCCTAACCATCTCTCTAACCCTAGCCCTCAACATAACCTTAACCCTAGGTCCAATCCTAACCCTAAACCTCTCTCTAACCCTAGCCCTCAACATAACCCGAACCCTAGGTCCAATCCTAACCCTAACCGTCTCTCTAACCCTAGCCCTCAACGTAACCCGAACCCTAGGTCCAATCCTAACCCTGACCGTCTCTCTATCCCTAGCCCACAACATAACCCTAACCCTAGGTCCAATCCTCACCCTAACCGTCTCCCTAACCATAGCCCTCAACCTAACCCTAACCCTAGGTCCAATCCTCACCCTAACCCTCTCTCTAACCCTAGCCCTCAACATAACCCTAACCCTAGGTCCAATCCTAACCCTAACCGTCTCTCTAACCCTAGCCCTCAACATAACTCTAACCTTAGGTCCAATCCTAACCCTAACCGTCTCTCTAACCCTAGCACTGAACCTCACCCTAACCCTAGGTCCAATCCTAACCCTAACCGTCTCTCTAACCCTAGCCCTCAACCTAACCCTAACCCTAGGTACAATCCTAACCCTAAGCATCTCTCTAACCCTAGCAGTCAACATAATCCTAACCCTAGGTACAATCCTAACCCTAACCGTCTTTCTAACCCTAGCCCTCAACATAACCCTAACCCTACTTCCAATCCTCACCCTAACCGTCTCTCTAACCCTAGCCCTCAACATAACCCTAACCCTAGGTCCAATCCTCACCCTAACCATCTCTCTAACTCTACCCTCAACATAACCCTAACCCTAGGTCCAATCCTAACCCTAACCTTCTCTCTAACCCTAGCCATCAACATAACCCTAACCCTAGGTCCAATCCTACCCTAACCGTCTCTCTAACCCTAGCCCTCAACATAACCCGAACCCTAGGTCCAATTCTCACCCTAACCGTCTCTCTAACCCTAGCCCTCAACATAACCCTAACCCTAGGTCCAATCCTCACCCTAACAGTCTCTCTAACCCTAGCCCTCAACATAACCCTAACCCTAGGTACAATCCTAACCCTAACCGTCTCTCTAACCCTAGCCCTCAACCTAACCCTAACCCGAGGTCCAATCCTAACTCTAACCGTCTCTCTAACCCTTGCCCTCAACCTAACCCTAACCCTAGGTCCAATCCTAACCCTAACCATCTCTCTGACCCTAACCCTCAACATAACCCTAACCCTACGTCCAATCTTAACCCTAACCGTCTCTCTAACCTTAGTCCTCTACATAACCCTAACCCTACTTCCAATCCTAACCCTAACCGTCTCTCTAACCCTAGCCCTCAACATAACTCTAACCCTAGGTCCATCCTAACCCTAACCGTCTCTCTAACCCTAGCCCTCAACCTAACCCTAACCATAGGTCCAATCCTAACCCTAACCGTCTCTCTTAGCCTTGCCCTCAACGTAACCCTAACCCTAGGTCCAATCCTAACCCTAAGCGTCTCTCTAACCCTAACCCTCAACATAACCCTAGCCCTAGGTCCAATCCTAATCCAAACCGTCTCTGTAACCCTAGCCCTCAACATAACCCTAACCCTAGGTCCAATCCTAACCCTAACAGACTCTCTAACCTTAGCCCTCAACATAACGCAAACCCTAGGTCCTATCCTAACCCAAACGATCTCTCTAACCCTGGCCCTCAACATAACCCTAACCCTAAGTCCAATCCTAACCCTAACCCTCTCTCTAACCCTAGGCCTCAACATAACCCTAACCCTAGGTCCAATCCTCACCCTAACCGTCTCTCTAACCCTAGCCCTCAACATAACCCTAACCCTAGGTCCAATCCTAAGCCTAAGAATCTCTCTAACCCTAGCCCTCAACATAACCCTAACCCTAGGTCCAATCCTATCCCTAACCGTCTCTCTAACCCTAGCCCTCAACATAACCCTAACCCTAGGTCCAATCCTAACCCTAACCGTCTCTCTAACCCTAGCCCTCAACCTAACCCTAACCCTAGTTCCAATCCTAAGCCTAAGCATCTCTCTAACCCTAGCCCTCAACATAACCCTAACCCTAGGTCCAATCCTATCCCTAACCGTCTCTCTAACCCTAGCCCTCAACATAACCCTAACCCTAGGTCCAATCCTCACCCTAACCGTCTCTCTAACCCTAGCCCTCCACATAACCCTAACCCTAGGTCCAATCCTAACCCTAACTGTCTCTCTAACCCTAGCCCTCAACATAACCCGAACCCTAGGTCCAATCCTAACCCTAACCATCTCTCTAATCCTAGCCCACAACATAACCCTAACCCTAGGTCCAATCCAATCCCTAACCCTCTCTCTAACCCTAGCCCTCAACATAACCCTAACCCTAGGTCCAGTCCTAACCCTAACCGTCTCTCTAACCCTAGCCCTCAACATAACTCTAACCCTAGGTCCATCCTAACCCTAACCGTCTCTCTAAACCTAGCCCTCAACCTAAACCTAACCATAGGTCCAATCCTAACCCTAAACGTCTCTCTAACCCTAGCCCTCAACCTAACCCTAACCCTAGGTCCAATCCTAACCCAACCCGTCTCTGTAACCCTAGCCCTCAACATAACCCTAAACCTACGTCCAATCCTAACCCTAACAGTCCCTCTAAACTTAGCCCTCAACCTAACCCTAACCCTAGGTCCAATCCTCACCCTAACCATCTCTCTAACCCTAGCCCTCAACCTAACCCTAACCCTAGGTACAGTCCTAACCCTAAGCATCTCTCTAACCCTAGCCTTCAACATAACCCTAACCGTAGGTCCAATCCTAATCCTAACCGTCTCTCTAACCCTAGCCCTCAACATAACCCTAACCCTAGTTCCAATCCTCACCCTAACCGTCTCTCTAACCCTAGCCCTCAACATAACCCTAACCCTAAGTCCAATCCTAACCCTAACCGTCTCTCTAACCCTAGCCCTCAACATAACTCTAACCCTAGGTCCAATCCTAACCCTAACCGTCTCTCTAACCCTAGCACTGAACCTCACCCTAACCCTAGGTCCAATCATAACCCTAACCGTCTCTCTAACCATAGCCCTCAACCTAACCCTAACCCTAGGTACAATCCTAACCCTAAGCATCTCTCTAACCCTAGCCGTCAACATAATCCTAACCCTAGGTACAATCCTAACCCTAACCGTCTTTCTAACCCTAGCCCTCAACATAACCCTAACCCTACTTCCAATCCTCACCCTAACCGTCTCTCTAACCTTAGCCCTCAACATAACCCTAACCCTAGGTCCAATCCTCACCCTAACCATCTCTCTAACTCTAGCCCTCAACATAACCCTAACCCTAGGTCCAATCCTAACCCTAACCTTCTCTCTAACCCTAGCCCTCAACATAACCCTAACCCTAGGTCCAATCCTAACCCTAACCGTCTCTCTAACCCTAGCCCTCAACCTAACCCTAACCCTAGGTACAATCCTAACCCTAAGCATCTCTCTAACCCTAGCCGTCAACATAATCCTAACCCTAGGTACAATCCTAACCCTAACCGTCTTTCTAACCCTAGCCTCAACATAACCCTAACCCTACTTCCAATCCTCACCCTAACCGTCTCTCTAACCCTAGCCCTCAACATAACCCTAACCCTAGGTCCAATCCTCACCCTAACCATCTCTCTAACTCTAGCCCTCAACATAACCCTAACCCTAGGTCCAATCCTAACCCTAACCTTCTCTCTAACCCTAGCCCTCAACATAACCCTAACCCTAGGTCCAATCCTAACCCTAACCGTCTCTCTAACCCTAGCCCTCAACATAACCCGAACCCTAGGTCCAATTCTCACCCTAACCGTCTCTCTAACCCTAGCCCTCAACATAACCCTAACCCTAGGTCCAATCCTCACCCTAACAGTCTCTCTAACCCTAGCCCTCAACATAACCCTAACCCTAGGTACAATCCTAACCCTAACCGTCTCTCTAACCCTAGCCCTCAACCTAACCCTAACCCGAGGTCCAATCCTAACTCTAACCGTCTCTCTAACCCTTGCCCTCAACCTAACCCTAACCCTAGGTCCAATCCTAACCCTAACCATCTCTCTAACCCTAGCCCTCAACATAACCCTAACCCTAGGTCCAATCCTCATGCTAACCGTCTCTCTAGCCCTAGCCCTCAACATAACCCTAACCCTAGGTCCAATCCTAACCCAAACCGTCTCTCTAACCCTAGCCCTCAACATAACCCTAACCCTAGGTCCAATCCTAACCCTAAACGTCTCTCTAACCCTAGCCCTCAACATAACCCTAACCCTACGACCAATCCTCACCCTAACCGTCTCACTAAACCTAACCCTCAACATAACCCTAACCCTAGGTCCAATCCTAACCCTAACCGTCTCTCTAAACCTAGCCCTCAACATAACCCTAACCCTAGGACCAATCCTAACACTAACCGTCTCTCTAACCCTAGCCCTCAACATAACCCTAACCCTAGGTCCAATCCTAACCCTAACCGTCTCTCTAACCCTAGCCCTCAACATAACCCTAACCCTAGGTCCAATCCTAACGCTAAATGTCTGTCTAAACCTAGCCCTCAACATAACCCTAACCCTAGGTCCAATCCTAACCCTATATGTCTGTCTAACCCTAGCCCTCAACATAACCCTAACCCTAGGTCCAATCCTAACCCTAACCGTCTCTCTGACCCTTGCCCTCAACATGACCCTAACCCTAGGTCCAATCCTCACCCTAACCATCTCTCTAACCCTTGCCCTCAACATAACCCTGACCCTAGGTCCAATCCTCACCCTAACCGTCTCTCTAGACCTAGCCCTCAACATAACCCTAACCCTAGGTCCTATCCTAACCCAAACCGTCTCTCTAACCCTAGACCTCAACATAACCCTAACCCTAGGTCCAATCCTAACCCTATCCGTCAGTCTAACTCTAGCCCTCAACATAACCCTAACTCTAGGACCAATCCTAACCCTAACCGTCTCTATAACCCTAGCCCTCAACATAACCCTAACCCTAGGTCCAATCCTAACCCTAAACGTTTCTCTAACCCTACCCTCAACATAACCCTAACCCTACGTCCAATCCTCACCCTAACCGTCTCTCTAACCCTAGCCCTCAACATAACCCTAACCCTAAGTCCAATCCTCACCCTAACCGTCTCTCTAACCCTAGCCCTCAACATAGCCCTAACCCTAGGTCCAATCCTAACCCTATCCGTCTCTCTAACTCTAGCCCTCAACATAACCCTAACCCTAAGTCCAATCCTCACCCTAACCGTCTCTCTAACCCTAGCCCTCAACATAGCCCTAACCCTAGGTCCAATCCTAACCGTAACTGTCTGTCTAAGCCTAGCCCTCAACATAACGCTAACCCTAGGTCCAATCCTAACCCTAACCGTCTCTCTAACCCTAGCCCTCAACATTAGCCTAACCCTAGGTCCAATCCTAACCCTAACCGTCTCTCTAACCCTAGCCCTCAACGTAACCCTAACCGTAGGTCCAATCCTCACCCTAACCGTCTCTCTAACCCTAGCCCTCAACATAACCCTAACCCTAAGTCCAATCCTCACCCTAACCGTCTCTCTAAGCCTAGCCCTCAACATAGCCCTAACCCTAGGTCCAATCCTAACATTAACCGTCTCTCTAACCCTAGCCCTCAACCTAACACTAACCGTAGGTCCAATGCTAACCCTAACCGTCTTTCTAACCCTAGCCCTCAACCTAACCCTAACCCTAGGTCCAATCCTAACCCTAACCGTCTCTCTAACCCTAGCCCTCAACATAACCCTAACCCTAGGTCCAAACATAACCCTAAACGTCTCTCTAACCCTAGCCCTCAACATAACCCTAACCCTAGGTCCAATCCTCACCCTAACCGTCTCTCTAACCCTAGCCCTCAACATAACCCTAACCCTAGGTCCAATCCTAACCCTATCCGTCTCTCTAACTCTAGCCCTCAACATAACCCTAACCCTAGGACGAATCCTAACCCTAACCGTCTCTCTAACCCTAGCCCTCAACATAACCCTAACCCTAGGTCCAATCCTCACCCTAACCGTCTCTCTAACCCTAGCCCTCAACATAACCCTAACCCTACGTCCAATCCTAACCCAAACCGTCTCTCTAACCCTAGACCTCAACATAACCCTAACCCTAGGACCAATCCTAACCCTAACTGTCTGTCTAACCCTAAAGCTCAACATAACCCTAACCGTAGGTCCAATCCTAACTCTAACCGTCTCTCTAACCCTAGCCCTCAACATAGCCCTAACCCTAGGTCCAATCCTAACCCTATCCGTCTCTCTAACTCTAGCCCTCAACATAACCCTAACCCTAGGACCAATCCTAACCCTAACCGTCTCTCTAACCCTAGCCCTCAACGTAACCCTAACCCTAGGTCCAATCCTAACCCTAACCGTCGCTCTAACCCTAGCCCTCAGAATAACCCTAACCCTAGGTCCAATCCTAACCCTAACTGTCTGTCTAACCCTAGCCCTCAACATAACCCTAACCCTAGGTCCAATTCTAACCCAAACCGTCTCTCTAACCCTAGCCCTCAACATTACCCTAACCCTAGGTCCAATCCTAACCCTAACCGTCGCTCTAACCCTAGCCCTCACTATAACCCTAACGCTAGGTCCAATCCTAAACCTAACCGTCTCTCTGAACCTCGCCCTCAGCATAACCCTAACCCTAGGTCCAATCGTAATCCTAACTGTCTGTCTAAACCCAGCCCTCAACATAACCCTAACCCTAGGTCCAATCCTAACCCTAACTGTCTCTCTAACCTTAGCCCTCAACCTAACCCTAACCCTAGGTCCAATCCTAACCCTAACCGTCTCTCTAACCCTAGCCCTCAACCTAACCCTAACCCTAGGTCCAATCCTAACCGTAACCGTCTCTCTGACCCTAGCCCTCAGAATAACCCTATCCCTAGGTCCAATCCTAACCCTAACTGTCTGTCTAACCCTCGCACTCAACATAACCCTAACCCTAGGTCCAATCCTAAGCATAACCGTCTCTCAAACCCTAGTACTCAACATAACCCTAACCCTAGGTCCAATCCTAACACTAACCGTCCCTCTAACCCTAGCCCTCAATATAACCCTAACCCTAGGTCCAATCCTAAGCCTAACCGTCTCTCTAACCCTAGCCCTCAACATAACCCTAACCCTAGGTCCAATCCTAACCCTAACTGTCTGTCTAACCCTAGCCCTCAACATAACCCTAACCCTCGGTCCAATCCTAACGCTAACCATCTCTCTAACCCTAGCCCTCAACATAACCGTAACCCTAGGTCCAATCCTAACCCTATCCGTCTCTCTATCTCTACCCCTCAACATAACCCTAACCCTAGGACCAATCCTAACCCTAACCGTCTCTCTAACCCTAGCCCTCAACCTAACCCTAACCCTAGGTCCAATCCTAACCCTAACCGATGCTCTAACCCTAGCCCTCAACATAACGCTAACCCTAGGTCCAATCCTAACCCTAACCGTCTCTCTGACCCTAGCCCTCAACATGACCCTAACCCTAGGTCCAATCCTCACCCTAACCGTCTCTCTAACCCTTGCCCTCAACATAACCCTAACCCTAGATCCAATCCTCACCCTAACCGTCTCTCTAGCCCTAGCCCTCAACCTAACGCTAACCCTAGGTCCAATCCTAACCCAAACCGTCTCTCTAACCCTAGACCTCAACATAAACCTAACCCTAGGTCCAATTCTACCCTAACCGTCGCTCTAACCCTAGTACTCCACATAACCCTAACCATAGGTCCAATCCTAACCCTAACCGTCTCTCTGACCCTAACCCTCAACATAACCCTAACCCTAGGTCCAATCCTCACCCTAACCGTCTCTCTAACCCTAACTCTCAACATAACCCTAACCCTAGGTCCAATCCTAACCCTAACCGTCTCTCTAACCCTAGCCCTCAACATGACCCAAACCCTAGGTCCAATCCTAACCCAAACCGTCTCTCTAACCCTAGCCCTCAACATTACCCTAACCCTAGGTCCAATGCTAACCCTAACCGTCGCTCTTACCCTAGCCCTCAACATAACCCTAACCCTAGGTCCAATCCTAAACCTAACCGTCTCTCTGACCCTAGCCCTCAACATAACCCTAACCCTAGGTCCAATCCTCGCCCTAACCGTCTCTCTAACCCTAGGCCTCAACATAACCCTAACTCTAGGTACAATCCTAACCCTAACCGTCTCTCTAACCCTAGCCCTCAACATAACCCTAATCCTAGGTCCAATCCTCACCCTAACCGTCTCTCTAACCCTAACCCTCAACATAACCCTAACACTAGGTCCAATCCTAACCCTAACCGTCTCTCTAAGCCTAGCCCTCAACCTAACCCTAACCCTAGGTCCAATCCTAACCGTAACCCTCTCTCTGACCCTAGCCCTCAGCATAACCCTAACCCTAGGTCCAATCCTAACCCTAACTGTCTGTCTAACCCTCGCACTCAACATAACCCTAACCCTAGGTCCAATCCTAAGCCTAACTGTCTCTCAAACCCTAGCCCTCAACATAACCCTAACCCTAGGTCCAATCCTAACACTAACCGTGCCTCTAAAACTAGCCTTCAATATAACCCTAACCCTACGTCCAATCCTAACCCTAACCGTCTCTCTAACCCTAGCCCTCAACATAACCCTAACCCTAGGTCCAATCCTAACCCTAACTGTCTGTCTAACCCTAGACCTCAACATAACCCTAACCCTAGGTCCAATCCTAACCCTAACCATCTCTCTAACCCTAGCCCTCAACATAACCCGAACCCTAGGTCCAATCCTAACACTAACCGTCCCTCTAAACCTAGCCCTCAATATAACCCTAACCCTACGTCCAATCCTAACCCTAACCGTCTCTCTAACCCTAGCCCTCAACATAACCCTAACCCTAGGTCCAATCCTAACCCTAACTGTCTGTCTAACCCTAGACCTCAACATAACCCTAACTCTAGGTCCAATCCTAACCCAAACCGTCTCTCTAACCCTAGCCCTCAACATTACCCTAACCCTAGGTCCAATCCTAACCCTAACCGTCGCTCTAACCCTAGCCCTCAACATAACCCTAACCCTAGGTCCAATCCTAAACCTAACCGTCTCTCTGAACCTCGTCCTCAGCATAACCCTAACCCTAGGTCCAATCCTAACCCTAACTCTCTGTCTAACCCTAGCCCTCAACATAACCCTAACCCTAGGTCCAATCCTAACCCTAACTGTCTCTCTAACCTTAGCCCTCAACCTAACCCTAACCCAAGGTCCAATCCTAACCCTAACCGTCTCTCTAACCCTAGCCCTCAACCTAACCCTAACCCTAGGTCCAATCCTAACCGTAACCGTCTCTCTGACCCTAGCCCTCAGAATAACCCTAACCCTAGGTCCAATCCTAACCCTAACTGTCTGTCTAACCCTCTCACTCAACATAACCCTAACCCTAGGTCCAATCCTAACCCTAACTGTCTGTCTAACCCTAGCCCTCAACATAACCCTAACCCTAGGTCCAATCCTAACCCAAACCGTCTCTCTAACCCTAGCCCTCAACATTACCCTAACCCTAGGTCCAATCCTAACCCTAACCGTCGCTCTAACCCTAGCCCTCACTATAACCCTAACCCTAGGTCCAATCCTAAACCTAACCGTCTCTCTGAACCTCGCCCTCAGCATAACCCTAACCCTAGGTCCAATCGTAATCCTAACTGTCTGTCTAAACCTAGCCCTCAACATAACCCTAACCCTAGGTCCAATCCTAACCCTAACTGTCTCTGTAACCTTAGCCCTCAACCTAACCCTAACCCTAGGTCCAATCCTAACCCTAACCGTCTCTCTAACCCTAGCCCTCAACCTAACCCTAACCCTAGGACCAATCCTAACCGTTACCGTCTCTCTGACCCTAGCCCTCAGAATAACCCTATCCCTAGGTCCAATCCTAACCCTAACTGTCTGTCTAACCCTCGCACTCAACATAACCCTAACCCTAGGTCCAATCCTAAGCATAACCGTCTCTCAAACCCTAGCACTCAACATAACCCTAACCCTAGGTCCAATCCTAACACTAACCGTCCCTCTAACCCTAGCCCTCAATATAACCCTAACCCTAGGTACAATCCTAAGCCTAACCGTCTCTCTAACCCTAGCCCTCAACATAACCCTAACCCTAGGTCCAATCCTAACCCTAACTGTCTGTCTAACCCTAGCCCTCAACATAACCCTAACCCTTGGTCCAATCCTAACGCTAACCATCTCTCTAACCCTAGCCCTCAACATAACCCTAACCCTAGGTCCAACCCTAACCCTATCCGTCTCTCTATCTCTAGCCCTCAACATAACCCTAACCCTAGGACCAATCCTAACCCTAACCGTCTCTCTAACCCTAACCCTCATCCTAACCCTAACCCTAGGTCCAATCCTAACCCTAACCGTTGCTCTAACCCTAGCCCTCAACATAACGCTAACCCTAGGTCCAATCCTAACCCTAACCGTCTCTCTGACCCTAGCCCTCAACGTAACCCTAACCCTAGGTCCAATCCTCACCCTAACCGTCTCTCTAACCCTAGCCCTCAACGTAACCCTAACCCTAAGTCCAATCCTCACCCTAACCGTCTCTCTAACCCTAGCCCTCAACATAGCCCTAACCGTAGGTCCAATCCTAACCCTATCCGTCTCTCTAACCCTAGCCCTCTACATAACCCTATCCCTAGTTCCAATCCTAACCCTATCCATGTCTCTAACTCTAGCCATCAACATAAACCTAACCCTAGGACCAATCCTAACCCTAACCGTCTCTCTAACCCTAGCCCTCAACATAAACCTAACCCTAGGTCCAATCCTAACCCTAACCGTCTCTCTAACCCTAGCCCTCAACATAACCCTAACCCTAGGTCCAATCCTAAACCTAACTGTCTCTCTAACCCTAGCCCTCAACATAAGCCTAACCCTAGGTCCAATCCTAACCCTAACCGTCTCTCTAAACCTAGCCCTCAACGTAACCCAAACCCTAGGTCCAATCCTCACCCTAACCATCTCTCTAACCCTAGCCCTCAACATAACCCTAACCCTAAGTCCAATCCTCACCCTAACCGTCTCTCTAACCCTAGCCCTCAACATAGCCTTAACCCTAGGTCCAATCCTAACCCTGACCGTCTCTCTAACCCTAGCCCTCAACCTAACCCTAACCCGAGGTCCAATCCTAACTCTAACCGTCTCTCTAACCCTTGCCCTCAACCTAACCCTAACCCTAGGTGCAATCCTAACCCTAAGCATCTCTCTGACCCTAACCCTCAACACAACCCTAACCCTACGTCCAATCTTAACCCTAACCGTCTCTCTAACCTTAGTCCTCTACATAACCCTAACCCTACGTCCAATCCTAACCCTAACAGTCTCTCTAACCCTAGCCCTCAACCTAACGCTAACCCTAGGTCCAATCCTAACCCTAACCGTCTCTCTAACCCTTGCCCTCAACCTAACCCTAACCCTAGGTCCAATCCTAACCCTAACCGTCTCTCTAACCCTAGCCCTCAACATAACCCTAACCCTAGGTCCAATCCTATCCCTAACCCTCTCTCTAAACCTAGCCCTCAACATAACCCTAACCCTAGGTCCAATCCTAACCCTAACCGTCTCTCTAACCCTAGCCCTCAACCTAACCCTAACCATAGGTCCAATCCTAACCCTAACCGTCTCTCTTAGCCTTGCCCTCAACGTAACCCTAACCCTAGGTCCAATCCTAACCCTAAGCGTCTCTCTAACCCTAACCCTCAACATAACCCTAGCCCTAGGTCCAATCCTAATCCAAACCGACTCTGTAACCCTAGCCCTCAACATAACCCTAACCCTAGGTCCAATCCTAACCCTAACAGACTCTCTAACCTTAGCCCTCAACATAACGCAAACCCTAGGTCCAATCCTAACCCTAACTGTCTCTCTAACCCTAGCCCTCAACATAACCCGAACCCTAGGTCCAATCCTAACCCTAACCATCTCTCTAATCCTAGCCCACAACATAACCCTGACCCTAGGTCCAATCCTATCCCTAACCCTCTCTCTAACCCTAGCCCTCAACATAACCCTAACCCTAGGTCCAATCCTAACCCTAACCGTCTCTCTAACCCTAGCCCTCAACATAACTCTAACCCTAGGTCCATCCTAACCCTAACCGTCTCTCTAACCCTAGCCCTCAACCTAAACCTAACCATAGGTCCAATCCTAACCCTAAACGTCTCTCTAACCCTAGCCCTCAACCTAACCCTAACCCTAGGTCCAATCCTAACCCTAAAGTCCCTCTAACCGTAGCCCTCAACATAACCCTAACCCTAGGTCCAATCCTAACCCAACCCGTCTCTGTAACCCTAGCCCTCAACATAACCCTAAACCTAGGTCCAATCCTAACCCTAACAGTCCCTCTAAACTTAGCCCTCAACCTAACCCTAACCCTAGGTCCAATCCTCACCCTAACCATCTCTCTAACCCTAGCCCTCAACCTAACCCTAACCCTAGGTACAATCCTAACCCTAAGCAGCTCTCTAACCCTAGCCTTCAACATAACCCTAACCGTAGGTCCAATCCTAATCCTAACCGTCTCTCTAACCCTAGCCCTCAACATAACCCTAACCCTAGTTCCAATCCTCACCCTAACCGTCTCTCTAACCCTAGCCCTCAACATAACCCTAACCCTAAGTCCAATCCTAACCCTAACCGTCTCGCTAACCCTAGCCCTCAACATAACCCTAACCCTAGGTCCAATCCTAACCCAAACCGTCTCTCTATCCCTAGCCCTCAACATAACCCTAACCCTAGGTCCAATCCTAACCCTAACCATCTCTCTAACCCTAGCCCTCAACATAACCTTAACCCTAGGTCCAATCCTAACCCTAAACCTCTCTCTAACCCTAGCCCTCAACATAACCCGAACCCTAGGTCCAATCCTAACCCTAACCGTCTCTCTAACCCTAGCCCTCAACGTAACCCGAACCCTATGTCCAATCCTAACCCTGACCGTCTCTCTATCCCTAGCCCACAACATAACCCTAACCCTAGGTCCAATTCTCACCCTAACCGTCTCCCTAACCATAGCCCTCAACCTAACCCTAACCCCAGGTCCAATCCTAACACTAACCCTCTCTCTAACCCTAGCCCTCAACATAACCCTAACCCTAGGTCCAATCCTAACCCTAACCGTCTCTCTAACCCTAGCCCTCAACATAACTCTAACCCTAGGTCCAATCCTAACCCTAACCGTCTCTCTAACCCTAGCACTGAACCTCACCCTAACCCTAGGTCCAATCCTAACCCTAACCGTCTCTCTAACCCTAGCCCTCAACCTAACCCTAACCCTAGGTACAATCCTAACCCTAAGCATCTCTCTAACCCTAGCCGTCAACATAATCCTAACCCTAGGTACAATCCTAACCCTAACCGTCTTTCTAACCCTAGCCCTCAACATAACCCTAACCCTACTTCCAATCCTCACCCTAACCGTCTCTCTAACCCTAGCCCTCAACATAACCCTAACCCTAGGTCCAATCCTCACCCTAACCATCTCTCTAACTCTAGCCCTCAACATAACCCAAACCCTAGGTCCAATCCTAACCCTAACCTTCTCTCTAACCCTAGCCCTCAACATAACCCTAACCCTAGGTCCAATCCTAACCCTAACCGTCTCTCTAACCCTAGCCCTCAACATAACCCGAACCCTAGGTCCAATTCTCACCCTAACCGTCTCTCTAACCGTAGCCCTCAACATAACCCTAACCCTAGGTCCAATCCTCACCCTACCAGTCTCTCTAACCCTAGCCCTCAACATAACCCTAACCCTAGGTACAATCCTAACCCTAACCGTCTCTCTAACCCTAGCCCTCAACCTAACCCTAACCCGAGGTCCAATCCTAACTCTAACCGTCTCTCTAACCCTTGCCCTCAACATAACCCTAACCCTAGGTACAATCCTAACCCTAACCGTCTCTCTAACCCTAGCCCTCAACCTAACCCTAACCCGAGGTCCAATCCTAACTCTAACCGTCTCTCTAACCCTTGCCCTCAACATAACCCTAACCCTAGGTACAATCCTAACCCTAACCGTCTCTCTAACCCTAGCCCTCAACCTAACCCTAACCCGAGGTCCAATCCTAACTCTAACCGTCTCTCTAACCCTTGCCCTCAACCTAACCCTAACCCTAGGTGCAATCCTAACCCTAAGCATCTCTCTGACCCTAACCCTCAACACAACCCTAACCCTACGTCCAATCTTAACCCTAACCGTCTCTCTAACCTTAGTCCTCTACATAACCCTAACCCTACGTCCAATCCTAACCCTAACAGTCTCTCTAACCCTAGCCCTCAACCTAACGCTAACCCTAGGTCCAATCCTAACCCTAACCGTCTCTCTAACCCTTGCCCTCAACCTAACCCTAACCCTAGGTCCAATCCTAACCCTAACCGTCTCTCTAACCCTAGCCCTCAACATAACCCTAACCCTAGGTCCAATCCTATCCCTAACCCTCTCTCTAAACCTAGCCCTCAACATAACCCTAACCCTAGGTCCAATCCTAACCCTAACCGTCTCTCTAACCCTAGCCCTCAACATAACTCTAACCCTAGGTCCAATCCTAACCCAACCCGTCTCTGTAACCCTAGCCCTCAACATAACCCTAACCCTAGGTCCAATCCTAACCCTAACAGTCCCTCTAAACTTAGCCCTCAACCTAACGCTAACCCTAGGTCCAATCCTGACCCTAACCGTCTCTCTACACCTAGCCCTCAACCTAACCCTAACCCTAGGTCCAATCCTCACCCTAACCGTCTCCCTAACCGTAGCCCTCAACCTAACCCTAACCCTAGGTCCAATCCTAACCCTAACCCTCTCTCTAACCCTGGCCCTCAACATAACCCTAACCCTAGGTCCAATCCTAACCCTAACCGTCTCTCTAACCCTAGCCCTCAACATAACTCTAACCCTAGGTCCAATCCTCACCCTAACCGTCTCTCTAACCCTAGCCCTCAACCTAACCCTAACCCTAGGTACAATCCTAACCCTAAGCATCTCTCTAACCCTAGCCTTCAACATAATCCTAACCCTAGGTCCAATCCTAACCCTATCCGTCTTTCTAACCCTAGCCCTCAACATAACCCTAACCCTACTTCCAATCCTCACCCTAACCGTCTCTCTAACCCTAGCCCTCAACATAACCCTACCCTAGGTCCAATCCTCACCATAACCATCTCTCTAACTCTAGCCCTCAACATAACCCTAACCCTAGGTCCAATCCTAACCCTAACCTTCTCTCTAACCCTAGCCCTCAACATAACCCTAACCCTAGGTCCAATCCTAACCCTAACCGTCTCTCTAACCCTAGCCCTCAACATAACCCGAACCCTAGGTCCAATTCTCACCCTAACCGTCTCTCTAACCCTAGCCCTCAACATAACCCTAACCCTAGGTCCAATCCTAACCCTAACCGTCTCTCTAACCCTAGCCCTCAACATAACCCGAACCCTAGGTCCAATCCTAACCCTAACCATCTCTCTAATCCTAGCCCACAACATAACCCTAACCCTAGGTCCAATCCTATCCCTAACCCTCTCTCTAACCCCAGCCCTCAACATAACCTAACCCTAGGTCCAATCCTAACCCTAACCGTCTCTCTAACCCTAGCCCTCAACATAACTCTAACCCTAGGTCCATCCTAACCCTAACCGTCTCTCTAACCCTAGCCCTCAACATAACCCGAACCCTAGGTCCAATTCTCACCCTAACCGTCTCTCTAACCCTAGCCCTCAACATAACCCTAACCCTAGGTCCAATCCTCACCCTAACAGTCTCTCTAACCCTAGCCCTCAACATAACCCTAACCCTAGATCCAATCCTATCCCTAACCGTCTCTCTAACCCTAGCCCTCAACATAACCCTAACCCTAGGTCCAAACCTAACCCTAACCGTCTCTCTAACCCTAGCCCTCAACCTAACCCTAACCCTAGTTCCAATCCTAAGCCTAAGCATCTCTCTAACCCTAGCCCTCAACATAACCCTAACCCTAGGTCCAATCCTATCCCTAACCGTCTCTCTAACCCTAGCCCTCAACATAACCCTAACCCTAGGTCCAATCCTCACCCTAACAGTCTCTCTAACCCTAGCCCTCCACATAACCCTAACCCTAGGTCCAATCCTAACCCTAACTGTCTCTCTAACCCTAGCCCTCAACATAACCCGAACCCTAGGTCCAATCCTAACCCTAACCATCTCTCTAATCCTAGCCCACAACATAACCCTAACCCTAGGTCCAATCCTATCCCTAACCCTCTCTCTAACCCCAGCCCTCAACATAACCTAACCCTAGGTCCAATCCTAACCCTAACCGTCTCTCTAACCCTAGCCCTCAACATAACTCTAACCCTAGGTCCATCCTAACCCTAACCGTCTCTCTAACCCTAGCCCTCAACCTAAACCTAACCATAGGTCCAATCCTAACTCTAACCGTCTCTCTAACCCTAGCCCTCAACCTAACCCTAACCCTAGGTCCAATCCTAACCCTAAAGTCTCTCTAACCTTAGCCCTCAACATAACCCTAACCCTAGGTCCAATCCTAACCCAACCCGTCTCTGTAACCCTAGCCCTCAACATAACCCTAACCCTAGGTCCAATCCTAACCCTAACAATCCCTCTAAACTTAGCCCTCAACCTAACCCTAACCCTAGGTCCAATTCTCACCCTAACCATCTCTCTAACCCTAGCCCTCAACCTAACCCTAACCCTAGGTACAATCCTAACCCTAAGCATCTCTCTAACCCTAGCCTTCAACATAACCCTAACCGTAGGTCCAATCCTAATCCTAACCGTCTCTCTAACCCTAGCCCACAACATAACCCTAACCCTAGTTCCAATCCTCACCCTAACCGTCTCTCTAACCCTAGCCCTCAACATAACCCTAACCCTAAGTCCAATCCTAACCCTAACCGTCTCGCTAACCCTAGCCCTCAACATAACCCTAACCATAGGTCCAATCCTAATCCAAACCGTCTCTCTATCCCTAGCCCTCAACATAACCCTAACCCTAGGTCCAATCCTAACCCTAACCATCTCTCTAACCCTAGCCCTCAACATAACCTTAACCCTAGGTCCAATCCTAACCCTAAACCTCTCTCTAACCCTAGCCCTCAACATAACCCGAACCCTAGGTCCAATCCTAACCCTAACCGTCTCTCTAACCCTAGCCCTCAACGTAACCCGAACCCTAGGTCCAATCCTAACCCTGACCGTCTCTCTATCCCTAGCCCACAACATAACCCTAACCCTAGGTCCAATCCTCACCCTAACCGTCTCCCTAACCATAGCCCTCAACCTAACCCTAACCCTAGGTCCAATCCTCACCCTAACCCTCTCTCTAACCCTAGCCCTCAACATAACCCTAACCCTAGGTCCAATCCTAACCCTAACCGTCTCTCTAACCCTAGCCCTCAACATAACTCTAACCTTAGGTCCAATCCTAACCCTAACCGTCTCTCTAACCCTAGCACTGAACCTCACCCTAACCCTAGGTCCAATCCTAACCCTAACCGTCTCTCTAACCCTAGCCCTCAACCTAACCCTAACCCTAGGTACAATCCTAACCCTAACCGTCTCTCTAACCCTAGCCCTCAACATAACCCTAACCCTAGGTCCAATCCTCACCCTAACCATCTCTCTAACTCTACCCTCAACATAACCCTAACCCTAGGTCCAATCCTAACCCTAACCTTCTCTCTAACCCTAGCCATCAACATAACCCTAACCCTAGGTCCAATCCTACCCTAACGGTCTCTCTAACCCTAGCCCTCAACCTAACCCTAACCCGAGGTCCAATCCTAACTCTAACCGTCTCTCTAACCCTTGCCCTCAACCTAACCCTAACCCTAGGTCCAATCCTAACCCTAACCATCTCTCTGACCCTAACCCTCAACATAACCCTAACCCTACGTCCAATCTTAACCCTAACCGTCTCTCTAACCTTAGTCCTCTACATAACCCTAACCCTACTTCCAATCCTAACCCTAACCGTCTCTCTAACCCTAGCCCTCAACATAACTCTAACCCTAGGTCCATCCTAACCCTAACCGTCTCTCTAACCCTAGCCCTCAACCTAACCCTAACCATAGGTCCAATCCTAACCCTAACCGTCTCTCTTAGCCTTGCCCTGAACGTAACCCTAACCCTAGGTCCAATCCTAACCCTAAGCGTCTCTCTAACCCTAACCCTCAACATAACCCTAGCCCTAGGTCCAATCCTAATCCAAACCGTCTCTGTAACCCTAGCCCTCAACATAACCCTAACCCTAGGTCCAATCCTAACCCTAACAGACTCTCTAACCTTAGCCCTCAACATAACGCAAACCCTAGGTACTATCCTAACCCAAACGATCTCTCTAACCCTGGCCCTCAACATAACCCTAACCCTAAGTCCAATCCTAACCCTAACCCTCTCTCTAACCCTAGGCCTCAACATAACCCTAACCCTAGGTCCAATCCTCACCCTAACCGTCTCTCTAACCCTAGCCCTCAACATAACCCTAACCCTAGGTCCAATCCTAAGCCTAAGAATCTCTCTAACCCTAGCCCTCAACATAACCCTAACCCTAGGTCCAATCCTATCCCTAACCGTCTCTCTAACCCTAGCCCTCAACATAACCCTAACCCTAGGTCCAATCCTAACCCTAACCGTCTCTCTAACCCTAGCCCTCAACCTAACCCTAACCCTAGTTCCAATCCTAAGCCTAAGCATCTCTCTAACCCTAGCCCTCAACATAACCCTAACCCTAGGTCCAATCCTATCCCTAACCGTCTCTCTAACCCTAGCCCTCAACATAACCCTAACCCTAGGTCCAATCCTCACCCTAACCGTCTCTCTAACCCTAGCCCTCCACATAACCCTAACCCTAGGTCCAAACCTAACCCTAAATGTCTCTCTAACCCTAGCCCTCAACATAACCCGAACCCTAGGTCCAATCCTAACCCTAACCATCTCTCTAATCCTAGCCCACAACATAACCCTAACCCTAGGTCCAATCCAATCCCTAACCCTCTCTCTAACCCTAGCCCTCAACATAACCCTAACCCTAGGTCCAATCCTAACCCTAACCGTCTCTCTAACCCTAGCCCTCAACATAACTCTAACCCTAGGTCCATCCTAACCCTAACCGTCTCTCTAAACCTAGCCCTCAACCTAAACCTAACCATAGGTCCAATCCTAACCCTAAACGTCTCTCTAACCCTAGCCCTCAACCTAACCCTAACCCTAGGTCCAATCCTAACCCAACCCGTCTCTGTAACCCTAGCCCTCAACATAACCCTAAACCTACGTCCAATCCTAACCCTAACAGTCCCTCTAAACTTAGCCCTCAACCTAACCCTAACCCTAGGTCCAATCCTCACCCTAACCATCTCTCTAACCCTAGCCCTCAACCTAACCCTAACCCTAGGTACAGTCCTAACCCTAAGCATCTCTCTAACCCTAGCCTTCAACATAACCCTAACCGTAGGTCCAATCCTAATCCTAACCGTCTCTCTAACCCTAGCCCTCAACATAACCCTAACCCTAGTTCCAATCCTCACCCTAACCGTCTCTCTAACCCTAGCCCTCAACATAACCCTAACCCTAAGTCCAATCCTAACCCTAACCGTCTCTCTAACCCTAGCCCTCAACATAACTCTAACCCTAGGTCCAATCCTAACCCTAACCGTCTCTCTAACCCTAGCACTGAACCTCACCCTAACCCTAGGTCCAATCATAACCCTAACCGTCTCTCTAACCATAGCCCTCAACCTAACCCTAACCCTAGGTACAATCCTAACCCTAAGCATCTCTCTAACCCTAGCCGTCAACATAATCCTAACCCTAGGTACAATCCTAACCCTAACCGTCTTTCTAACCCTAGCCCTCAACATAACCCTAACCCTACTTCCAATCCTCACCCTAACCGTCTCGCTAACCTTAGCCCTCAACATAACCCTAACCCTAGGTCCAATCCTCACCCTAACCATCTCTCTAACTCTAGCCCTCAACATAACCCTAACCCTAGGTCCAATCCTAACCCTAACCTTCTCTCTAACCCTAGCCCTCAACATAACCCTAACCCTAGGTCCAATCCTAACCCTAACCGTCTCTCTAACCCTAGCCCTCAACCTAACCCTAACCCTAGGTACAATCCTAACCCTAAGCATCTCTCTAACCCTAGCCGTCAACATAATCCTAACCCTAGGTACAATCCTAACCCTAACCGTCTTTCTAACCCTAGCCTCAACATAACCCTAACCCTACTTCCAATCCTCACCCTAACCGTCTCTCTAACCCTAGCCCTCAACATAACCCTAACCCTAGGTCCAATCCTCACCCTAACCATCTCTCTAACTCTAGCCCTCAACATAACCCTAACCCTAGGTCCAATCCTAACCCTAACCTTCTCTCTAACCCTAGCCCTCAACATAACCCTAACCCTAGGTCCAATCCTAACCCTAACCGTCTCTCTAACCCTAGCCCTCAACATAACCCGAACCCTAGGTCCAATTCTCACCCTAACCGTCTCTCTAACCCTAGCCCTCAACATAACCCTAACCCTAGGTCCAATCCTCACCCTAACAGTCTCTCTAACCCTAGCCCTCAACATAACCCTAACCCTAGGTACAATCCTAACCCTAACCGTCTCTCTAACCCTAGCCCTCAACCTAACCCTAACCCGAGGTCCAATCCTAACTCTAACCGTCTCTCTAACCCTTGCCCTCAACCTAACCCTAACCCTAGGTCCAATCCTAACCCTAACCATCTCTCTAACCCTAGCCCTCAACATAACCCTAACCCTAGGTCCAATCCTCATGCTAACCGTCTCTCTAGCCCTAGCCCTCAACATAACCCTAACCCTAGGTCCAATCCTAACCCAAACCGTCTCTCTAACCCTAGCCCTCAACATAACCCTAACCCTAGGTCCAATCCTAACCCTAAACGTCTCTCTAACCCTAGCCCTCAACATAACCCTAACCCTACGACCAATCCTCACCCTAACCGTCTCACTAAACCTAACCCTCAACATAACCCTAACCCTAGGTCCAATCCTAACCCTAACCGTCTCTCTAAACCTAGCCCTCAACATAACCCTAACCCTAGGACCAATCCTAACACTAACCGTCTCTCTAACCCTAGCCCTCAACATAACCCTAACCCTAGGTCCAATCCTAACCCTAACCGTCTCTCTAACCCTAGCCCTCAACATAACCCTAACCCTAGGTCCAATCCTAACGCTAAATGTCTGTCTAAACCTAGCCCTCAACATAACCCTAACCCTAGGTCCAATCCTAACCCTATATGTCTGTCTAACCCTAGCCCTCAACATAACCCTAACCCTAGGTCCAATCCTAACCCTAACCGTCTCTCTGACCCTTGCCCTCAACATGACCCTAACCCTAGGTCCAATCCTAACCCTAACCGTCTCTCTGACCCTTGCCCTCAACATGACCCTAACCCTAGGTCCAATCCTCACCCTAACCGTCTCTCTAACCCTAGCCCTCAACATAACCCTAACCCTAAGTCCAATCCTCACCCTAACCGTCTCTCTAACCCTAGCCCTCAACATAGCCCTAACCCTAGGTCCAATCCTAACCCTATCCGTCTCTCTTACTCTAGCCCTCAACATAACCCTAACCCTAAGTCCAATCCTCACCCTAACCGTCTCTCTAACCCTAGCCCTCAACATAGCCCTAACCCTAGGTCCAATCCTAACCGTAACTGTCTGTCTAAGCCTAGCCCTCAACATAACGCTAACCCTAGGTCCAATCCTAACCCTAACCGTCTCTCTAACCCTAGCCCTCAACATTAGCCTAACCCTAGGTCCAATCCTAACCCTAACCGTCTCTCTAACCCTAGCCCTCAACGTAACCCTAACCGTAGGTCCAATCCTCACCCTAACCGTCTCTCTAACCCTAGCCCTCAACATAACCCTAACCCTAAGTCCAATCCTCACCCTAACCGTCTCTCTAAGCCTAGCCCTCAACATAGCCCTAACCCTAGGTCCAATCCTAACATTAACCGTCTCTCTAACCCTAGCCCTCAACCTAACACTAACCGTAGGTCCAATGCTAACCCTAACCGTCTTTCTAACCCTAGCCCTCAACCTAACCCTAACCCTAGGTCCAATCCTAACCCTAACCGTCTCTCTAACCCTAGCCCTCAACATAACCCTAACCCTAGGTCCAAACATAACCCTAAACGTCTCTCTAACCCTAGCCCTCAACATAACCCTAACCCTAGGTCCAATCCTCACCCTAACCGTCTCTCTAACCCTAGCCCTCAACATAACCCTAACCCTAGGTCCAATCCTAACCCTATCCGTCTCTCTAACTCTAGCCCTCAACATAACCCTAACCCTAGGACGAATCCTAACCCTAACCGTCTCTCTAACCCTAGCCCTCAACATAACCCTAACCCTAGGTCCAATCCTCACCCTAACCGTCTCTCTAACCCTAGCCCTCAACATAACCCTAACCCTAGGTCCAATCCTAACCCAAACCGTCTCTCTAACCCTAGACCTCAACATAACCCTAACCCTAGGACCAATCCTAACCCTAACTGTCTGTCTAACCCTAAAGCTCAAAATAACCCTAACCGTAGGTCCAATCCTAACTCTAACCGTCTCTCTAACCCTAGCCCTCAACATAGCCCTAACCCTAGGTCCAATCCTAACCCTATCCGTCTCTCTAACTCTAGCCCTCAACATAACCCTAACCCTAGGACCAATCCTAACCCTAACCGTCTCTCTAACCCTAGCCCTCAACGTAACCCTAACCCTAGGTCCAATCCTAACCCTAACCGTCGCTCTAACCCTAGCCCTCAGAATAACCCTAAACCTAGGTCCAATCCTAACCCTAACTGTCTGTCTAACCCTAGCCCTCAACATAACCCTAACCCTAGGTCCAATTCTAACCCAAACCGTCTCTCTAACCCTAGCCCTCAACATTACCCTAACCCTAGGTCCAATCCTAACCCTAACCGTCGCTCTAACCCTAGCCCTCACTATAACCCTAACGCTAGGTCCAATCCTAAACCTAACCGTCTCTCTGAACCTCGCCCTCAGCATAACCCTAACCCTAGGTCCAATCGTAATCCTAACTGTCTGTCTAAACCTAGCCCTCAACATAACCCTAACCCTAGGTCCAATCCTAACCCTAACTGTCTCTCTAACCTTAGCCCTCAACCTAACCCTAACCCTAGGTCCAATCCTAACCCTAACCGTCTCTCTAACCCTAGCCCTCAACCTAACCCTAACCCTAGGTCCAATCCTAACCGTAACCGTCTCTCTGACCCTAGCCCTCAGAATAACCCTATCCCTAGGTCCAATCCTAACCCTAACTGTCTGTCTAACCCTCGCACTCAACATAACCCTAACCCTAGGTCCAATCCTAAGCATAACCGTCTCTCAAACCCTAGTACTCAACATAACCCTAACCCTAGGTCTAATCCTAACACTAACCGTCCCTCTAACCCTAGCCCTCAATATAACCCTAACCCTAGGTCCAATCCTAAGCCTAACCGTCTCTCTAACCCTAGCCCTCAACATAACCCTAACCCTAGGTCCAATCCTAACCCTAACTGTCTGTCTAACCCTAGCCCTCAACATAACCCTAACCCTCGGTCCAATCCTAACGCTAACCATCTCTCTAACCCTAGCCCTCAACATAACCGTAACCCTAGGTCCAATCCTAACCCTATCCGTCTCTCTATCTCTACCCCTCAACATAACCCTAACCCTAGGACCAATCCTAACCCTAACCGTCTCTCTAACCCTAGCCCTCAACCTAACCCTAACCCTAGGTCCAATCCTAACCCTAACCGATGCTCTAACCCTAGCCCTCAACATAACGCTAACCCTAGGTCCAATCCTAACCCTAACCGTCTCTCTGACCCTAGCCCTCAACATGACCCTAACCCTAGGTCCAATCCTCACCCTAACCGTCTCTCTAACCCTTGCCCTCAACATAACCCTAACCCTAGATCCAATCCTCACCCTAACCGTCTCTCTAGCCCTAGCCCTCAACCTAACGCTAACCCTAGGTCCAATCCTAACCCAAACCGTCTCTCTAACCCTAGACCTCAACATAAACCTAACCCTAGGTCCAATTCTACCCTAACCGTCGCTCTAACCCTAGTACTCCACATAACCCTAACCATAGGTCCAATCCTAACCCTAACCGTCTCTCTGACCCTAACCCTCAACATAACCCTAACCCTAGGTCCAATCCTCACCCTAACCGTCTCTCTAACCCTAACTCTCAACATAACCCTAACCCTAGGTCCAATCCTAACCCTAACCGTCTCTCTAACCCTGGCCCTCAACATGACCCAAACCCTAGGTCCAATCCTAACCCAAACCGTCTCTCTAACCCTAGCCCTCAACATTACCCTAACCCTAGGTCCAATGCTAACCCTAACCGTCGCTCTTACCCTAGCCCTCAACATAACCCTAACCCTAGGTCCAATCCTAAACCTAACCGTCTCTCTGACCCTAGCCCTCAACATAACCCTAACCCTAGGTCCAATCCTCGCCCTAACCGTCTCTCTAACCCTAGGCCTCAACATAACCCTAACCCTAGGTACAATCCTAACCCTAACCGTCTCTCTAACCCTAGCCCTCAACATAACCCTAATCCTAGGTCCAATCCTCACCCTAACCGTCTCTCTAACCCTAACCCTCAACATAACCCTAACACTAGGTCCAATCCTAACCCTAACCGTCTCTCTAAGCCTAGCCCTCAACCTAACCCTAACCCTAGGTCCAATCCTAACCGTAACCCTCTCTCTGACCCTAGCCCTCAGCATAACCCTAACCCTAGGTCCAATCCTAACCCTAACTGTCTGTCTAACCCTCGCACTCAACATAACCCTAACCCTAGGTCCAATCCTAAGCCTAACTGTCTCTCAAACCCTAGCCCTCAACATAACCCTAACCCTAGGTCCAATCCTAACACTAACCGTGCCTCTAAAACTAGCCTTCAATATAACCCTAACCCTACGTCCAATCCTAACCCTAACCGTCTCTCTAACCCTAGCCCTCAACATAACCCTAACCCTAGGTCCAATCCTAACCCTAACTGTCTGTCTAACCCTAGACCTCAACATAACCCTAACCCTAGGTCCAATCCTAACCCTAACCATCTCTCTAACCCTAGCCCTCAACATAACCCGAACCCTAGGTCCAATCCTAACACTAACCGTCCCTCTAAACCTAGCCCTCAATATAACCCTAACCCTACGTCCAATCCTAACCCTAACCGTCTCTCTAACCCTAGCCCTCAACATAACCCTAACCCTAGGTCCAATCCTAACCCTAACTGTCTGTCTAACCCTAGACCTCAACATAACCCTAACTCTAGGTCCAATCCTAACCCAAACCGTCTCTCTAACCCTAGCCCTCAACATTACCCTAACCCTAGGTCCAATCCTAACCCTAACCGTCGCTCTAACCCTAGCCCTCAACATAACCCTAACCCTAGGTCCAATCCTAAACCTAACCGTCTCTCTGAACCTCGTCCTCAGCATAACCCTAACCCTAGGTCCAATCCTAACCCTAACTGTCTGTCTAACCCTAGCCCTCAACATAACCCTAACCCTAGGTCCAATCCTAACCCTAACTGTCTCTCTAACCTTAGCCCTCAACCTAACCCTAACCCAAGGTCCAATCCTAACCCTAACCGTCTCTCTAACCCTAGCCCTCAACCTAACCCTAACCCTAGGTCCAATCCTAACCGTAACCGTCTCTCTGACCCTAGCCCTCAGAATAACCCTAACCCTAGGTCCAATCCTAACCCTAACTGTCTGTCTAACCCTCTCACTCAACATAACCCTAACCCTAGGTCCAATCCTAACCCTAACTGTCTGTCTAACCCTAGGCCTCAACATAACCCTAACCCTAGGTCCAATCCTAACCCAAACCGTCTCTCTAACCCTAGCCCTCAACATTACCCTAACCCTAGGTCCAATCCTAACCCTAACCGTCGCTCTAACCCTAGCCCTCACTATAACCCTAACCCTAGGTCCAATCCTAAACCTAACCGTCTCTCTGAACCTCGCCCTCAGCATAACCCTAACCCTAGGTCCAATCGTAATCCTAACTGTCTGTCTAAACCTAGCCCTCAACATAACCCTAACCCTAGGTCCAATCCTAACCCTAACTGTCTCTGTAACCTTAGCCCTCAACCTAACCCTAACCCTAGGTCCAATCCTAACCCTAACCGTCTCTCTAACCCTAGCCCTCAACCTAACCCTAACCCTAGGACCAATCCTAACCGTAACCGTCTCTCTGACCCTAGCCCTCAGAATAACCCTATCCCTAGGTCCAATCCTAACCCTAACTGTCTGTCTAACCCTCGCACTCAACATAACCCTAACCCTAGGTCCAATCCTAAGCATAACCGTCTCTCAAACCCTAGCACTCAACATAACCCTAACCCTAGGTCCAATCCTAACACTAACCGTCCCTCTAACCCTAGCCCTCAATATAACCCTAACCCTAGGTACAATCCTAAGCCTAACCGTCTCTCTAACCCTAGCCCTCAACATAACCCTAACCCTAGGTCCAATCCTAACCCTAACTGTCTGTCTAACCCTAGCCCTCAACATAACCCTAACCCTTGGTCCAATCCTAACGCTAACCATCTCTCTAACCCTAGCCCTCAACATAACCCTAACCCTAGGTCCAATCCTAACCCTATCCGTCTCTCTATCTCTAGCCCTCAACATAACCCTAACCCTAGGACCAATCCTAACCCTAACCGTCTCTCTAACCCTAACCCTCATCCTAACCCTAACCCTAGGTCCAATCCTAACCCTAACCGTTGCTCTAACCCTAGCCCTCAACATAACGCTAACCCTAGGTCCAATCCTAACCCTAACCGTCTCTCTGACCCTAGCCCTCAACGTAACCCTAACCCTAGGTCCAATCCTCACCCTAACCGTCTCTCTAACCCTAGCCCTCAACGTAACCCTAACCCTAAGTCCAATCCTCACCCTAACCGTCTCTCTAACCCTAGCCCTCAACATAGCCCTAACCGTAGGTCCAATCCTAACCCTATCCCTCTCTCTAACCCTAGCCCTCTACATAACCCTATCCCTAGTTCCAATCCTAACCCTATCCATGTCTCTAACTCTAGCCATCAACATAAACCTAACCCTAGGACCAATCCTAACCCTAACCGTCTCTCTAACCCTAGCCCTCAACATAAACCTAACCCTAGGTCCAATCCTAACCCTAACCGTCTCTCTAACCCTAGCCCTCAACATAACCCTAACCCTAGGTCCAATCCTAAACCTAACTGTCTCTCTAACCCTAGCCCTCAACATAAGCCTAACCCTAGGTCCAATCCTAACCCTAACCGTCTCTCTAAACCTAGCCCTCAACGTAACCCAAACCCTAGGTCCAATCCTCACCCTAACCATCTCTCTAACCCTAGCCCTCAACATAACCCTAACCCTAAGTCCAATCCTCACCCTAACCGTCTCTCTAACCCTAGCCCTCAACATAGCCTTAACCCTAGATCCAATCCTAACCCTAACCGTCTCTCTAACCCTAGCCCTCAACATAACCCTAAACCTAGGTCCAATCCTCACCCTAACCGTCTCCCTAACCCTAGCCCTCAACATAACCCTAACCCTAGGTCCAATCCTAACCCAAACCGTCTCTCTAACCCTAGACCTCAACATAACCCTAACCCTAGGACCAATCCTAACCCTAAACGTCGCTCTAACCCTAGTACTCAACATAACCCTAACCCTAGGTCCAATCCTAACCCTAACCGTCTCTCTAACCCTAGTCCTCAACCTAACCCCAACCCTAGGTCCAATCCTCACCCTAACCGTCTCTCTAACCCTAGCCCTCAACATAACCCTAACCCTAGGTCCAATCCTCACCCTAACCGTCTCTCTAACCCTAGCCCTCAACATAACCCTAACCCTAGGTCCAATCCTAACCCTAACCGTCTCTCTAAACCTAGCCCTCAACGTAACCCTAACCCTAGGTCCAATGCTCACCCTAACCTTCTCTCTAACCCTAGCCCTCAACGTAACTATAACCCTAAGTCCAATCCTCACCCTAACCGTCTCTCTAACCCTAGCCCTCAACATAGCCCAACCGTAGGTCCAATCCTAACCCTAACCGTCTCTCTAACCCTAGCCCTCAACATAACCCTATCCCTCGTTCCAATCCTATCCCTATCCGTGTCTCTAACTCTAGCCCTCAACATAAACCTAACCCTAGGACCAATCCTAACCCTAACCGTCTCTCTAACCCTAGCCCTCAACATAAACTTAACCCTAGGTCCAATCCTAACCCTAACTGTCTGTCTAACCCTAGCCCTCAACATAACCCTAACCCTCGGTCCAATCCTAACGCTAACCATCTCTCTAACCCTAGCCCTCAACATAACCCTAACCCTAGGTCCAATCCTAACCCTATCCGTCTCTCTATCTCTAGCCCTCAACATAACCCTAACCCTAGGACCAATCCTAACCCTAACCGTCTCTCTAACCCTAGCCCTCAACCTAACCCTAACCCTAGGTCCAATCCTAACCCTAACCGTTGCTCTAACCCTAGCCCTCAACATAACGCTAACCCTAGGTCCAATCCTAACCCTAACCGTCTCTCTGACCCTAGCCCTCAACATGACCCTAACCCTAGGTCCAATCCTCACCCTAACCGTCTCTCTAACCCTAGCCCTCAACATAGCCCTAACCCTAGGTCCAATCCTAACCCTAACCGTCTCTCTAACCCTAGCCCTCAACATAACCCTATCCCTCGTTCCAATCCTAACCCTATCCGTGTCTCTAACTCTAGCCCTCAACATAAACCTAACCCTAGGACCAATCCTAACCCTAACCGTCTCTCTAACCCTAGCCCTCAACATAAACCTAACCCTAGGTCCAATCCTAACCCTAACCGTCTCTCTAACCCTAGAACTCAACCTAACCCTAACCCTACGTCCAATCCTAACCCTAACGGTCTCTCTAACCCTAGCCCTCAACCTAACCCTAACCTTAGGTCCAATCCTAACCCTAACCTTCTCTCTGCCCCTAGCCCTCAGCATAACCCTAACCCTAGGTCAAATCCTAACCCTAACACTCTGTCTAAGCCTAGCCCTCAACATAACCCTAACCCTAGGTCCAATCCTAACCCTAACCGTCTCTCTAACCCTAGCCCTAAACATAACCCTAACCGTAGGTCCAATCCTCACCCTAAACGTCTCTCTAACCCTAGCCCTCAACATAACCCTAACCCTAAGTCGAATCCTCACCCTAACCGTCTCTCTAACCCTAGCCCTCAACATAGCCCTAACCCTAGGTCCAATCCTAACCTTAACCGTCTCTCTAACCCTAGCCCTCAACCTAACCCTAACCCTAGGTCCAATCCTAACCCTAACCGTCTCTCTAACCCTAGCCCTCACACTAACCCTAACCCTAGGTCCAATCATAACCCTAACCGTCTCTCTGCCCCTAGACCTCAGCATAACCCTAACCCTAGGTCCAATCCTAACCCTAACTGTCTGTCTAACCCTAGCCCTCAACATAACCCTAACCCTAGGTCCAATCCTAACCCTAACCGTCTCTAACCCTAGCCCTCAACATAACCCTAAACCTAGGTCCAATCCTCACCCTAACCGTCTCCCTAACCCTAGCCCTCAACATAACCCTAACCCTAGGTCCAAACCTAACCCAAACCGTCTCTCTAACCCTAGACCTCAACATAACCCTAACCCTAGGACCAATCCTAACCCTAAAAGTCGCTCTAACCCTAGTACTCAACATAACCCTAACCCTAGATCCAATCCTATCCCTATCCTCTCTCTAACTCTAGCCCTCAACATAACCCTAACCCTAGGACCAATCCTAACCCTAACCGTCTCTCTAACCCTAGCCCTCAACGTAACCCTAACTCTAGGTCCAATCGTAACCCTAACCGTCGCTCTAACCCTAGCCCTCAACATAACGCTAACCCTAGGTCCAATCCTAACCCTAACCGTCTCTCTGACCCTAGCCCTCAACATGACCCTAACCCTAGGTCCAATCCTCACCCTAACCGTCTCTCTAAACCTTGCCCTCAACATAACCCTAAACCTAGGTCCAATCCTCACCCTATCCGTCTCCCTAACCCTAGCCCTCAACATAACCCTAACCCTAGGTCCAATCCTAACCCAAACCGTCTCTGTAACCCTACCCCTCAAGATAACCCTAACCCTAGGTCCAATCCAAACCCTACCAGTCTCTCTAACCTTAGCCCTCAACATAACCCTAACCCTAGGTCCAATCCTAACCCAAACGGTCTCTCTAACCCTGGTCCTCAACGTAAGCTAACCCTAGGTCCAATCCTCACCCTAACCGCCTCTCTAACTCTACCCCTCAACCCAACCCTAACCCTAGGTCCAATCCTAACCCTAACCGTCTCTCTAACCCTTGCCCTCAACCTAACCCTAACCCTAGGTCCAATCCTAACCCTAAGCATCTCTCTAACGCTAGCCCTCAACATAACCCTAACCCTACGTCCAATCCTAACCCTAACCGTCTCTCTAACCCTAGCCCTCAACGTAACCCGAACCCTAGGTCCAATCCTAACCCTAACCGTTTCTCTATCCCTAGCCGTCAACCTAACCCTAACCCTAGGTCCAATCCTCACCCTAACCGTCTCCCTAACCCTAGCCCTCAACCTAACCCTAACCCTAGGTCCAATCCTAACCCTAACCGTTTCTCTATCCCTAGCCGTCAACCTAACCCTAACCCTAGGTCCAATCCTCACCCTAACCGTCTCCCTAACCCTAGCCCTCAACCTAACCCTAACCCTAGGTCCAATCCTAACCCTAACCGTCTCTCTAACCCTTGCCCTCAACCTAACCCTAACCCTAGGACCAATCCTAACCCTAATCATCTCTCTAACGCTAGCCCTCAACATAACCCTAACCCTAGGTCCAATCCTAACCCAAACCGTCTCTCTAACCATAGACCTCAACATAACCCTAACCCTAGGACCAATCCTAACCCTAAACGTCGCTCTAACCCTAGTACTCAACATAACCCTAACCCTAGGTCCAATCCTAACCCTAACCGTCTCTCTAACCCTAGTCCTCAACCTAACCCTAACCCTAGGTCCAATCCTCACCCTAACCGTCTCTCTAACCCTAGCCCTCAACATAACCCTAACCCTAGGTCCAATCCTCACCCTAACCGTCTCTCTAACCCTAGCCCTCAACATAACCCTAACCCTTGGTCCAATCCTAACCCTAACCATCCCTCTAACCCTAGCCCTCAACATAACCCTAACCCTAGGTCCAATCCTAACCCTAACCGTCGCTCTAACCCTAGCCCTCAACATAACGCTAACCCTAGGTCCAATCCTAACCCTTACCGTCTCTCTGACCCTAGCCCTCAACATGACCCTAACCCTAGGTCCAATCCTCACCCTAACCGTCTCTCTAAACATTGCCCTCAACATAACCCTAAACCTAGTTCCAATCCTCACCCTAACCGTCTCCCTAACCCTAGCCCTCAACATAACCCTAACCCTAGGTCCAATCCTAACCCAAACCGTCTCTGTAACCCTAGCCCTCAAGATAACCCTAACCCTAGGTCAAATCCTAACCGTAACAGTCTCTCTAACCTTAGCCGTCAACATAACCTTAACCCTAGGTCCAATCCTAACCCAAACGGTCTCTCTAACCCTGGTCCTCAACGTAACCTAACCCTAGGTCCAATCCTCACCCTAACCGCCTCTCTAACTCTACCCCTCAACCCAACCCTAACCCTAGGTCCAATCCTAACCCTAACCGTCTCTCTAACCCTTGCCCTCAAACTAACCCGAACCCTAGGTCCAATCCTAACCCTAACCGTTTCTCTATCCCTAGCCGTCAACCTAACCCTAACCCTAGGTCCAATCCTCACCCTAACCGTCTCCCTAACCCTAGCCCTCAACCTAACCCTAACCCTAGGTCCAATCCTAACCCTAAACGTATCTCTAACCCTAGCCCTCAACATAACCCTAACCCTAGGTCCAATCCTAACCCTAACCGTCTCTCTAACCCTAGCCCTCAACATAACTCTAACCCTAGGTCCAATCCTAACCCTAACCGTCTCTCTAACCCTAGCAATCAACCTAACCCTAACCCTAGGTCCAATCCTAACCCTAACCGTCTCTCTAACCCTAGCCCTCAACCTAAACCTAACCCTAGGTGCAATCCTAACCCTAAGCCTCTCTGTAACCCTAGCCCTCAACATAACCCTAACCCTAGGTCCAATCCTAACCCTAACCGTCTCTCTAACCCTAGCCCTCAACATAACCCTAACCCTAGGTCCAATCCTAACCCTAACAGTCTCTCTAACCGTAGCCCTCAACATAACCCTAACCCTACGTCCAATCCTAACCCTAACAGTCTCTGTAAACCTAGCCCTCAACATAACCCTAACTCTAGGTCCAATCCTCACCCTAACCGTCTCTCTAACCCTAGCCCTCAACATAACCCTAACCCTAGGTCCAATCCTCACCCTAACCGTCTCTCTAACCCTAGCCCTCAACATAACCCTAACCCTAGGTCCAATCATAACGCTAACCCTCTCTCTAACCCTAGCCCTCAACATAACCCCAACCCTAGGTCCAATCCTAACCCTAACGGTCTCTCTAACCGTAGCCCTCAACATAACCCTAACCCTAGGTCCAATCCTAACCCTAACAGTCTCTCTAACCTTAGCCCTCAACATAACCCTAACCCTAGGTCCAATCCTAACCCAAACCGTCTCTGTAACCCTAGCCCTCAACATAACCCTAACCCTAGGTCCAATCCTAACCCTAACCATCGCTCTAACCCTAGCCCTCAACATAACCCTAACCCTAGGTCTAATCCTCACCCTAACCGTCTCTCTAACCCTAGCCTTCAACATAACCCTAACCCTAGGTCCAATCCTCACCCTAACCGTCTTTCTAACCCTGGCCCTCAACATAACCCTAACCCTAGGTCCAATCCTAACCCTAACCGTCTCTCTAACCCTAGCCCTCAACATAACCCTAACCCTAGGTCCAATCCTAATCCTAACAGTCTCTCTAAGCTTAGCCCTCAACATAACCCTAACACTACGTTCAATCCTAACCCAAACCGTCTCTCTAACCCTAGCCCTCAACATAACCCTAACCCTAAGTCCAATCCTAACCCTAACAGTCTCTGTACCCTAGCCCTCAACATAACCCTATCTCTAGGTCCAATCCTCACCCTAACCGTCTCTCTAACCCTTGCCCTCAACCTAACCCTAACCCTAGGTCCAATCCTAACCATAAGCATCTCTCTAACCCTAGCCCTCAACATAACCCTAACGCTACGTCCAATCCTAACCCTAACCGTCTCTCTAACCCTAGCCCTCAACGTAACCCGAACCCTAGGTCCAATCCTAACCCTAACAGTTTCTCTATCCCTACCCGTCAACCTAACCCTAACCCTAGGTCCAATCCTCACCGTAACCGTCTCCCTAACCCTAGCCCTCAACCTAACCCTAACCCTAGGTCCAATCCTAACCCTAAACGTATCTCTAACCCTAGCCCTCAACATAAACCTAACCCTAGGTCCAATCCTAACCCTAACCGTCTCTCTAACCCTAGCCCTCAACATAACTCTAACCCTAGGTCCAATCCTATCCCTAACCGTCTCTCTAACCCTAGCACTCAACCTAACCCTAACCCTAGGTCCAATCCTAACCCTAACCGTCTCTCTAACCCTAGCCCTCAACCTAAACCTAACCCTAGGTGCAATCCTAACCCTAAGCCTCTCTGTTACCCTAGCCCTCAACATAACCCTAACCCTAGGTCCAATCCTAACCCTAACCGTCTCTCTAACCCTAGCCCTCAACATAACCCTAACCCTAGGTCCAATCCTAACCCTAACAGTCTCTCTAACCGTAGCCCTCAACATAACCCTAACCCTACGTCCAATCCTAACCCTAACAGTCTCTCTAACCCTAGCCCTCAACATAACCCTAACTCTAGGTCCAATCCTCACCCTAACCGTCTCTCTAACCCTAGCCCTCAACATAACCCTAACCCTAGGTCCAATCCTCACCCTAACCGTCTCTCTAACCCTAGCCCTCAACATAACCCTAACCCTAGGTCCAATCATAACGCTAACCCTCTCTCTAACCCTAGCCCTCAACATAACCCCAACCCTAGGTCCAATCCTAACCCTAACGGTCTCTCTAACCCTAGCCCTCAACATAACCCTAACCCTAGGTCCAATCCTAACCCTAACAGTCTCTCTAACCTTAGCCCTCAACATAACCCTAACCGTAGGTCCAATCCTAACCCTAACCGTCTCTCAAACCCTTGCCCTCAAACTAACCCTAACCCTAGGTCCATTCCTAACCCTAAGCATCTCTCTAACCCTAGCCCTCAATATAACTCTAACCCTACGTCCAAACCTAACCCTAACTGTCTCTCTAACCTTAGCCCTCTACAGAAATCAAACCCTACGTCCAACCCTACACCTACATAAACCTAACCCTAACAGTCTCTCTAACCCTAGCCGTCAACATAACCTGAACCCTAGGTCCAATCCTAACCCTAACCGTCACTCTAACCCTAGCCCTCAACATAACCCTAACCCTAGGTCCTATCCTAACCCTAACCCTCTCTCTAACCCTAGCCCTCATCATAACCCTAACCCTAGGTCCAATTCTAACCCTAACCGTCTCTCTAACCCTAACCCTCATCATAACCCGAACCCTAGGTCCAATCCTAACCCTAACCGTCTCTCTATCCCTAGCCCTCAACATAACCCTAACCCTAGGTCCAATCCTAACCCTAACCGTCCTTCTATCCCTAGCCCTCAACATAACCCTAACCCTAGGTCCAATCTTAACCCTAACCGTCTCTCTAACCCTAGCCCTCAACATAACCCTAACCCTAGGTCCAATCCTAACCCTAACCGTCTCTCTAACCCTAGCCCTCAACATAACCTAACCCTAGGTCCAATCCTAACCCTAACCGTCTCTCTAACCCTAGCCCTCAACATAACCCTAATCCTAGGTCCAATCCTAACCCTAAGCATCTCTCTAACACTAGCCGTCAACATAACCCTAACCCTAGGTCCAATCCTAACCCTAACCGTCTCTCTAACCCTAGCCCTCAACATAACCCTAACCTTAGGTCCAATCCTCACCCTAACCGTCTCTCTAACCCTAGCCCTCAACATAACCCTAACCCTAGGTCCAATCCTCACCCTAACCGTCTCTCTTACCCTAGCCCTCAACATAACCCTAACCCTAGGTCCAATCCTAACCCTAACCGTCTCTCTAACCCTAGCCCTCAACCTAATCCTAACCCTAGGTCCAATCCTAACCCTAACCGTCTCTCTAACCCTAGCCCTCAACATAACCCGAACCCTAGGTCCAATCCTAACCCTTACCGTCACTCTAACCCGAGCCCTCAACCTAACACTAACCCTAGGTCCAATCCTAACCCTAACCCTCTCTCTAACCCTAGCCCTCAACATAACCCTAACCCTAGGTCCAATCCTAACCCTAACCGTCTCTCTAACCCTAGACTGCAACATAACCCTAACCCTAGGTTCAATCCTCACGCTAACCGCCTCTCTAACCCTAGCCCTCAACATAACCCTAATCCTAGGTCCAATCCTAACCCTAACCGTCTCTCTAAACCTAGGCCTCAACCTAGCCCTAACCCTAGGTCTAATCCTAACCCTAACCGACTCTCTAACCCTAGCCCTCAATCTAACCCTAACCCGAGGTCCAATCCTAACCCTAACCGTCTCTCTAACCTTAGCCCTCTACATAACCCTAACCCTACGTCCAATCCTAACCCTAACAGTCTCTCTAACCCTTGCCCTCAACCTAACACTAACCCTATGTCCAATCCTAACCCTAAGCATCTCTCTAACCCTAGCCCTCAACATAACCCTAACCCTACATCCAAACCTAACCCTAACCGTCTCTCTAACCTTAGCCCTCTACATAACCCTAACCCTACGTCCAATCGTAACCCTAACAGTCTCTCTAACCCTAGCCCTCAACATAACCCTAACTCTAGGTCCAATCCTCACCCTAACCGTCTCTCTAACCCTAGCCCTCAACATAACCCTAACCCTAGGTCCAATCCTCACCCTAACCGTCTCTCTAAACCTAGCCCTCAACATAACCCTAACCCTAGGTCCAATCCTAACCCTAACCGTCTCTCTAACCCTAGCCCTCAACATAATCGTAACCCTAGGTCCAATCCTAACCTAACCGTCTCTCTAACCCTAGCCCTCAACATAACCCTAACCCTAGGCCAATCCTAACCCTAACCGTCTCTCTAACCCTAGCCCTCAACATAACCCTAACCCTAGGTCCAATCCTAACCCTAACAGTCTCTCTAACCGTAGCCCTCAACATGACCCTAACCCTAGGTCCAATCCTAACCCAAACCGTCTCTCTAACCCTAGCCCTCAACATAACCCTAACCCTAGGTCCAAACCTAACCCTAACCCTCTCTCTAACCCTAGCCCTCAACATAACCCTAACCCTAGGTCCAATCCTAACCCTAACCTTCTCTCTAACCCTAGCCCTCAACATAACCCTAACCCTAGGTCCAAACCTAACCCTAACCCTCTCTCTAACCCTAGCCCTCAACATAACCCTAACCCTAGGTCCAATCCTAACCCTAACCGCCTCTCTAACCCTAGCCCTCAATCTAACCCTAACCCGAGGTCCAATCCTAACCCTAACCGTCTCTCTAACCCTTGCCCTCAACCTAACACTAACCCTAGGTCCAATCCTAACCCTAAGCATCTCTCTAACCCTAGCCCTCAACATAACCCTAACCCTACGTCCAATCTTAACCCTAACCGTCTCTCTAAACTTAGTCCTCTACATAACCCTAACTCTACGTCCAATCCTAACCCTAACGGTCTCTCTAACCCTACCCCTCAACCTAACCCTAACCCTAGGTCCAATCCTAATCCTAACCATCTCTCTAACCCTTGCCCTCAACCTAACCCTAACCCTAGGTCCAATCCTAACCCTAAGCATCTCTCTAACCCTAGCCCTCAACATAACCCTAACCCTACGTCCAAACCTAACCCTAACCGTCTCTCTAACCTTAGCCCTCTACATAACCCTAACCCTACGTCCAATCCTAACCCTAACAGTCTCTCTAACCCTAGCCCTCAACATAACCCTATCTCTAGGTCCAATCCTCACCCTAACCGTCTCTCTAACCCTAGCCCTCAACATAACCCTAACCCTAGGTCCAATCCTCACCCTAACCGTCTCTCTAACCCTAGCCCTCAACATAACCCAAACCCTAGGTCCAATCCTAACCCTTACCGCCTCTCTAACCCTAGCCCTCAACATAACCCTAACCCTAGGTCCAATCCTAACGCTAACCGTCTCTCTAACCCTAGCCCTGAACAAAACCCTAACCCTAGGTCCAATCCTAAACCTAACCGTCTTTCTAACCCTAGCCCTCAACATAACCCTAACCCTAGGTCCAATCCTAACCCTAACAGTCTCTCTAACCCTAGCCCTCAACCTAACCCTAACCCTAGGTCCAATCCTAACCCTAAGCGTCTCTCTAACCCTAGCCCTCAACATAACCCTAACCCTAGGTCCAATCCTAACCCTATCCATTTCTCTAACCCTAGCCCTCAACATAACCCTAACCCTAGGTCCAATCCTACCCCTAACCGTCTCTCTAACCCCAGCCCTCAACAAAACCCTGACCCTAGGCCCAATCCTAACCCTAACCGTCTCTCTAACCCTAGCCCTCAACATAACCCTAACCCTAGGTCCAATCCGAGCCCTAACCGTCTCCCTAACCCTAGCCCTCAACATAACCCGAACCCTAGGTCCAATCCTAACCCTAACCGTCTCTCTAACCCGAGCCCTCAACATAACACTAACCCTAGGTCCAATCCTAACCCTAACCCTCTCTCTAACCCTAGCCCTCAACATAACCCTAACCCTAGGTCCAATCCTAACCCTAACCGTCTCTCTAACCCTAGCCCTCAACCTAACCCTAACCCTAGGTCCAATTATCACCCTAACCGCCTCTCTAACCCTAGCCCTCAACATAACCCTAACCCTAGGTCCAATACTAACCCTAACCGTCTCTCTAACCGTAGCCCTCAACCTAACCCTAACCCTAGGTCCAATCCTCACCCTAACCGTCTCTCTAACCCTAGCCCTCAACATAATCCTAACCCTAGGTCCAATTCTAACCCTCACCGCCTCTCTAACCCTAGCCCTCAAAATAACCCTAACCCTAGGTCCAATCCTAACGCTAACCGTCTCTCTAACCCTAGCCCTCAACATAACCCTAACCCTAGGTCCAATCCTAACCCTAACAGTCTCTCTAAACTTAGCCCTCAACATAACCCTAACCCTAGGTCCAATCCTAAACCAAACCGTCTCTCTAACCCTAGCCCTCAACATAACCCTAACCCTAAATCCAATCCTAACCCTAACCGTCTCTCTAACCCTAGCCCTCAACCTAACCCTAACCCTAGGTCCAATCCTAACCCTAAGCGTCTCTCTAACCCTAGCCCTCAACATAACCCTAACCCTAGGTCCAATCCTAACCCTATCCGTTTCTCTAACCCTAGCCCTCAACATAACCCTAACCCTAGGTCCAATCCTACCCCTAACTGTCTCTCTAACCCCAGCCCTCAACATAACCCTGACCCTAGGCCCAATCCTAACCCTAACCGTCTCCTTATCACTAGCCCTCAACATAACCCTAACCCTAGGTCCAATCCGAACCCTAACCGTCTCTCTAACCCTAGCCCTCAACATAACCCTAACCCTAGGTCCAATCCTCACCCTAACCGTCTCTCTAACCCTAGCCCTCAACATAACCCTAACCCTAGGTCCAATCCTAACCCTAACCATCTCTCTAACCCTAGCCTTCAACATAATCCTAACCCTAGGTCCAATCCTAACCCTAACCGTCTCTCTAACCCTAGCCCTCAACATAACCCAAACCCTAGGTCCAATCCTAACGCTAACCGTCTCTCTAACCCTAGCCCTCAACATAACCCTAACCCTAGGTCCAATCCTAATCCTAACAGTCTCTCTAAGCTTAGCCCTCAACATAACCCTAACACTACGTTCAATCCTAACCCAAACCGTCTCTCTAACCCTAGCCCTCAACATAACCCTAACCCTAAGTCCAATCCTAACCCTAACAGTCTCTGTACCCTAGCCCTCAACATAACCCTATCTCTAGGTCCAATCCTCACCCTAACCGTCTCTCTAACCCTTGCCCTCAACCTAACCCTAACCCTAGGTCCAATCCTAACCATAAGCATCTCTCTAACCCTAGCCCTCAACATAACCCTAACGCTACGTCCAATCCTAACCCTAACCGTCTCTCTAACCCTAGCCCTCAACGTAACCCGAACCCTAGGTCCAATCCTAACCCTAACAGTTTCTCTATCCCTACCCGTCAACCTAACCCTAACCCTAGGTCCAATCCTCACCGTAACCGTCTCCCTAACCCTAGCCCTCAACCTAACCCTAACCCTAGGTCCAATCCTAACCCTAAACGTATCTCTAACCCTAGCCCTCAACATAAACCTAACCCTAGGTCCAATCCTAACCCTAACCGTCTCTCTAACCCTAGCCCTCAACATAACTCTAACCCTAGGTCCAATCCTATCCCTAACCGTCTCTCTAACCCTAGCACTCAACCTAACCCTAACCCTAGGTCCAATCCTAACCCTAACCGTCTCTCTAACCCTAGCCCTCAACCTAAACCTAACCCTAGGTGCAATCCTAACCCTAAGCCTCTCTGTTACCCTAGCCCTCAACATAACCCTAACCCTAGGTCCAATCCTAACCCTAACCGTCTCTCTAACCCTAGCCCTCAACATAACCCTAACCCTAGGTCCAATCCTAACCCTAACAGTCTCTCTAACCGTAGCCCTCAACATAACCCTAACCCTACGTCCAATCCTAACCCTAACAGTCTCTCTAACCCTAGCCCTCAACATAACCCTAACTCTAGGTCCAATCCTCACCCTAACCGTCTCTCTAACCCTAGCCCTCAACATAACCCTAACCCTAGGTCCAATCCTCACCCTAACGTCTCTCTAACCCTAGCCCTCAACATAACCCTAACCCTAGGTCCAATCATAACGCTAACCCTCTCTCTAACCCTAGCCCTCAACATAACCCCAACCCTAGGTCCAATCCTAACCCTAACGGTCTCTCTAACCCTAGCCCTCAACATAACCCTAACCCTAGGTCCAATCCTAACCCTAACAGTCTCTCTAACCTTAGCCCTCAACATAACCCTAACCGTAGGTCCAATCCTAACCCTAACCGTCTCTCAAACCCTTGCCCTCAAACTAACCCTAACCCTAGGTCCATTCCTAACCCTAAGCATCTCTCTAACCCTAGCCCTCAATATAACTCTAACCCTACGTCCAAACCTAACCCTAACTGTCTCTCTAACCTTAGCCCTCTACAGAAATCAAACCCTACGTCCAACCCTACACCTACATAAACCTAACCCTAACAGTCTCTCTAACCCTAGCCGTCAACATAACCTGAACCCTAGGTCCAATCCTAACCCTAACCGTCACTCTAACCCTAGCCCTCAACATAACCCTAACCCTAGGTCCTATCCTAACCCTAACCCTCTCTCTAACCCTAGCCCTCATCATAACCCTAACCCTAGGTCCAATTCTAACCCTAACCGTCTCTCTAACCCTAACCCTCATCATAACCCGAACCCTAGGTCCAATCCTAACCCTAACCGTCTCTCTATCCCTAGCCCTCAACATAACCCTAACCCTAGGTCCAATCCTAACCCTAACCGTCCTTCTATCCCTAGCCCTCAACATAACCCTAACCCTAGGTCCAATCTTAACCCTAACCGTCTCTCTAACCCTAGCCCTCAACATAACCCTAACCCTAGGTCCAATCCTAACCCTAACCGTCTCTCTAACCCTAGCCCTCAACATAACCTAACCCTAGGTCCAATCCTAACCCTAACCGTCTCTCTAACCCTAGCCCTCAACATAACCCTAATCCTAGGTCCAATCCTAACCCTAAGCATCTCTCTAACACTAGCCGTCAACATAACCCTAACCCTAGGTCCAATCCTAACCCTAACCGTCTCTCTAACCCTAGCCCTCAACATAACCCTAACCTTAGGTCCAATCCTCACCCTAACCGTCTCTCTAACCCTAGCCCTCAACATAACCCTAACCCTAGGTCCAATCCTCACCCTAACCGTCTCTCTTACCCTAGCCCTCAACATAACCCTAACCCTAGGTCCAATCCTAACCCTAACCGTCTCTCTAACCCTAGCCCTCAACCTAATCCTAACCCTAGGTCCAATCCTAACCCTAACCGTCTCTCTAACCCTAGCCCTCAACATAACCCGAACCCTAGGTCCAATCCTAACCCTTACCGTCACTCTAACCCGAGCCCTCAACCTAACACTAACCCTAGGTCCAATCCTAACCCTAACCCTCTCTCTAACCCTAGCCCTCAACATAACCCTAACCCTAGGTCCAATCCTAACCCTAACCGTCTCTCTAACCCTAGACTGCAACATAACCCTAACCCTAGGTTCAATCCTCACGCTAACCGCCTCTCTAACCCTAGCCCTCAACATAACCCTAATCCTAGGTCCAATCCTAACCCTAACCGTCTCTCTAAACCTAGGCCTCAACCTAGCCCTAACCCTAGGTCTAATCCTAACCCTAACCGACTCTCTAACCCTAGCCCTCAATCTAACCCTAACCCGAGGTCCAATCCTAACCCTAACCGTCTCTCTAACCTTAGCCCTCTACATAACCCTAACCCTACGTCCAATCCTAACCCTAACAGTCTCTCTAACCCTTGCCCTCAACCTAACACTAACCCTATGTCCAATCCTAACCCTAAGCATCTCTCTAACCCTAGCCCTCAACATAACCCTAACCCTACATCCAAACCTAACCCTAACCGTCTCTCTAACCTTAGCCCTCTACATAACCCTAACCCTACGTCCAATCGTAACCCTAACAGTCTCTCTAACCCTAGCCCTCAACATAACCCTAACTCTAGGTCCAATCCTCACCCTAACCGTCTCTCTAACCCTAGCCCTCAACATAACCCTAACCCTAGGTCCAATCCTCACCCTAACCGTCTCTCTAAACCTAGCCCTCAACATAACCCTAACCCTAGGTCCAATCCTAACCCTAACCGTCTCTCTAACCCTAGCCCTCAACATAATCGTAACCCTAGGTCCAATCCTAACCTAACCGTCTCTCTAACCCTAGCCCTCAACATAACCCTAACCCTAGGCCAATCCTAACCCTAACCGTCTCTCTAACCCTAGCCCTCAACATAACCCTAACCCTAGGTCCAATCCTAACCCTAACAGTCTCTCTAACCGTAGCCCTCAACATGACCCTAACCCTAGGTCCAATCCTAACCCAAACCGTCTCTCTAACCCTAGCCCTCAACATAACCCTAACCCTAGGTCCAAACCTAACCCTAACCCTCTCTCTAACCCTAGCCCTCAACATAACCCTAACCCTAGGTCCAATCCTAACCCTAACCTTCTCTCTAACCCTAGCCCTCAACATAACCCTAACCCTAGGTCCAAACCTAACCCTAACCCTCTCTCTAACCCTAGCCCTCAACATAACCCTAACCCTAGGTCCAATCCTAACCCTAACCGCCTCTCTAACCCTAGCCCTCAATCTAACCCTAACCCGAGGTCCAATCCTAACCCTAACCGTCTCTCTAACCCTTGCCCTCAACCTAACACTAACCCTAGGTCCAATCCTAACCCTAAGCATCTCTCTAACCCTAGCCCTCAACATAACCCTAACCCTACGTCCAATCTTAACCCTAACCGTCTCTCTAAACTTAGTCCTCTACATAACCCTAACTCTACGTCCAATCCTAACCCTAACGGTCTCTCTAACCCTACCCCTCAACCTAACCCTAACCCTAGGTCCAATCCTAATCCTAACCATCTCTCTAACCCTTGCCCTCAACCTAACCCTAACCCTAGGTCCAATCCTAACCCTAAGCATCTCTCTAACCCTAGCCCTCAACATAACCCTAACCCTACGTCCAAACCTAACCCTAACCGTCTCTCTAACCTTAGCCCTCTACATAACCCTAACCCTACGTCCAATCCTAACCCTAACAGTCTCTCTAACCCTAGCCCTCAACATAACCCTATCTCTAGGTCCAATCCTCACCCTAACCGTCTCTCTAACCCTAGCCCTCAACATAACCCTAACCCTAGGTCCAATCCTCACCCTAACCGTCTCTCTAACCCTAGCCCTCAACATAACCCAAACCCTAGGTCCAATCCTAACCCTTACCGCCTCTCTAACCCTAGCCCTCAACATAACCCTAACCCTAGGTCCAATCCTAACGCTAACCGTCTCTCTAACCCTAGCCCTGAACAAAACCCTAACCCTAGGTCCAATCCTAAACCTAACCGTCTTTCTAACCCTAGCCCTCAACATAACCCTAACCCTAGGTCCAATCCTAACCCTAACAGTCTCTCTAACCCTAGCCCTCAACCTAACCCTAACCCTAGGTCCAATCCTAACCCTAAGCGTCTCTCTAACCCTAGCCCTCAACATAACCCTAACCCTAGGTCCAATCCTAACCCTATCCATTTCTCTAACCCTAGCCCTCAACATAACCCTAACCCTAGGTCCAATCCTACCCCTAACAGTCTCTCTAACCCCAGCCCTCAACAAAACCCTGACCCTAGGCCCAATCCTAACCCTAACCGTCTCTCTAACCCTAGCCCTCAACATAACCCTAACCCTAGGTCCAATCCGAGCCCTAACCGTCTCCCTAACCCTAGCCCTCAACATAACCCGAACCCTAGGTCCAATCCTAACCCTAACCGTCTCTCTAACCCGAGCCCTCAACATAACACTAACCCTAGGTCCAATCCTAACCCTAACCCTCTCTCTAACCCTAGCCCTCAACATAACCCTAACCCTAGGTCCAATCCTAACCCTAACCGTCTCTCTAACCCTAGCCCTCAACCTAACCCTAACCCTAGGTCAAATTATCACCCTAACCGCCTCTCTAACCCTAGCCCTCAACATAACCCTAACCCTAGGTCCAATACTAACCCTAACCGTCTCTCTAACCGTAGCCCTCAACCTAACCCTAACCCTAGGTCCAATCCTCACCCTAACCGTCTCTCTAACCCTAGCCCTCAACATAATCCTAACCCTAGGTCCAATTCTAACCCTCACCGCCTCTCTAACCCTAGCCCTCAAAATAACCCTAACCCTAGGTCCAATCCTAACGCTAACCGTCTCTCTAACCCTAGCCCTCAACATAACCCTAACCCTAGGTCCAATCCTAACCCTAACAGTCTCTCTAAACTTAGCCCTCAACATAACCCTAACCCTAGGTCCAATCCTAAACCAAACCGTCTCTCTAACCCTAGCCCTCAACATAACCCTAACCCTAAATCCAATCCTAACCCTAACCGTCTCTCTAACCCTAGCCCTCAACCTAACCCTAACCCTAGGTCCAATCCTAACCCTAAGCGTCTCTCTAACCCTAGCCCTCAACATAACCCTAACCCTAGGTCCAATCCTAACCCTATCCGTTTCTCTAACCCTAGCCCTCAACATAACCCTAACCCTAGGTCCAATCCTACCCCTAACTGTCTCTCTAACCCCAGCCCTCAACATAACCCTGACCCTAGGCCCAATCCTAACCCTAACCGTCTCCTTATCACTAGCCCTCAACATAACCCTAACCCTAGGTCCAATCCGAACCCTAACCGTCTCTCTAACCCTAGCCCTCAACATAACCCTAACCCTAGGTCCAATCCTCACCCTAACCGTCTCTCTAACCCTAGCCCTCAACATAACCCTAACCCTAGGTCCAATCCTAACCCTAACCATCTCTCTAACCCTAGCCTTCAACATAATCCTAACCCTAGGTCCAATCCTAACCCTAACCGTCTCTCTAACCCTAGCCCTCAACATAACCCAAACCCTAGGTCCAATCCTAACGCTAACCGTCTCTCTAACCCTAGCCCTCAACATAACCCTAACCCTAGGTCCAATCCTAACCCTAACCATCTCTCTATCCCTTGCCCTCAACATAACCCTAACCCTAGGTCCAATCCTCACCCTAACCGTCTCCCTAACCCTAGCCCTCAACCTAACCCTAACCCTAGGTCCAATCCTAACCCTAACCGTCTCTCTAACCCTAGCCCTCAACATAACCCTAACCCTAGGTCCATTACTAACCCTAACTGTCTCTCTAACCCTAGCCCTCAACATAACTCTAACCCTAGGTCCAATCCTAACCCTAACCGTCTCTCTAACCCTAGCCCTCAACATAACCCTAACCGTAGGTCCAATCCTCACCATAACCGCCTCTCTAACCCTAGCCCTCAACATAACCCTAACCCTAGGTCCAATCCTAACGCTAACCGTCTCTCTATCCCTAGCACTCAACATAACCCTAACCCTAGGTCCAATCCTGAACCTAACCGTCTCCCTAACCCTAGCCCTCAACCTAACCCTAACCCTAGGTCCAATCCTAACCCTAACCGTCTCTCTAACCCTAGCCCTCAACATAACCCTAACCCTAGGTCCATTCCTAACCCTAACCGTCTCTCTAACCCTAGCCCTCAACATAACCCTAACCCTAGGTCCAATATTAACCCTAACTGTCTCTCTAACCCTAGCCCTCAACATAACTCTAACCGTAGGTCCAATCCTAACCCTAACCGTCTCTCTAACCCTAGCCCTCAACATATCCCTAACCCTAGGTCCAATCCTAACCCTAACCGTCTCTCTAACCCTTGCCCTCAACCTAACCCTAACCCTAGGTCCATTCCTAACCCTAAGCATCTCTCTAACCCTAGCCCTCAACATAATCCTAACCCTACGTCCAAACCTAACCATAACCGTCTCTCTAACCTTAGCCCTCTACATAACCCTAACCCTACGTCCAATCCTAACCCTAACCGTCTCTCTAACCCTAGCCCTCAACATAACACGAACCCTAGGTCCAATCCTAACCCTAACCGTCTCTCTAACCCTAGCCCTCAACATAACACGAACCCTAGGTCCAATCCTAACCCTAACCGTCTCTCTAACTCTAGCCCTCAACATAACCCTAACCCTAGGTCCAATCCAAACCCTAACCCTCTCTCTAACCCTAGCCCTCAACATAACAATAACCCCTAGGTCCAATTCTAACCCTAACCGTCTCTCTAACCCTAGCCCTCAACATAACCCGAACCCTAGGTCCAATCCTAACCCTAACCGTCTCTCTAACCCTAGCCCTCAACATAACCCTAACCCTAGGTCCAATCCTAACCCTAACCGTCTCTCTAACCCTAGCCCTCAACATAACCTTAACCCTAGGTCCAATCCTAACCCTAACTGTCTCTCTAACCCTAGCCCTCATCATATCCTAACCCTAGGTCCAATCCTAACCCTACCGTCTCTATAACCCTAGCCCTCAACATAACCCTAACCCTAGGTCCAATCCTCTCCCTAACCGCCTATCTAACCCTAGCCCTCAACATAACCCTAACTCTAGGTCCGATCCTAACCCTAACCGTCTCTCTATCCCTAGCCCTCTACCTAACCCTAACCCTAGGACCAATTCTAACCCTAACCGTCTCCCTAACCCTAGCCCTCAACATAACCCGAACCCTAGGTCCAATCCTAACCCTAACCGTCTGTCTAACCCGGGCCCTCAACATAACACTAACCGTAGGTCCAATCATAACCCTAACCCTCTCTCTAACCCTAGCCCTCAACATAACCCTAACCCTAGGTCTAATCCTAACCCTAACCGTCTCTCTAACCCTAGCCCTCAACCTAACCCTAACCCTAGGTCCAATTATCACCCTAACCGCCTCTCTAACCCTAGCCCTCAACATAACCCTAACCCTAGGTCCAATACTAACCCTAACCGTCGCTCTAACCCTAGCCCTCAACATAACCCTAACCCTAGGTCCAATCCTAACCCTATCCTTCTCTCTAACTCTAGCCCTCAACATAACCCTAACCTTGGACCAATCCTAACCGTAACCGTCTCTCTGACCCTAGCCCTCAGCATAACCCTAACCCTAGGACCAATCCTAACCCTGACTGTCTGTCTAACCCTCGCCCTCAACATAACCCTAACCCTAGGTCCAATCCTAAGCCTAACCGTCTCTCAAACCCTAGCCCTCAACATGACCCTAACCCTAGGTCCAATTCTCACCCTAACCGTCTCTCTAACCCTAACCCTCAACATAACCCTAACCCTAGGTCCAATCCTAACCCTAACCGTCGCTCTAACCCTAGCCCTCAACATAACCCTAACCCTAGGTCCAATCCTAAACCTAACAGTCTCTCTGACCCTAGCCCTCAGCATAACCCTAACCCTAGGTCCAATCCTAACCCTAACCGTCTCTCTAAACTTAGCCCTCAACCTAACCCTAACCCTAGGTCCAATCCTAACCCTAACCGTCTCTCTAACCCTAGCTCTCAACATAACCCTAACCCTAGGTCCAATCCTAACCCAAACCGTCTCTGTAACCCTAGCCCTCAACATAACCCTAACCCTAGGTCCAATCCTAACCCTAACCATCGCTCTAACCCTAGCCCTCAACATAACCCTAACCCTAGGTTCAATCCTAACCCTAACCGTCTCTCTAACCCTAGCTCTCAACATAACCCTAACCCTAGGTCCAATCCTAACCCAAACCGTCTCTGTAACCCTAGCCCTCAACATAACCCTAACCCTAGGTCCAATCCTAACCCTAACCATCGCTCTAAACCTAGCCCTCAACATAACCCTAACCCTAGGTCTAATCCTCACCCTAAACGTCTCTCTAACCCTAGCCTTCAACATAACCCTACCCCTACGTCCAATCCTCACCCTAACCGTCTCTCTAACCCTAGCCCTCAACATGACCCTAACCCTAGGTCCAATCCTAACCCAAACCGTCTCTCTAACCCTAGCCCTCAACATTACCCTAACCCTAGGTCCAATCCTAACCCTAACCGTCGCTCTAACCCTAGCCCTCAACAGAACCCTAACCCTAGGTCCAATCCTAAACCTAACCATCTCTCTGACCCTAGTCCTCAACATAACCCTAACCCTAGGTCCAATCCTCGCCCTAACCGTCTCTCTAACCCTAGCCCTCAACATAACCCTAACCCTAGGTCCAATCCTAACCCTAATCGTCTCTCTAACCCTAGCCCTCAACATAACCCTAACCCTAGGTCCAATCCTCACCCTAACCGTCTCTCTAACCCTAACCCTCAACATAACCCTAACCCTAGGTCCAATCCTAACCCTAACCGTCTCTCTAACCCTAGCCCTCAACATAACCCTAACCCTAGGTCCAATCCTAACCCTTTCCATGTCTCTAACTCTAGCCCTCAACATAACCCTAACCCTAGGTCCAATCCTAACCCTAACCGTCTCTCTAACCCTAGCCCTCAACATAACCCTAACCATAGGTCCTATCCTAACCCTAACTGTCTCTCTAACCCTAGCCCTCAACATAAGCCTAACCCTAGGTCCAATCCTCACCGTAACCGTCTCTATAACCCCAGCCCTCAACATAGCCCTAACCCTAGGTCCAATCCTCACCCTAACCGTCTCTCTAACCCTAGCCCTCAACATAACGCTAACCCTAGGTCCAATCCTAACCCTAACGATCTCTCTAACCCTAGCCCTCAACATAACCCAAACCCTAGGTCCAATCCTAACCCTAACCGTCTCTCTAACCCTAGCCCTCAACATAACCCTAACCCTAGGTCCAATCCTAACCCTAACCATCTCTCTATCCCTTGCCCTCAACATAACCCTAACCCTAGGTCCAATCCTCACCCTAACCGTCTCCCTAACCCTAGCCCTCAACCTAACCCTAACCCTAGGTCCAATCCTAACCCTAACCGTCTCTCTAACCCTAGCCCTCAACATAACCCTAACCCTAGGTCCATTCCTAACCCTAACTGTCTCTCTAACCCTAGCCCTCAACATAACTCTAACCCTAGGTCCAATCCTAACCCTAACCGTCTCTCTAACCCTAGCCCTCAACATAACCCTAACCCTAGGTCCAATCCTCACCATAACCGCCTCTCTAACCCTAGCCCTCAACATAACCCTAACCCTAGGTCCAATCCTAACGCTAACCGTCTCTCTATCCCTAGCACTCAACATAACCCTAACCCTAGGTCCAATCCTGACCCTAACCGTCTCCATAAACCTAGCCCTCAACCTAAGCCTAACCCTAGTTCCAACCCTAACCCTAACCGTCTCTCTAACCCTAGCCCTCAACATAACCCAAACCCTAGGTCCAATCCTAACCCTAACCGTCTCTCTAACACTAGCCCTCAACATAACCCTAACCCTAGGTCCAATCCTAACCCTAACCATCTCTCTATCCCTTGCCCTCAACATAACCCTAACCCTAGGTCCAATCCTCACCCTAACCGTCTCCCTAACCCTAGCCCTCAACCTAACCCTAACCCTAGGTCCAATCCTAACCCTAACCGTCTCTCTAACCCTAGCCCTCAACATAACCCTAACCCTAGGTCCAATCCTCACCCTAACCGTCTCCCTAACCCTAGCCCTCAACCTAACCCTAACCCTAGGTCCAATCCTAACCCTAACTGTCTCTCTAACCCTAGCCCTCAACATAACTCTAACCGTAGGTCCAATCCTAACCCTAACCGTCTCTCTAACCCTAGCCCTCAACATAACCCTAACCCTAGGTCCAATCCTAAACCTAACCGTCTCTCTAACCCTTGCCCTCAACCTAACCCTAACCCTAGGTCCATTCCTAACCCTAAGCATCTCTCTAACCCTAGCCCTCAACATAACCCTAACCCTACGTCCAAACCTAACCCTAACCGTCTCTCTAACCCTAGCCCTCTACATAACCCTAACCCTAGGTCCAATGCAAACCCTAACCCTCTCTCTAAACCTAGCCCTCAACATAACAATAACCCCTAGGTCCAATTCTAACCCTAACCGTCTCTCTAACCCTAGCCCTCAACATAACCCGAACCCTAGGTCCAATCCTAACCCTAACCGTCTCTCTAACCCTAGCCCTCAACATAACCCTAACCCTAGGTCCAATCCTAACCCTAACCGTCTCTCTAACCCTAGCCCTCAACATAACCTTAACCCTAGGTCCAATCCTAACCCTAACTGTCTCTCTAACCCTAGCCCTCAACATATCCTAACCCTAGGTCCAATCCTAACCCTACCGTCTCTATAACCCTAGCCCTCAACATAACCCTAACCCTAGGTCCAATCCTCACCCTAACCGCCTCTCTAACCCTAGCCCTCAACATAACCCTAACTCTAGGTCCAATCCTAACCCTAACCGTCTCTCTATCCCTAGCCCTCTACCTAACCCTAACCCTAGGACCAATTCTAACCCTAACCGTCTCCCTAACCCTAGCCCTCAACATAACCCGAACCCTAGGTCCAATCCTAACCCTAACCGTCTCTCTAACCCGAGCCCTCAACATAACACTAACCCTAGGTCCAATCCTAACCCTAACCGTCTCTCTAACCCTAGCCCTCAACATAACCCTAACCCTAGGTCCAATCCTAAACCTAACCGTCTCTCTAACCCTTGCCCTCAACCTAACCCTAACCCTAGGTCCATTCCTAACCCTAAGCATCTCTCTAACCCTAGCCCTCAACATAACCCTAACCCTACGTCCAAACCTAACCCTAACCGTCTCTCTAACCCTAGCCCTCTACATAACCCTAACCCTAGGTCCAATGCAAACCCTAACCCTCTCTCTAAACCTAGCCCTCAACATAACAATAACCCCTAGGTCCAATTCTAACCCTAACCGTCTCTCTAACCCTAGCCCTCAACATAACCCGAACCCTAGGTCCAATCCTAACCCTAACCGTCTCTCTAACCCTAGCCCTCAACATAACCCTAACCCTAGGTCCAATCCTAACCCTAACCGTCTCTCTAACCCTAGCCCTCAACATAACCTTAACCCTAGGTCCAATCCTAACCCTAACTGTCTCTCTAACCCTAGCCCTCAACATATCCTAACCCTAGGTCCAATCCTAACCCTACCGTCTCTATAACCCTAGCCCTCAACATAACCCTAACCCTAGGTCCAATCCTCACCCTAACCGCCTCTCTAACCCTAGCCCTCAACATAACCCTAACTCTAGGTCCAATCCTAACCCTAACCGTCTCTCTATCCCTAGCCCTCTACCTAACCCTAACCCTAGGACCAATTCTAACCCTAACCGTCTCCCTAACCCTAGCCCTCAACATAACCCGAACCCTAGGTCCAATCCTAACCCTAACCGTCTCTCTAACCCGAGCCCTCAACATAACACTAACCCTAGGTCCAATCCTAACCCTAACCCTCTCTCTAACCCTAGCCCTCAACATAACCCTAACCCTAGGTCCAATCCTAACCCTAACCGTCTCTCTAACCCTAGCCCTCAACCTAACCCTAACCCTAGGTCCAATTATCACCCTAACCGCCTCTCTAACCCTAGCCCTCAACATAACCCTAACCCTAGGTCCAATACTAACCCTAACCGTCTCTCTAACCGTAGCCCTCAACCTAACCCTAACCCTAGGTCCAATCCTCACCCTAACCGTCTCTCTAACCCTAGCCCTCAACATAATCCTAACCCTAGGTCCAATTCTAACCCTCACCGCCTCTCTAACCCTAGCCCTCAACATAACCCTAACCCTAGGTCCAATCCTAACGCTAACCGTCTCTCTAACCCTAGCCCTCAACATAACCCTAACCCTAGGTCCAATCCTAACCCTAACAGTCTCTCTAAACTTAGCCCTCAACATAACCCTAACCCTAGGTCCAATCCTAAACCAAACCGTCTCTCTAACCCTAGCCCTCAACATAACCCTAACCCTAAATCCAATCCTAACCCTAACCGTCTCTCTAACCCTAGCCCTCAACCTAACCCTAACCTAGGTCCAATCCTAACCCTAAGCGTCTCTCTAACCCTAGCCCTCAACATAACCCTAACCCTAGGTCCAATCCTAACCCTAACTGTCTCTCTAACCCCAGCCCTCAACATAACCCTGACCCTAGGCCCAATCCTAACCCTAACCGTCTCCTTATCACTAGCCCTCAACATAACCCTAACCCTAGGTCCAATCCGAACCCTAACCGTCTCTCTAACCCTAGCCCTCAACTTAACCCTAACCCTAGGTCCAATCCTCACCCTAACCGTCTCTCTAACCCTAGCCCTCAACATAACCCTAACCCTAGGTCCAATCCTAACCCTAACCATCTCTCTAACCCTAGCCTTCAACATAATCCTAACCCTAGGTCCAATCCTAACCCTAACCGTCTCTCTAACCCTAGCCCTCAACATAACCCAAACCCTAGGTCCAATCCTAACGCTAACCGTCTCCCTAACCCTAGCCCTCAACCTAACCCTAACCCTAGGTCCAATCCTAACCCTAACCGTCTCTCTAACCCTAGCCCTCAACATAACCCTAACCCTAGGTCCATTCCTAACCCTAACTGTCTCTCTAACCCTAGCCCTCAACATAACTCTAACCCTAGGTCCAATCCTAACCCTAACCGTCTCTCTAACCCTAGCCCTCAACATAACCCTAACCGTAGGTCCAATCCTCACCATAACCGCCTCTCTAACCCTAGCCCTCCACATAACCCTAACCCTAGGTCCAATCCTAACGCTAACCGTCTCTCTATCCCTAGCACTCAACATAACCCTAACCCTAGGTCCAATCCTGACCCTAACCGTCTCCCTAACCCTAGCCCTCAACCTAACCCTAACCCTAGGTCCAATCCTAACCCTAACCGTCTCTCTAACCCTAGCCCTCAACATAACCCTAACCCTAGGTCCATTCCTAACCCTAACCGTCTCTCTAACCCTAGCCCTCAACATAACCCTAACCCTAGGTCCAATATTAACCCTAACTGTCTCTCTAACCCTAGCCCTCAACATAACTCTAACCGTAGGTCCAATCCTAACCCTAACCGTCTCTCTAACCCTAGCCCTCAACATATCCCTAACCCTAGGTCCAATCCTAACCCTAACCGTCTCTCTAACCCTTGCCCTCAACCTAACCCTAACCCTAGGTCCATTCCTAACCCTAAGCATCACTCTAACCCTAGCCCTCAACATAATCCTAACCCTACGTCCAAACCTAACCATAACCGTCTCTCTAACCTTAGCCCTCTACATAACCCTAACCCTACGTCCAATCCTAACCCTAACCGTCTCTCTAACCCTAGCCCTCAACATAACACGAACCCTAGGTCCAATCCTAACCCTAACCGTCTCTCTAACCCTAGCCCTCAACATAACACGAACCCTAGGTCCAATCCTAACCCTAACCGTCTCTCTAACTCTAGCCCTCAACATAACCCTAACCCTAGGTCCAATCCAAACCCTAACCCTCTCTCTAACCCTAGCCCTCAACATAACAATAACCCCTAGGTCCAATTCTAACCCTAACCGTCTCTCTAACCCTAGCCCTCAACATAACCCGAACCCTAGGTCCAATCCTAACCCTAACCGTCTCTCTAACCCTAGCCCTCAACATAACCCTAACCCTAGGTCCAATCCTAACCCTAACCGTCTCTCTAACCCTAGCCCTCAACATAACCTTAACCCTAGGTCCAATCCTAACCCTAACTGTCTCTCTAACCCTAGCCCTCATCATATCCTAACCCTAGGTCCAATCCTAACCCTACCGTCTCTATAACCCTAGCCCTCAACATAACCCTAACCCTAGGTCCAATCCTCTCCCTAACCGCCACTCTAACCCTAGCCCTCAACATAACCCTAACTCTAGGTCCGATCCTAACCCTAACCGTCTCTCTATCCCTAGCCCTCTACCTAACCCTAACCCTAGGACCAATTCTAACCCTAACCGTCTCCCTAACCCTAGCCCTCAACATAATCCGAACCCTAGGTCCAATTCTAACCCTAACCCTCTCTCTAACCCTAGCCCTCAACATAACCCTAACCCTAGGTCTAATCCTAACCCTAACCGTCTCTCTAACCCTAGCCCTCAACCTAACCCTAACCCTAGGTCCAATTATCACCCTAACCGCCTCTCTAACCCTAGCCCTCAACATAACCCTAACCCTAGGTCCAATACTAACCCTAACCGTCGCTCTAACCCTAGCCCTCAACATAACCCTAACCCTAGGTCCAATCCTAACCCTATCCTTCTCTCTAACTCTAGCCCTCAACATAACCCTAACCTTGGACCAATCCTAACCGTAACCGTCTCTCTGACCCTAGCCCTCAGCATAACCCTAACCCTAGGACCAATCCTAACCCTGACTGTCTGTCTAACCCTCGCCCTCAACATAACCCTAACCCTAGGTCCAATCCAAAGCCTAACCGTCTCTCAAACCCTAGCCCTCAACATGACCCTAACCCTAGGTCCAATCCTCACCCTAACCGTCTCTCTAACCCTAACCCTCAACATAACCCTAACCCTAGATCCAATCCTAACCCTAACCGTCGCTCTAACCCTAGCCCTCAACATAACCCTAACCCTAGGTCCAATCCTAAACCTAACAGTCTCTCTGACCCTAGCCCTCAGCATAACCCTAACCCTAGGTCCAATCCTAACCCTAACCGTCTCTCTAAACTTAGCCCTCAACCTAACCCTAACCCTAGGTCCAATCCTAACCCTAACCGTCTCTCTAACCCTAGCTCTCAACATAACCCTAACCCTAGGTCCAATCCTAACCCAAACCGTCTCTGTAACCCTAGCCCTCAACATAACCCTAACCCTAGGTCCAATCCTAACCCTAACCATCGCTCTAACCCTAGCCCTCAACATAACCCTAACCCTAGGTTCAATCCTAACCCTAACCGTCTCTCTAACCCTAGCTCTCAACATAACCCTAACCCTAGGTCCAATCCTAACCCAAACCGTCTCTGTAACCCTAGCCCTCAACATAACCCTAACCCTAGGTCCAATCTTAACCCTAACCATCGCTCTAAACCTAGCCCTCAACATAACCCTAACCCTAGGTCTAATCCTCACCCTAAACGTCTCTCTAACCCTAGCCTTCAACATAACCCTACCCCTACGTCCAATCCTCACCCTAACCGTCTCTCTAACCCTAGCCCTCAACATGACCCTAACCCTAGGTCCAATCCTAACCCAAACCGTCTCTCTAACCCTAGCCCTCAACATTACCCTAACCCTAGGTCCAATCCTAACCCTAACCGTCGCTCTAACCCTAGCCCTCAACAGAACCCTAACCCTAGGTCCAATCCTAAACCTAACCATCTCTCTGACCCTAGTCCTCAACATAACCCTAACCCTAGGTCCAATCCTCGCCCTAACCGTCTCTCTAACCCTAGCCCTCAACATAACCCTAACCCTAGGTCCAATCCTAACCCTAATCGTCTCTCTAACCCTAGCCCTCAACATAACCCTAACCCTAGGTCCAATCCTCACCCTAACCGTCTCTCTAACCCTAACCCTCAACATAACCCTAACCCTAGGTCCAATCCTAATCCTAACCGTCTCTCTAACCCTAGCCCTCAACATAACCCTAACCCTAGGTCCAATCCTAACCCTTTCCGTGTCTCTAACTCTAGCCCTCAACATAACCCTAACCCTAGGTCCAATCCTAACCCTAACCGTCTCTCTAACCCTAGCCCTCAACATAACCCTAACCATAGGTCCTATCCTAACCCTAACTGTCTCTCTAACCCTAGCCCTCAACATAAGCCTAACCCTAGGTCCAATCCTCACCCTAACCGTCTCTATAACCCCAGCCCTCAACATAGCCCTAACCCTAGGTCCAATCCTAACCCTAACCGTCTCTCTAACCCTAGCCCTCAACCTAACCCTAACTCTAGGTCCAATCCTAACCCTAACCGCCTCTCTAACCCTAGTCCTCAACCTAACCCTAACCCTAGGTCCAATCTTAACCCTAACCGTCTCTCTAACCCTAGCTGTCAACATAACCCTAACCCTAGGTCCAATCCTAATCCCAAACCGTCTCTGTAACCCTAGCCCTCAACATAACCCTAACCCTAGGTCCAATCCTAACCTTTACCGTCGCTCTAAACCTAGCCCTCAACATAACCCTAACCCTAGGTTCAATCCTAACCCTAACCGAATCTCTGACCCTAGCCCTCAACATAACCCTAACCCTAGGTCTAATCCTCACCCTAACCGTCTCTCTAACCCTAGCCCTCAACATAAACCTAACCCTAGGTCCAATTCTCACCCTAACCGTCTCTCTAACCCTAGCCCTCAACATGACCCAAGCCCTAAGTCCAATCCTAACCGAAACCGTCTCTCTAACCCTAGCCCTCAACATTACCCTAACGCTAGGTCCAATGCTAACCCTAACCGTCGCTCTTACCCTAGCCCTCAACATAACCCTAACCCTAGGTCCAATCCTAAACCTAACCGTCTCTCTGACCCTAGCCCTCAACATAACCCTAACCCTAGGTCCAATCCTCGCCCTAACCGTCTCTCTAAACCTAGGCCTCAACATAACCCTAACCCTAGGTAGAATCCTAACCCTAACCGTCTCTCTAACCCTAGCCCTCAACATAACGCTAACCCTAGGTCCAATCCTAACCCTAACTGTCTGTCTAACCGTCGCACTCAACATAACCCTAACCCTAGGTCCAATCCTAACCCTAACTGTCTGTCTAACCGTCGCACTCAACATAAACCTAACCCTAGGTCCAATCCTAAGCCTAACCGTCTCTCAAACCCTAGCCCTCAACATAACCCTAACTCTAGGTCCAATCCTAACACTAACCGTCCCTCTAAAACTAGCCTTCAGTATAACCCTAACCCTACATCCAATCCTAACCCTAACCGTCTCTCTAACCCTAGCCCTCAACATAACCCTAAACCTAGGTCCAATCCTAACCCTAACTGTCTGTCTAACCCTAGACCTCAACATAACCCTAACCCTAGGTCCAATCCTAACCCTAACCATCTCTCTAACCCTAGCCCTCAACATAACCCGAACCCTAGGTCCAATCCTAACACTAACCGTCCCTCTAAACCTAGCCCTCAATATAACCCTAACCCTACGTCCAATCCTAACCCTAACCGTCTCTCTAACCCTAGCCCTCAACATAACCCTAACCCTAGGTCCAATCCTAACCCTAACTGTCTGTCTAACCCTAGCCCTCAACATAACCCTAACCCTAGGTCCAATCCTAACCCAAACCGTCTCTCTAACCCTAGACCTCAACATTACCCTAACCCTAGGTCCAATCCTAACCCTAACCGTCGCTCTAACCCTAGCCCTCAACATAACCCTAACCCTAGGTCCAATCCTAAACCTAACCGTCTCTCTGAACCTCGCCCTCAGCATAACCCTAACCCTAGGTCCAATCCTAACCCTAACTGTCTGTCTAACCCTAGCCCTCAACATAACCCTAACCCTAGGTCCAATCCTAACCCTAACTGTCTCTCTAACCTTAGCCCTCAACCTAACCCTAACCCTACGTCCAATCCTAAACCTAACCGTCTCTCTAACCCTAGCCCTCAACCTAACCCTAACCCTAGGTCCAATCCTAACCGTAACCGTCTCTCTGACCCTAGCCCTCAGAATAACCCTAACCCTAGGTCCAATCCTAACCCTAACTGTCTGTCTAATCCTCGCACTCAACATAACCCTAACCCTAGGTCCAATCCTAACCTTAACTGTCTGTCTAACCCTAGCCCTCAACATAACCCTAACCCTAGGTCCAATCCTAACCCTAACCATCTCTCTAACCCTAGCCCTCAACATAACCCAAACCCTAGGTCCAATCCTAACCCTAACCGTCTCTCTAACCCTAGCCCTCAACATAACCCTAACCCTAGGTCCAATCCTAACCCTAACCAGATCTCTATCCCTTGCCCTCAACATAACCCTAACCCTAGGTCCAATCCTCACCCTAACCGTCTCCCTAACCCTAGCCCTCAACCTAACCCTAACCCTAGGTCCAATCCTAACCCTAACCGTCTCTCTAACCCTAGCCCTCAACATAACCCTAACCCTAGGTCCATTCCTAACCCTAACTGTCTCTCTAACCCTAGCCCTCAACATAACTCTAACCCTAGGTCCAATCCTAACCCTAACCGTCTCTCTAACCCTAGCCCTCAACATAACCCTAACCCTAGGTCCAATCCTCACCATAACCGCCTCTCTAACCCTAGCCCTCAACATAACCCTAACCCTAGGTCCAATCCTAACGCTAACCGTCTCTCTATCCCTAGCACTCAACATAACCCTAACCCTAGGTCCAATCCTGACCCTAACCGTCTCCCTAAACCTAGCCCTCAACCTAACCCTAACCCTAGTTCCAACCCTAACCCTAACCGTCTCTCTAACCCTAGCCCTCAACATAACCCTAACCCTAGGTCCAATCCTAACCCTAACTGTCTCTCTAACCCTAACCCTCAACATAACTCTAACCGTAGGTCCAATCCTAACCCTAACCGTCTCTCTAACCCTAGCCCTCAACATAACCCTAACCCTAGGTCCAATCCTAAACCTAACCGTCTCTCTAACCCTTGCCCTCAACCTAACCCTAACCCTAGGTCCATTCCTAACCCTAAGCATCTCTCTAACCCTAGCCCTCAACATAACCCTAACCCTACGTCCAAACCTAACCCTAACCGTCTCTCTAACCCTAGCCCTCTACATAACCCTAACCCTAGGTCCAATGCAAACCCTAACCCTCTCTCTAACCCTAGCCCTCAACATAACAATAACCCCTAGGTCCAATTCTAACCCTAACCGTCTCTCTAACCCTAGCCCTCAACATAACCCGAACCCTAGGTCCAATCCTAACCCTAACCGTCTCTCTAACCCTAGCCCTCAACATAACCCTAACCCTAGGTCCATTCCTAACCCTAACCGTCTCTCTAACCCTAGCCCTCAACATAACCTTAACCCTAGGTCCAATCCTAACCCTAACTGTCTCTCTAACCCTAGCCCTCAACATATCCTAACCCTAGGTCCAATCCTAACCCTACCGTCTCTATAACCCTAGCCCTCAACATAACCCTAACCCTAGGTCCAATCCTCACCCTAACCGCCTCTCTAACCCTAGCCCTCAACATAACCCTAACTCTAGGTCCAATCCTAACCCTAACCGTCTCTCTATCCCTAGCCCTCTACCTAACCCTAACCCTAGGACCAATTCTAACCCTAACCGTCTCCCTAACTCTAGCCCTCAACATAACCCGAACCCTAGGTCCAATCCTAACCCTAACCGTCTCTCTAACCCGAGCCCTCAACATAACACTAACCCTAGGTCCAATCCTAACCCTAACCCTCTCTCTAACCCTAGCCCTCAACATAACCCTAACCCTAGGTCTAATCCTAACCCTAACCGTCTCTCTAACCCTAGCCCTCAACCTAACCCTAACCCTAGGTCCAATTATCACCCTAACCGCCTCTCTAACCCTAGCCCTCAACATAACCCTAACCCTAGGTCCAATACTAACCCTAACCGTCTCTCTAACCGTAGCCCTCAACCTAACCCTAACCCTAGGTCCAATCCTCACCCTAACCGTCTCTCTAACCCTAGCCCTCAACATAATCCTAACCCTAGGTCCAATCCTAACCCTAACCGCCTCTCTAACCCTAGCCCTCAACATAACCCTAACCCTAGGTCCAATCCTAACGCTAACCGTCTCTCTAACCCTAGCCCTGAACAAAACCCTAACCCTAGGTCCAATCCTAACCCTAACCGTCTCTCTAACCCTAGCCCTCAACATAACCCTAACCCTAGGTCCAATCCTAACCCTAACAGTCTCTCTAAACTTAGCCCTCAACATAACCCTAACCCTAGGTCCAATCCTAAACCAAACCGTCTCTCTAACCCTAGCCCTCAACATAACCCTAACCCTAAATCCAATCCTAACCCTAACCGTCTCTCTAACCCTAGCCCTCAACCTAACCCTAACCCTAGGTCCAATCCTAACCCTAAGCGTCTCTCTAACCCTAGCCCTCAACATAACCCTAACCCTAGGTCCAATCCTACCCCTAACTGTCTCTCTAACCCCAGCCCTCAACATAACCCTGACCCTAGGCCCAATCCTAACCCTAACCGTCTCCTTATCACTAGCCCTCAACATAACCCTAACCCTAGGTCCAATCCGAACCCTAACCGTCTCTCTAACCCTAGCCCTCAACATAACCCTAACCCTAGGTCCAATCCTCACCCTAACCGTCTCTCTAACCCTAGCCCTCAACATAACCCTAACCCTAGGTCCAATCCTAACCCTAACCATCTCTCTAACCCTAGCCCTCAACATAATCCTAACCGTAGGTCCAATCCTAACCCTAACCGTCTCTCTAACCCTAGCCCTCAACATAACCCAAACCCTAGGTCCAATCCTAACGCTAACCGTCTCTCTAACCCTAGCCCTCAACATAACCCTAACCCTAGGTCCAATCCTAACCCTAACCATCTCTCTATCCCTTGCCCTCAACATAACCCTAACCCTAGGTCCAATCCTCACCCTAACCGTCTCCCTAACCCTAGCCCTCAACCTAACCCTAACCCTAGGTCCAATCCTAACCCTAACCGTCTCTCTAACCCTAGCCCTCAACATAACCCTAACCCTAGGTCCATTCCTAACCCTAACTGTCTCTCTAACCCTAGCCCTCAACATAACTCTAACCCTAGGTCCAATCCTAACCCTAACCGTCTCTCTAACCCTAGCCCTCAACATAACCCTAACCGTAGGTCCAATCCTCACCATAACCGCCTCTCTAACCCTAGCCCTCAACATAACCCTAACCCTAGGTCCAATCCTAACGCTAACCGTCTCTCTATCCCTAGCACTCAACATAACCCTAACCCTAGGTCCAATCCTGACCCTAACCGTCTCCCTAAACCTAGCCCTCAACCTAACCCTAACCCTAGTTCCAACCCTAACCCTAACCGTCTCTCTAACCCTAGCCCTCAACATAACCCTAACCCTAGGTCCAATCCTAACCCTAACTGTCTCTCTAACCCTAGCCCTCAACATAACTCTAACCGTAGGTCCAATCCTAACCCTAACCGTCTCTCTAACCCTAGCCCTCAACATATCCCTAACCCTAGGTCCAATCCTAACCCTAACCGTCTCTCTAACCCTTGCCCTCAACCTAACCCTAACCCTAGGTCCATTCCTAACCCTAAGCATCTCTCTAACCCTAGCCCTCAACATAATCCTAACCCTACGTCCAAACCTAACCATAACCGTCTCTCTAACCTTAGCCCTCTACATAACCCTAACCCTACGTCCAATCCTAACCCTAACCGTCTCTCTAACCCTAGCCCTCAACATAACACGAACCCTAGGTCCAATCCTAACCCTAACCGTCTCTCTAACCCTAGCCCTCAACATAACACGAACCCTAGGTCCAATCCTAACCCTAACCGTCTCTCTAACTCTAGCCCTCAACATAACCCTAACCCTAGGTCAAATCCAAACCCTAACCCTCTCTCTAACCCTAGCCCTCAACATAACAATAACCCCTAGGTCCAATTCTAACCCTAACCGTCTCTCTAACCCTAGCCCTCAACATAACCCGATCCCTAGGTCCAATCCTAACCCTAACCGTCTCTCTAACCCTAGCCCTCAACATAACCCTAACCCTAGGTCCAATCCTAACCCTAACCGTCTCTCTAACCCTAGCCCTCAACATAACCTTAACCCTAGGTCCAATCCTAACGCTAACTGTCTCTCTAACCCTAGCCCTCATCATATCCTAACCCTAGGTCCAATCCTAACCCTACCGTCTCTATAACCCAAGCCCTCAACATAACCCTAACCCTAGGTCCAATCCTCTCCCTAACCGCCTCTCTAACCCTAGCCCTCAACATAACCCTAACTCTAGGTCCGATCCTAACCCTAACCGTCTCTCTATCCCTAGCCCTCTACCTAACCCTAACCCTAGGACCAATTCTAACCCTAACCGTCTCCCTAACCCTAGCCCTCAACATAACCCGAACCCTTGGTCCAATCCTAACCCTAACCGTCTGTCTAACCCGGGCCCTCAACATAACACTAACCCTAGGTCCAATCATAACCCTAACCCTCTCTCTAACCCTAGCCCTCAACATAACCCTAACCCTAGGTCTAATCCTAACCCTAACCGTCTCTCTAACCCTAGCCCTCAACCTAACCCTAACCCTAGGTCCAATTATCACCCTAACCGCCTCTCGAACCCTAGCCCTCAACATAACCCTAACCCTAGGTCCAATACTAACCCTAACCGTCGCTCTAACCCTAGCCCTCAACATAACCCTAACCCTAGGTCCAATCCTAACCCTATCCTTCTCTCTAACTCTAGCCCTCAACATAACCCTAACCTTGGACCAATCCTAACCGTAACCGTCTCTCTGACCCTAGCCCTAAGCATAACCCTAACCCTAGGACCAATCCTAACCCTGACTGTCTGTCTAACCCTCGCCCTCAACATAACCCTAACCCTAGGTCCAATCCTAAGCCTAACCGTCTCTCAAACCCTAGCCCTCAACATGACCCTAACCCTAGGTCCAATCCTCACCCTAACCGTCTCTCTAACCCTAACCCTCAACATAACCCTAACCCTAGGTCCAATCCTAACCCTAACCGTCGCTCTAACCCTAGCCCTCAACATAACCCTAACCCTAGGTCCAATCCTAACCCTAACCATCTCTCTATCCCTTGCCCTCAACATAACCCTAACCCTAGGTCCAATCCTCACCCTAACCGTCTCCCTAACCCTAGCCCTCAACCTAACCCTAACCCTAGGTCCAATCCTAACCCTAACCGTCTCTCTAACCCTAGCCCTCAACATAACCCTAACCCTAGGTCCATTACTAACCCTAACTGTCTCTCTAACCCTAGCCCTCAACATAACTCTAACCCTAGGTCCAATCCTAACCCTAACCGTCTCTCTAACCCTAGCCCTCAACATAACCCTAACCGTAGGTCCAATCCTCACCATAACCGCCTCTCTAACCCTAGCCCTCAACATAACCCTAACCCTAGGTCCAATCCTAACGCTAACCGTCTCTCTATCCCTAGCACTCAACATAACCCTAACCCTAGGTCCAATCCTGACCCTAACCGTCTCCCTAACCCTAGCCCTCAACCTAACCCTAACCCTAGGTCCAATCCTAACCCTAACCGTCTCTCTAACCCTAGCCCTCAACATAACCCTAACCCTAGGTCCATTCCTAACCCTAACCGTCTCTCTAACCCTAGCCCTCAACATAACCCTAACCCTAGGTCCAATATTAACCCTAACTGTCTCTCTAACCCTAGCCCTCAACATAACTCTAACCGTAGGTCCAATCCTAACCCTAACCGTCTCTCTAACCCTAGCCCTCAACATATCCCTAACCCTAGGTCCAATCCTAACCCTAACCGTCTCTCTAACCCTTGCCCTCAACCTAACCCTAACCCTAGGTCCATTCCTAACCCTAAGCATCTCTCTAACCCTAGCCCTCAACATAATCCTAACCCTACGTCCAAACCTAACCATAACCGTCTCTCTAACCTTAGCCCTCTACATAACCCTAACCCTACGTCCAATCCTAACCCTAACCGTCTCTCTAACCCTAGCCCTCAACATAACACGAACCCTAGGTCCAATCCTAACCCTAACCGTCTCTCTAACCCTAGCCCTCAACATAACACGAACCCTAGGTCCAATCCTAACCCTAACCGTCTCTCTAACTCTAGCCCTCAACATAACCCTAACCCTAGGTCAAATCCAAACCCTAACCCTCTCTCTAACCCTAGCCCTCAACATAACAATAACCCCTAGGTCCAATTCTAACCCTAACCGTCTCTCTAACCCTAGCCCTCAACATAACCCGAACCCTAGGTCCAATCCTAACCCTAACCGTCTCTCTAACCCTAGCCCTCAACATAACCCTAACCCTAGGTCCAATCCTAACCCTAACCGTCTCTCTAACCCTAGCCCTCAACATAACCTTAACCCTAGGTCCAATCCTAACGCTAACTGTCTCTCTAACCCTAGCCCTCATCATATCCTAACCCTAGGTCCAATGCTAACCCTACCGTCTCTATAACCCAAGCCCTCAACATAACCCTAACCCTAGGTCCAATCCTCTCCCTAACCGCCTCTCTAACCCTAGCCCTCAACATAACCCTAACTCTAGGTCCGATCCTAACCCTAACCGTCTCTCTATCCCTAGCCCTCTACCTAACCCTAACCCTAGGACCAATTCTAACCCTAACCGTCTCCCTAACCCTAGCCCTCAACATAACCCGAACCCTTGGTCCAATCCTAACCCTAACCGTCTGTCTAACCCGGGCCCTCAACATAACACTAACCCTAGGTCCAATCATAACCCTAACCCTCTCTCTAACCCTAGCCCTCAACATAACCCTAACCCTAGGTCTAATCCTAACCCTAACCGTCTCTCTAACCCTAGCCCTCAACCTAACCCTAACCCTAGGTCCAATTATCACCCTAACCGCCTCTCGAACCCTAGCCCTCAACATAACCCTAACCCTAGGTCCAATACTAACCCTAACCGTCGCTCTAACCCTAGCCCTCAACATAACCCTAACCCTAGGTCCAATCCTAACCCTATCCTTCTCTCTAACTCTAGCCCTCAACATAACCCTAACCTTGGACCAATCCTAACCGTAACCGTCTCTCTGACCCTAGCCCTAAGCATAACCCTAACCCTAGGACCAATCCTAACCCTGACTGTCTGTCTAACCCTCGCCCTCAACATAACCCTAACCCTAGGTCCAATCCTAAGCCTAACCGTCTCTCAAACCCTAGCCCTCAACATGACCCTAACCCTAGGTCCAATCCTCACCCTAACCGTCTCTCTAACCCTAACCCTCAACATAACGCTAACCCTAGGTCCAATCCTAACCCTAACCGTCGCTCTAACCCTAGCCCTCAACATAACCCTAACCCTAGGTCCAATCCTAACCCTAACCATCTCTCTATCCCTTGCCCTCAACATAACCCTAACCCTAGGTCCAATCCTCACCCTAACCGTCTCCCTAACCCTAGCCCTCAACCTAACCCTAACCCTAGGTCCAATCCTAACCCTAACCGTCTCTCTAACCCTAGCCCTCAACATAACCCTAACCCTAGGTCCATTACTAACCCTAACTGTCTCTCTAACCCTAGCCCTCAACATAACTCTAACCCTAGGTCCAATCCTAACCCTAACCGTCTCTCTAACCCTAGCCCTCAACATAACCCTAACCGTAGGTCCAATCCTCACCATAACCGCCTCTCTAACCCTAGCCCTCAACATAACCCTAACCCTAGGTCCAATCCTAACGCTAACCGTCTCTCTATCCCTAGCACTCAACATAACCCTAACCCTAGGTCCAATCCTGACCCTAACCGTCTCCCTAACCCTAGCCCTCAACCTAACCCTAACCCTAGGTCCAATCCTAACCCTAACCGTCTCTCTAACCCTAGCCCTCAACATAACCCTAACCCTAGGTCCATTCCTAACCCTAACCGTCTCTCTAACCCTAGCCCTCAACATAACCCTAACCCTAGGTCCAATATTAACCCTAACTGTCTCTCTAACCCTAGCCCTCAACATAACTCTAACCGTAGGTCCAATCCTAACCCTAACCGTCTCTCTAACCCTAGCCCTCAACATATCCCTAACCCTAGGTCCAATCCTAACCCTAACCGTCTCTCTAACCCTTGCCCTCAACCTAACCCTAACCCTAGGTCCATTCCTAACCCTAAGCATCTCTCTAACCCTAGCCCTCAACATAATCCTAACCCTACGTCCAAACCTAACCATAACCGTCTCTCTAACCTTAGCCCTCTACATAACCCTAACCCTACGTCCAATCCTAACCCTAACCGTCTCTCTAACCCTAGCCCTCAACATAACACGAACCCTAGGTCCAATCCTAACCCTAACCGTCTCTCTAACCCTAGCCCTCAACATAACACGAACCCGAGGTCCAATCCTAACCCTAACCGTCTCTCTAACTCTAGCCCTCAACATAACCCTAACCCTAGGTCCAATCCAAACCCTAACCCTCTCTCTAACCCTAGCCCTCAACATAACAATAACCCCTAGGTCCAATTCTAACCCTAATCGTCTCTCTAACCCTAGCCCTCAACATAACCCGAACCCTAGGTCCAATCCTAACCCTAACCGTCTCTCTAACCCTAGCCCTCAACATAACCCTAACCCTAGGTCCAATCCTAACCCTAACCGTCTCTCTAACCCTAGCCCTCAACATAACCTTAACCCTAGGTCCAATCCTAACCCTAACTGTCTCTCTAACCCTAGCCCTCATCATATCCTAACCCTAGGTCCAATCCTAACCCTACCGTCTCTATAACCCTAGCCCTCAACATAACCCTAACCCTAGGTCCAATCCTCTCCCTAACCGCCTCTCTAACCCTAGCCCTCAACATAACCCTAACTCTAGGTCCGATCCTAACCCTAACCGTCTCTCTATCCCTAGCCCTCAACCTAACCCTAACCCTAGGACCAATTCTAACCCTAACCGTCTCCCTAACCCTAGCCCTCAACATAACCCGAACCCTAGGTCCAATCCTAACCCTAACCGTCTGTCTAACCCGGGCCCTCAACATAACACTAACCCTAGGTCCAATCATAACCCTAACCCTCTCTCTAACCCTAGCCCTCAACATAACCCTAACCCTAGGTCTAATCCTAACCCTAACCGTCTCTCTAACCCTAGCCCTCAACCTAACCCTAACCCTAGGTCCAATTATCACCCTAACCGCCTCTCTAACCCTAGCCCTCAACATAACCCTAACCCTAGGTCCAATACTAACCCTAACCGTCGCTCTAACCCTAGCCCTCAACATAACCCTAACCCTAGGTCCAATCCTAACCCTATCCTTCTCTCTAACTCTAGCCCTCAACATAACCCTAACCTTGGACCAATCCTAACCGTAACCGTCTCTCTGACCCTAGCCCTCAGCATAACCCTAACCCTAGGACCAATCCTAACCCTGACTGTCTGTCTAACCCTCGCCCTCAACATAACCCTAACCCTAGGTCCAATCCTAAGCCTAACCGTCTCTCAAACCCTAGCCCTCAACATGACCCTAACCCTAGGTCCAATTCTCACCCTAACCGTCTCTCTAACCCTAACCCTCAACATAACCCTAACCCTAGGTCCAATCCTAACCCTAACCGTCGCTCTAACCCTAGCCCTCAACATAACCCTAACCCTAGGTCCAATCCTAAACCTAACAGTCTCTCTGACCCTAGCCCTCAGCATAACCCTAACCCTAGGTCCAATCCTAACCCTAACCGTCTCTCTAAACTTAGCCCTCAACCTAACCCTAACCCTAGGTCCAATCCTAACCCTAACCGTCTCTCTAACCCTAGCTCTCAACATAACCCTAACCCTAGGTCCAATCCTAACCCAAACCGTCTCTGTAACCCTAGCCCTCAACATAACCCTAACCCTAGGTCCAATCCTAACCCTAACCATCGCTCTAACCCTAGCCCTCAACATAACCCTAACCCTAGGTTCAATCCTAACCCTAACCGTCTCTCTAACCCTAGCTCTCAACATAACCCTAACCCTAGGTCCAATCCTAACCCAAACCGTCTCTGTAACCCTAGCCCTCAACATAACCCTAACCCTAGGTCCAATCCTAACCCTAACCATCGCTCTAAACCTAGCCCTCAACATAACCCTAACCCTAGGTCTAATCCTCACCCTAAACGTCTCTCTAACCCCAGCCTTCAACATAACCCTACCCCTACGTCCAATCCTCACCCTAACCGTCTCTCTAACCCTAGCCCTCAACATGACCCTAACCCTAGGTCCAATCCTAACCCAAACCGTCTCTCTAACCCTAGCCCTCAACATTACCCTAACCCTAGGTCCAATCCTAACCCTAACCGTCGCTCTAACCCTAGCCCTCAACAGAACCCTAACCCTAGGTCCAATCCTAAACCTAACCATCTCTCTGACCCTAGTCCTCAACATAACCCTAACCCTAGGTCCAATCCTCGCCCTAACCGTCTCTCTAACCCTAGCCCTCAACATAACCCTAACCCTAGGTCCAATCCTAACCCTAATCGTCTCTCTAACCCTAGCCCTCAACATAACCCTAACCCTAGGTCCAATCCTCACCCTAACCGTCTCTCTAACCCTAACCCTCAACATAACCCTAACCCTAGGTCCAATCCTAACCCTAACCGTCTCTCTAACCCTAGCCCTCAACATAACCCTAACCCTAGGTCCAATCCTAACCCTTTCCGTGTCTCTAACTCTAGCCCTCAACATAACCCTAACCCTAGGTCCAATCCTAACCCTAACCGTCTCTCTAACCCTAGCCCTCAACATAACCCTAACCATAGGTGCTATCCTAACCCTAACTGTCTCTCTAACCCTAGCCCTCAACATAAGCCTAACCCTAGGTCCAATCCTCACCCTAACCCTCTCTATAACCCCAGCCCTCAACATAGCCCTAACCCTAGGTCCAATCCTCACCCTAACCGTCTCTCTAACCCTAGCCCTCAACATAACGCTAACCCTAGGTCCAATCCTAACCCTAACCATCTCTCTAACCCTAGCCCTCAACATAACCCAAACCCTAGGTCCAATCCTAACCCTAACCGTCTCTCTAACCCTAGCCCTCAACATAACCCTAACCCTAGGTCCAATCCTAACCCTAACCATCTCTCTATCCCTTGCCCTCAACATAACCCTAACCCTAGGTCCAATCCTCACCCTAACCGTCTCCCTAACCCTAGCCCTCAACCTAACCCTAACCCTAGGTCCAATCCTAACCCTAACCGTCTCTCTAACCCTAGCCCTCAACATAACCCTAACCCTAGGTCCATTCCTAACCCTAACTGTCTCTCTAACCCTAGCCCTCAACATAACTCTAACCCTAGGTCCAATCCTAACCCTAACCGTCTCTCTAACGCTAGCCCTCAACATAACCCTAACCCTAGGTCCAATCCTCACCATAACCGCCTCTCTAACCCTAGCCCTCAACATAACCCTAACCCTAGGTCCAATCCTAACGCTAACCGTCTCTCTATCCCTAGCACTCAACATAACCCTAACCCTAGGTCCAATCCTGACCCTAACCGTCTCCATAAACCTAGCCCTCAACCTAAGCCTAACCCTAGTTCCAACCCTAACCCTAACCGTCTCTCTAACCCTAGCCCTCAACATAACCCAAACCCTAGGTCCAATCCTAACCCTAACCGTCTCTCTAACCCTAGCCCTCAACATAACCCTAACCCTAGGTCCAATCCTAACCCTAACCATCTCTCTATCCCTTGCCCTCAACATAACCCTAACCCTAGGTCCAATCCTCACCCTAACCGTCTCCCTAACCCTAGCCCTCAACCTAACCCTAACCCTAGGTCCAATCCTAACCCTAACCGTCTCTCTAACCCTAGCCCTCAACATAACCCTAACCCTAGGTCCAATCCTCACCCTAACCGTCTCCCTAACCCTAGCCCTCAACCTAACCCTAACCCTAGGTCCAATCCTAACCCTAACTGTCTCTCTAACCCTAGCCCTCAACATAACTCTAACCGTAGGTCCAATCCTAACCCTAACCGTCTCTCTAACCCTAGCCCTCAACATAACCCTAACCCTAGGTCCAATCCTAAACCTAACCGTCTCTCTAACCCTTGCCCTCAACCTAACCCTAACCCTAGGTCCATTCCTAACCCTAAGCATCTCTCTAACCCTAGCCCTCAACATAACCCTAACCCTACGTCCAAACCTAACCCTAACTGTCTCTCTAACCCTAGCCCTCAACATATCCTAACCCTAGGTCCAATCCTAACCCTACCGTCTCTATAACCCTAGCCCTCAACATAACCCTAACCCTAGGTCCAATCCTCACCCTAACCGCCTCTCTAACCCTAGCCCTCAACATAACCCTAACTCTAGGTCCAATCCTAACCCTAACCGTCTCTCTATCCCTAGCCCTCTACCTAACCCTAACCCTAGGACCAATTCTAACCCTAACCGTCTCCCTAACCCTAGCCCTCAACATAACCCGAACCCTAGGTCCAATCCTAACCCTAACCGTCTCTCTAACCCGAGCCCTCAACATAACACTAACCCTAGGTCCAATCCTAACCCTAACCCTCTCTCTAACCCTAGCCCTCAACATAACCCTAACCCTAGGTCCAATCCTAACCCTAACCGTCTCTCTAACCCTAGCCCTCAACCTAACCCTAACCCTAGGTCCAATTATCACCCTAACCGCCTCTCTAACCCTAGCCCTCAACATAACCCTAACCCTAGGTCCAATACTAACCCTAACCGTCTCTCTAACCGTAGCCCTCAACCTAACCCTAACCCTAGGTCCAATCCTCACCCTAACCGTCTCTCTAACCCTAGCCCTCAACATAATCCTAACCCTAGGTCCAATTCTAACCCTCACCGCCTCTCTAACCCTAGCCCTCAACATAACCCTAACCCTAGGTCCAATCCTAACGCTAACCGTCTCTCTAACCCTAGCCCTCAACATAACCCTAACCCTAGGTCCAATCCTAACCCTAACAGTCTCTCTAAACTTAGCCCTCAACATAACCCTAACCCTAGGTCCAATCCTAAACCAAACCGTCTCTCTAACCCTAGCCCTCAACATAACCCTAACCCTAAATCCAATCCTAACCCTAACCGTCTCTCTAACCCTAGCCCTCAACCTAACCCTAACCCTAGGTCCAATCCTAACCCTAAGCGTCTCTCTAACCCTAGCCCTCAACATAACCCTAACCCTAGGTCCAATCCTAACCCTATCCGATTCTCTAACCCTAGCCCTCAACATAACCCTAACCCTAGGTCCAATCCTACCCCTAACTGTCTCTCTAACCCCAGCCCTCAACATAACCCTGACCCTAGGCCCAATCCTAACCCTAACCGTCTCCTTATCACTAGCCCTCAACATAACCCTAACCCTAGGTCCAATCCGAACCCTAACCGTCTCTCTAACCCTAGCCCTCAACTTAACCCTAACCCTAGGTCCAATCCTCACCCTAACCGTCTCTCTAACCCTAGCCCTCAACATAACCCTAACCCTAGGTCCAATCCTAACCCTAACCATCTCTCTAACCCTAGCCTTCAACATAATCCTAACCCTAGGTCCAATCCTAACCCTAACCGTCTCTCTAACCCTAGCCCTCAACATAACCCAAACCCTAGGTCCAATCCTAACGCTAACCGTCTCTCTAACCCAAGCCCTCAACATAACCCTAACCCTAGGTCCAATCCTAACCCTAACCATCTCTCTATCCCTTGCCCTCAACATAACCCTAACCCTAGGTCCAATCCTCACCCTAACCGTCTCCCTAACCCTAGCCCTCAACCTAACCCTAACCCTAGGTCCAATCCTAACCCTAACCGTCTCTCTAACCCTAGCCCTCAACATAACCCTAACCCTAGGTCCATTCCTAACCCTAACTGTCTCTCTAACCCTAGCCCTCAACATAACTCTAACCCTAGGTCCAATCCTAACCCTAACCGTCTCTCTAACCCTAGCCCTCAACATAACCCTAACCGTAGGTCCAATCCTCACCATAACCGCCTCTCTAACCCTAGCCCTCCACATAACCCTAACCCTAGGTCCAATCCTAACGCTAACCGTCTCTCTATCCCTAGCACTCAACATAACCCTAACCCTAGGTCCAATCCTGACCCTAACCGTCTCCCTAACCCTAGCCCTCAACCTAACCCTAACCCTAGGTCCAATCCTAACCCTAACCGTCTCTCTAACCCTAGCCCTCAACATAACCCTAACCCTAGGTCCATTCCTAACCCTAACCGTCTCTCTAACCCTAGCCCTCAACATAACCCTAACCCTAGGTCCAATATTAACCCTAACTGTCTCTCTAACCCTAGGCCTCAACATAACTCTAACCGTAGGTCCAATCCTAACCCTAACCGTCTCTCTAACCCTAGCCCTCAACATATCCCTAACCCTAGGTCCAATCCTAACCCTAACCGTCTCTCTAACCCTTGCCCTCAACCTAACCCTAACCCTAGGTCCATTCCTAACCCTAAGCATCACTCTAACCCTAGCCCTCAACATAATCCTAACCCTACGTCCAAACCTAACCATAACCGTCTCTCTAACCTTAGCCCTCTACATAACCCTAACCCTACGTCCAATCCTAACCCTAACCGTCTCTCTAACCCTAGCCCTCAACATAACACGAACCCTAGGTCCAATCCTAACCCTAACCGTCTCTCTAACCCTAGCCCTCAACATAACACGAACCCTAGGTCCAATCCTAACCCTAACCGTCTCTCTAACTCTAGCCCTCAACATAACCCTAACCCTAGGTCCAATCCAAACCCTAACCCTCTCTCTAACCCTAGCCCTCAACATAACAATAACCCCTAGGTCCAATTCTAACCCTAACCGTCTCTCTAACCCTAGCCCTCAACATAACCCGAACCCTAGGTCCAATCCTAACCCTAACCGTCTCTCTAACCCTAGCCCTCAACATAACCCTAACCCTAGGTCCAATCCTAACCCTAACCGTCTCTCTAACCCTAGCCCTCAACATAACCTTAACCCTAGGTCCAATCCTAACCCTAACTGTCTCTCTAACCCTAGCCCTCATCATATCCTAACCCTAGGTCCAATCCTAACCCTACCGTCTCTATAACCCTAGCCCTCAACATAACCCTAACCCTAGGTCCAATCCTCTCCCTAACCGCCTCTCTAACCCTAGCCCTCAACATAACCCTAACTCTAGGTCCGATCCTAACCCTAACCGTCTCTCTATCCCTAGCCCTCTACCTAACCCTAACCCTAGGACCAATTCTAACCCTAACCGTCTCCCTAACCCTAGCCCTCAACATAACCCGAACCCTAGGTCCAATTCTAACCCTAACCCTCTCTCTAACCCTAGCCCTCAACATAACCCTAACCCTAGGTCTAATCCTAACCCTAACCGTCTCTCTAACCCTAGCCCTCAACCTAACCCTAACCCTAGGTCCAATTATCACCCTAACCGCCTCTCTAACCCTAGCCCTCAACATAACCCTAACCCTAGGTCCAATACTAACCCTAACCGTCGCTCTAACCCTAGCCCTCAACATAACCCTAACCCTAGGTCCAATCCTAACCCTATCCTTCTCTCTAACTCTAGCCCTCAACATAACCCTAACCTTGGACCAATCCTAACCGTAACCGTCTCTCTGACCCTAGCCCTCAGCATAACCCTAACCCTAGGACCAATCCTAACCCTGACTGTCTGTCTAACCCTCGCCCTCAACATAACCCTAACCCTAGGTCCAATCCAAAGCCTAACCGTCTCTCATACCCTAGCCCTCAACATGACCCTAACCCTAGGTCCAATCCTCACCCTAACCGTCTCTCTAACCCTAACCCTCAACATAACCCTAACCCTAGGTCCAATCCTAACCCTAACCGTCGCTCTAACCCTAGCCCTCAACATAACCCTAACCCTAGGTCCAATCCTAAACCTAACAGTCTCTCTGACCCTAGCCCTCAGCATAACCCTAACCCTAGGTCCAATCCTAACCCTAACCGTCTCTCTAAACTTAGCCCTCAACCTAACCCTAACCCTAGGTCCAATCCTAACCCTAACCGTCTCTCTAACCCTAGCTCTCAACATAACCCTAACCCTAGGTCCAATCCTAACCCAAACCGTCTCTGTAACCCTAGCCCTCAACATAACCCTAACCCTAGGTCCAATCCTAACCCTAACCATCGCTCTAACCCTAGCCCTCAACATAACCCTAACCCTAGGTTCAATCCTAACCCTAACCGTCTCTCTAACCCTAGCTCTCAACATAACCCTAACCCTAGGTCCAATCCTAACCCAAACCGTCTCTGTAACCCTAGCCCTCAACATAACCCTAACCCTAGGTCCAATCCCAACCCTAAACGTCTCTCTAACCCTAGCCTTCAACATAACCCTACCCCTAAGTCCAATCCTCACCCTAACCGTCTCTCTAACCCTAGCCCTCAACATGACCCTAACCCTAGGTCCAATCCTAACCCAAACCGTCTCTCTAACCCTAGCCCTCAACATTACCCTAACCCTAGGTCCAATCCTAACCCTAACCGTCGCTCTAACCCTAGCCCTCAACAGAACCCTAACCCTAGGTCCAATCCTAAACCTAACCATCTCTCTGACCCTAGTCCTCAACATAACCCTAACCCTAGGTCCAATCCTCGCCCTAACCGTCTCTCTAACCCTAGCCCTCAACATAACCCTAACCCTAGGTCCAATCCTAACCCTAATCGTCTCTCTAACCCTAGCCCTCAACATAACCCTAACCCTAGGTCCAATCCTCACCCTAACCGTCTCTCTAACCCTAACCCTCAACATAACCCTAACCCTAGGTCCAATCCTAACCCTAACCGTCTCTCTAACCCTAGCCCTCAACATAACCCTAACCCTAGGTCCAATCCTAACCCTTTCCGTGTCTCTAACTCTAGCCCTCAACATAACCCTAACCCTAGGTCCAATCCTAACCCTAACCGTCTCTCTAACCCTAGCCCTCAACATTACCCTAACCCCAGGTCCAATGCTAACCCTAACCGTCGCTCTTACCCTAGCCCTCAACATAACCCTAACCCTAGGTCCAATCCTAAACCTAACCGTCTCTCTGACACTAGCCCTCAACATAACCCTAACCCTAGGTCCAATCCTCGCCCTAACCGTCTCTCTAACCCTAGGCCTCAACATAACCCTAACCCTAGGTACAATCCTAACCCTAACCGTCTCTCTAACCCTAGCCCTCAACATAACCCTAATCCTAGGTCCAATATTCACCCTAACCGTCTCTCTAACCCTAGCCCTCAACATAACCCTAATCCTAGGTCCAATCCTAACCCTAACCGTCTCTCTAAGCCTAGACCTCCACCTAACCCTAACCCTAGGTCCAATCCTAACCGTAACCGTCTCTCTGACCCTAGCCCTCAGGATAACCCTAACCCTAGGTCCAATCCTAACCCTAACTGTCTGTCTAACCCTCGCACTCAACATAACCCTAACCCTAGGTGCAATCCTAAGCCTAACCGTCTCTCAAACCCTAGCCCTCAACATAACCCTAACCCTAGGTCCAATCCTAACACTAACCGTCCCTCTAAAACTAGCCTTCAATATAACCCTAACCCTACGTCCAATCCTAACCCTAACCGTCTCTCTAACCCTAGCCCTCAACATAACCCTAACCCTAGGTCCAATCCTAACCCTAACTGTCTGTCTAAACCTAGCCCTCAACATAACCCTAACCCTCGGTCCAATCCTAACGCTAACCATCTCTCTAACCCTAGCCCTCAACATAACCCTAACCCTAGGTCCAATCCTAACCCTATCCGTCTCTCTAACTCTAGCCCTCAACATAACCCTAACCCTAGGACCAATCCTAACCCTAACCGTCTCTCTAACCCTAGCCCTCAACCTAACCCTAACCCTAGGTATAATCCTAACCCTAACCGTTGCTCTAACCCTAGCCCTCAACATAACGCTAACCCTAGCTCCAATCCTAACCCTAACCGTCTCTCTGACCCTAGCCCTCAACATGACCCTAACCCTAGGTCCAATCCTCACCCTAACCGTCTCTCTAACCCTTGCACTCAACATAACCCTAACCCTAGGTCCAATCCTCACCCTAACCGTCTCTCTAACCCTAGCCCTCAACCTAACGCTAATCCTAGGTCCAATCCTAACCCAAACCGTCTCTCTAACCCTAGACCTCAACATAAACCTAACCCTAGGTCCAATCCTAACCCTAACCGTCGCTCTAACCCTAGTACTCCACATAACCATAATCATAGGTCCAATCCTAACCCTAACCGTCTCTCTGACCCTAGCCCCCAACATAACCCTAACCCTAGGTCCAATCCTCACCCTAACCGTCTCTCTAACCCTAACCCTCAACATAACCCTAACCCTAGGTCCAATCCTAACCCTAACCGTCCCTGTAACCCTAGCCCTCAACATAACCCTAACCCTAGGTCCAATCCTAACCCTATCCGTGTCTCTATCTCTAGCCCTCAACATAACCCTAACCCTAGGTCCAATCCTAACGCTAACCGTCCCTGTAACCCTAGCCCTCAACATAACCCTAACCCTAGGTCCAATCCTAACCCTATCCGTGTCTCTAACTCTAGCCCTCAACATGACCCTAACCCTAGGTCCAATCCTCACCCTAACCGTCTCTCTAACCCTAACCCTCAACATAACCCTAACCCTAGGTCCAATCCTAACCCTAACCGTCCCTGTAACCCTAGCCCTCAACATAACCCTAACCCTAGGTCCAATCCTAACCCTATCCGTGTCTCTAACCCTAGCCCTCAACATAGCCTTAACCTTAGGTCCAATCCTAACCCTAACCGTCTCTCTAACCCTAGCCCTCAACCTAACCCTAACCCTAGGTCCAATCCTAACCCTAACGGTCTCTCTAAACCTAGCCCTCAACCTAACCTTAACCTTAGGTCCAATCATAACCCTAACCGTCTCTCTGCCCCTAGCCCTCAGCATAACCCTAACCCTAGGTCAAATCCTAAACCTAACTGTCTGTTTAAGCCTAGCCCTCAACATAACCCTAACCCTAGGTCCAATCCTAACTCAAACCGTCTCTCTATCCCTAGCCCTCAACATAACCCTAACCCTAGGTCCAATCCTGACCCTAACCATCTCTCTAACCCTAGCCCTCAACGTAACCTTAACCCTAGGTCCAATCCTAACCCTAACCCTCTCTCTAACCCTAGCCCTCAACATAACCCGAACCCTAGGTCCAATCCTAACCCTAACCGTCTCTCTAACCCTAGCCCTCAACGTAACCGGAACCCTATGTCCAATCCTAACCCTAACCGTCTCTCTATCCCTAGCCCGCAACATAACCCTAACCCTAGGTCCAATCCTCACCCTAACCGTCTCCCTACCCGTAGCCCTCAACCTAACCCTAACCCTAGGTCCAATCCTAACCCTAACCCTCTCTCTAACCCTAGCCCTCAACATAACCCTAACCCTAGGTCCAATCCTAACCCTAACCGTCTCTCTAACCCTAGCCCTCAACATAACTCTAACCCTAGGTCCAATCCTAACCCTTACCGTCTCTCTAACCCTAGCACTGAACCTCACCCTAACCCTAGGTCCAATCCTAACCCTAACCGTCTCTCTAACCCTAGCCCTAAACCTAACCCTAACCCTAGGTACAATCCTAACCCTAAGCATCTCTCTAACCCTAGCCTTCAACATAATCCTAACCCTAGTTCCAATCCTAACCCTAACCGTCTTTCTAACCCTAGCCCTCAACATAACCCTAACCCTACTTCCAATCCTCACCCTAACCGTCTCTCTAACCCTAGCCCTCAACATAACCCAAACCCTAGGTCCAATCCTCACCCTAACCATCTCTCTAACTCTAGCCCTCAACATAACCCTAACCCTAGGTCCAATTCTAACCCTAACTTTCTCTCTAACCCTAGCCCTCAACATAACATTAACCCTAGGTCCAATCCTAACCCTAACCGTCTCTCTACCCTAGCCCTCAACATAACCCGAACCCTAGGTCCAATTCTCACCCTAACCGTCTCTCTAACCCTAGCCCTCAACATAACCCTAACCCTAGGTCCAATCCTCACCCTAACAGTCTCTCTAACCCTAGCACTCAACATAACCCTAACCCTAGGTACAATCCTAACCCTAACCGTCTCTCTAACCCTAGCCCTCAACCTAACCCTAATCCGAGGTCCAATCCTAACTCTAACCGTCTCTCTAACCCTTGCCCTCAACCTAACCCTAACCCTAGGTCCAATCCTAACCCTAACCATCTCTCTGACCCTAACCCTCAACATAACCCTAACCCTACGTCCAATCTTAACCCCAACCGTCTCTCTAACGTTAGTCCTCTACATAACCCTAACCCTACGTCCAATCCTAACCCTAACAGTCTCTCTACCCTAGCCCTCAACCTAACGCTAACCCTAGGTCCAATCCTAACCCTAACCGTCTCTCTAACCCTTGCCCTCAACCTAACCCTAACCCTAGGTCCAATCCTAACCCTAACCGTCTCTCTAACCCTAGCCCTCAACATAACCCTAACCCTAGGTCCAATCCTATCCCTAACCCTCTCTCTAACCCTAGCCCTCAACATAACCCTAACCCTAGGTCCAATCCTAACCCTAACCGTCTCTCTAACCCTAGCCCTCAACATAACTCTAACCCTAGGTCCATCCTAACCCTAACCGTCTCTCTAAACCTAGCCCTCAACCTAAACCTAACCATAGGTCCAATCCTAACCCTAACCGTCTCTCTAACCCTGGCCCTCAACCTAACCCTAACCCTAGGTCCAATCCTAACCCTAAAGTCTCTCTAACCGTAGCCCTCAACATAAACCTAACCCTAGGTCCAATCCTAACCCAACCCGTCTCTGTAACCCTAGCCCTCAACATAACCCTAACCCTAGGTCCAATCCTAACACTAACAGTCCCTCTAAACTTAGCCCTCAACCTAACCCTAACCCTAGGTCCAATCCTCACCCTAACCGTCTCTCTTACCCTAGCCCTCAACCTAACCTTAACCCTAGGTACAATCCTAACCCTAAGCATCTCTCTAAACCTAGCCTTCAACATAACCCTAACCGTAGGTCCAATCCTAATCCTAACCGTCTCTCTAACCCTAGCCCTCAACATAACCCTAACCCTAGTTCCAATCCTCACCCTAACCGTCTCTCTAACCCTAGCCCTCAACATAACCCTAACCCTAAGTCCAATCCTAACCCTAACAGTCTCGCTAACCCTAGTCCTCAACATAACCCTAAACCTAGGTCCAATCCTAACCCAAACCGTTTCTCTATCCCTATCCCTCAACATAACCCTAACCCTAGGTCAAATCCTAACCATAACCATCTCTCTAACCCTAGCCCTCAACATAATCTTAACCCTAGGTGCAATCCTAACCCTAACCCTCTCTCTAACCCTAGCCCTCAACATAACCCGAACCCTAGGTCCAATCCTAACCCTAACCGTCTCTCTAACCCTAGCCCTCAACGTAACCCGAACCCTATGTCCAATCCTAACCCTAACCGTCTCTCTATCCCTAGCCCACAACATAACCCTAACCCTAGGTCCAATCCTCACCCTAACCGTCTCCCTAACCGTAGCCCTCAACCTAACCCTAACCCTAGGTCCAATCCTAACCCTAACCCTCTCTCTAACCCTAGCCCTCAACATAACCCTAACCCTAGGTCCAATCCTAACCCTAACCGTCTCTCTAACCCTAGCCCTCAACATAACTCTAACCCTAGGTCCAATCCTAACCCTAACCGTCTCTCTAAACCTAGCACTGAACCTCACCCTAACCCTAGGTCCAATCCTAACCCTAACCGTCTCTCTAACCCTAGCCCTCAACCTAACCCTAACCCTAGGTACAATCCTAACCCTAAGCATCTCTCTAACCCTAGCCTTCAACATAATCCTAACCCTAGGTCCAATCCTAACCCTAACCGTCTTTCTAACCCTAGCCCTCAACATAACCCTAACCCTACTTCCAATCCTCACCCTAACCGTCTCTCTAACCCTAGCCCTCAACATAACCCTAACCCTAGGTCCAATCCTCACCCTAACCATCTCTCTAACTCTAGCCCTCAACATAACCCTAACCCTAGGTCCAATCCTAACCCTAACCTTCTCTCTAACCCTAGCCCTCAACATAACCCGAACCCTAGGTACAATTCTCACCCTAACCGTCTCTCTAACCCTAGCCCTCAACATAACCCTAACCCTAGGTCCCATCCTCACCCTAACAGTCTCTCTAACCCTAGCCCTCAACATAACCCTAACCCTAGGTACAATCCTAACCCTAACCGTCTCTCTAACCCTAGCCCTCAACCTAACCCTAATCCGAGGTCCAATCCTAACTCTAACCGTCTCTCTAACCCTTGCCCCCAACCTAACCCTAACCCTAGGTCCAATCCTAACCCTAACCATCCCTCTGACCCTAACCCTCAACATAACCCTAACCCTACGTCCAATCTTAACCCTAACCGTCTCTCTAACCTTAGTCCTCTACATAACCCTAACCCTACGTCCGATCCTAACCCTAACAGTCTCTCTACCCTAGTCCTCAACCTAACGCTAACCCTAGGTCCAATCCTAACCCTAACCGTCTCTCTAACCCTTGCCCTCAACCTAACCCTAACTCTAGGTCCAATCCTAACCCTAACCGTCTCTCTAACCCTAGCCCTCAACATAACCCTAACCCTAGGTCCAATCCTATCCCTAACCCTCTCTCTAACCCTAGCCCTCAACATAACCCTAACCCTAGGTCCAATCCTAACCCTAACCGTCTCTCTAACCCTAGCCCTCAACATAACTCTAACCCTAGGTCCATCCTGACCCTAACCGTCTCTCTAACCCTAGCCCTCAACCTAAACCTAACCATAGGTCCAATCCTAACCCTAACCGTCTCTCTAACCCTAGCCCTCAACCTAACACTAACCCTAGGTCCAATCCTAACCCTAAAGTCTCTCTAACCGTAGCCCTCAACATAAACCTAACCCTAGGTCCAATCCTAACCCAACCCGTCTCTGTAACCCTAGCCCTCAACATAACCCTAACCCTAGGTCCAATCCTAACCCTAACAGTCCCTCTAAACTTAGCCCTCAACCTAACCCTAACCCTAGGTCCAATCCTCACCCTAACCGTCTCTCTAACCCTAGCCCTCAACCTAACCCTAACCCTAGGTACAATCCTAACCCTAAGCATCTCTCTAAACCTAGCCTTCAACATAACCCTAACCGTAGGTCCAATCCTAATCCTAACCGTCTCTCTAACCCTAGCCCTCAACCTAACCCTAACCCTAGGTCCAATCTTAACCCTAACCGTCTCTCTAACCCTAGCTGTCAACATAACCCTAACCCTAGGTCCAATCTTAACCCTAACCGTCTCTCTAACCCTAGCTGTCAACATAACCCTAACCCTAGGTCCAATCCTAATCCCAAACCGTCTCTGTAACCCTAGCCCTCAACATAACCCTAACCCTAGGTCCAATCCTAACCTTCACCGTCGCACTAACCCTAGCCCTCAACATAACCCTAACCCTAGGTTCAATCCTAACCCTAACCGAATCTCTGACCCTAGCCCTCAACATAACCCTAACCCTAGGTCTATTCCTCACCCTAACCGTCTCTCTAACCCTAGCCCTCAACATAAACCTAACCCTAGGTCCAATCCTCACCCTACCCGTCTCTCTAACCCTAGCCCTCAACATGACCCAAACCCTAGGTCCAATCCTAACCCAAACCGTCTCTCTAACCCTAGCCCTCAACATTACCCTAACCCCAGGTCCAAAGCTAACCCTAACCGTCGCTCTTACCCTAGCCCTCAACATAACCCTAACCCTAGGTCCAATCCTAAACCTAACCGTCTCTCTGACACTAGCCCTCAACATAACCCTAACCCTAGGTCCAATCCTCGCCCTAACCGTCTCTCTAAACCTAGGCCTCAACATAACCCTAACCCTAGGTACAATCCTAACCCTAACCGTCTCTCTAACCCTAGCCCTCAACATAACCCTAATCCTAGGTCCAATCCACACCCTAACCGTCTCTCTAACCCTAACCCTCAACATAACCCTAACACTAGGTCCAATCCTAACCCTAACCGTCTCTCTAAGCCTAGACCTCCACCTAACCCTAACCCTAGGTCCAATCATAACCGTAACCGTCTCTCTGACACTAGCCCTCAGCATAACCCTAACCCTAGGTCCAATCCTAACCCTAACTGTCTGGCTAACCCTCGCACTCAACATAACCCTAACCCTAGGTGCAATCCTAAGCCTAACCGTCTCTCAAACCCTAGCCCTCAACATAACCCTAACCCTAGGTCCAATCCTAACACTAACCGTCCCTCTAAAACTAGCCTTCAATATAACCCTAACCCTACGTCCAATCCTAACCCTAACCGTCTCTCTAACCCTAGCCCTCAACATAACCCTAACCCTAGGTCCAATCCTAACCCTAACTGTCTGTCTAACCCTAGCCCTCAACATAACCCTAACCCTCGGTCCAATCCTAACGCTAATCATCTCTCTAACCCTAGCCCTCAACATAACCCTAACCCTAGGTCCAATCCTAACCCTATCCGTCTCTCTAACTCTAGCCCTCAACATAACCCTAACCCTAGGACCAATCCTAACCCTAACCGTCTCTCTAAACCTAGCCCTCAACCTAACCCTAACCCTAGGTCTAATCCTAACCCTAACCGTTGCTCTAACCCTAGCCCTCAACATAACGCTAACCCTAGGTCCAATCCTAACTCTAACCGTCTCTCTAACCCTTGCCCTCAACATAACCCTAACCCTAGGTCCAATCCTCACCCTAACCGTCTCTCTAGCCCTAGCCCTCAACCTAACGCTAACCCTAGGTCCAATCCTAACCCAAACCGTCTCTCTAACCCTAGACCTCAACATAAACCTAAACCTAGGTCCAATCCTAACCCTAACCGTCGCTCTAACCCTAGAACTCCACATAACCCTAATCATAGGTCCAATCCTAACCCTAACCGTCTCTCTGACCCTAGCCCTCAACATAACCCTAACCCTAGGTCCAATCCTCACCCTAACCGTCTCTCTAACCCTAACCCTCAACATAACCCTAACCCTAGGTCCAATCCTAACCCTAACCGTCCCTGTAACCCTAGCCCTCAACATAACCCTAACCCTAGGTCCAATCCTAACCCTATCCGTGTCTCTAACTCTAGCCCTCAACATAACCCTAACCCTAGGTCCAATCCTAACGCTAACCGTCCCTGTAAACCTAGCCCTCAACATAACCCTAACCCTAGTTCCAATCCTAACCCTATCCGTGTCTCTAACTCTAGCCCTCAACATAACCCTAACCCTAGGTCCAATCCTCACCCTAACCGTCTCTCTAACCCTAACCCTCAACATAACCCTAACCCTAGGTCCAATCCTAACCCTAACCGTCCCTGTAACCCTAGCCCTCAACATAACCCTAACCCTAGGTCCAATCCTAACCCTATCCGTGTCTCTAACCCTAGCCCTCAACATAGCCTTAACCTTAGGTCCAATCCTAACCCTAACCGTCTCTCGAACCCTAGCCCTCAACATAACCCTAACCCTAGGTCCAATCCTAACCCAAACCGTCTCTCTATCCCTAGCCCTCAACATAACCCTAACCCTAGGTCCAATCCTAACCCTATCCGTGTCTCTAACCCTAGCCCTCAACATAGCCTTAACCTTAGGTCCAATCCTAACCCTAACCGTCTCTCTAACCCTAGCCCTCAGCATAACCCTAACCCTAGGTCAAATCCTAAACCTAACTGTCTGTCTAAGCCTAGCCCTCAACATAACCCTAACCCTAGGTCCAATCCTAACCCAAACCGTCTCTCTATCCCTAGCCCTCAACATAACCCTAACCCTAGGTCCAATCCTAACCCTAACCATCTCTCTAACCCTAGCCCTCAACGTAACCTTAACCCTAGGTCCAATCCTAACCCTAACCCTCTCTCTAACCCTAGCCCTCAACATAACCCGAACCCTAGGTCCAATCCTAACCCTAACCGTCTCTCTAACCCTAGCCCTCAACGTAACCCGAACCCTATGTCCAATCCTAACCCTAACCGTCTCTCTATCCCTAGCCCACAACATAACCCTAACCCTAGGTCCAATCCTCACCCTAACCGTCTCCCTAACCGTAGCCCTCAACCTAACCCTAACCCTAGGTCCAATCCTAACCCTAACCCTCTCTCTAACCCTAGCCCTCAACATAACCCTAACCTTAGGTCCAATCCTAACCCTAACCGTTTCTCTAACCCTAGCCCTCAACATAACTCTAACCCTAGGTCCAATCCTAACCCTAACCGTCTCTCTAACCCTAGCACTGAACCTCACCCTAACCCTAGGTCCAATCCTAACCCTAACCGTCTCTCTAACCCTAGCCCTAAACCTAACCCTAACCCTAGGTACAATCCTAACCCTAAGCATCTCTCTAACCCTAGCCTTCAACATAATCCTAACCCTAGGTCCAATCCTAACCCTAACAGTCTTTCTAACCCTAGCCCTCAACATAACCCTAACCCTACCTCCAATCCTCACCCTAACCGTCTCTCTAACCCTAGCCCTCAACATAACCCCAACCCTAGGTCCAATCCTCACCCTAACCATCTCTCTAACTCTAGCCCTCAACATAACCCTAACCCTAGGTCCAATTCTAACCCTAACTTTCTCTCTAACCCTAGCCCTCAACATAACCCTAACCCTAGGTCCAATCCTAACCCTAACCGTCTCTCTAACCCTAGCCCTCAACATAACCCGAACCCTAGGTCCAATTCTCACCCTAACCGTCTCTCTAACCCTAGCCCTCAACATAACCCTAACCCTAGGTCCAATCCTCACCCTAACAGTCTCTCTAACCCTAGCCCTCAACATAACCCTAACCCTAGGTACAATCCTAACCCTAACCGTCTCTCTAACCCTAGCCCTCAACCTAACCCTAATCCGAGGTCCAATCCTAACTCTAACCGTCTCTCTAACCCTTGCCCTCAACCTAACCCTAACCCTAGGTCCAATCCTAACCCTAACCATCTCTCTGACCCTAACCCTCAACATAACCCTAACCCTACGTCCAATCTTAACCCTAACCGTCTCTCTAACGTTAGTCCTCTACATAAACCTAACCCTACGTCCAATCCTAACCCTAACAGTCTCTCTACCCTAGCCCTCAACCTAACGCTAACCCTAGGTCCAATCCTAACCCTAACCGTCTCTCTAACCCTTGCCCTCAACCTAACCCTAACCCTAGGTCCAATCCTAACCCTAACCGTCTCTCTAACCCTAGCCCTCAACATAACCCTAACCCTAGGTCCAATCCTATCCCTAACCCACTCTCTCTCCCTAGCCCTCAACATAACCCTAACCCTAGGTCCAATCCTAACCCTAACCGTCTCTCTAACCCTAGCCCTCAACATAACTCTAACCCTAGGTCCATCCTAACCCTAACCGTCTCTCTAAACCTAGCCCTCAACCTAAACCTAACCATAGGTCCAATCCTAACCCTAACCGTCTCTCTAACCCTAGCCCTCAACCTAACCCTAACCCTAGGTCCAATCCTAACCCTAAAGTCTCTCTAACCGTAGCCCTCAACATAAACGTAACCCTAGGTCCAATCCTAACCCAACCCGTCTCTGTAACCCTAGCCCTCAACATAACCCTAACCCTAGGTCCAATCCTAACCCTAACAGTCCCTCTAAACTTAGCCCTCAACCTAACCCTAACCCTAGGTCCAATCCTCACCCTAACCGTCTCTCTAACCCTAGCCCTCAACCTAACCCTAACCCTAGGTACAATCCTAACCCTAAGCATCTCTCTAAACCTAGCCTTCAACATAACCCTAACCGTAGGTCCAATCCTAATCCTAACCGTCTCTCTAACCCTAGCCCTCAACATAACCCTAACCCTAGTTCCAATCCTCACCCTAACCGTCTCTCTAACCCTAGCCCTCAACATAACCCTAACCCTAAGTCCAATCCTAACCCTAACAGTCTCGCTAACCCTAGCCCTCAACATAACCCTAAACCTAGGTCCAATCCTAACCCAAACCGTTTCTCTATCCCTAGCCCTCAACATAACCCTAACCCTAGGTCCAATCCTAACCATAACCATCTCTCTAATCCTAGCCCTCAACATAATCTTAACCCTAGGTGCAATCCTAACCCTAACCCTCTCTCTAACCCTAGCCCTCAACATAACCCGAACCCTAGGTCCAATCCTAACCCTAACCGTCTCTCTAACCCTAGCCCTCAACGTAACCCGAACCCTATGTCCAATCCTAACCCTAACCGTCTCTCTATCCCTAGCCCACAACATAACCCTAACCCTAGGTCCAATCCTCACCCTAACCGTCTCCCTAACCGTAACCCTCAACCTAACCCTAACCCTAGGTCCAATCCTAACCCTAACCCTCTCTCTAACCCTAGCCCTCAACATAACCCTAACCCTAGGTCCAATCCTAACCCTAACCGTCTCTCTAATCCTAGCCCTCAACATAACTCTAACCCTGGGTCCAATCCTAACCCTAACCGTCTCTCTAAACCTAGCACTGAACCTCACCCTAATCCTAGGTCCAATCCTAACCCTAACCGTCTCTCTAACCCTAGCCCTCAACCTAACCCTAACCCTAGGTACAATCCTAACCCTAAGCATCTCTCTAACCCTAGCCTTCAACATAATCCTAACCCTAGGTCCAATCCTAACCCTAACCGTCTTTCTAACCCTAGCCCTCAACATAACCCTAACCCTACTTCCAATCCTCACCCTAACCGTCTCTCTAACCCTAGCCCTCAACATAACCCTAACCCTAGGTCCAATCCTCACCCTAACCATCTCTCTAACTCTAGCCCTCAACATAACCCTAACCCTAGGTCCAATCCTAACCCTAACCTTCTCTCTAACCCTAGCCCTCAACATAACACGAACCCTAGGTACAATTCTCACCCTAACCGTCTCTCTAACCCTAGCCCTCAACATAACCCTAACCCTAGGTCCAATCCTCACCCTAACAGTCTCTCTAACCCTAGCCCTCAACATAACCCTAACCCTAGGTACAATCCTAACCCTAACCGTCTCTCTAACCCTAGCCCTCAACCTAACCCTAATCCGAGGTCCAATCCTAACTCTAACCGTCTCTCTAACCCTTGCCCTCAACCTAACCCTAACCCTAGGTCCAATCCTAACCCTAACCATCTCTCTGACCCTAACCCTCAACATAACCCTAACCCTACGTCCAATCTTAACCCTAACCGTCTCTCTAACCTTAGTCCTCTACATAACCGTAACCCTAGGTCCAATCCTAACCCTATCCGTCTCTCTAACCCTAGCCCTCAACATAACTCTAACCCTAGGTCCATCCTAACCCTAACCGTCTCTCTAACCCTAGCCCTCAACCTAAACCTAACCATAGGTCCAATCCTAACCCTAACCGTCTCTCTAACCCTAGCCCTCAACCTAACCCTAACCCTAGGTCCAATCCTAACCCTAAAGTCTCTCTAACCGTAGCCCTCAACATAAACCTAACCCTAGGTCCAATCCTAACCCAACCCGTCTCTGTAACCCTAGCCCTCAACATAACCCTAACCCTAAGTCCAATACTAACCCTAACAGTCCCTCTAAACTTAGCCCTCAACCTAACCCTAACCCTAGGTCCAATCCTCACCCTAACCGTCTCTCTAACCCTAGCCCTCAACCTAACCCTAACCCTAGGTACAATCCTAACCCTAAGCATCTCTCTAAACCTAGCCTTCAACATAACCCTAACCGTAGGTCCAATCCTAATCCTAACCGTCTCTCTAACCCTAGCCCTCAACATAACCCTAACCCTAAGTCCAATCCTAACCCTAACCGTCTCGCTAACCCTAGCCCTCAACATAACCCTAACCCCAGGTCCAATCCTAACCCAAACCGTTTCTCTATCCCTAGCCCTCAACATAACCCTAACCCTAGGTCCAATCCTAACCCTAACCATCTCTCTAACCCTAGCCCTCAACATAATCTTAACCCTAGGTGCAATCCTAACCCTAACGCTCTCTCTAACCCTAGCCCTCAACATAACCCGAACCCTAGGTCCAATCCTAACCCTAACCGTCTCTCTAACCCTAGCCCTCAACGTAACCCGAACCCTATGTCCAATCCTAACCCTAACCGTCTCTCTATCCCTAGCCCAAAACATAACCCTAACCCGAGGTCCAATCCTCACCCTAACCGTCTCCCTAACCGTAGCCCTCAACCTAACCCTAACCCTAGGTCCAATCCTAACCCTAACCCTCTCTCTAACCCTAGCCCTCAACATAACCCTAACCCTAGGTCCAATCCTAACCCTAACCGCCTCTCTAACCTTGGCCCTCAACATAACTCTAACCCTAGGTCCAATCCTAACCCTAACCGTCTCTCTAAACCTAGCACTGAACGTCACCCTAACCCTAGGTCCAATCCTAACCCTAACCGTCTCTCTAACCCTAGCCCTCAACCTAACCCTAACCCTAGGTACAATCCTAACCCTAAGCATCTCTCTAACCCTAGCCTTCAACATAATCCTAACCCTAGGTCCAATCCTAACCCTAACCGTCTTTCTAACCCTAGCCCTCAACATAACCCTAACCCTACTTCCAATCCTCACCCTAACCGTCTCTCTAAACCTAGCCCTCAACATAACCCTAACCCTAGGTCCAATCCTCACCCTAACCATCTCTCTAACTCTAGCCCTCAACATAACCCTAACCCTAGGTCCAATCCTAACCCTAATCTTCTCTCTAACCCTAGCCCTCAACATAACCCTAACCCTAGGTCTAATCCTAACCCTAACCGTCTCTCTAACCCTAGCCCTCAACATAACCCGAACCCTAGGTCCAATTCTCACCCTAACCGTCTCTCTAACCCTAGCCCTCAACATAACCCTAACCCTAGGTCCAATCCTCACCCTAACAGTCTCTCTAACCCTAGCCCTCAACATAACCCTAACCCTAGGTACAATCCTAACCCTAACCGTCTCTCTAACCCTAGCCCTCAACATAACCCTAACCCGAGGTCCAATCCTTACTCTAACCGTCTCTCTAACCCTTGCCCTCAACCTAACCCTAACCCTAGGTCCAATCCTAACCCTAAGCATCTCTCTGACCCTAACCCTCAACACAACCCTAACCCTACGTCCACTCTTAACCCTAACCGTCTCTCTAAACTTAGTCCTCTACATAACCCTAACCCTACGTCCAATCCTAACCCTAACAGTCTCTCTAACCCTAGCCCTCAACCTAACGCTAACCCTAGGTCCAATCCTAAACCTAACCGTCTCTCTAACCCTTGCCCTCAACCTAACCCTAACCCTAGGTCCAATCCTAACCCTAACCGTCTCTCTAACCCTAGCCCTCAACATAACCCTAACCCTAGGTCCAATCCTATCCCTAACCCTCTCTCTAACCCTAGCCCTCAACATAACCCTAACCCTAGGTCCAATCCTAACCCTAACCGTCTCTCTAACCCTAGCCCTCAACATAACTCTAACCCTAGGTCCAATCCTAACCCAACCCGTCTCTGTAACCCTAGCCCTCAACATAACCCTAACCCTAGGTCCAATCCTAACCCTAACAGTCCCTCTAAACTTAGCCCTCAACCTAACGCTAACCCTAGATCCAATCCTCACCCTAACCGTCTCTCTAACCCTAGCCCTCAACCTAACCCTAACCCTAGGTACAATCCTAACCCTAAGCATCTCTCTATCCCTAGCCCTCTACATTACCCTAACCCTAGGTCCAATCCTAACCCTAACCGTCTCTCTAACCCTAGCCCTCAACATAACCTTAACCGTAGGTCGAATCCTAACCCTAACCCTCTCTCTAAACCTAGCCCTCAACATAACCCGAACCCTAGGTCCAATCCTAACCCTAACCGTCCCTCTAATCCTAGCCCTCAACGTAACCCGAACCCTATGTCCAATCCTAACCCTAACCGTCTCTCTATCCCTAGCCCACAACATAACCCTAACCCTAGGTCCAATCCTCACCCTAACCGTCCCCTAACCGTAGCCCTCAACCTAACCCTAACCCTAGGTCCAATCCTAACCCTAACCCTCTCTCTAACCCTGGCCCTCAACATAACCCTAACCCTAGGTCCAATCCTAACCCTAACCGTCTCTCTAACCCTAGCCCTCAACATAACTCTAACCCTAGGTCCAATCCTCACCCTAACCGTCTCTCTAAACCTAGCCCTCAACCTAACCCTAACCCTAGGTACAATCCTAACCCTAAGCATCTCTCTAACCCTAGCCTTCAACATAATCCTAACCCTAGGTCCAATCCTAACCCTATCCGTCTTTCTAACCCTAGCCCTCAACATAACCCTAACCCTACTTCCAATCCTCACCCTAACCGTCTCTCTAACCCTAGCCCTCAACATAACCCTAACCCTAGGTCCAATCCTCACCCTAACAGTCTCTCTAACCCTAGCCCTCAACATAACCCTAACCCTAGGTACAATCCTAACCCTAACCGTCTCTCTAACCCTAGCCCTCAACCTAACCCTAACCCGAGGTCCAATCCTAACTCTAACCGTCTCTCTAAACCTTGCCCTCAACCTAACCCTAACCCTAGGTCCAATCCTAACCCTAAGCATCTCCCTGACCCTAACCCTCAACATAACCCTAACCCTACGTCCAATCTTAACCCTAACCGTCTCTCTAACCTTAGCCCTCTACATAACCCTAACGCTACGTCCAATCCTAACCCTAACAGTCTCTCTAACCCTAGCCCTCAACCTAACCCTAACCCTAGGTCCAATCCTAACCCTAACCGTCTCTCTAACCCTTGCCCTCAACCTAACCCTAACGCTAGGTCCAATCCTAACCCTAACCGACTCTCTAACCCTAGCCCTCAACATAACCCGAACCCTAGGTCGAATCCTAACCCTAACCGTCTCTCTAATCCTAGCCCTCAACATAACCCTAACCCTAGGTCCAATCCTAACCCTAACCCTCTCTCTAACCCTAGCCCTCAACATAACCCTAACCCTAGGTCCAATCCTAACCCTAACCGTCTCTCTAACCCTAGCCCTCAACATAACTCTAACCCTAGGTCCATCCTAACCCTAACCGTCTCTCTAACCCTAGCCCTCAACCTAACCCTAACCATAGGTCCAATCCTAACCCTAACCGTCTCACTTAGCCTTGCCCTCAACCTAACCCTAACCCTAGGTCCAATCCTAACCCTAAGCGTCTCTCTAACCCTAACCCTCAACATAACCCTAGCCCTAGGTCCAATCCTAATCCAAACCGTCTCTGTAACCCTAGCCCTCAACATAACCCTAACCCTAGGTCCAATCATAACCCTAACAGACTCTCTAACCTTAGACCTCAACATAACGCTAACCCTAGGTCCTATCCTAACCCAAACGATCTCTCTAACCCTGGCCCTCAACATAACCCTAACCCTAAGTCCAATCCTAACCCTAACCCTCTCTCTAACCCTAGGCCTCAACATAACCCTAACCCTAGGTCCAATCCTCACCCTAACCGTCTCTCTAACCCTAGCCCTCAACATAACCCTAACCCTAGGTCCAATCCTAAGCCTAAGAATCTCTCTAACCCTAGCCCTCAACATAACCCTAACCCTAGGTCCAATCCTATCCCTAACCGTCTCTCTAACCCTAGCCCTCAACATAACCCTAACCCTAGGTCCAATCCTAACCCTAACCGTCTCTCTAACCCTAGCCCTCAACCTAACCCAAACCCTAGGTCCAATCCTATCCCTAACCTTCTCTCTAACCCTAGCCCTCAACATAACCTTAACCCTAGGTCCAATCCTCACCCTAACCGTCTCTCTAACCCTAGCCCTCCACATAACCCTAACCCTAGGTCCAATCCTAACCCTAACTGTCTCTCTAACCCTAGCCCTCAACATTACCCGAACCCTAGGTCCAATCCTAACCCTAACCATCTCTCTAATCCTAGCCCACAACATAACACTAACCCTAGGTCCAATCCTATCCCTAACCCTCTCTCTAACCCTAGCCCTCAACATAACCCTAACCCTAGGTCCAATCCTAACCCTAACCGTCTCTCTAACCCTAGCCCTCAACATAACTCTAACCCTAGGTCCATCCTTACCCTAACCGTCTCTCTAACCCTAGCCCTCAACCTAAACCTAACCATAGGTCCAATCCTAACCCTAACCGTCTCTCTAACCCTAGCCCTCAACCTAACCCTAACCCTAGGTCCAATCCTAACCCTAAAGTCTCTCTAACCGTAGCCCTCAACATAACCCTAAACCTAGGTCCAATCCTAACCCAACCCGTCTCTGTAACCCTAGCCCTCAACATAACCCTAACCCTAGGTCCAATCCTAACCGTAACAGTCCCTCTAAACTTAGCCCTCAACCTAACCCTAACCCTAGGTCCAATCCTCACCCTAACCATCTCTCTAACCCTAGCCCTCAACCTAACCCTAACCCTAGGTACAATCCTAACCCTAAGCATCTCTCTAACCCTAGCCTTCAACATAACCCTAACCGTAGGTCCAATCCTAATCCTAACCGTCTCTCTAACCCTAGCCCTCAACATAACCCTAACCCTAGTTCCAATCCTCACCCTAACCGTCTCTCTAACCCTAGCCCTCAACATAACCCTAACCCTAAGTCCAATCCTAACCCTAACCGTCTCGCTAACCCTAGCCCTCAACATAACCCTAACCCTAGGTCCAATCCTAACCCAAACCGTCTCTCTATCCCTAGCCCTCAACATAACCCTAACCCTAGGTCCAATCCTAACCCTAACCATCTCTCTAACCCTAGCCCTCAACATAACCTTAACCCTAAGTCCAATCCTAACCCTAAACCTCTCTCTAACCCTAGCCCTCAACATAACGCGAACCCTAGGTCCAATCCTAACCCTAACCGTCTCTCTAACCCTAGCCCTCAACGTAACCCGAACCCTATGTCCAATCCTAACCCTGACCGTCTCTCTATCCCTAGCCCACAACATAACCCTAACCCTAGGTCCAATCCTCACCCTAACCGTCTCCCTAACCATAGCCCTCAACCTAACCCTAACCCTAGGTCCAATCCTAACCCTAACCCTCTCTCTAACCCTAGCCCTCAACATAACCCTAACCCTAGGTCCAATCCTAACCCTAACCGTCTCTCTAACCCTAGCCCTCAACATAACTCTAACCCTAGGTCCAATCCTAACCCTAACCGTCTCTCTAACCCTAGCACTGAACCTCACCCTAACCCTAGGTCCAATCCTAACCCTAACCGTCTCTCTAACCCTAGCCCTCAACCTAACCCTAACCCTAGGTACAATCCTAACCCTAAGCATCTCTCTAACCCTAGCCGTCAACATAATCCTAACCCTAGGTACAATCCTAACCCTAACCGTCTTTCTAACCCTAGCCCTCAACATAACCCTAACCCTACTTCCAATCCTCACCCTAACCGTATCTCTAACCCTAGCCCTCAACATAACCCTAACCCTAGGTCCAATCCTCACCCTAACCATCTCTCTAACTCTAGCCCTCAACATAACCCTAACCCTAGGTCCAATCCTAACCCTAACCTTCTCTCTAACCCTAGCCCTCAACATAACCCTAACCCTAGGTCCAATCCTAACCCTAACCGTCTCTCTAACCCTAGCCCTCAACATAACCCGAACCCTAGGTCCAATTCTCACCCTAACCGTCTCTCTAACCCTAGCCCTCAACATAACCCTAACCCTAGGTCCAATCCTCACCCTAACAGTCTCTCTAACCCTAGCCCTCAACATAACCCTAACCCTAGGTACAATCCTAACCCTAACCGTCTCTCTAACCCTAGCCCTCAACCTAACCCTAACCCGAGGTCCAATCCTAACTCTAACCGTCTCTCTAACCCTTGCCCTCAACCTAACCCTAACCCTAGGTCCAATCCTAACCCTAACCATCTCTCTGACCCTAACCCTCAACATAACCCTAACCCTACGTCCAATCTTAACCCTAACCGTCTCTCTAACCTTAGTCCTCTACATAACCCTAACCCTACGTCCAATCCTAACCCTAACCGTCTCTCTAACCCTAGCCCTCAACATAACCCTAACCCTAGGTACAATCCTAACCCTAACAGTCTCTCTAACCCTAGCCCTCAACCTAACCCTAACCCGAGGTCCAATCCTAACTCTAACCGTCTCTCTAACCCTTGCCCTCAACCTAACCCTAACCCTAGGTCCAATCCTAACCCTAAGCATCTCTCTGACCCTAACCCTCAACACAACCCTAACCCTACGTCCAATCTTAACCCTAACCGTCTCTCTAACCTTAGTCCTCTACATAACCCTAACCCTACGTCCAATCCTAACCCTAACAGTCTCTCTAACCCTAGCCCTCAAACTAACGCTAACCCTAGGTCCAATCCTAACCCTAACCGTCTCTCTAACCCTTGCCCTCAACCTAACCCTAACCCTAGGTCCAATCCTATCCCTAACCCTCTCTCTAACCCTAGCCCTCAACATAACCCTAACCCTAGGTCCAATCCTAACCCTAACCGTCTCTCTAACCCTAGCCCTCAACATAACCCTAACCCTAGGTCCAATCCTAACCCTAACCGTCTCTCTAACCCTAGCCCTCAACATAACCCTAACCCTAGGTCCAATCCTATCCCTAACCCTCTCTCTAACCCTAGCCCTCAACATAACCCTAACCCTAGGTCCAATCCTAACCCTAACCGTCTCTCTAACCCTAGCCCTCAACATAACTCTAACCTTAGGTCCAATCCTAACCCAACCCGTCTCTGTAACCCTAGCCCTCAACATAACCCTAACCCTAGGTCCAATCCTAACCCTAACAGTCCCTCTAAACTTAGCCCTCAACCTAACGCTAACCCTAGGTCCAATCCTCACCCTAACCGTCTCTCTAACCCTAGCCCTCAACCTAACCCTAACCCTAGGTCCAATCCTCACCCTAACCGTCTCCCTAACCGTAGCCCTCAACCTAACCCTAACCCTAGGTCCAATCCTAACCCTAACCCTCTCTCTAACCCTGGCCCTCAACATAACCCTAACCCTAGGTCCAATCCTAACCCTAACCGTCTCTCTAACCCTAGCCCTCAACATAACTCTAACCCTAGGTCCAATCCTCACCCTAACCGTCTCTCTAACCCTAGCCCTCAACCTAACCCTAACCCTAGGTACAATCCTAACCCTAAGCATCTCTCTAACCCTAGCCTTCAACATAATCCTAACCCTAGGTCCAATCCTAACCCTATCCGTCTTTCTAACCCTAGCCCTCAACATAACCCTAACCCTACTTCCAATCCTCACCCTAACCGTCTCTCTAACCCTAGCCCTCAACATAACCCTAACCCTAGGTCCAATCCTCACCCTAACCATCTCTCTAACTCTAGCCCTCAACATAACCCTAACCCTAGGTCCAATCCTAACCCTAACCTTCTCTCTAACCCTAGCCCTCAACATAACCCTAACCCTAGGTCCAATCCTAACCCTAACCGTCTCTCTAACCCTAGCCCTCAACATAACCCGAACCCTAGGTCCAATTCTCACCCTAACCGTCTCTCTAACCCTAGCCCTCAACATAACCCTAACCCTAGGTCCAATCCTCACCCTAACAGTCTCTCTAACCCTAGCCCTCAACATAACCCTAACTTTAGGTACAATCCTAACCCTAAACGTCTCTCTAACCCTAGCCCTCAACCTAACCCTAACCCGAGGTCCAATCCTAACTCTAACCGTCTCTCTAAACCTTGCCCTCAACCTAACCCTAACCCTAGGTCCAATCCTAACCCTAAGCATCTCCCTGACCCTAACCCTCAACATAACCCTAACCCTACGTCCAATCTTAACCCTAACCGTCTCTCTAACCTTAGCCCTCTACATAACCCTAACGCTACGTCCAATCCTAACCCTAACATTCTCTCTAACCCTAGCCCTCAACCTAACCCTAACCCTAGGTCCAATCCTAACCCTAACCGTCTCTCTAACCCTAGCCCTCAACATAACACTAACCCTAGGTCCAATCCTAACCCTAACCCTCTCTCTAACCCTAGCCCTCAACATAACCCTAACTCTAGGTCCAATCCTAACCCTAACCGTCTCTCTAACCCTAGCCCTCAACATAACTCTAACCCTAGGTCCATCCTAACCCTAACCGTCTCTCTAACCCTAGCCCTCAACCTAACCCTAACCATAGGTCCAATCCTAACCCTAAGCGTCTCTCTAACCCTAACCCTCAACATAACCCTAGCCCTAGGTCCAATCCTAATCCAAACCGTCTCTGTAACCCTAGCCCTCAACATAACCCTAACCCTAGGTCCAATCCTAACCCTAACAGACTCTCTAACCTTAGCCCTCAACATAACGCTAACCCTAGGTCCTATCCTAACCCAAACGATCTCTCTAACCCTGGCCCTCAACATAACCCTAACCCTAAGTCCAATCCTAACCCCGAACCCTCTCTCTAACCCTAGGCCTCAACATAACCCTAACCCTAGGTCCAATCCTCACCCTAACCGTCTCTCTAACCCTAGCCCTCAACATAACCCTAACCCTAGGTCCAATCCTAAGCCTAAGAATCTCTCTAACCCTAGCCGTCAACATAACCCTAACCCTAGGTCCAATCCTATCCCTAACCGTCTCTCTAACCCTAGCCCTCAACATAACCCTAATCCTAGGTCCAAACCTAACCCTAACCGTCTCTCTAACCCTAGCCCTCAACCTAACCCTAACCCTAGTTCCAATCCTAAGCCTAAGCATCTCTCTAACCCTAGCCCTCAACATAACCCTAACCCTAGGTCCAATCCTATCCCTAACCGTCTCTCTAACCCTAGCCCTCAACATAACCCTAACCCTAGGTCCAATCCTCACCCTAACAGTCTCTCTAACCCTAGCCCTCCACATAACCCTAACCCTAGGTCCAATCCTAACCCTAACTGTCTCTCTAACCCTAGCCCTCAACATAACCCGAACCCTAGGTCCTATACTAACCCTAACCATCTCTCTAATCCTAGCCCACAACATAACCCTAACCCTAGGTCCAATCCTATCCCTAACCCTCTCTCTAACCCTAGCCCTCAACATAACCCTAACCCTAGGTCCAATCCTAACCCTAACCGTCTCTCTAACCCTAGCCCTCAACATAACTCTAACCCTAGGTCCATCCTAACCCTAACCGTCTCTCTAACCCTAGCCCTCAACCTAAACCTATCCATAGGTCCAATCCTAACCCTAACCGTCTCTCTAACCCTAGCCCTCAACCTAACCCTAACCCTAGGTACAATCCTAACCCTAAGCATCTCTCTAACCCTAGCCTTCAACATAATCCTAACCCTAGGTCCAATCCTAACCCTAACCGTCTTTCTAACCCTAGCCCTCAACATAACCCTAACCCTACTTCCAATCCTCACCCTAACCGTCTCTCTAACCCTAGCCCTCAACATAACCCTAACCCTAGGTCCAATCCTCACCCTAACCATCTCTCTAACTCTAGCCCTCAACATAACCCTAACCCTAGGTCCAATCCTAACCCTAACCTTCTCTCTAACCCTAGCCCTCAACATAACCCGAACCCTAGGTACAATTCTCACCCTAACCGTCTCTCTAACCCTAGCCCTCAACATAACCCTAACCCTAGGTCCCATCCTCACCCTAACAGTCTCTCTAACCCTAGCCCTCAACATAACCCTAACCCTAGGTACAATCCTAACCCTAACCGTCTCTCTAACCCTAGCCCTCAACCTAACCCTAATCCGAGGTCCAATCCTAACTCTAACCGTCTCTCTAACCCTTGCCCCCAACCTAACCCTAACCCTAGGTCCAATCCTAACCCTAACCATCCCTCTGACCCTAACCCTCAACATAACCCTAACCCTACGTCCAATCTTAACCCTAACCGTCTCTCTAACCTTAGTCCTCTACATAACCCTAACCCTACGTCCGATCCTAACCCTAACAGTCTCTCTACCCTAGTCCTCAACCTAACGCTAACCCTAGGTCCAATCCTAACCCTAACAGTCTCTCTAACCCTTGCCCTCAACCTAACCCTAACTCTAGGTCCAATCCTAACCCTAACCGTCTCTCTAACCCTAGCCCTCAACATAACCCTAACCCTAGGTCCAATCCTATCCCTAACCCTCTCTCTAACCCTAGCCCTCAACATAACCCTAACCCTAGGTCCAATCCTAACCCTAACCGTCTCTCTAACCCTAGCCCTCAACATAACTCTAACCCTAGGTCCATCCTGACCCTAACCGTCTCTCTAACCCTAGCCCTCAACCTAAACCTAACCATAGGTCCAATCCTAACCCTAACCGTCTCTCTAACCCTAGCCCTCAACCTAACACTAACCCTAGGTCCAATCCTAACCCTAAAGTCTCTCTAACCGTAGCCCTCAACATAAACCTAACCCTAGGTCCAATCCTAACCCAACCCGTCTCTGTAACCCTAGCCCTCAACATAACCCTAACCCTAGGTCCAATCCTAACCCTAACAGTCCCTCTAAACTTAGCCCTCAACCTAACCCTAACCCTAGGTCCAATCCTCACCCTAACCGTCTCTCTAACCCTAGCCCTCAACCTAACCCTAACCCTAGGTACAATCCTAACCCTAAGCATCTCTCTAAACCTAGCCTTCAACATAACCCTAACCGTAGGTCCAATCCTAATCCTAACCGTCTCTCTAACCCTAGCCCTCAACCTAACCCTAACCCTAGGTCCAATCTTAACCCTAACCGTCTCTCTAACCCTAGCTGTCAACATAACCCTAACCCTAGGTCCAATCTTAACCCTAACCGTCTCTCTAACCCTAGCTGTCAACATAACCCTAACCCTAGGTCCAATCCTAATCCCAAACCGTCTCTGTAACCCTAGCCCTCAACATAACCCTAACCCTAGGTCCAATCCTAACCTTCACCGTCGCACTAACCCTAGCCCTCAACATAACCCTAACCCTAGGTTCAATCCTAACCCTAACCGAATCTCTGACCCTAGCCCTCAACATAACCCTAACCCTAGGTCTATTCCTCACCCTAACCGTCTCTCTAACCCTAGCCCTCAACATAAACCTAACCCTAGGTCCAATCCTCACCCTACCCGTCTCTCTAACCCTAGCCCTCAACATGACCCAAACCCTAGGTCCAATCCTAACCCAAACCGTCTCTCTAACCCTAGCCCTCAACATTACCCTAACCCCAGGTCCAAAGCTAACCCTAACCGTCGCTCTTACCCTAGCCCTCAACATAACCCTAACCCTAGGTCCAATCCTAAACCTAACCGTCTCTCTGACACTAGCCCTCAACATAACCCTAACCCTAGGTCCAATCCTCGCCCTAACCGTCTCTCTAAACCTAGGCCTCAACATAACCCTAACCCTAGGTACAATCCTAACCCTAACCGTCTCTCTAACCCTAGCCCTCAACATAACCCTAATCCTAGGTCCAATCCTCACCCTAACCGTCTCTCTAACCCTAACCCTCAACATAACCCTAACACTAGGTCCAATCCTAAACCTAACCGTCTCTCTAAGCCTAGACCTCCACCTAACCCTAACCCTAGGTCCAATCCTAACCGTAACCGTCTCTCTGACACTAGCCCTCAGCATAACCCTAACCCTAGGTCCAATCCTAACCCTAACTGTCTGTCTAACCCTCGCACTCAACATAACCCTAACCCTAGGTGCAATCCTAAGCCTAACCGTCTCTCAAACCCTAGCCCTCAACATAACCCTAACCCTAGGTCCAATCCTAACACTAACCGTCCCTCTAAAACTAGCCTTCAATATAACCCTAACCCTACGTCCAATCCTAACCCTAACCGTCTCTCTAACCCTAGCCCTCAACATAACCCTAACCCTAGGTCCAATCCTAACCCTAACTGTCTGTCTAACCCTAGCCCTCAACATAACCCTAACCCTCGGTCCAATCCTAACGCTAATCATCTCTCTAACCCTAGCCCTCAACATAACCCTAACCCTAGGTCCAATCCTAACCCTATCCGTCTCTCTAACTCTAGCCCTCAACATAACCCTAACCCTAGGACCAATCCTAACCCTAACCGTCTCTCTAAACCTAGCCCTCAACCTAACCCTAACCCTAGGTCTAATCCTAACCCTAACCGTTGCTCTAACCCTAGCCCTCAACATAACGCTAACCCTAGGTCCAATCCTAACTCTAACCGTCTCTCTAACCCTTGCCCTCAACATAACCCTAACCCTAGGTCCAATCCTCACCCTAACCGTCTCTCTAGCCCTAGCCCTCAACCTAACGCTAACCCTAGGTCCAATCCTAACCCAAACCGTCTCTCTAACCCTAGACCTCAACATAAACCTAACCCTAGGTCCAATCCTAACCCTAACCGTCGCTCTAACCCTAGAACTCCACATAACCCTAATCATAGGTCCAATCCTAACCCTAACCGTCTCTCTGACCCTAGCCCTCAACATAACCCTAACCCTAGGTCCAATCCTCACCCTAACCGTCTCTCTAACCCTAACCCTCAACATAACCCTAACCCTAGGTCCAATCCTAACCCTAACCGTCTCTGTAACCCTAGCCCTCAACATAACCCTAACCCTAGGTCCAATCCTAACCCTATCCGTGTCTCTAACTCTAGCCCTCAACATAACCCTAACCCTAGGTCCAATCCTAACGCTAACCGTCCCTGTAAACCTAGCCCTCAACATAACCCTAACCCTAGTTCCAATCCTAACCCTATCCGTGTCTCTAACTCTAGCCCTCAACATAACCCTAACCCTAGGTCCAATCCTCACCCTAACCGTCTCTCTAACCCTAACCCTCAACATAACCCTAACCCTAGGTCCAATCCTAACCCTAACCGTCCCTGTAACCCTAGCCCTCAACATAACCCTAACCCTAGGTCCAATCCTAACCCTATCCGTGTCTCTAACCCTAGCCCTCAACATAGCCTTAACCTTAGGTCCAATCCTAACCCTAACCGTCTCTCGAACCCTAGCCCTCAACATAACCCTAACCCTAGGTCCAATCCTAACCCAAACCGTCTCTCTATCCCTAGCCCTCAACATAACCCTAACCCTAGGTCCAATCCTAACCCTATCCGTGTCTCTAACCCTAGCCCTCAACATAGCCTTAACCTTAGGTCCAATCCTAACCCTAACCGTCTCTCTAACCCTAGCCCTCAGCATAACCCTAACCCTAGGTCAAATCCTAAACCTAACTGTCTGTCTAAGCCTAGCCCTCAACATAACCCTAACCCTAGGTCCAATCCTAACCCAAACCGTCTCTCTATCCCTAGCCCTCAACATAACCCTAACCCTAGGTCCAATCCTAACCCTAACCATCTCTCTAACCCTAGCCCTCAACGTAACCTTAACCCTAGGTCCAATCCTAACCCTAACCCTCTCTCTAACCCTAGCCCTCAACATAACCCGAACCCTAGGTCCAATCCTAACCCTAACCGTCTCTCTAACCCTAGCCCTCAACGTAACCCGAACCCTATGTCCAATCCTAACCCTAACCGTCTCTCTATCCCTAGCCCACAACATAACCCTAACCCTAGGTCCAATCCTCACCCTAACCGTCTCCCTAACCGTAGCCCTCAACCTAACCCTAACCCTAGGTCCAATCCTAACCCTAACCCTCTCTCTAACCCTAGCCCTCAACATAACCCTAACCTTAGGTCCAATCCTAACCCTAACCGTTTCTCTAACCCTAGCCCTCAACATAACTCTAACCCTAGGTCCAATCCTAACCCTAACCGTCTCTCTAACCCTAGCACTGAACCTCACCCTAACCCTAGGTCCAATCCTAACCCTAACCGTCTCTCTAACCCTAGCCCTAAACCTAACCCTAACCCTAGGTACAATCCTAACCCTAAGCATCTCTCTAACCCTAGCCTTCAACATAATCCTAACCCTAGGTCCAATCCTAACCCTAACAGTCTTTCTAACCCTAGCCCTCAACATAACCCTAACCCTACCTCCAATCCTCACCCTAACCGTCTCTCTAACCCTAGCCCTCAACATAACCCCAACCCTAGGTCCAATCCTCACCCTAACCATCTCTCTAACTCTAGCCCTCAACATAACCCTAACCCTAGGTCCAATTCTAACCCTAACTTTCTCTCTAACCCTAGCCCTCAACATAACCCTAACCCTAGGTCCAATCCTAACCCTAACCGTCTCTCTAACCCTAGCCCTCAACATAACCCGAACCCTAGGTCCAATTCTCACCCTAACCGTCTCTCTAACCCTAGCCCTCAACATAACCCTAACCCTAGGTCCAATCCTCACCCTAACAGTCTCTCTAACCCTAGCCCTCAACATAACCCTAACCCTAGGTACAATCCTAACCCTAACCGTCTCTCTAACCCTAGCCCTCAACCTAACCCTAATCCGAGGTCCAATCCTAACTCTAACCGTCTCTCTAACCCTTGCCCTCAACCTAACCCTAACCCTAGGTCCAATCCTAACCCTAACCATCTCTCTGACCCTAACCCTCAACATAACCCTAACCCTACGTCCAATCTTAACCCTAACCGTCTCTCTAACGTTAGTCCTCTACATAACCCTAACCCTACGTCCAATCCTAACCCTAACAGTCTCTCTACCCTAGCCCTCAACCTAACGCTAACCCTAGGTCCAATCCTAACCCTAACCGTCTCTCTAACCCTTGCCCTCAACCTAACCCTAACCCTAGGTCCAATCCTAACCCTAACCGTCTCTCTAACCCTAGCCCTCAACATAACCCTAACCCTAGGTCCAATCCTATCCCTAACCCACTCTCTCTCCCTAGCCCTCAACATAACCCTAACCCTAGGTCCAATCCTAACCCTAACCGTCTCTCTAACCCTAGCCCTCAACATAACTCTAACCCTAGGTCCATCCTAACCCTAACCGTCTCTCTAAACCTAGCCCTCAACCTAAACCTAACCATAGGTCCAATCCTAACCCTAACCGTCTCTCTAACCCTAGCCCTCATCCTAACCCTAACCCTAGGTCCAATCCTAACCCTAAAGTCTCTCTAACCGTAGCCCTCAACATAAACGTAACCCTAGGTCCAATCCTAACCCAACCCGTCTCTGTAACCCTAGCCCTCAACATAACCCTAACCCTAGGTCCAATCCTAACCCTAACAGTCCCTCTAAACTTAGCCCTCAACCTAACCCTAACCCTAGGTCCAATCCTCACCCTAACCGTCTCTCTAACCCTAGCCCTCAACCTAACCCTAACCCTAGGTACAATCCTAACCCTAAGCATCTCTCTAAACCTAGCCTTCAACATAACCCTAACCGTAGGTCCAATCCTAATCCTAACCGTCTCTCTAACCCTAGCCCTCAACATAACCCTAACCCTAGTTCCAATCCTCACCCTAACCGTCTCTCTAACCCTAGCCCTCAACATAACCCTAACCCTAAGTCCAATCCTAACCCTAACAGTCTCGCTAACCCTAGCCCTCAACATAACCCTAAACCTAGGTCCAATCCTAACCCAAACCGTTTCTCTATCCCTAGCCCTCAACATAACCCTAACCCTAGGTCCAATCCTAACCATAACCATCTCTCTAATCCTAGCCCTCAACATAATCTTAACCCTAGGTGCAATCCTAACCCTAACCCTCTCTCTAACCCTAGCCCTCAACATAACCCGAACCCTAGGTCCAATCCTAACCCTAACCGTCTCTCTAACCCTAGCCCTCAACGTAACCCGAACCCTATGTCCAATCCTAACCCTAACCGTCTCTCTATCCCTAGCCCACAACATAACCCTAACCCTAGGTCCAATCCTCACCCTAACCGTCTCCCTAACCGTAGCCCTCAACCTAACCCTAACCCTAGGTCCAATCCTAACCCTAACCCTCTCTCTAACCCTAGCCCTCAACATAACCCTAACCCTAGGTCCAATCCTAACCCTAACCGTCTCTCTAATCCTAGCCCTCAACATAACTCTAACCCTGGGTCCAATCCTAACCCTAACCGTCTCTCTAAACCTAGCACTGAACCTCACCCTAATCCTAGGTCCAATCCTAACCCTAACCGTCTCTCTAACCCTAGCCCTCAACCTAACCCTAACCCTAGGTACAATCCTAACCCTAAGCATCTCTCTAACCCTAGCCTTCAACATAATCCTAACCCTAGGTCCAATCCTAACCCTAACCGTCTTTCTAACCCTAGCCCTCAACATAACCCTAACCCTACTTCCAATCCTCACCCTAACCGTCTCTCTAACCCTAGCCCTCAACATAACCCTAACCCTAGGTCCAATCCTCACCCTAACCATCTCTCTAACTCTAGCCCTCAACATAACCCTAACCCTAGGTCCAATCCTAACCCTAACCTTCTCTCTAACCCTAGCCCTCAACATAACACGAACCCTAGGTACAATTCTCACCCTAACCGTCTCTCTAACCCTAGCCCTCAACATAACCCTAACCCTAGGTCCAATCCTCACCCTAACAGTCTCTCTAACCCTAGCCCTCAACATAACCCTAACCCTAGGTACAATCCTAACCCTAACCGTCTCTCTAACCCTAGCCCTCAACCTAACCCTAATCCGAGGTCCAATCCTAACTCTAACCGTCTCTCTAACCCTTGCCCTCAACCTAACCCTAACCCTAGGTCCAATCCTAACCCTAACCATCTCTCTGACCCTAACCCTCAACATAACCCTAACCCTACGTCCAATCTTAACCCTAACCGTCTCTCTAACCTTAGTCCTCTACATAACCCTAACCCTAGGTCCAATCCTAACCCTAACCGTCTCTCTAACCCTAGCCCTCAACATAACTCTAACCCTAGGTCCATCCTAACCCTAACCGTCTCTCTAACCCTAGCCCTCAACCTAAACCTAACCATAGGTCCAATCCTAACCCTAACCGTCTCTCTAACCCTAGCCCTCAACCTAACCCTAACCCTAGGTCCAATCCTAACCCTAAAGTCTCTCTAACCGTAGCCCTCAACATAAACCTAACCCTAGGTCCAATCCTAACCCAACCCGTCTCTGTAACCCTAGCCCTCAACATAACCCTAACCCTAAGTCCAATACTAACCCTAACAGTCCCTCTAAACTTAGCCCTCAACCTAACCCTAACCCTAGGTCCAATCCTCACCCTAACCGTCTCTCTAACCCTAGCCCTCAACCTAACCCTAACCCTAGGTACAATCCTAACCCTAAGCATCTCTCTAAACCTAGCCTTCAACATAACCCTAACCGTAGGTCCAATCCTAATCCTAACCGTCTCTCTAACCCTAGCCCTCAACATAACCCTAACCCTAAGTCCAATCCTAACCCTAACCGTCTCGCTAACCCTAGCCCTCAACATAACCCTAACCCCAGGTCCAATCCTAACCCAAACCGTTTCTCTATCCCTAGCCCTCAACATAACCCTAACCCTAGGTCCAATCCTAACCCTAACCATCTCTCTAACCCTAGCCCTCAACATAATCTTAACCCTAGGTGCAATCCTAACCCTAACGCTCTCTCTAACCCTAGCCCTCAACATAACCCGAACCCTAGGTCCAATCCTAACCCTAACCGTCTCTCTAACCCTAGCCCTCAACGTAACCCGAACCCTATGTCCAATCCTAACCCTAACCGTCTCTCTATCCCTAGCCCAAAACATAACCCTAACCCGAGGTCCAATCCTCACCCTAACCGTCTCCCTAACCGTAGCCCTCAACCTAACCCTAACCCTAGGTCCAATCCTAACCCTAACCCTCTCTCTAACCCTAGCCCTCAACATAACCCTAACCCTAGGTCCAATCCTAACCCTAACCGCCTCTCTAACCTTGGCCCTCAACATAACTCTAACCCTAGGTCCAATCCTAACCCTAACCGTCTCTCTAAACCTAGCACTGAACGTCACCCTAACCCTAGGTCCAATCCTAACCCTAACCGTCTCTCTAACCCTAGCCCTCAACCTAACCCTAACCCTAGGTACAATCCTAACCCTAAGCATCTCTCTAACCCTAGCCTTCAACATAATCCTAACCCTAGGTCCAATCCTAACCCTAACCGTCTTTCTAACCCTAGCCCTCAACATAACCCTAACCCTACTTCCAATCCTCACCCTAACCGTCTCTCTAAACCTAGCCCTCAACATAACCCTAACCCTAGGTCCAATCCTCACCCTAACCATCTCTCTAACTCTAGCCCTCAACATAACCCTAACCCTAGGTCCAATCCTAACCCTAATCTTCTCTCTAACCCTAGCCCTCAACATAACCCTAACCCTAGGTCTAATCCTAACCCTAACCGTCTCTCTAACCCTAGCCCTCAACATAACCCGAACCCTAGGTCCAATTCTCACCCTAACCGTCTCTCTAACCCTAGCCCTCAACATAACCCTAACCCTAGGTCCAATCCTCACCCTAACAGTCTCTCTAACCCTAGCCCTCAACATAACCCTAACCCTAGGTACAATCCTAACCCTAACCGTCTCTCTAACCCTAGCCCTCAACATAACCCTAACCCGAGGTCCAATCATTACTCTAACCGTCTCTCTAACCCTTGCCCTCAACCTAACCCTAACCCTAGGTCCAATCCTAACCCTAAGCATCTCTCTGACCCTAACCCTCAACACAACCCTAACCCTACGTCCACTCTTAACCCTAACCGTCTCTCTAAACTTAGTCCTCTACATAAACCTAACCCTACGTCCAATCCTAACCCTAACAGTCTCTCTAACCCTAGCCCTCAACCTAACGCTAACCCTAGGTCCAATCCTAAACCTAACCGTCTCTCTAACCCTTGCCCTCAACCTAACCCTAACCCTAGGTCCAATCCTAACCCTAACCGTCTCTCTAACCCTAGCCCTCAACATAACCCTAACCCTAGGTCCAATCCTATCCCTAACCCTCTCTCTAACCCTAGCCCTCAACATAACCCTAACCCTAGGTCCAATCCTAACCCTAACCGTCTCTCTAACCCTAGCCCTCAACATAACTCTAACCCTAGGTCCAATCCTAACCCAACCCGTCTCTGTAACCCTAGCCCTCAACATAACCCTAACCCTAGGTCCAATCCTAACCCTAACAGTCCCTCTAAACTTAGCCCTCAACCTAACGCTAACCCTAGATCCAATCCTCACCCTAACCGTCTCTCTAACCCTAGCCCTCAACCTAACCATAACCCTAGGTACAATCCTAACCCTAAGCATCTCTCTATCCCTAGCCCTCTACATAACCCTAACCCTAGGTCCAATCCTAACCCTAACCGTCTCTCTAACCCTAGCCCTCAACATAACCTTAACCGTAGGTCGAATCCTAACCCTAACCCTCTCTCTAAACCTAGCCCTCAACATAACCCGAACCCTAGGTCCAATCCTAACCCTAACCGTCCCTCTAATCCTAGCCCTCAACGTAACCCGAACCCTATGTCCAATCCTAACCCTAACCGTCTCTCTATCCCTAGCCCACAACATAACCCTAACCCTAGGTCCAATCCTCACCCTAACCGTCCCCTAACCGTAGCCCTCAACCTAACCCTAACCCTAGGTCCAATCCTAACCCTAACCCTCTCTCTAACCCTGGCCCTCAACATAACCCTAACCCTAGGTCCAATCCTAACCCTAACCGTCTCTCTAACCCTAGCCCTCAACATAACTCTAACTCTAGGTCCAATCCTCACCCTAACCGTCTCTCTAAACCTAGCCCTCAACCTAACCCTAACCCTAGGTACAATCCTAACCCTAAGCATCTCTCTAACCCTAGCCTTCAACATAATCCTAACCCTAGGTCCAATCCTAACCCTATCCGTCTTTCTAACCCTAGCCCTCAACATAACCCTAACCCTACTTCCAATCCTCACCCTAACCGTCTCTCTAACCCTAGCCCTCAACATAACCCTAACCCTAGGTCCAATCCTCACCCTAACAGTCTCTCTAACCCTAGCCCTCAACATAACCCTAACCCTAGGTACAATCCTAACCCTAACCGTCTCTCTAACCCTAGCCCTCAACCTAACCCTAACCCGAGGTCCAATCCTAACTCTAACCGTCTCTCTAAACCTTGCCCTCAACCTAACCCTAACCCTAGGTCCAATCCTAACCCTAAGCATCTCCCTGACCCTAACCCTCAACATAACCCTAACCCTACGTCCAATCTTAACCCTAACCGTCTCTCTAACCTTAGCCCTCTACATAACCCTAACGCTACGTCCAATCCTAACCCTAACAGTCTCTCTAACCCTAGCCCTCAACCTAACCCTAACCCTAGGTCCAATCCTAACCCTAACCGTCTCTCTAACCCTTGCCCTCAACCTAACCCTAACCCTAGGTCCAATCCTAACCCTAACCGTTCTTCTAACCCTAGCCCTCAACATAACCCGAACCCTAGGTCGAATCCTAACCCTAACCGTCTCTCTAATCCTAGCCCTCAACATAACCCTAACCCTAGGTCCAATCCTAACCCTAACCCTCTCTCTAACCCTAGCCCTCAACATAACCCTAACCCTAGGTCCAATCCTAACCCTAACCGTCTCTCTAACCCTAGCCCTCAACATAACTCTAACCCTAGGTCCATCCTAACCCTAACCGTCTCTCTAACCCTAGCCCTCAACCTAACCCTAACCATAGGTCCAATCCTAACCCTAACCGTCTCACTTAGCCTTGCCCTCAACCTAACCCTAACCCTAGGTCCAATCCTAACCCTAAGCGTCTCTCTAACCCTAACCCTCAACATAACCCTAGCCCTAGGTCCAATCCTAATCCAAACCGTCTCTGTAACCCTAGCCCTCAACATAACCCTAACCCTAGGTCCAATCATAACCCTAACAGACTCTCTAACCTTAGACCTCAACATAACGCTAACCCTAGGTCCTATCCTAACCCAAACGATCTCTCTAACCCTGGCCCTCAACATAACCCTAACCCTAAGTCCAATCCTAACCCTAACCCTCTCTCTAACCCTAGGCCTCAACATAACCCTAACCCTAGGTCCAATCCTCACCCTAACCGTCTCTCTAACCCTAGCCCTCAACATAACCCTAACCCTAGGTCCAATCCTAAGCCTAAGAATCTCTCTAACCCTAGCCCTCAACATAACCCTAACCCTAGGTCCAATCCTATCCCTAACCGTCTCTCTAACCCTAGCCCTCAACATAACCCTAACCCTAGGTCCAATCCTAACCCTAACCGTCTCTCTAACCCTAGCCCTCAACCTAACCCAAACCCTAGGTCCAATCCTATCCCTAACCTTCTCTCTAACCCTAGCCCTCAACATAACCTTAACCCTAGGTCCAATCCTCACCCTAACCGTCTCTCTAACCCTAGCCCTCCACATAACCCTAACCCTAGGTCCAATCCTAACCCTAACTGTCTCTCTAACCCTAGCCCTCAACATTACCCGAACCCTAGGTCCAATCCTAACCCTAACCATCTCTCTAATCCTAGCCCACAACATAACACTAACCCTAGGTCCAATCCTATCCCTAACCCTCTCTCTAACCCTAGCCCTCAACATAACCCTAACCCTAGGTCCAATCCTAACCCTAACCGTCTCTCTAACCCTAGCCCTCAACATAACTCTAACCCTAGGTCCATCCTTACCCTAACCGTCTCTCTAACCCTAGCCCTCAACCTAAACCTAACCATAGGTCCAATCCTAACCCTAACCGTCTCTCTAACCCTAGCCCTCAACCTAACCCTAACCCTAGGTCCAATCCTAACCCTAAAGTCTCTCTAACCGTAGCCCTCAACATAACCCTAAACCTAGGTCCAATCCTAACCCAACCCGTCTCTGTAACCCTAGCCCTCAACATAACCCTAACCCTAGGTCCAATCCTAACCGTAACAGTCCCTCTAAACTTAGCCCTCAACCTAACCCTAACCCTAGGTCCAATCCTCACCCTAACCATCTCTCTAACCCTAGCCCTCAACCTAACCCTAACCCTAGGTACAATCCTAACCCTAAGCATCTCTCTAACCCTAGCCTTCAACATAACCATAACCGTAGGTCCAATCCTAATCCTAACCGTCTCTCTAACCCTAGCCCTCAACATAACCCTAACCCTAGTTCCAATCCTCACCCTAACCGTCTCTCTAACCCTAGCCCTCAACATAACCCTAACCCTAAGTCCAATCCTAACCCTAACCGTCTCGCTAACCCTAGCCCTCAACATAACCCTAACCCTAGGTCCAATCCTAACCCAAACCGTCTCTCTATCCCTAGCCCTCAACATAACCCTAACCCTAGGTCCAATCCTAACCCTAACCATCTCTCTAACCCTAGCCCTCAACATAACCTTAACCCTAAGTCCAATCCTAACCCTAAACCTCTCTCTAACCCTAGCCCTCAACATAACGCGAACCCTAGGTCCAATCCTAACCCTAACCGTCTCTCTAACCCTAGCCCTCAACGTAACCCGAACCCTATGTCCAATCCTAACCCTGACCGTCTCTCTATCCCTAGCCCACAACATAACCCTAACCCTAGGTCCAATCCTCACCCTAACCGTCTCCCTAACCATAGCCCTCAACCTAACCCTAACCCTAGGTCCAATCCTAACCCTAACCGTCTCTCTAACCCTAGCCCTCAACCTAACCGTAACCCTAGGTACAATCCTAACCCTAAGCATCTCTCTAACCCTAGCCGTCAACATAATCCTAACCCTAGGTACAATCCTAACCCTAACCGTCTTTCTAACCCTAGCCCTCAACATAACCCTAACCCTACTTCCAATCCTCACCCTAACCGTATCTCTAACCCTAGCCCTCAACATAACCCTAACCCTAGGTCCAATCCTCACCCTAACCATCTCTCTAACTCTAGCCCTCAACATAACCCTAACCCTAGGTCCAATCCTAACCCTAACCTTCTCTCTAACCCTAGCCCTCAACATAACCCTAACCCTAGGTCCAATCCTAACCCTAACCGTCTCTCTAACCCTAGCCCTCAACATAACCCGAACCCTAGGTCCAATTCTCACCCTAACCGTCTCTCTAACCCTAGCCCTCAACATAACCCTAACCCTAGGTCCAATCCTCACCCTCACAGTCTCTCTAACCCTAGCCCTCAACATAACCCTAACCCTAGGTACAATCCTAACCCTAACCGTCTCTCTAACCCTAGCCCTCAACCTAACCCTAACCCGAGGTCCAATCCTAACTCTAACCGTCTCTCTAACCCTTGCCCTCAACCTAACCCTAACCCTAGGTCCAATCCTAACCCTAACCATCTCTCTGACCCTAACCCTCAACATAACCCTAACCCTACGTCCAATCTTAACCCTAACCGTCTCTCTAACCTTAGTCCTCTACATAACCCTAACCCTACGTCCAATCCTAACCCTAACCGTCTCTCTAACCCTAGCCCTCAACATAACCCTAACCCTAGGTACAATCCTAACCCTAACAGTCTCTCTAACCCTAGCCCTCAACCTAACCCTAACCCGAGGTCCAATCCTAACTCTAACCGTCTCTCTAACCCTTGCCCTCAACCTAACCCTAACCCTAGGTCCAATCCTAACCCTAAGCATCTCTCTGACCCTAACCCTCAACACAACCCTAACCCTACGTCCAATCTTAACCCTAACCGTCTCTCTAACCTTAGTCCTCTACATAACCCTAACCCTACGTCCAATCCTAACCCTAACAGTCTCTCTAACCCTAGCCCTCAAACTAACGCTAACCCTAGGTCCAATCCTAACCCTAACCGTCTCTCTAACCCTTGCCCTCAACCTAACCCTAACCCTAGGTCCAATCCTATCCCTAACCCTCTCTCTAACCCTAGCCCTCAACATAACCCTAACCCTAGGTCCAATCCTAACCCTAACCGTCTCTCTAACCCTAGCCCTCAACATAACCCTAACCCTAGGTCCAATCCTAACCCTAACCGTCTCTCTAACCCTAGCCCTCAACATAACCCTAACCCTAGGTCCAATCCTATCCCTAACCCTCTCTCTAACCCTAGCCCTCAACATAACCCTAACCCTAGGTCCAATCCTAACCCTAACCGTCTCTCTAACCCTAGCCCTCAACATAACTCTAACCTTAGGTCCAATCCTAACCCAACCCGTCTCTGTAACCCTAGCCCTCAACATAACCCTAACCCTAGGTCCAATCCTAACCCTAACAGTCCCTCTAAACTTAGCCCTCAACCTAACGCTAACCCTAGGTCCAATCCTCACCCTAACCGTCTCTCTAACCCTAGCCCTCAACCTAACCCTAACCCTAGGTCCAATCCTCACCCTAACCGTCTCCCTAACCGTAGCCCTCAACCTAACCCTAACCCTAGGTCCAATCCTAACCCTAACCCTCTCTCTAACCCTGGCCCTCAACATAACCCTAACCCTAGGTCCAATCCTAACCCTAACCGTCTCTCTAACCCTAGCCCTCAACATAACTCTAACCCTAGGTCCAATCCTCACCCTAACCGTCTCTCTAACCCTAGCCCTCAACCTAACCCTAACCCTAGGTACAATCCTAACCCTAAGCATCTCTCTAACCCTAGCCTTCAACATAATCCTAACCCTAGGTCCAATCCTAACCCTATCCGTCTTTCTAACCCTAGCCCTCAACATAACCCTAACCCTACTTCCAATCCTCACCCTAACCGTCTCTCTAACCCTAGCCCTCAACATAACCCTAACCCTAGGTCCAATCCTCACCCTAACCATCTCTCTAACTCTAGCCCTCAACATAACCCTAACCCTAGGTCCAATCCTAACCCTAACCTTCTCTCTAACCCTAGCCCTCAACATAACCCTAACCCTAGGTCCAATCCTAACCCTAACCGTCTCTCTAACCCTAGCCCTCAACATAACCCGAACCCTAGGTCCAATTCTCACCCTAACCGTCTCTCTAACCCTAGCCCTCAACATAACCCTAACCCTAGGTCCAATCCTCACCCTAACAGTCTCTCTAACCCTAGCCCTCAACATAACCCTAACTTTAGGTACAATCCTAACCCTAAACGTCTCTCTAACCCTAGCCCTCAACCTAACCCTAACCCGAGGTCCAATCCTAACTCTAACCGTCTCTCTAAACCTTGCCCTCAACCTAACCCTAACCCTAGGTCCAATCCTAACCCTAAGCATCTCCCTGACCCTAACCCTCAACATAACCCTAACCCTACGTCCAATCTTAACCCTAACCGTCTCTCTAACCTTAGCCCTCTACATAACCCTAACGCTACGTCCAATCCTAACCCTAACAGTCTCTCTAACCCTAGCCCTCAACCTAACCCTAACCCTAGGTCCAATCCTAACCCTAACCGTCTCTCTAACCCTAGCCCTCAACATAACACTAACCCTAGGTCCAATCCTAACCCTAACCCTCTCTCTAACCCTAGCCCTCAACATAACCCTAACCCTAGGTCCAATCCTAACCCTAACCGTCTCTCTAACCTAGCCCTCAACATAACTCTAAGCCTAGGTCCATCCTAACCCTAACCGTCTCTCTAACCCTAGCCCTCAACCTAACCCTAACCATAGGTCCAATCCTAACCCTAAGCGTCTCTCTAACCCTAACCCTCAACATAACCCTAGCCCTAGGTCCAATCCTAATCCAAACCGTCTCTGTAACCCTAGCCCTCAACATAACCCTAACCCTAGGTCCAATCCTAACCCTAACAGACTCTCTAACCTTAGCCCTCAACATAACGCTAACCCTAGGTCCTATCCTAACCCAAACGATCTCTCTAACCCTGGCCCTCAACATAACCCTAACCCTAAGTCCAATCCTAACCCCGAACCCTCTCTCTAACCCTAGGCCTCAACATAACCCTAACCCTAGGTCCAATCCTCACCCTAACCGTCTCTCTAACCCTAGCCCTCAACATAACCCTAACCCTAGGTCCAATCCTAAGCCTAAGAATCTCTCTAACCCTAGCCGTCAACATAACCCTAACCCTAGGTCCAATCCTATCCCTAACCGTCTCTCTAACCCTAGCCCTCAACATAACCCTAATCCTAGGTCCAAACCTAACCCTAACCGTCTCTCTAACCCTAGCCCTCAACCTAACCCTAACCCTAGTTCCAATCCTAAGCCTAAGCATCTCTCTAACCCTAGCCCTCAACATAACCCTAACCCTAGGTCCAATCCTATCCCTAACCGTCTCTCTAACCCTAGCCCTCAACATAACCCTAACCCTAGGTCCAATCCTCACCCTAACAGTCTCTCTAACCCTAGCCCTCCACATAACCCTAACCCTAGGTCCAATCCTAACCCTAACTGTCTCTCTAACCCTAGCCCTCAACATAACCCGAACCCTAGGTCCTATACTAACCCTAACCATCTCTCTAATCCTAGCCCACAACATAACCCTAACCCTAGGTCCAATCCTATCCCTAACCCTCTCTCTAACCCTAGCCCTCAACATAACCCTAACCCTAGGTCCAATCCTAACCCTAACCGTCTCTCTAACCCTAGCCCTCAACATAACTCTAACCCTAGGTCCATCCTAACCCTAACCGTCTCTCTAACCCTAGCCCTCAACCTAAACCTATCCATAGGTCCAATCCTAACCCTAACCGTCTCTCTAACCCTAGCCCTCAACCTAACCCTAACCCTAGGTCCAATCCTAACCCAACCCGTCTCTGTAACCCTAGCCCTCAACATAACCCTAACCCTAGGTCCAATCCTAACCCTAACAGTCCCTCTAAACTTAGTCCTCAACCTAACCCTAACCCTAGGTCCAATCCTCACCCTAACCATCTCTCTAACCCTAGCCCTCAACCTAACCCCAACCCTAGGTACAATCCTAACCCTAAGCATCTCTCTAACCCTAGCCTTCAACATAACCCTAACCGTAAGTCCAATCCTAATCCTAACCGTCTCTCTAACCCTAGCCCTCAACATAACCCTAACCCTAGTTCCAATCCTCACCCTAACCGTCTCTCTAACCCTAGCCTTCAACATAACCCTAACCCTAAGTCCAATCCTAACCCTAACCGTCTCGCTAACCCTAGCCCTCAACATAACCCTAACCCTAGGTCCAATCCTAATCCAAACCGTCTCTCTATCCCTAGCCCTCAACATAACCCTAACCCTAGGTCCAATCCTAACCCTAACCATCTCTCTAACCCTAGCCCTCAACATAACCTTAACCCTAGGTCCAATCCTAACCCTAAACCTCTCTCTAACCCTAGCCCTCAACATAACCCGAACCCTAGGTCCAATCCTAACCCTAACCGTCTCTCTAACCCTAGCCCTCAACGTAACCCGAACCCTATGTCCAATCCTAACCGTGACCGTCTCTCTATCCCTAGCCCACAACATAACCCTAACCCTAGGTCCAATCCTCACCCTAACCGTCTCCCTAACCATAGCCCTCAACCTAACCCTAACCCTAGGTCCAATCCTAACCCTAACCCTCTCTCTAACCCTAGCCCTCAACATAACCCTAACCCTAGGTCCAATCCTAACCCTAACCGTCTCTCTAACCCTAGCCCTGAACATAACTCTAACCCTAGGTCCAATCCTAACCCTAACCGTCTCTCTAACCCTAGCACTGAACCTCACCCTAACCCTAGGTCCAATCCTAAACCTAACCGTCTCTCTAACCCTAGCCCTCAACCTAACCCTAACCCTAGGTACAATCCTAACCCTAAGCATCTCTCTAACCCTAGCCGTCAACATAATCCTAACCCTAGGTACAATCCTAACCCTAACCGTCTTTCTAACCCTAGCCCTCAACATAACCCTAACCCTACTTCCAATCCTCACCCTAACCGTCTCTCTAACCCTAGCCCTCAACATAACCCTAACCCTAGGTCCAATCCTCACCCTAACCATCTCTCTAACTCTACCCTCAACATAACCCTAACCCTAGGTCCAATCCTAACCCTAACCTTCTCTCTAACCCTAGCCCTCAACATAACCCTAACCCTAGGTCCAATCCTAACCCTAACGGTCTCTCTAACCCTAGCCCTCAACATAACCCGAACCCTAGGTCCAATTCTCACCCTAACCGTCTCTCTAACCCTAGCCCTCAACATAACCCTAACCCTAGGTCCAATCCTCACCCTAACTGTCTCTCTAACCCTAGCCCTCAACATAACCCTAACCCTAGGTACAATCCTAACCCTAACCGTCTCTCTAACCTTAGCCCTCAACCTAACCCTAACCCGAGGTCCAATCCTTACTCTAACCGTCTCTCTAACCCTTGCCCTCAACCTAACCCTAACCCTAGGTCCAATCCTAACCCTAACCATCTCTCTGACCCTAACCCTCAACATAACCCTAACCCTACGTCCAATCTTAACCCTAACCGTCTCTCTAACCTTAGTCCTCTACATAACCCTAACCCTACTTCCAATCCTAACCCTAACCGTCTCTCTAACCCTAGCCCTCAACATAACTCTAACCCTAGGTCCATCCTAACCCTAACCGTCTCTCTAACCCTAGCCCTCAACCTAACCCTAACCATAGGTCCAATCCTAACCCTAACCTTCTCTCTTAGCCTTGCCCTCAACGTAACCCTAACCCTAGGTCCAATCCTAACCCTAAGCGTCTCTCTAACCCTAACCCTCAACATAACCCTAGCCCTAGGTCCAATCCTAATCCAAACCGACTCTGTAACCCTAGCCCTCAACATAACCCTAACCCTAGGTCCAATCCTAACCCTAACAGACTCTCTAACCTTAGCCCTCAACATAACGCAAACCCTAGGTCCAATCCTAACCCTAACTGTCTCTCTAACCCTAGCCCTCAACATAACCCGAACCCTAGGTCCAATCCTAACCCTAACCATCTCTCTAATCCTAGCCCACAACATAACCCTGACCCTAGGTCCAATCCTATCCCTAAACCTCTCTCTAACCCTAGCCCTCAACATAACCCTAACCCTAGGTCCAATCCTAACCCTAACCGTCTCTCTAACCCTAGCCCTCAACATAACTCTAACCCTAGGTCCATCCTAACCCTAACCGTCTCTCTAACCCTAGCCCTCAACCTAAACCTAACCATAGGTCCAATCCTAACCCTAAACGTCTCTCTAACCCTAGCCCTCAACCTAACCCTAACCCTAGGTCCAATCCTAACCCTAAAGTCCCTCTAACCGTAGCCCTCAACATAACCCTAACCCTAGGTCCAATCCTAACCCAACCCGTCTCTGTAACCCTAGCCCTCAACATAACCCTAAACCTAGGTCCAATCCTAACCCTAACAGTCCCTCTAAACTTAGCCCTCAACCTAACCCTAACCCTAGGTCCAATCCTCACCCTAACCATCTCTCTAACCCTAGCCCTCAACCTAACCCTAACCCTAGGTACAATCCTAACCCTAAGCAGCTCTCTAACCCTAGCCTTCAACATAACCCTAACCGTAGGTCCAATCCTAATCCTAACCGTCTCTCTAACCCTAGCCCTCAACATAACCCTAACCTTAGTTCCAATCCTCACCCTAACCGTCTCTCTAACCCTAGCCCTCAACATAACCCTAACCCTAAGTCCAATCCTAACCCTAACCGTCTCGCTAACCCTAGCCCTCAACATAACCCTAACCCTAGGTCCAATCCTAACCCAAACCGTCTCTCTATCCCTAGCCCTCAACATAACCCTAACCCTAGGTCCAATCCTAACCCTAACCATCTCTCTAACCCTAGCCCTCAACATAACCTTAACCCTAGGTCCAATCCTAACCCTAAACCTCTCTCTAACCCTAGCCCTCAACATAACCCGAACCCTAGGTCCAATCCTAACCCTAACCGTCTCTCTAACCCTAGCCCTCAACGTAACCCGAACCCTATGTCCAATCCTAACCCTGACCGTCTCTCTATCCCTAGCCCACAACATAACTCTAACCCTAGGTCCAATTCTCACCCTAACCGTCTCCCTAACCATAGCCCTCAACCTAACCCTAACCCCAGGTCCAATCCTAACCCTAACCCTCTCTCTAATCCTAGCCCTCAACATAACCCTAACCCTAGGTCCATTCCTAACCCTAACCGTCTCTCTAACCCTAGCCCTCAACATAACTCTAACCCTAGGTCCAATCCTAACCCTAACCGTCTCTCTAACCCTAGCACTGAACCTCACCCTAACCCTAGGTCCAATCCTAACCCTAACCGTCTCTCTAACCCTAGCCCTCAACCTAACCCTAACCCTAGGTACAATCCTAACCCTAAGCATCTCTCTAACCCTAGCCGTCAACATAATCCTAACCCTAGGTACAATCCTAACCCTAACCGTCTTTCTAACCCTAGCCCTCAACATAACCCTAACCCTACTTCCAATCCTCACCCTAACCGTCTCTCTAACCCTAGCCCTCAACATAACCCTAACCCTAGGTCCAATCCTCACCCTAACCATCTCTCTAACTCTAGCCCTCAACATAACCCAAACCCTAGGTCCAATCCTAACCCTAACCTTCTCTCTAACCCTAGCCCTCAACATAACCCTAACCCTAGGTCCAATCCTAACCCTAACCGTCTCTCTAACCCTAGCCCTCAACATAACCCGAACCCTAGGTCCAATTCTCACCCTAACCGTCTCTCTAACCCTAGCCCTCAACATAACCCTAACCCTAGGTCCAATCCTCACCCTACCAGTCTCTCTAACCCTAGCCCTCAACATAACCCTAACCCTAGGTACAATCCTAACCCTAACCGTCTCTCTAACCCTAGCCCTCAACCTAACCCTAACCCGAGGTCCAATCCTAACTCTAACCGTCTCTCTAACCCTTGCCCTCAACATAACCCTAACCCTAGGTACAATCCTAACCCTAACCGTCTCTCTAACCCTAGCCCTCAACCTAACCCTAACCCGAGGTCCAATCCTAACTCTAACCGTCTCTCTAACCCTTGCCCTCAACCTAACCCTAACCCTAGGTGCAATCCTAACCCTAAGCATCTCTCTGACCATAACCCTCAACACAACCCTAACCCTACGTCCAATCTTAACCCTAACCGTCTCTCTAACCTTAGTCCTCTACATAACCCTAACCCTAGGTCCAATCCTAACCCTAACAGTCTCTCTAACCCTAGCCCTCAACCTAACGCTAACCCTAGGTCCAATCCTAACCCTAACCGTCTCTCTAACCCTTGCCCTCAACCTAACCCTAACCCTAGGTCCAATCCTCACCCTAACCGTTTCTCTAACCCTAGCCCTCAAGATAACCCTAACCCTAGGTCCAATCCTATCCCTAACCCTCTCTCTAAACCTAGCCCTCAACATAACCCTAACCCTAGGTCCAATCCTAACCCTAACCGTCTCTCTAACCCTAGCCCTCAACATAACTCTAACCCTAGGTCCAATCCTAACCCAACCCGTCTCTGTAACCCTAGCCCTCAACATAACCCTAACCCTAGGTCCAATCCTAACCCTAACAGTCCCTCTAAACTTAGCCCTCAACCTAACGCTAACCCTAGGTCCAATCCTGACCCTAACCGTCTCTCTACACCTAGCCCTCAACCTAACCCTAACCCTAGGTCCAATCCTCACCCTAACCGTCTCCCTAACCGTAGCCCTCAACCTAACCCTAACCCTAGGTCCAATCCTAACCCTAACCCTCTCTCTAACCCTGGCCCTCAACATAACCCTAACCCTAGGTCCAATCCTAACCCTAACCGTCTCTCTAACCCTAGCCCTCAACATAACCCTACCCTAGGTCCAATCCGCACCATAACCATCTCTCTAACTCTAGCCCTCAACATAACCCTAACCCTAGGTCCAATCCTAACCCTAACCTTCTCTCTAACCCTAGCCCTCAACATAACCCTAACCCTAGGTCCAATCCTAACCCTAACCGTCTCTCTAACCCTAGCCCTCAACATAACCCGAACCCTAGGTCCAATTCTCACCCTAACCGTCTCTCTAACCCTAGCCCTCAACATAACCCTAACCCTAGGTCCAATCCTCACCCTAACAGTCTCTCTAACCCTAGCCCTCAACATAACCCTAACCCTAGATCCAATCCTATCCCGAACCGTCTCTCTAACCCTAGCCCTCAACATAACCCTAACCCTAGGTCCAAACCTAACCCTAACCGTCTCTCTAACCCTAGCCCTCAACCTAACCCTAACCCTAGTTCCAATCCTAAGCCTAAGCATCTCTCTAACCCTAGCCCTCAACATAACCCTAACCCTAGGTCCAATCCTATCCCTAACCGTCTCTCTAACCCTAGCCCTCAACATAACCCTAACCCTAGGTCCAATCCTCACCCTAACAGTCTCTCTAACCCTAGCCCTCCACATAACCCTAACCCTAGGTCCAATCCTAACCCTAACTGTCTCTCTAACCCTAGCCCTCAACATAACCCGAACCCTAGGTCCAATCCTAACCCTAACTATCTCTCTAATCCTAGCCCACAACATAACCCTAACCCTAGGTCCAATCCTATCCCTAACCCTCTCTCTAACCCTAGCCCTCAACATAACCTAACCCTAGGTCCAATCCTAACCCTAACCGTCTCTCTAACCCTAGCCCTCAACATAACTCTAACCCTAGGTCCATCCTAACCCTAACCGTCTCTCTAACCCTAGCCCTCAACCTAAACCTAACCATAGGTCCAATCCTAACCCTAACCGTCTCTCTAACCCTAGCCCTCAACCTAACCCTAACCCTAGGTCCAATCCTAACCCTAAAGTCTCTCTAACCGTAGCCCTCAACATAACCCTAACCCTAGGTCCAATCCTAACCCAACCCGTCTCTGTAACCCTAGCCCTCAACATAACCCTAACCCTAGGTCCAATCCTAACCCTAACAATCCCTCTAAACTTAGCCCTCAACCTAACCCTAACCCTAGGTCCAATCCTCACCCTAACCATCTCTCTAACCCTAGCCCTCAACCTAACCCTAACCCTAGGTACAATCCTAACCCTAAGCATCTCTCTAACCCTAGCCTTCAACATAACCCTAACCGTAGGTCCAATCCTAATCCTAACCGTCTCTCTAACCCTAGCCCACAACATAACCCTAACCCTAGTTCCAATCCTCACCCTAACCGTCTCTCTAACCCTATCCCTCAACATAACCCTAACCCTAAGTCCAATCCTAACCCTAACCGTCTCGCTAACCCTAGCCCTCAACATAACCCTAACCATAGGTCCAATCCTAATCCAAACCGTCTCTCTATCCCTAGCCCTCAACATAACCCTAACCCTAGGTCCAATCCTAACCCTAACCATCTCTCTAACCCTAGCCCTCAACATAACCTTAACCCTAGGTCCAATCCTAACCCTAAACCTCTCTCTAACCCTAGCCCTCAACATAACCCGAACCCTAGGTCCAATCCTAACCCTAACCGTCTCTCTAACCCTAGCCCTCAACGTAACCCGAACCCTAGGTCCAATCCTAACCCTGACCGTCTCTCTATCCCTAGCCCACAACATAACCCTAACCCTAGGTCCAATCCTCACCCTAACCGTCTCCCTAACCATAGCCCTCAACCTAACCCTAACCCTAGGTCCAATCCTCACCCTAACCCTCTCTCTAACCCTAGCCCTCAACATAACCCTAACCCTAGGTCCAATCCTAACCCTAACCGTCTCTCTAACCCTAGCCCTCAACATAACTCTAACCTTAGGTCCAATCCTAACCCTAACCGTCTCTCTAACCCTAGCACTGAACCTCACCCTAACCCTAGGTCCAATCCTAACCCTAACCGTCTCTCTAACCCTAGCCCTCAACCTAACCCTAACCCTAGGTACAATCCTAACCCTAAGCATCTCTCTAACCCTAGCAGTCAACATAATCCTAACCCTAGGTACAATCCTAACCCTAACCGTCTTTCTAACCCTAGCCCTCAACATAACCCTAACCCTACTTCCAATCCTCACCCTAACCGTCTCTCTAACCCTAGCCCTCAACATAACCCTAACCCTAGGTCCAATCCTCACCCTAACCATCTCTCTAACTCTACCCTCAACATAACCCTAACCCTAGGTCCAATCCTAACCCTAACCTTCTCTCTAACCCTAGCCATCAACATAACCCTAACCCTAGGTCCAATCCTACCCTAACCGTCTCTCTAACCCTAGCCCTCAACATAACCCGAACCCTAGGTCCAATTCTCACCCTAACCGTCTCTCTAACCCTAGCCCTCAACATAACCCTAACCCTAGGTCCAATCCTCACCCTAACAGTCTCTCTAACCCTAGCCCTCAACATAACCCTAACCCTAGGTACAATCCTAACCCTAACCGTCTCTCTAACCCTAGCCCTCAACCTAACCCTAACCCGAGGTCCAATCCTAACTCTAACCGTCTCTCTAACCCTTGCCCTCAACCTAACCCTAACCCTAGGTCCAATCCTAACCCTAACCATCTCTCTGACCCTAACCCTCAACATAACCCTAACCCTACGTCCAATCTTAACCCTAACCGTCTCTCTAACCTTAGTCCTCTACATAACCCTAACCCTACTTCCAATCCTAACCCTAACCGTCTCTCTAACCCTAGCCCTCAACATAACACTAACCCTACTTCCAATCCTAACCCTAACCGTCTCTCTAACCCTAACCCTCAACATAACCCTAGCCCTAGGTCCAATCCTAATCCAAACCGTCTCTGTAACCCTAGCCCTCAACATAACCCTAACCCTAGGTCCAATCCTAACCCTAACAGACTCTCTAACCTTAGCCCTCAACATAACGCAAACCCTAGGTCCTATCCTAACCCAAACGATCTCTCTAACCCTGGCCCTCAACATAACCCTAACCCTAAGTCCAATCCTAACCCTAACCCTCTCTCTAACCCTAGGCCTCAACATAACCCTAACCCTAGGTCCAATCCTCACCCTAACCGTCTCTCTAACCCTAGCCCTCAACATAACCCTAACCCTAGGTCCAATCCTAAGCCTAAGAATCTCTCTAACCCTAGCCCTCAACATAACCCTAACCCTAGGTCCAATCCTATCCCTAACCGTCTCTCTAACCCTAGCCCTCAACATAACCCTAACCCTAGGTCCAATCCTAACCCTAACCGTCTCTCTAACCCTAGCCCTCAACCTAACCCTAACCCTAGTTCCAATCCTAAGCCTAAGAATCTCTCTAACCCTAGCCCTCAACATAACCCTAACCCTAGGTCCAATCCTATCCCTAACCGTCTCTCTAACCCTAGCCCTCAACATAACCCTAACCCTAGGTCCAATCCTCACCCTAACCGTCTCTCTAACCCTAGCCCTCCACATAACCCTAACCCTAGGTCCAATCCTAACCCTAACTGTCTCTCTAACCCTAGCCCTCAACATAACCCGAACCCTAGGTCCAATCCTAACCCTAACCATCTCTCTAATCCTAGCCCACAACATAACCCTAACCCTAGGTCCAATCCAATCCCTAACCCTCTCTCTAACCCTAGCCCTCAACATAACCCTAACCCTAGGTCCAATCCTAACCCTAACCGTCTCTCTAACCCTAGCCCTCAACATAACTCTAACCCTAGGTCCATCCTAACCCTAACCGTCTCTCTAAACCTAGCCCTCAACCTAAACCTAACCATAGGTCCAATCCTAACCCTAAACGTCTCTCTAACCCTAGCCCTCAACCTAACCCTAACCCTAGGTCCAATCCTAACCCAACCCGTCTCTGTAACCCTAGCCCTCAACATAACCCTAAACCTACGTCCAATCCTAACCCTAACAGTCCCTCTAAACTTAGCCCTCAACCTAACCCTAACCCTAGGTCCAATCCTCACCCTAACCATCTCTCTAACCCTAGCCCTCAACCTAACCGTAACCCTAGGTACAGTCCTAACCCTAAGCATCTCTCTAACCCTAGCCTTCAACATAACCCTAACCGTAGGTCCAATCCTAATCCTAACCGTCTCTCTAACCCTAGCCCTCAACATAACCCTAACCCTAGTTCCAATCCTCACCCTAACCGTCTCTCTAACCCTAGCGCTCAACATAACCCTAACCCTAAGTCCAATCCTAACCCTAAACGTCTCTCTAACCCTAGCCCTCAACATAACTCTAACCCTAGGTCCAATCCTAACCCTAACCGTCTCTCTAACCCTAGCACTGAACCTCACCCTAACCCTAGGTCCAATCATAACCCTAACCGTCTCTCTAACCATAGCCCTCAACCTAACCCTAACCCTAGGTACAATCCTAACCCTAAGCATCTCTCTAACCCTAGCCGTCAACATAATCCTAACCCTAGGTACAATCCTAACCCTAACCGTCTTTCTAACCCTAGCCCTCAACATAACCCTAACCCTACTTCCAATCCTCACCCTAACCGTCTCTCTAACCTTAGCCCTCAACATAACCCTAACCCTAGGTCCAATCCTCACCCTAACCATCTCTCTAACTCTAGCCCTCAACATAACCCTAACCCTAGGTCCAATCCTAACCCTAACCTTCTCTCTAACCCTAGCCCTCAACATAACCCTAACCCTAGGTCCAATCCTAACCCTAACCGTCTCTCTAACCCTAGCCCTCAACCTAACCCTAACCCTAGGTACAATCCTAACCCTAAGCATCTCTCTAACCCTAGCCGTCAACATAATCCTAACCCTAGGTACAATCCTAACCCTAACCGTCTTTCTAACCCTAGCCCTCAACATAACCCTAACCCTACTTCCAATCCTCACCCTAACCGTCTCTCTAACCCTAGCCCTCAACATAACCCTAACCCTAGGTCCAATCCTCACCCTAACCATCTCTCTAACTCTAGCCCTCAACATAACCCTAACCCTAGGTCCAATCCTAACCCTAACCTTCTCTCTAACCCTAGCCCTCAACATAACCCTAACCCTAGGTCCAATCCTAACCCTAACCGTCTCTCTAACCCTAGCCCTCAACATAACCCGAACCCTAGGTCCAATTCTCACCCTAACCGTCTCTCTAACCCTAGCCCTCAACATAACCCTAACCCTAGGTCCAATCCTCACCCTAACAGTCTCTCTAACCCTAGCCCTCAACATAACCCTAACCCTAGGTACAATCCTAACCCTAACCGTCTCTCTAACCCTAGCCCTCAACCTAACCCTAACCCGAGGTCCAATCCTAACTCTAACCGTCTCTCTAACCCTTGCCCTCAACCTAACCCTAACCCTAGGTCCAATCCTAACCCTAACCATCTCTCTGACCCTAACCCTCAACATAACCCTAACCCTACGTCCAATCTTAACCCTAACCGTCTCTCTAACCTTAGTCCTCTACATAACCCTAACCCTACTTCCAATTCTAACCCTAACCGTCTCTCTAACCCTAGCCCTCAACATAACTCTAACCCTAGGTCCATCCTAACCCTAACCGTCTCTCTAACCCTAGCCCTCAACCTAACCCTAACCATAGGTCCAATCCTAACCCTAACCGTCTCTCTTAGCCTTGCCCTCAACGTAACCCTAACCCTAGGTCCAATCCTAACCCTAAGCGTCTCTATAACCCTAACCCTCAACATAACCCTAGCCCTAGGTCCAATCCTAATCCAAACCGTCTCTGTAACCCTAGCCCTCAACATAACCCTAACCCTAGGTCCAATCCTAACCCTAACAGACTCTCTAACCTTAGCCCTCAACATAACGCAAACCCTAGGTCCTATCCTAACCCAAACGATCTCTCTAACCCTGGCCCTCAACATAACCCTAACCCTAAGTCCAACCCTAACCCTAACCCTCTCTCTAACCCTAGGCCTCAACATAACCCTAACCCTAGGTCCAATCCTCACCCTAACCGTCTCTCTAACCCTAGCCCTCAACATAATCCTAACCCTAGGTCCAATCCTAAGCCTAAGAATCTCTCTAACCCTAGCCCTCAACATAACCCTAACCCTAGGTCCAATCCTATCCCTAACCGTCTCTCTAACCCTAGCCCTCAACATAACCCTAACCCTAGGTCCAATCCTAACCCTAACCGTCTCTCTAACCCTAGCCCTCAACCTAACCCTAACCCTAGTTCCAATCCTAAGCCTAAGCATCTCTCTAACCCTAGCCCTCAACATAACCCTAACCCTAGGTCCAATCCTATCCCTAACCGTCTCTCTAACCCTAGCCCTCAACATAACCCTAACCCTAGGTCCAATCCTCACCCTAACCGTCTCTCTAACCCTAGCCCTCCACATAACCCTAACCCTAGGTCCAATCCTAACCCTAACTGTCTCTCTAACCCTAGCCCTCAACATAACCCGAACCCTAGGTCCAATCCTAACCCTAACCATCTCTCTAATCCTAGCCCACAACATAACCCTAACCCTAGGTCCAATCCTATCCCTAACCCTCTCTCTAACCCTAGCCCTCCACATAACCCTAACCCTAGGTCCAATCCTAACCCTAACCGTCTCTCTAACCCTAGCCCTCAACATAACTCTAACCCTAGGTCCATCCTAACCCTAACCGTCTCTCTAACCCTAGCCCTCAACCTAAACCTAACCATAGGTCCAATCCTAACCCTAAACGTCTCTCTAACCCTAGCCCTCAACCTAACCCTAACCCTAGGTCCAATCCTAACCCTAAAGTCTCTCTAACCGTAGCCCTCAACATAACCCTAACCCTAGGTCCAATCCTAACCCAACCCGTCTCTGTAACCCTAGCCCTCAACATAACCCTAAACCTACGTCCAATCCTAACCCTAACAGTCCCTCTAAACTTAGCCCTCAACCTAACCCTCACCCTAGGTCCAATCCTCACCCTAACCATCTCTCTAACCCTAGCCCTCAACCTAACCCTAACCCTAGGTACAGTCCTAACCCTAAGCATCTCTCTAACCCTAGCCTTCAACATAACCCTAACCGTAGGTCCAATCCTAATCCTAACCGTCTCTCTAACCCTAGCCCTCAACATAACCCTAACCCTAGTTCCAATCATCACCCTAACCGTCTCTCTAACCCTAGCCCTCAACATAACCCTAACCCTAAGTCCAATCCTAACTCTAACCGTCTCTCTAACCCTAGCCCTCAACATAACTCTAACCCTAGGTCCAATCCTAACCCTAACCGTCTCTCTAACCCTAGCACTGAACCTCACCCTAACCCTAGGTCCAATCCTAACCCTAACCGTCTCTCTAACCCTAGCCCTCAACCTAACCCTAACCCTAGGTACAATCCTAACCCTAAGCATCTCTCTAACCCTAGCCGTCAACATAATCCTAACCCTAGGTACAATCCTAACCGTAACCGTCTTTCTAACCCTAGCCCTCAACATAACCCTAACCCTACTTCCAATCCTCACCCTAACCGTCTCTCTAACCCTAGCCCTCAACATAACCCTAACCCTAGGTCCAATCCTCACCCTAACCATCTCTCTAACTCTAGCCCTCAACATAACCCTAACCCTAGGTCCAATCCTAACCCTAACCTTCTCTCTAACCCTAGCCCTCAACATAACCCTAACCCTAGGTCCAATCCTAACCCTAACCGTCTCTCTAACCCTAGCCCTCAACATAACCCGAACCCAAGGTCCAATTCTCACCCTAACCGTCTCTCTAACCCTAGCCCTCAACATAACCCTAACCCTAGGTCCAATCCTCACCCTAACAGTCTCTCTAACCCTAGCCCTCAACATAACCCTAACCCTAGGTACAATCCTAACCCTAACCGTCTCTCTAACCCTAGCCCTCAACCTAACCCTAACCCGAGGTCCAATCCTAACTCTAACCGTCTCTCTAACCCTTGCCCTCAACCTAACCCTAACCCTAGGTCCAATCCTAACCCTAACCATCTCTCTGACCCTAACCCTCAACATAACCCTAACCCTACGTCCAATCTTAACCCTAACCGTCTCTCTAACCTTAGTCCTCTACATAACCCTAACCCTACGTCCAATCCTAACCCTAACAGTCTCTCTAACCCTAGCCCTCAACCTAACGCTAACCCTAGGTCCAATCCTAACCCTAACCGTCTCTCTAAACCTTGCCCTCAACCTAACCCTAACCCTAGGTCCAATCCTAACCCTAACCGTCTCTCTAACCCTAGCCCTCAACATAACCCTAACCCTAGGTCCAATCCTATCCCTAACCCTCTCTCTAACCCTAGCCCTCAACATAACCCTAACCCTAGGTCCAATCCTAACCCTAACCGTCTCTCTAACCCTAGCCCTCAACCTAACCCTAACCCTAGGTCCAATCCTAACCCTAAAGTCTCTCTAACCGTAGCCCTCAACATAACCCTAACCCTAGGTCCAATCCTAACACAACCCGTCTCTGTAACCCTAGCCCTCAACATAACCCTAACCCTAGGTCCAATCCTAACCCTAACCGTCGCTCTAACCCTAGCCCTCAACATAACCCTAACCCTAGGTCCAATCCTATCCCTAACCGTCTCTCTAACCCTAGCCCTCAACATAACCCTAACCCTAGGTCCAATCCTAACCCTAACCGTCTCTCTAACCCTAGCCCTCAACCTAACCCTAACCCTAGTTCCAATCCTAAGCCTAAGCATCTCTCTAACCCTAGCCCTCAACATAACCCTAACCCTAGGTCCAATCCTATCCCTAACCGTCTCTCTAACCCTAGCCCTCAACATAACCCTAACCCTAGGTCCAATCCTCACCCTAACCGTCTCTCTAACCCTAGCCCTCCACATAACCCTAACCCTAGGTCCAATCCTAACCCTAACTGTCTCTCTAACCCTAGCCCTCAACATAACCCGAACCCTAGGTCCAATCCTAACCCTAACCATCTCTCTAATCCTAGCCCACAACATAACCCTAACCCTAGGTCCAATCCAAACCCTAACCCTCTCTCTAACCCTAGCCCTCAACATAACCCTAACCCTAGGTCCAATCCTAACCCTAACCGTCTCTCTAACCCTAGCCCTCAACATAACTCTAACCCTAGGTCCATCCTAACCCTAACCGTCTCTCTAAACCTAGCCCTCAACCTAAACCTAACCATAGGTCCAATCCTAACCCTAAACGTCTCTCTAACCCTAGACCTCAACCTAACCCTAACCCTAGGTCCAATCCTAACCCAACCCGTCTCTGTAACCCTAGCCCTCAACATAACCCTAAACCTACGTCCAATCCTAACCCTAACAGTCCCTCTAAACTTAGCCCTCAACCTAACCCTAACCCTAGGTCCAATCCTCACCCTAACCATCTCTCTAACCCTAGCCCTCAACCTAACCCTAACCCTAGGTACAGTCCTAACCCTAAGCATCTCTCTAACCCTAGCCTTCAACATAACCCTAACCGTAGGTCCAATCCTAATCCTAACCGTCTCTCTAACCCTAGCCCTCAACATAACCCTAACCCTAGTTCCAATCCTCACCCTAACCGTCTCTCTAACCCTAGCCCTCAACATAACCCTAACCCTAAGTCCAATCCTAACCCTAACCGTCTCTCTAACCCTAGCCCTCAACATAACTCTAACCCTAGGTCCAATCCTAACCCTAACCGTCTCTCTAACCCTAGCACTGAACCTCACCCTAACCCTAGGTCCAATCATAACCCTAACCGTCTCTCTAACCATAGCCCTCAACCTAACCCTAACCCTAGGTACAATCCTAACCCTAAGCATCTCTCTAACCCTAGCCGTCAACATAATCCTAACCCTAGGTACAATCCTAACCCTAACCGTCTTTCTAACCCTAGCCCTCAACATAACCCTAACCCTACTTCCAATCCTCACCCTAACCGTCTCTCTAACCTTAGCCCTCAACATAACCCTAACCCTAGGTCCAATCCTCACCCTAACCATCTCTCTAACTCTAGCCCTCAACATAACCCTAACCCTAGGTCCAATCCTAACCCTAACCTTCTCTCTAACCCTAGCCCTCAACATAACCCTAACCCTAGGTCCAATCCTAACCCTAACCGTCTCTCTAACCCTAGCCCTCAACCTAACCCTAACCCTAGGTACAATCCTAACCCTAAGCATCTCTCTAACCCTAGCCGTCAACATAATCCTAACCCTAGGTACAATCCTAACCCTAACCGTCTTTCTAACCCTAGCCCTCAACATAACCCTAACCCTACTTCCAATCCTCACCCTAACCGTCTCTCTAACCCTAGCCCTCAACATAACCCTAACCCTAGGTCCAATACTCACCCTAACCATCTCTCTAACCCTAGCCCTCAACATAACCCTAACCCTAGGTCCAATCCTAACCCTAACCTTCTCTCTAACCCTAGCCCTCAACATAACCCTAACCCTAGGTCCAATCCTAACCCTAACCGTCTCTCTAACCCTAGCCCTCAACATAACCCGAACCCTAGGTCCAATTCTCACCCTAACCGTCTCTCTAACCCTAGCCCTCAACATAACCCTAACCCTAGGTCCAATCCTCACCCTAACAGTCTCTCTAACCCTAGCCCTCAACATAACCCTAACCCTAGGTACAATCCTAACCCTAACCGTCTCTCTAACCCTAGCCCTCAACCTAACCCTAACCCGAGGTCCAATCCTAACTCTAACCGTCTCTCTAACCCTTGCCCTCAACCTAACCCTAACCCTAGGTCCAATCCTAACCCTAACCATCTCTCTGACCCTAACCCTCAACATAACCCTAACCCTACGTCCTACCTTAACCCTAACCGTCTCTCTAACCTTAGTCCTCTACATAACCCTAACCCTACTTCCAATCCTAACCCTAACCGTCTCTCTAACCCTAGCCCTCAACATAACTCTAACCCTAGGTCCATCCTAACCCTAACCGTCTCTCTAACCCTAGCAATCAACCTAACCCTAACCATAGGTCCAATCCTAACCCTAACCGTCTCTCTTAGCCTTGCCCTCAACGTAACCCTAACCCTAGGTCCAATCCTAACCCTAAGCGTCTCTATAACCCTAACCCTCAACATAACCCTAGCCCTAGGTCCAATCCTAATCCAAACCGTCTCTGTAACCCTAGCCCTCAACATAACCCTAACCCTAGGTCCAATCCTAACCCTAACAGACTCTCTAACCTTAGCCCTCAACATAACGCAAACCCTAGGTCCTATCCTAACCCAAACGATCTCTCTAACCCTGGCCCTCAACATAACCCTAACCCTAAGTCCAACCCTAACCCTAACCCTCTCTCTAACCCTAGGCCTCAACATAACCCTAACCCTAGGTCCAATCCTCACCCTAACCGTCTCTCTAACCCTAGCCCTCAACATAATCCTAACCCTAGGTCCAATCCTAAGCCTAAGAATCTCTCTAACCCTAGCCCTCAACATAACCCTAACCCTAGGTCCAATCCTATCCCTAACCGTCTCTCTAACCCTAGCCCTCAACATAACCCTAACCCTAGGTCCAATCCTAACCCTAACCGTCTCTCTAACCCTAGCCCTCAACCTAACCCTAACCCTAGTTCCAATCCTAAGCCTAAGCATCTCTCTAACCCTAGCCCTCAACATAACCCTAACCCTAGGTCCAATCCTATCCCTAACCGTCTCTCTAACCCTAGCCCTCAACATAACCCTAACCCTAGGTCCAATCCTCACCCTAACCGTCTCTCTAACCCTAGCCCTCCACATAACCCTAACCCTAGGTCCAATCCTAACCCTAACTGTCTCTCTAACCCTAGCCCTCAACATAACCCGAACCCTAGGTCCAATCCTAACCCTAACCATCTCTCTAATCCTAGCCCACAACATAACCCTAACCCTAGGTCCAATCCTATCCCTAACCCTCTCTCTAACCCTAGCCCTCAACATAACCCTAACCCTAGGTCCAATCCTAACCCTAACCGTCTCTCTAACCCTAGCCCTCAACATAACTCTAACCCTAGGTCCATCCTAACCCTAACCGTCTCTCTAACCCTAGCCCTCAACCTAAACCTAACCATAGGTCCAATCCTAACCCTAAACGTCTCTCTAACCCTAGCCCTCAACCTAACCCTAACCCTAGGTCCAATCCTAACCCTAAAGTCTCTCTAACCGTAGCCCTCAACATAACCCTAACCCTAGGTCCAATCCTAACCCAACTCGTCTCTGTAACCCTAGCCCTCAACATAACCCTAAACCTACGTCCAATCCTAACCCTAACAGTCCCTCTAAACTTAGCCCTCAACCTAACCCTCACCCTAGGTCCAATCCTCACCCTAACCATCTCTCTAACCCTAGCCCTCAACCTAACCCTAACCCTAGGTACAGTCCTAACCCTAAGCATCTCTCTAACCCTAGCCTTCAACATAACCCTAACCGTAGGTCCAATCCTAATCCTAACCGTCTCTCTAACCCTAGCCCTCAACATAACCCTAACCCTAGTTCCAATCATCACCCTAACCGTCTCTCTAACCCTAGCCCTCAACATAACCCTAACCCTAAGTCCAATCCTAACCCTAACCGTCTCTCTAACCCTAGCCCTCAACATAACTCTAACCCTAGGTCCAATCCTAACCCTAACCGTCTCTCTAACCCTAGCACTGAACCTCACCCTAACCCTAGGTCCAATCCTAACCCTAACCGTCTCTCTAACCCTAGCCCTCAACCTAACCCTAACCCTAGGTACAATCCTAACCCTAAGCATCTCTCTAACCCTAGCCGTCAACATAATCCTAACCCTAGGTACAATCCTAACCGTAACCGTCTTTCTAACCCTAGCCCTCAACATAACCCTAACCCTACTTCCAATCCTCACCCTAACCGTCTCTCTAACCCTAGCCCTCAACATAACCCTAACCCTAGGTCCAATCCTCACCCTAACCATCTCTCTAACTCTAGCCCTCAACATAACCCTAACCCTAGGTCCAATCCTAACCCTAACCTTCTCTCTAACCCTAGCCCTCAACATAACCCTAACCCTAGGTCCAATCCTAACCCTAACCGTCTCTCAAACCTAGCCCTCAACATAACCCGAACCCAAGGTCCAATTCTCACCCTAACCGTCTCTCTAACCCTAGCCCTCAACATAACCCTAACCCTAGGTACAATCCTAACCCTAACCGTCTCTCTAACCCTAGCCCTCAACCTAACCCTAACCCGAGGTCCAATCCTAACTCTAACCGTCTCTCTAACCCTTGCCCTCAACCTAACCCTAACCCTAGGTCCAATCCTAACCCTAACCATCTCTCTGACCCTAACCCTCAACATAACCCTAACCCTACGTCCAATCTTAACCCTAACCGTCTCTCTAACCTTAGTCCTCTACATAACCCTAACCCTACGTCCAATCCTAACCCTAACAGTCTCTCTAACCCTAGCCCTCAACCTAACGCTAACCCTAGGTCCAATCCTAACCCTAACCGTCTCTCTAAACCTTGCCCTCAACCTAACCCTAACCCTAGGTCCAATCCTAACCCTAACCGTCTCTCTAACCCTAGCCCTCAACATAACCCTAACCCTAGGTCCAATCCTATCCCTAACCCTCTCTCTAACCCTAGCCCTCAACATAACCCTAACCCTAGGTCCAATCCTAACCCTAACCGTCTCTCTGACCCTAGCCCTCAACCTAACCCTAACCCTAGGTCCAATCCTAACCCTAAAGTCTCTCTAACCGTAGCCCTCAACATAACCCTAACCCTAGGTCCAATCCTAACACAACCCGTCTCTGTAACCCTAGCCCTCAACATAACCCTAACCCTAGGTCCAATCCTAACCCTAACAGTCCCTCTAAACTTAGCCCTCAACCTAACCCTAACCCTAGGTCCAATCCTCACCCTAACCGTCTCTCTAACCCTAGCCCTCAACCTAACCCTAACCCTAGGTCCAATCCTAACCCAAACCGTCTCTCTATCCCTAGCCCTCAACATAACCCTAACCCTAGGTCCAATCCTAACCCTAACCATCTCTCTAACCCTAGCCCTCAACATAACCCTAACCCTAGGTCCAATCCTAACCCTAACCCTCTCTCTAACCCTAGCCCTCAACATAACCCGAACCCTAGGTCCAATCCTAACCCTAACCGTCTCTCTAACCCTAGCCCTCAACGTAACCCGAACCCTATGTCCAATCCTAACCCTAACCGTCTCTCTATCCCTAGCCCACAACATAACCCTAACCCTAGGTCCAATCCTCACCCTAACCGTCTCCATAACCGTAGCCCTCAACCTGACCCTAACCCTAGGTCCAATCCTAACCCTAACCCACTCTCTAACCCTAGCCCTCAACATAACCCTAACCCTAGGTCCAATCCTAACCCTAACCGTCTCTCTAACCCTAGCGCTCAACATAACTCTAACCCTAGGTCCAATCCTAACCCTAACCGTCTCTCTAACCCTAGCGCTGAACCTCACCCTAACCCTAGGTCCAATCCTAACCCTAACCGTCTCTCGAACCCTAGCCCTCAACCTAAACCTAACCATAGGTCCATTCCTAACCCTAACCGTCTCTCTAACCCTAGCCCTCAACCTAACCCTAACCCTAGGTACAATCCTAACCCTAAAGTCTCTCTAACCGTAGACCTCAACCTAACCCTAACCCTAGGTACAAACCTAACCCTAACCCTCTCTCTAACCCTAGCCCTCAACATAACCCTAACCCTAGGTCCAATCCTAACCCTAACCGTCTCTCTAACCCTAGCCCTCAACATAACCCTAACCCTAGGTCCAATCCTCACCCTAACCGTCTCCCTAACGGTAGCCCTCAACCTAACCCTAACCCTAGGTCCAATCCTAACCCTAACCCTCTCTCTAACCCTGGCCCTCAACATAACCCTAACCCTAGGTCCAATCCTAACCCTAACCGTCTCTCTAACCCTAGCCCTCAACATAACTCTAACCCTAGGTCCAATCCTCACCCTAACCGTCTCTCTAACCCTAGCCCTCAACCTAACCCTAACCCTAGGAACAATCCTAACCCTAAGCATCTCTCTAACCCTAGCCTTCAACATAATCCTAACCCTAGGTCCAATCCTAACCCTAACCGTCTTTCTAACCCTAGCCCTCAACATAACCCTAACCCTACTTCCAATCCTCACCCTAACCGTCTCTCTAACCCTAGCACTCAACATAACCCTAACCGTAGGTCCAATCCTCACCCTAACAGTCTCTCTAACCCTAGCCCTCAACATAACCGTAACCCTAGGTACAATCCTAACCCTAACCGTCTCTCTAACCCTAGCCCCCAACCTGACCCTAACCCGAGGTCCAATCCTATCTCTAACCGTCTCTCTAAACCTTGCCCTCAACCTAACCCTAACCCTAGGTCCAATCCTAACCCTAAGCATCTCTCTGACCCTAACCCTCAACATAACCCTAACCCTACGTCCAATCTTAACCCTAACCGTCTCTCTAACCTTAGCCCTCTACATAACCCTAACGCTACGTCCAATCCTAACCCTAACAGTCTCTCTAACCCTAGCCGTCAACCTAACCCTAACCCTAGGTCCAATCCTAACCCTAACCGTCTCTCTAACCCTTGCCCTCAACATAACCTTAACCCTAGGTCCACTCCTAACCCTAACCCTCTCTCTAACCCTAGCCCTCAACATAACCCGAACCCTAGGTCCAATCCTAACCCTAACCGTCCCTCTAATCCTAGCCCTCAACGTAACCCGAACCCTATGTCCAATCCTAACCCTAAGCGTCTCTCTATCCCTAGCCCACAACATAACCCTAACCCTAGGTCCAATCCTCACCCTAACCGTCTCCCTAACGGTAGCCCTCAACCTAACCCTAACCCTAGGTCCAATCCTAACCCTAACCCTCTCTCTAACCCTGGCCCTCAACATAACCCTAACCCTAGGTCCAATCCTAACCCTAACCGTCTCTCTAACCCTAGCCCTCAACATAACTCTAACCCTAGGTCCAATCCTCACCCTAACCGTCTCTCTAACCCTAGCCCTCAACCTAACCCTAACCCTAGGTACAATCCTAACCCTAAGCATCTCTCTAACCCTAGCCTTCAACATAATCCTAACCCTAGGTCCAATCCTAACCCTATCCGTCTTTCTAACCCTAGCCCTCAACATAACCCTAACCCTACTTCCAATCCTCACCCTAACCGTCTCTCTAACCCTAGCCCTCAACATAACCCTAACCCTAGGTCCAATCCTCACCCTAACCATCTCTCTAACTCTAGCCCTCAACATAACCCTAACCCTAGGTCCAATCCTAACCCTAACCTTCTCTCTAACCCTAGCCCTCAACATAACCCTAACCCTAGGTCCAATCCTAACCCTAACCGTCTCTCTAACCCTAGCCCTCAACATAACCCGAACCCTAGGTCCAATTCTCACCCTAATCGTCTCTCTAACCCTAGCCCTCAACATAACCCTAACCCTAGGTCCAATCCTCACCCTAACAGTCTCTCTAACCCTAGCCCTCAACATAACCCTAACCCTAGGTACAATCCTAACCCTAACAGTCTCTCTAACCCTAGCCCTCAACCTAACCCTAACCCGAGGTCCAATCCTAACTCTAACCGTCTCTCTAAACCTTGCCCTCAACCTAACCCTAACCCTAGGTCCAATCCTAACCCTAAGCATCTCCCTGACCCTAACCCTCAACATAACCCTAACCCTACGTCCAATCTTAACCCTAACCGTCTCTCTAACCTTAGCCCTCTTCATAACCCTAACGCTACGTCCAATCCTAACCCTAACAGTCTCTCTAACCCTAGCCGTCAACCTAACCCTAACCCTAGGTCCAATCCTAACCCTAACCGTCTCTCTAACCCTTGCCCTCAACATATCCTTAACCCTAGGTCCACTCCTAACCCTAACCCTCTCTCTAACCCTAGCCCTCAACATAACCCGAACCCTAGGTCCAATCCTAACCCTAACCGTCCCTCTAATCCTAGCCCTCAACGTAACCCGAACCCTATGTCCAATCCTAACCCTAAGCGTCTCTCTATCCCTAGCCCACAACATAACCCTAACCCTAGGTCCAATCCTCACCCTAACCGTCTCCCTAACGGTAGCCCTCAACCTAACCCTAACCCTAGGTCCAATCCTAACCCTAACCCTCTCTCTAACACTGGCCCTCAACATAACCCTAACCCTAGGTCCAATCCTAACCCTAACCGTCTCTCTAACCCTAGCCCTCAACATAACTCTAACCCTAGGTCCAATCCTCACCCTAACCGTCTCTCTAACCCTAGCCCTCAACCTAACCCTAACCCTAGGTACAATCCTAACCCTAAGCATCTCTCTAACCCTAGCCTTCAACATAATCCTAACCCTAGGTCCAATCCTAACCCTATCCGTCTTTCTAACCCTAGCCCTCAACATAACCCTAACCCTACTTCCAATCCTCACCCTAACCGTCTCTCTAACCCTAGCCCTCAACATAACCCTAACCCTAGGTCCAATCCTCACCCTAACCATCTCTCTAACTCTAGCCCTCAACATAACCCTAACCCTAGGTCCAATCCTAACCCTAACCTTCTCTCTAACCCTAGCCCTCAACATAACCCTAACCCTAGGTCCAATCCTAACCCTAACCGTCTCTCTAACCCTAGCCCTCAACATAACCCGAACCCTAGGTCCAATTCTCACCCTAACCGTCTCTCTAACCCTAGCCCTCAACATAACCCTAACCCTAGGTCCAATCCTCACCCTAACAGTCTCTCTAACCCTAGCCCTCAACATAACCCTAACCCTAGGTACAATCCTAACCCTAACAGTCTCTCTAACCCTAGCCCTCAACCTAACCCTAACCCGAGGTCCAATCCTAACTCTAACCGTCTCTCTAAACCTTGCCCTCAACCTAACCCTAACCCTAGGTCCAATCCTAACCCTAAGCATCTCCCTGACCCTAACCCTCAACATAACCCTAACCCTACGTCCAATCTTAACCCTAACCGTCTCTCTAACCTTAGCCCTCTACATAACCCTAACGCTACGTCCAATCCTAACCCTAACAGTCTCTCTAACCCTAGCCCTCAACCTAACCCTAACCCTAGGTCCAATCCTTACCCTAACCGTCTCTCTAAACCTTGCCCTCAACCTAACCCTAACCCTAGGTCCAATCCTAACCCTAACCGTCTCTCTAACCCTAGCCCTCAACATAACCCGAACCCTAGGTCGAATCCTAACCCTAACCGTCGCTCTAATCCTAGCCCTCAACATAATCCTAACCTTAGGTCCAATCCTAACCCTAACCCTCTCTCTAACCCTAGGCCGCAACATAACCCTAACCCTAGGTCCAATCCTCACCCTAACCGTCTCTCTAACCCTAGCGCTCAACATAACCCTAACCCTAGGTCCAATCCTAACCCTAACCCTCTCTCTAACCCTAGGCCTCAACATAACCCTAACCCTAGGTCCAATCCTCACCCTAACCGTCTCTCTAACCCTAGCCCTCAACATAACCCTAACCCTAGGTCCAAACCTAACCCTAACCGTCTCTCTAACCCTAGCCCTCAACCTAACCCTAACCCTAGTTCCAATCCTAAGCCTAAGCATCTCTCTAACCCTAGCCCTCAACATAACCCTAACCCTAGGTCCAATCCTGTCCCTAACCGTCTCTCTAACCCTAGCCCTCAACATAACCCTAACCCTAGGTCCAATCCTCACCCTAACCGTCTCTCTAACCCTAGCCCTCCACATAACCCTAACCCTAGGTCCAATCCTCACCCTAACAGTCTCTCTAACCCTAGCCCTCAACATAACCCTAACCCTAGGTACAATCCTAACCCTAACCGTCTCTCTAACCCTAGCCCTCAACCTAACCCTAACCCGAGGTCCAATCCTAACTCTAACCGTCTCTCTAAACCTTGCCCTCAACCTAACCCTAACCCTAGGTCCAATCCTAACCCTAACCGTCTCTCTAACCCTAGCCCTCAACATAACCCGAACCCTAGGTCGAATCCTAACCCTAACCGTCTCTCTAATCCTAGCCCTCAACATAACCCTAACCCTATGTCCAATCCTAACCCTAACCCTCTCTCTAACCCTAGGCCTCAACATAACCCTAACCCTAGGTCCAATCCTCACCCTAACCGTCTCTCTAACCCTAGCCCTCAACATAACCCTAACCCTAGGTCCAATCCTAAGCCTAAGAATCTCTCTAACCCTAGCCCTCAACATAACCCTAACCCTAGGTCCAATCCTATCCCTAACCGTCTCTCTAACCCTAGCCCTCAACATAACCCTAACCCTAGGTCCAAACCTAACCCTAACCGTCTCTCTAACCCTAGCCCTCAACCTAACCCTAACCCTAGTTCCAATCCTAAGCCTAAGCATCTCTCTAACCATAGCCCTCAACATAACCCTAACCCTAGGTCCAATCCTATCCCTAACCGTCTCTCTAACCCTAGCCCTCAACATAACCCTAACCCTAGGTCCAATCCTCACCCTAACCGTCTCTCTAACCCTAGCCCTCAACATAACCCTAACCCTAGGTCCAATCCTCACCCTAACCATCTCTGTAACTCTAGCCCTCAACATAACCCTAACCCTAGGTCCAATCCTAACCCTAACCTTCTCTCTAACCCTAGCCCTCAACATAACCCTAACCCTAGGTCCAATCCTAACCCTAACCGTCTCTCTAACCCTAGCCCTCAACATAACCCGAACCCTAGGTCCAATTCTCACCCTAACCGTCTCTCTAACCCTAGCCCTCAACATAACCCTAACCCTAGGTCCAATCCTCACCCTAACAGTCTCTCTAACCCTAGCTCTCAACATAACCCTAACCCTAGGTACAATCCTAACCCTAACAGTCTCTCTAACCCTAGCCCTCAACCTAACCCTAACCCGAGGTCCAATCCTAACTCTAACCGTCTCTCTAAACCTTGCCCTCAACCTAACCCTAACCCTAGGTCCAATCCTAACCCTAAGCATCTCCCTGACCCTAACCCTCAACATAACCCTAACCCTACGTCCAATCTTAACCCTAACCGTCTCTCTAACCTTAGCCCTCTACATAACCCTAACGCTACGTCAAATCCTAACCCTAACCGTCTCTCTAACCCTAGCCCTCAACCTAACCCTAACCCTAGGTCCAATCCTTACCCTAACCGTCTCTCTAACCCTTGCCCTCAACCTAACCCTAACCCTAGGTCCAATCCTAACCCTAACCGTCTCTCTATCCCTAGCCCTCAACATAACTCTAACCCTAGGTCCAATCCTAACCCTAACCGTCTCTCTAACCCTAGCACTGAACCTCACCCTAACCCTAGGTCCAATCCTAACCCTAACCGTCTCTCTAACCCTAGCCCTCAACCTAACCCTAACCCTAGGTACAATCCTAACCCTAAGCATCTCTCTAACCCTAGCCGTCAACATAATCCTAACCCTAGGTACAATCCTAACCCTAACCGTCTTTCTAACCCTAGCCCTCAACATAACCCTAACCCTACTTCCAATCCTCACCCTAACCGTCTCTCTAACCCTAGCCCTCAACATAACCCTAACCCTAGGTCCAATCCTCACCCTAACCATCTCTCTAACTCTAGCCCTCAACATAACCCTTACCCTAGGTCCAATCCTAACCCTAACCTTCTCTCTAACCCTAGCCCTCAACATAACCCTAACCCTAGGTCCAATCCTAACCCTAACCGTCTCTCTAATCCTAGCCCTCAACATAACCCGAACCCTAGGTCCAATTCTCACCCTAACCGTCTCTCTAACCCTAGCCCTCAACATAACCCTAACCCTAGGTCCAATCCTCACCCTAACAGTCTCTCTAACCCTAGCCCTCAACATAACCCTAAACCTAGGTACAATCCTAACCCTAACCGTCTCTCTAACCCTAGCCCTCAACCTAACCCTAACCCGAGGTCCAATCCTAACTCTAACCGTCTCTCTAACCCTTGCCCTCAACCTAACCCTAACCCTAGGTCCAATCCTAACCCTAACCATCTCTCTGACCCTAACCCTCAACATAACCCTAACCCTACGTCCAATCTTAACCCTAACCGTCTCTCTAACCTTAGTCCTCTACATAACCCTAACCCTACGTGCAATCTTAACCCTAACCATCTCTCTAACCCTAGCCCTCAACATAACTCTAACCCTAGGTCCATCCTAACCCTAACCGTCTCTCTAACCCTAGCCCTCAACATAACCCTAACCCTAGGTCCAATCCTCACCCTAACCGTCTCTCTAACCCTAGCCCTCCACATAACCCTAACCCTAGGTCCAATCCTAACCCTAACTGTCTCTCTAACCCTAGCCCTCAACATAACCCGAACCCTAGGTCCAATCCTAACCCTAACCATCTCTCTAATCCTAGCCCACAACATAACCCTAACCCTAGGTCCAATCCTATCCCTAACCCTCTCTCTAACCCTAGCCCTCAACATAACCCTAACCCTAGGTCCAATCCTAACCCTAACCGTCTCTCTAACCCTAGCCATCAACATAACTCTAACCCTAGGTCCATCCTAACCCTAACCGTCTCTCTAACCCTAGCCCTCAACCTAAACCTAACCATAGGTCCAATCCTAACCCTAACCGTCTCTCTAACCCTAGCCCTCAACCTAACCCTAACCCTAGGTCCAATCCTAACCCTAAAGTCTCTCTAACCGTAGCCCTCAACATAACCCTAACCCTAGGTCCAATCCTAACTCAACCCGTCTCTGTAACCCTAGCCCTCAACATAACACTAACCCTAGGTCCAATCCTAACCCTAACAGTCCCTCTAAACTTAGCCCTCAACCTAACCCTAACCCTAGGTCCAATCCTCACCCTAACCATCTCTCTAACCCTAGCCCTCAACCTAACCCTAACCCTAGGTACAATCCTAACCCTAAGCATCTCTCTAACCCTAGCCTTGAACATAACCCTAACCGTAGGTCCAATCCTAATCCTAACCGTCTCTCTAACCCTAGCCCTCAACATAACCCTAACCCTAGTTCCAATCCTCACCCTAACCGTCTCTCTAACCCTAGCCCTCAACATAACCCTAACCCTAAGTCCAATCCTAACCCTAACCGTCTCGCTAACCCTAGCCCTCAACATAACCCTAACCCTAGGTCCAATCCTAACCCAAACCGTCTCTCTATCCCTAGCCCTCAACATAACCCTAACCCTAGGTCCAATCCTAACCCTAACCATCTCTCTAACCCTAGCCCTCAACATAACCTTAACCCTAGGTCCAATCCTAACCCTAAACCTCTCTCTAACCCTAGCCCTCAACATAACCCGAACCCTAGGTCCAATCCTAACCCTAACCGTCTCTCTAACCCTAGCCCTCAACGTAACCCGAACCCTATGTCCAATCCTAACCCTGACCGTCTCTCTATCCCTAGCCCACAACATAACCCTAACCCTAGGTCCAATCCTCACCCTAACCGTCTCCCTAACCATAGCCCTCAACCTAACCCTCACCCCAGGTCCAATCCTAACCCTAACCCTCTCTCTAACCCTAGCCCTCAACATAACCCTAACCCTAGGTCCAATCCTAACCCTAACCGTCTCTCTAACCCTAGCCCTCAACATAACTCTAACCCTAGGTCCAATCCTAACCCTAACCGTCTCTCTAACCCTAGCACTGAACATCACCCTAACCCTACGTCCAATCCTAACCCTAACCGTCTCTCTAACCCTAGCCCTCAACCTAACCCTAACCCTAGGTACAATCCTAACCCTAAGCATCTCTCTAACCCTAGCCGTCAACATAACTCTAACCCTAGGTCCAATCCTAACACTAACCGTCTCTCTAACCCTAGCACTGAACCTCACCCTAACCCTAGGTCCAATCCTAACCCTAACCATCTCTCTAACCCTAGCCCTCAACCTAACCCTAACCCTAGGTACAATCCTAACCCTAAGCATCTCTCTATCCCTAGCCGTCAACATAACCCTAACCCTAGGTCCAATCCTCACCCTAACCGTCTCCCTAACCATAGCCCTCCACCTAACCCTAACCCCAGATACAATCCTAACCCTAACCCTCTCTCTAACCCTAGCCCTCAACATAACCCTAACCCTAGGTCCAATCCTAACCCTAACCGTCTCTCTAACCCTAGCCCTCAACATAACCCTAACCCTAGGTCCAATCCTATCCCTAACCGTCTCTCTAACCCTAGCCCTCAACATAACCCTAACCCTAGGTCCAATCCTAACCCTAACCGTCTCTCTAACCCTACCCCTCAACCTAACCCTAACCCTAGTTCCAATCCTAAGCCTAAGCATCTCTCTAACCCTAGCCCTCAACATAACCCTAACCCTAGGTCCAATCCTATCCCTAACCGTCTCTCTAACCCTAGCCCTCAACATAACCCTAACCCTAGGTCCAATCCTCACCCTAACCGTCTCTCTAACCCTAGCCCTCCACATAACCCTAACCCTAGGTCCAATCCTAACCCTAACTGTCTCTCTAACCCTAGCCCTCAACATAACCCGAACCCTAGGTCCAATCCTAACCCTAACCATCTCTCTAATCCTAGCCCACAACATAACCCTAACCCTAGGTCCAATCCTATCCCTAACCCTCTCTCTAACCCTAGCCCTCAACATAACCCTAACCCTAGGTCCAATCCTAACCCTAACCGTCTCTCTAACCCTAGCCATCAACATAACTCTAACCCTAGGTCCATCCTAACCCTAACCGTCTCTCTAACCCTAGCCCTCAACCTAAACCTAACCATAGGTCCAATCCTAACCCTAACCGTCTCTCTAACCCTAGCCCTCAACCTAACCCTAACCCTAGGTCCAATCCTAACCCTAAAGTCTCTCTAACCGTAGCCCTCAACATAACCCTAACCCTAGGTCCAATCCTAACCCAACCCGTCTCTGTAACCCTAGCCCTCAACATAACCCTAACCCTAGGTCCAATCCTAACCCTAACAGTCCCTCTAAACTTAGCCCTCAACCTAACCCTAACCCTAGGTCCAATCCTCACCCTAACCATCTCTCTAACCCTAGCCCTCAACCTAACCCTAACCCTAGGTACAATCCTAACCCTAAGCATCTCTCTAACCCTAGCCTTCAACATATCCCTAACCGTAGGTCCAATCCTAATCCTAACCGTCTCTCTAACCCTAGCCCTCAACATAACCCTAACCCTAGTTCCAATCCTCACCCTAACCGTCTCTCTAACCCTAGCCCTCAACATAACCCTAACCCTAAGTCCAATCCTAACCCTAACCGTCTCGCTAACCCTAGCCCTCAACATAACCCTAACCCTAGGTCCAATCCTAACCCAAACCGTCTCTCTATCCCTAGCCCTCAACATAACCCTAACCCTAGGTCCAATCCTAACCCTAACCATCTCTCTAACCCTAGCCCTCAACATAACCTTAACCCTAGGTCCAATCCTAACCCTAAACCTCTCTCTAACCCTAGCCCTCAACATAACCCGAACCCTAGGTCCAATCCTAACCCTAACCGTCTCTCTAACCCTAGCCCTCAACGTAACCCGAACCCTATGTCCAATCCTAACCCTGACCGTCTCTCTATCCCTAGCCCACAACATAACCCTCACCCTAGGTCCAATCCTCACCCTAACCGTCTCCCTAACCATAGCCCTCAACCTAACCCTAACCCCAGGTCCAATCCTAACCCTAACCCTCTCTCTAACCCTAGCCCTCAACATAACCCTAACCCTAGGTCCAATCCTAACCCTAACCGTCTCTCTAACCCTAGCCCTCAACATAACTCTAACCCTAGGTCCAATCCTAACCCTAACCGTCTCTCTAACCCTAGCACTGAACATCACCCTAACCCTACGTCCAATCCTAACCCTAACCGTCTCTCTAACCCTAGCCCTCAACCTAACCCTAACCCTAGGTACAATCCTAACCCTAAGCATCTCTCTAACCCTAGCCGTCAACATAACTCTAACCCTAGGTCCAATCCTAACCCTAACCGTCTCTCTAACCCTAGCACTGAACCTCACCCTAACCCTAGGTCCAATCCTAACCCTAACCGTCTCTCTAACCCTAGCCCTCAACCTAACCCTAACCCTAGGTACAATCCTAACCCTAAGCATCTCTCTAACCCTAGCCGTCAACATAACCCTAACCCTAGGTCCAATCCTCACCCTAACCGTCTCCCTAACCATAGCCCTCAACCTAACCCTAACCCCAGGTACAATCCTAACCCTAACCCTCTCTCTAACCCTAGCCCTCAACATAACCCTAACCCTAGGTCCAATCCTAACCCTAACCGTCTCTCTAACCCTAGCCCTCAACATAACCCTAACCCTAGGTCCAATCCTATCCCTAACCGTCTCTCTAACCCTAGCCCTCAACATAACCCAAACCCTAGGTCCAATCCTAACCCTAACCGTCTCTCTAACCCTAGCCCTCAACCTAACCCTAACCCTAGTTCCAATCCTAAGCCTAAGCATCTCTCTAACCCTAGCCCTCAACAAAACCCTAACCCTAGGTCCAATCCTATCCCTAACCGTCTCTCTAACCCTAGCCCTCAACATAACCCTAACCCTAGGTCCAATCCTCACCCTAACCGTCTCTCTAACCCTAGCCCTCCACATAACCCTAACCCTAGGTCCAATCCTAACCCTAACTGTCTCTCTAACCCTAGCCCTCAACATAACCCGAACCCTAGGTCCAATCCTAACCCTAACCATCTCTCTAATCCTAGCCCACAACATAACCCTAACCCTAGGTCCAATCCTATCCCTAACCCTCTCTCTAACCCTAGCCCTCAACATAACCCTAACCCTAGGTCAATCCTAACCCTAAAGTCTCTCTAACCGTAGCCCTCAACATAACCCTAACCCTAGGTCCAATCCTAACCCAACCCGTCTCTGTAACCCTAGCCCTCAACATAACCCTAACCCTAGGTCCAATCCTAACCCTAACCGTCTCTCTAACCCTAGCCCTCAACATAACTCTAACCCTAGGTCCAATCCTAACCCTAACCGTCTCTCTAACCCTAGCACTGAACCTCACCCTAACCCTAGGTCCAATCCTAACCCTAACCGTCTCTCTAACCCTAGCCCTCAACCTAACCCTAACCCTAGGTACAATCCTAACCCTAAGCATCTCTCTAACCCTAGCCGTCAACATAATCCTAACCCTAGGTACAATCCTAACCCTAACCGTCTTTCTAACCCTAGCCCTCAACATAACCCTACCCCTACTTCCAATCCTCACCCTAACCGTCTCTCTAACCCTAGCCCTCAACATAACCCTAACCCTAGGTCCAATCCTCACCCTAACCATCTCTCTAACTCTAGCCCTCAACATAACCCTTACCCTAGGTCCAATCCTAACCCTAACCTTCTCTCTAACCCTAGCCCTCAACATAACCCTAACCCTAGGTCCAATCCTAACCCTAACCGTCTCTCTAATCCTAGCCCTCAACATAACCCGAACCCTAGGTCCAATTCTCACCCTAACCGTCTCTCTAACCCTAGCCCTCAACATAACCCTAACCCTAGGTCCAATCCTCACCCTAACAGTCTCTCTAACCCTAGCCCTCAACATAACCCTAACCCTAGGTACAATCCTAACCCTAACCGTCTCTCTAACCCTAGCCCTCAACCTAACCCTAACCCGAGGTCCAATCCTAACTCTAACCGTCTCTCTAACCCTTGCCCTCAACCTAACCGTAACCCTAGGTCCAATCCTAACCCTAACCATCTCTCTGACCCTAACCCTCAACATAACCCTAACCCTACGTCCAATCTTAACCCTAACCGTCTCTCTAACCTTAGTCCTCTACATAACCCTAACCCTAGGTCCAATCCTAACCCTAACCATCTCTCTAACCCTAGCCCTCAACATAACTCTAACCCTAGGTCCATCCTAACCCTAACCGTCTCTCTAACCCTAGCCCTCAACCTAACCCTAACCATAGGTCCAATCCTAACCCTAACCGTCTCTCTTAGCCTTGCCCTCAACCTAACCCTAACCCTAGGTCCAATCCTAACCCTAAGCGTCTCTCTAACCCTAACCCTCAACATAACCCTAGCCCTACGTCCAATCCTAATCCAAACCGTCTCTGTAACCCTAGCTCTCAACATAACCCTAACCCTAGGTCCAATCCTAACCCTAACAGACTCTCTAACCTTAGCCCTCAATATAACGCTAACCCTAGGTCCTATCCTAACCCAAACGATCTCTCTAACCCTGGCCCTCAACATAACCCTAACCCTAAGTCCAATCCTAACCCTAACCCTCTCTCTAACCCTAGGCCTCAACATAACCCTAACCCTAGGTCCAATCCTCACCCTAACAGTCTCTCTAACCCTAGCCCTCAACATAACCCTAACCCTAGGTCCAATCCTAAGCCTAAGAATCTCTCTAACCCAAGCCCTCAACATAACCCTAACCCTAGGTCCAATCCTATCCCTAACCGTCTCTCTAACCCTAGCCCTCAACATAACCCTAACCCTAGGTCCAATCCTAACCCTAACCGTCTGTATAACCCTAGCCCTCAACCTAACCCTAACCCTAGTTCCAATCCTAAGCCTAAGCATCTCTCTAACCCTAGCCCTCAACATAACCCTAACCCTAGGTCCAATCCTATCCCTAACCGTCTCTCTAACCCTAGCCCTCAACATAACCCTAACCCTAGTTCCAATCCTAAGCCTAAGCATCTCTCTAACCCTAGCCCTCAACATAACCCTAACCCTAGGTCCAATCCTATCCCTAACCGTCTCTCTAACCCTAGCCCTCAACATAACCCTAACCCTAGGTCCAATCCTCACCCTAACCGTCTCTCTAACCCTAGCCCTCCACATAACCCTAACCCTAGGTCCAATCCTAACCCTAACTGTCTCTCTAACCCTAGCCCTAAACATAACCCGAACCCTAGGTCCAATCATAACCCTAACCATCTCTCTAATCCTAGCCCACAACATAACCCTAACCCTAGGTCCAATCCTATCCCTAACCCTCTCTCTAACCCTAGCCCTCAACATAACCCTAACCCTAGGTCCAATCCTAACCCTAACCGTCTCTCTAACCCTAGCCCTCAACATAACTCTAACCCTAGGTCCATCCTAACCCTAACCGTCTCTCTAACCCTAGTCCTCAACCTAAACCTAACCATAGGTCCAATCCTAACCCTAACCGTCTCTCTAACCCTAGCCCTCAACCTAACCCTAACCCTAGGTACAATCCTAACCCTAAAGTCTCTCTAACCGTAGCCCTCAACATAACCCTAACCCTAGGTCCAATCCTAACCCAACCCGTCTCTGTAACCCTAGCCCTCAACATAACCCTAACCCTAGGTCCAATCCTAACCCTAACCGTCTCTCTAACCCTAGCCCTCAACATAACTCTAACCCTAGGTCCAATCCTAACCCTAACCGTCTCTCTAACCCTAGCACTGAACCTCACCCTAACCCTAGGTCCAATCGTAACCCTAACCGTCTCTCTAACCCTAGCCCTCAACCTAACCCTAACCCTAGGTAGAATCCTAACCCTAAGCATCTCTCTAACCCTAGCCGTCAACATAATCCTAACCCTAGGTACAATCCTAACCCTAACCGTCTTTCTAACCCTAGCCCTCAACATAACCCTAACCCTACTTCCAATCCTCACCCTAACTGTCTCTCAACCCTAGCCCTCAACATAACCCTAACCCTAGGTCCAATCCTCACCCTAACCATCTCTCTAACTCTAGCCCTCAACATAACCCTTACCCTAGGTCCAATCCTAACCCTAACCTTCTCTCTAACCCTAGCCCTCAACATAACCCTAACCCTAGGTCCAATCCTAACCCTAACCGTCTCTCTAATCCTAGCCCTCAACATAACCCGAACCCTAGGTCCAATTCTCACCCTAACCGTCTCTCTAACCCTAGCCCTCAACATAACCCTAACCCTAGGTCGAATCCTCACCCTAACAGTCTCTCTAACCCTAGCCCTCAACATAACCCTAACCCTAGGTACAATCCGAACCCTAACCGTCTCTCTAACCCTAGCCCTCAACCTAACCCTAACCCGAGGTCCAATCCTAACTCTAACCGTCTCTCTAACCCTTGCCGTCAACCTAACCGTAACCCTAGGTCCAATCCTAACCCTAACCATCTCTCTGACCCTAACCCTCAACATAACCCTAACCCTATGTCCAATCTTAACCCTAACCGTCTCTCTAACCTTAGTCCTCTACATAACCCTAACCCTAGGTCCAATCCTAACCCTAACCATCTCTCTAACGCTAGCCCTCAACATAACTCTAACCCTAGGTCCATCCTAACCCTAACCGTCTCTCTAACCCTAGCCCTCAACCTAACCCTAACCATAGGTCCAATCCTAACCCTAACCGTCTCTATTAGCCTTGCACTCAACCTAACCCTAACCCTAGGTCCAATCCTAACCCTAAGCGTCTCTCTAACCCTAACCCTCAACATAACCCTAGCCCTAGGTCCAATCCTAATCCAAACCGTCTCTGTAACCCTAGCCCTCAACATAACCCTAACCCTAGGTCCAATCCTAACCCTAACAGACTCTCTAACCTTAGCCCTCAACATAACGCTAACCCTAGGTCCTATCCTAACCCAAACGATCTCTCTAACCCTGGCCCTCAACATAACCCTAACCCTAAGTCCAATCCTAACCCTAACCCTCTCTCTAACCCTAGGCCTCAACATAACCCTAACCCTAGGTCCAATCCTCACCCTAACCGTCTCTCTAACCCTAGCCCTCAACATAACCCTAACCCTAGGTCCAATCCTAAGCCTAAGAATCTCTCTAACCCTAGCCCTCAACATAACCCTAACCCTAGGTCCAATCCTATTCCTAACCATCTCTCTAACCCTAGCCCTCAACATAACCCTAACCCTAGGTCCAATCCTAACCCTAACCGTCTCTCTAACCCTAGCCCTCAACCTAACCCTAACCCTAGTTCCAATCCTAAGCCTAAGCATCTCTCTAACCCTAGCCCTCAACATAACCCTAACCCTAGGTCCAATCCTATCCCTAACCGTCTCTCTAACCCTAGCCCTCAACATAACCCTAACCCTAGTTCCAATCCTAAGCCTAAGCATCTCTCTAACCCTAGCCCTCAACATAACCCTAACCCTAGGTCCAATCATATCCCTAACCGTCTCTCTAACCCTAGCCCTCAACATAACCCTAACCCTAGGTCCAATCCTCACCCTAACCGTCTCTCTAACCCTAGCCCTCCACATAACCCTAACCCTAGGTCCAATCCTAACCCTAACTGTCTCTCTAACCCTAGCCCTCAACATAACCCGAACCCTAGGTCCAATCCTAACCCTAACCATCTCTCTAATCCTAGCCCACAACATAACCCTAACCCTAGGTCCAATCCTATCCCTAACCCTCTCTCTAACCCTAGCCCTCAACATAACCCTAACCCTAGGTCCAATCCTAACCCTAACCGTCTCTCTAACCCTAGCCCTCAACATAACTCTAACCCTAGGTCCATCCTAACCCTAACCGTCTCTCTAACCCTAGTCCTCAACCTAAACCTAACCATAGGTCCAATCCTAACCCTAACCGTCTCTCTAACCCTAGCCCTCAACCTAACCCTAACCCTAGGTACAATCCTAACCCTAAAGTCTCTCTAACCGTAGCCCTCAACATAACCCTAACCCTAGGTGCAATCCTAACCCAACCCGTCTCTGTAACCCTAGCCCTCAACATAACCCTAACCCTAGGTCCAATCCTAACCCTAACCGTCTCTCTAACCCTAGCCCTCAACATAACTCTAACCCTAGGTCCAATCCTAACCCTAACCGTCTCTCTAACCCTAGCACTGAACCTCACCCTAACCCTAGGTCCAATCCTAACCCTAACCGTCTCTCTAACCCTAGCCCTCAACCTAACCCTAACCCTAGGTACAATCCTAACCCTAAGCATCTCTCTAACCCTAGCCCTCAACATAATCCTAACCCTAGGTACAATCCTAACCCTAACCGTCTTTCTAACCCTAGCCCTCAACATAACCCTAACCCTACTTCCAATCCTCACCCTAACCGTCTCTCTAACCCTAGCCCTCAACATAACCCTAACCCTAGGTCCAATCCTCACCCTAACCATCTCTCTAACTCTAGCCCTCAACATAACCCTTACCCTAGGTCCAATCCTAACCCTAACCTTCTCTCTAACCCTAGCCCTCAACATAACCCTAACCCTAGGTCCAATCCTAACCCTAACAGTCTCTCTAATCCTAGCCCTCAACATAATCCGAACCCTAGGTCCAATTCTCACCCTAACCGTCTCTCTAACCCTAGCCCTCAACATAACCCTAACCCTAGGTCCAATCCTCACCCTAACAGTCTCTCTAACCCTAGCCCTCAACATAACCCTAACCCTAGGTACAATCCTAACCCTAACCGTCTCTCTAACCCTAGCCCTCAACCTAACCCTAACCCGAGGTCCAATCCTAACTCTAACCGTCTCTCTAACCCTTGCCCTCAACCTAACCGTAACCCTAGGTCCAATCCTAACCCTAACCATCTCTCTGACCCTAACCCTCAACATAACCCTAACCCTACGTCCAATCTTAACCCTAACCGTCTCTCTAACCTTAGTCCTCTACATAACCCTAACCCTAGGTCCAATCCTAACCCTAACCATCTCTCTAACCCTAGCCCTCAACATAACTCTAACGCTAGGTCCATCCTAACCCTAACCGTCTCTCTAACCCTAGCCCTCAACCTAACCCTAACCATAGGTCCAATCCTAACCCTAACCGTCTCTCTTAGCCTTGCCCTCAACCTAACCCTAACCCTAGGTCCAATCCTAACCCTAAGCGTCTCTCTAACCCTAACCTTCAACATAACCCTAGCCCTAAGTCCAATCCTAATCCAAACCGTCTCTGTAACCCTAGCCCTCAACATAACCCTAACCCTAGGTCCAATCTTAACCCTAACAGACTCTCTAACCTTAGCCCTCAACATAACGCTAACCCTAGGTCCTATCCTAACCCAAACGACCTCTCTAACCCTGGCCCTCAACATAACCCTAACCCTAAGTCCAATCCTAACCCTAACCCTCTCTCTAACCCTAGGCCTCAACATAACCCTAACCCTAGGTCCAATCCTCAACCTAACCGTCTCTCTTACCCTAGCCCTCAACATAACCCTAACCCTAGGTCCAATCCTAAGCCTAAGAATCTCTCTAACCCTAGCCCTCAACATAACCCTAACCCTAGGTCCAATCCTATCCCTAACCGTCTCTCTAACCCTAGCCCTCAACATAACCCTAACCCTAGGTCCAATCCTAACCCTAACCGTCTCTCTAACCCTAGCCCTCAACCTAACCCTAACCCTAGTTCCAATCCTAAGCCTAAGCATCTCTCTAACCCTAGCCCTCAACATAACCCTAACCCTAGGTCCAATCCTAACCCTAACCGTCTCTCTAACCCTAGCCCTCAACATAACACTAACCCTAGGTCCATCCTAACCCTAACCGTCTCTCTAACCCTAGCCCTCAACCTAAACCTAACCATAGGTCCATCCTAACCCTAACCGTCTCTCTAACCCTAGCCCTCAACCTAACCCTAACCCTAGGTCCAATCCTAACCCTAAAGTCTCTCTAACCGTAGCCCTCAACATAACCCTTACCCTAGGTCCAATCCTAACCCAACCCGTCTCTGTAACCCTAGCCCTCAACATAACCCTAACCCTAGGTCCAATCCTAACCCTAACAGTCCCTCTAAACTTAGCCCTCAACCTAACCCTAACCCTAGGTCCAATCCTCACCCTAACCATCTCTCTAACCCTAGCCCTCAAACTAACCCTAACCCTAGGTACAATCCTAACCCTAAGCATCTCTCTAACCCTAGCCTTCAACATAACCCTAACCGTAGGTCCAATCCTAATCCTAACCGTCTCTCTAACAATAGCCCTCAACATAACCCTAACCCTAGTTCCAATCCTCACCCTAACCGTCTCTCTAACCCTAGCCCTCAACATAACCCTAACCCTAAGTCCACTCCTAACCCTAACCGTCTCGCTAACCCTAGCCCTCAACATAACCCTAACCCTAGGTCCAATCCTAACCCAAACCGTCTCTCTATCCCTAGCCCTCAACATAACCCTAACCCTAGGTCCGATCCTAACCCTAACCATCTCTCTAACCCTAGCCCTCAACATAACCTTAACCCTAGGTCCAATCCTAACCCTAACCGTCTCTCTAAACCTAGCCCTCAACGTAACCCGAACCCTATGTCCAATCCTAACCCTGACCGTCTCTCTATCCCTAGCCCACAACATAACCCTAACCCTAGGTCCAATCCTCACCCTAACCGTCTCCCTAACCATAGCCCTCAACCTAACCCTAACCCCAGGTCCAATCCTAACCCTAACCCTCTCTCTAACCTTAGCCCTCAACATAACCCTAACCCTAGGTCCAATCCTAACCCTAACCGTCTCTCTAACCCTAGCCCTCAACATAACTCTAACCCTAGGTCCAATGCTAACCCTAACCGTCTCTCTAACCCTAGCACTGAACCTCACCCTAACCCTAGGTCCAATCCTAACCCTAACCGTCTCTCTAACCCTAGCCCTCAACCTAACCCTAACCCTAGGTACAATCCTAACCCTAAGCATCTCTCTATCCCTAGCCGTCAACATAACTCTAACCCTAGGTCCAATCCTAACCCTAACCGTCTCTCTAACCCTAGCACTGAACCTCACCCTAACCCTAGGTCCAATCCTATCCCTAACCCTCTCTCTAACCCTAGCCCTCAACATAACCCTAACCCTAGGTCCAATCCTAACCCTAACCGTCTCTCTAACCCTAGCCCTCAACATAACTCTAACCCTAGGTCCATCCTAACCCTAACCGTCTCTCTAACCCTAGCCCTCAACCTAAACCTAACCATAGGTCCAATCCTAACCCTAACCGTCTCTCTAACCCTAGCCCTCAACCTAACCCTAACCCTAGGTCCAATCCTAACCCTAAAGTCTCTCTAACCGTAGCCCTCAACATAACCCTAACCCTAGGTCCAATCCTAACCCAACCCGTCTCTGTAACCCTAGCCCTCAACATAACCCTAACCCTAGGTCCAATCCTAACCCTAACAGTCCCTCTAAACTTAGCCCTCAACCTAACCCTAACCCTAGGTCCAATCCTCACCCTAACCATCTCTCTAACCCTAGCCCTCAACCTAACCCTAACCCTAGGTACAATCCTAACCCTAAGCATCTCTCTAACCCTAGCCTTCAACATAACCCTAACCGTAGGTCCAATCCTAATCCTAACCGTCTCTCTAACCCTAGCCCTCAACATAACCCTAACCCTAGTTCCAATCCTCACCCTAACCGTCTCTCTAACCCTAGCCCTCAACATAACCCTAACCCTAAGTCCAATCCTAACCCTAACCGTCTCGCTAACCCTAGCCCTCAACATAACCCTAACCCTAGGTCCAATCCTAACCCAAACCGTCTCTCTATCCCTAGCCCTCAACATAACCCTAACCCTAGGTCCAATCCTAACCCTAACCATCTCTCTAACCCTAGCCCTCAACATAACCTTAACCCTAGGTCCAATCCTAACCCTAAACCTCTCTCTAACCCTAGCCCTCAACATAACCCGAACCCTAGGTCCAATCCTAACCCTAACCGTCTCTCTAACCCTAGCCCTCAACGTAACCCGAACCCTATGTCCAATCCTAACCCTGACCGTCTCTCTATCCCTAGCCCACAACATAACCCTAACCCTAGGTCCAATCCTCACCCTAACCGTCTCCCTAACCATAGCCCTCAACCTAACCCTAACCCCAGGTCCAATCCTAACCCTAACCCTCTCTCTAACCCTAGCCCTCAACATAACCCTAACCCTAGGTCCAATCCTAACCCTAACCCTCTCTCTAACCCTAGCCCTCAACATAACCCTAACCCTAGGTCCAATCCTAACCCTAACCCTCTCTCTAACCCTAGCCCTCAACATAACCCTAACCCTAGGTCCAATCCCAACCCTAACCGTCTCTCTAACCCTAGCCCTCAACATAACCCTAACCCTAGGTCCAATCCTATCCCTAACCGTCTCTCTAACCCTAGCCCTCAACGTAACCCGAACCCTATGTCCAATCCTAACCCTGACCGTCTCCCTATCCCTAGCCCACAACATAACCCTAACCCTAGGTCCAATCCTCACCCTAACCGTCTCCCTAACCATAGCCCTCAACCTAACCCTAACCCCAGGTCCAATCCTAACCCTAACCCTCTCTCTAACCCTAGCCCTCAACATAACCCTAACCCTAGGTCCAATCCTAACCCTAACCGTCTCTCTAACCCTAGCCCTCAACATAACTCTAACCCTAGGTCCAATCCTAACCCTAACCGTCTCTCTAACCCTAGCACTGAACCTCACCCTAACCCTAGGTCCAATCCTAACCCTAACCGTCTCTCTAACCCTAGCCCTCAACATAACCCTAACCCTAAGTCCAATCCTAACCCTAACCGTCTCTCTAACCCTAGCCCTCAACATAACCCTAACCCTAGGTCCAATCCTCACCCTAACCATCTCTCTAACTCTAGCCCTCAACATAACCCTAACCCTAGGTCCAATCCTAACCCTAACCTTCTCTCTAACCCTAGCCCTCAACATAACCCTAACCCTAGGTCCAATCCTAACCCTAACCGTCTCTCTAACCCTAGCCCTCAACATAACCTGAACCCTAGGTCCAATTCTCACCCTAACCGTAGCTCTAACCCTAGCCCTCAACATAACCCTAACCCTAGGTCCAATCCTCACCCTAACAGTCTCTCTAACCCTAGCCCTCATCATAACCCTAACCCTAGGTACAATCCTAACCCTAACCGTCTCTCTAACCCTAGCCCTCAACCTTACCCTAACCCGAGGTCCAATCCTAACTCTAACCGTCTCTCTAACCCTTGCCCTCAACCTAACCCTAACCCTAGGTCCAATCCTAACCCTAACCATCTCTCTGACCCTAACCCTCAACATAACCCTAACCCTACGTCCAATCTTAACCCTAACCGTCTCTCTAACCTTAGTCCTCTACATAACCCTAACCCTACGTCCAATCCTAACCCTAACAGTCTCTCTAACCCTAGCCCTCAACCTAACGCTAACCCTAGGTCCAATCCTAACCCTAACCGACTCTCTAACCCTTGCCCTCAACCTAACCCTAACCCTAGGTCCAATCCTAACCCTAACCGTCTCTCTAACCCTAGCCCTCAACATAACCCTAACCCTAGGTCCAATCCTATCCCTAACCCTCTCTCTAACCCTAGCCCTCAACATAACCCTAACCCTAGGTCCAATCCTAACCCTAACCGTCTCTCAAACCCTAGCCCTCAACATAACTCTAACCCTAGGTCCATCCTAACCCTAACCGTCTCTCTAACCCTAGCCCTCAACCTAAACCTAACCATAGGTCCAATCCTAACCCTAACCGTCTCTCTAACCCTAGCCCTCAACCTAACCCTAACCCTAGGTCCAATCCTAACCCTAAAGTCTCTCTAACCGTAGCCCTCAACATAACCCTAACCCTAGGTCCAATCCTAACCCAACCCGTCTCTGTAACCCTAGCCCTCAACATAACCCTAACCCTAGGTCCAATCCTAACCCTAACAGTCCCTCTAAACTTAGCCCTCAACCTAACCCTAACCCTAGGTCCAATCCTCACCTTAACCGTCTCTCTAACCCTAGCCCTCAACCTAACCCTAACCCTAGGTCCAATCCTAACCCAAACCGTCTCTCTATCCCTAGCCCTCAACATAACCCTAACCCTAGGTCCAATCCTAACCCTAACCATCTCTCTAACCCTAGCCCTCAACATAACCTTAACCCTAGGTCCAATCCTAACCCTAACCCTCTCTCTAACCCTAGCCCTCAACATAACCCGAACCCTAGGTCCAATCCTAACCCTAACCGTCTCTCTAACCCTAGCCCTCAACGTAACCCGAACCCTATGTCCAATCCTAACCCTAACCGTCTCTCTATCCCTAGCCCACAACATAACCCTAACCCTAGGTCCAATCCTCACCCTAACCGTCTCCCTAACCGTAGCCCTCAACCTAACCCTAACCCTAGGTCCAATCCTAACCCTAACCCACTCTCTAACCCTAGCCCTCAACATAACCCTAACCCTAGGTCCAATCCTAACCCTAACCGTCTCTCTAACCCTAGTGCTCAACATAACTCTAACCCTAGGTCCAATCCTAACCCTAACCGTCTCTCTAACCCTAGCACTGAACCTCACCCTAACCCTAGGTCCAATCCTAACCCTAACCGTCTCTCTAACCCTAGCCCTCAACCTAAACCTAACCATAGGTCCAATCCTAACCCTAACCGTCTCTCTAACCCTAGCCCTCAACCTAACCCTAACCCTAAACCTAGGTCCAATCCTAACCCTAAAGACTCTCTAACCGTAGACCTCAACCTAACCCTAACCCTAGGTACAAACCTAACCCTAACCCTCTCTCTAACCCTAGCCCTCAACATAACCCTAACCCTAGGTCCAATCCTAACCCTAACCGTCTCTCTAACCCTAGCCCTCAACATAACTCTAACCCTAGGTCCAATCCTAACCCTAACCGTCTCTCTAACCCTAGCACTCAACCTCACCCTAACCCTAGGTCCAATCCTCACCCTAACCGTCTCTCTAACCCTAGCCCTCAACCTAACCCTAACCCTAGGAACAATCCTAACCCTAAGCATCTCTCTAACCCTAGCCTTCAACATAATCCTAACCCTAGGTCCAATCCTAACCCTAACCGTCTTTCTAACCCTAGCCCTCAACATAACCCTAACCCTACTTCCAATCCTCACCCTAACCGTCTCTCTAACCCTAGCACTCAACATAACCCTAACCCTAGGTCCAATCCTCACCCTAACAGTCTCTCTAACCCTAGCCCTCAACATAACCCTAACCCTAGGTACAATCCTAACCTTAACCGTCTCTCTAACCCTAGCCCTCAACCTGACCCTAACCCGAGGTCCAATCCTAACTCTAACCGTCTCTCTAAACCTTGCCCTCAACCTAACCCTAACCCTAGGTCCAATCCTAACCCTAAGCATCTCTCTGACCCTAACCCTCAACATAACCCTAACCCTACGTCCAATCTTAACCCTAATCGTCTCTCTAACCTTAGCCCTCTACATAACCCTAACGCTACGTCCAATCCTAACCCTAACAGTCTCTCTAAACCTAGCCCTCAACCTAACCCTAACCCTAGGTCCAATCCTAACCCTAACCGTCTCTCTAACCCTAGCCCTCAACATAACCCGAAACCTAGGTCGAATCCTAACCCTAACCGTCTCTCTAATCCTAGCCCTCAACATAACCCTAACCCTAGGTCCAATCCTAACCCTAACCCTCTCTCTAACCCTAGCCCTCAACATAACCCTAACCCTAGGTCCAATCCTAACCCTAACCGTCTCTCTAACCCTAGCCCTCAACATAACTCTAACCCTAGGTCCATCCTAAACCTAACCGTCTCTCTAACCCTAGCCCTCAACCTAACCCTACCCATAGGTCCAATCCTAACCCTAACCGTCTCTCTAACCCTAGCCCTCAACCTAACCCTAACCCTAGGTCCAATCCTGACCCTAAAGTCTCTCTAACCGTAGCCCTCAACAATACCCTAACCCTAGGTCCAATCATAACCCAACCCGTCTCTGTAACCCTAGCCCTCACCATAACCCTAACCCTAGGTCCAATCCTAACCCTAACAGTCCCTCTAAACTTAGCCCTCAACCTAACCCTAACCCTAGGTCCAATCCTCACCCTAACCGTCTCTCTAACCATAGCCCTCAACCTAACCCTAACCCTAGGTACAATCCTAACCCTAAGCATCTCTCTAACCCTAGACTTCAACTTAACCCTAACCGTAGGTCCAATCCTAACCCTAACCGTCTCTCTAACCCTAGCCCTCAACATAACCCTAACCCTAGTTCCAATCCTCACCCTAACCGACTCTCTAACCCTAGCCCTCAACATAACCCTAACCCTAAGTCCAATCCTAACCCTAACCGTCTCGCTAACCCTAGCCCTCAATATAACCTTAACCCTAGGTCCAATCCTAACCCTAAACCTCTCTCTAACCCTAGCCCTCAACATAACCCGAACCCTATGTCCAATCCTAACCCTGACCGTCTCTCTATCCCTAGCCCACAACATAACCCTAACCCTAGGTCCAATCCTCACCCTAACCGTCTCCCTAACCATAGCCCTCAACCTAACCCTAACCCCAGGTCCAATCCTAACCCTAACCCTCTCTCTAACCCTAGCCCTCAACATAACCCTAACCCTAGGTCCAATAATAACCCTAACCGTCTCTCTAACCCTAGCCCTCAACATAACTCTAACCCTAGGTCCAATCCTAACCCTAACCGTCTTTCTAACCCTATCCCTCAACCTAACCCTAACCCTAGGTACAATCCTAACCCTAAGCATCTCTCTAACCCTAGCCGTCAACATAACTCTAACCCTAGGTCCAATCCTAACCCTAACAGTCTCTCTAAACTTAGCCCTCAACATAACCCTAACCCTAGGTCCAATCCTAACCCAAACCGTCTCTCTAACCCTAGCCCTCAACATAACCCTAACCCTAAGTCCAATCCTAACACTAACCGTCTCTCTAACCCTAGCCCTCAACCTAACCCTAACCCTAGGTCCAATCCTAACCCTAAGCGTCTCTCTAACCCTAGCCCTCAACATAACCCTAACCCTAGGTCCAATCCTAACCCTAACCGTTTCTCTAAACCTAGCCCTCAACATAACTTTAACCCTAGGTCCAATCCTACCGCTAACCGTCTCTCTAACCCTAGCCCTCAACATAACCCTAACCCTAGGTCCAATCCTAAGCCTAACCGTCTCTCTAACACTAGCCCTCAACATAACCCTAAGCCTAGGTCCAATCCGAACCCTAACCGTCTCTCTAACCCTAGCCCTCAGCATAACCCTAACCCTAGGTCCAATCCTAACCCTAACTGTCTCTCTAACCCTAGCCCTCAACATAACTCTAACCCTAGGTCCAATCCTAAACCTAACCGTCTCTCTAATCCTAGCCCTCAACATAACTCTAACCCTAGGTCCAATCCTAACCCTAACCGTCTCTCTAACCCTAGCCCTCAACATAACCCTAACCCTACGTAAAATCTTAACCCTAACCGTCTCTCTAACCTTAGTCCTCTACATAAGCCGAACCCTACGTCCAATCCTAACCCTAAGAGTCTCTCTAAACCTAGCCCTCAACCTAACCCTAACCCTATGTCCAATCCTAACCCTAACCATCTCTCTAACCCTTGCCCTCAACCTAACCCTAACCCTAGGTCCAATCCTAACCCTAAGCATCTCTCTAACCCTAGCCCTCAACATAAACCTAACCCTACGTCCAAACCTAACCCTAACCGTCTCTCTAACCCTAGCCCTCATCATAATCCTAATCCTAGGTCCAATCCTAACCCTAACCGCCTCTCTATCCCTAGCCCTCAACCTAACCCTAACCCTAGGTCCAATCCTAACCCTAACCGTCTCCCTAACCCTAGCCCTCAACATAACCCGAACCCTAGGTCCAATGCTAACCCTATCCGTCTCTCTAACCCTAGCCCTCAACATAACCCTAACCCTAGGTCCAATCCTAACCCTAACCGTCTCTCTAACCCTAGCCCTCAACATAACCCTAACCCTAGGTCCTATCCTAACCCTAACCGCCTCTCTAAGCCTAGCCCTCAACATAACCCTAACCCTAGGTCCAATCCTAACCCTAACCGTCTCTCTAAACTGTAGCCCTCAACCTAACCCTAACCCTAGGTCCAATCCTAACCCTAATCGTCTCTCTAACCCTTGCCCTCAACCTATCCCTAACCCAGGTCCAATCCTAACCCTAAGCATCTCTCTAACCCTAGCCCTCAACATAACCCTAACCCTAACCCTAACCCTAACCCTAACCCGTCTCTCTAACCCTAGCCCTCAACCTAACCCTAACCCTAGGTCCAATCCTAACCCTAACCGTCTCTCTAACCCTAGCCCTCAACATAACCCTAACCCTAAATCCAATCCTAACCCTAAGCGTCTCTCTAACCCTAGCCCTCAACATAATCCTAACACTAGGTCCAATCCTAACCCTAACCGTCTCTCTAACCCTAGCCCTAAACATAACCCTAACCCTAGGTCCGATTCTAACACTAACCGTCTCTCTAACCCTAGCCCTCAACATAACCCTAACCCTAGGTCCGATCCTAACCCTAACCGTCTCTCTAACCCTAGCCCTCAACATAACCCTAACCCTAGGTCCAATCCTCACCCTAACTGTCTCTCTAACCCTACCCCTCAACATAACTCTAACCGTAGGTCCAATCCTAACCCTAACCGTCTCTCTAACCCTAGCCCTCAACATAACCCTAACCCTAGGTCCAATCCTAACCCTAACCGTCTCTCTAACCCTAGCCCTCAACATAACCCTAACCCTAGGTCCAATCCTCACCCTAACCGCCTCTCTAACCATAGCCCTCAACATAACCCTAACTCTAGGTCCAATCCTAACCCTAACCGTCTCTCTATCCCTAGCCCTCAACCTAACCCTAACCCTAGGTCCAATCCTAACCCTAACCGTCTCCCTAACCCTAGCCCTCAACATAACCCGAACCCTAGGTCCAATCCTAACCCTAACCGTCTCTCTAACCCGAGCCCTAAACAGAACACTAACCCTAGGGCCAATCCTAACCCTAATCCTCTCTCTAACCCTAGCCCTCAACATAACCCTAACCCTAGGTCCAATCCTAACCCTAACCGTCTCTCTAACCCTAGCCCTCAACATAACCCTAACCCTAGGTCCAATTATCACCCTACCCGCCTCTCTAACCCTAGCCCTGAACATAACCCTAACCCTAGGTCCAATCCTAACCCTAACCATATCTCTAACCCTAGCCCTCAACCTAACCCTAACCCTAGGTCCAATCCTAACACTAACCGTCTCTCTAACCCTAGCCCTCAACATAACCCTAACCCTAGGACCAATACTAACCCTAACCGCCTATCTAACACTAGCCCTCAATCTAACCCTAACCCGAGGTCCAATCCTCACCCTAACCGTCTCTCTAACCCTAGCCCTCAACATAACCCTAACCCTAGGACCAATACTAACCCTAACCGCCTCTCTAACACTAGCCTTAATCTAACCCTAACCCGAGGTCCAATCCTAACCCTAACCGTCTCTCTAACCCTTGCCCTCAACCTAACACTAACCCTAGGTCCAATCCTAACCCTAAGCATCTCTCTAACCCTAGCCCTCAACATAACCCTAACCCTACGTCCAATCTTAACCCTAACCGTCTCTCTAATCTTAGTCCTCTACATAACACGATCCCTACGTCCAATCCTAACCCTAACAGTCTCTCTAACCCTAGCCCTCAACCTAACCCTAACCCTAGGTCCAATCCTAACCCTAGCCATCTCTCTAACCCTTGCCCTCAACCTAACCCTAACCCTAGGTCCAATACTAACCCTAAGCATCTCTCTAAACCTAGCCCTCAACATAACCCTAACCCTACGTCCAAACCTAACCCTAACCGTCTCTCTAACCTTAGCCCTCTACATAACCCAAACCCTACGTCCAATCCTAACCCTAACAGTCTCTCTAACCCTAGCCCTCAACATAACCCTAACTCTAGGTCCAATCCTCACCCTAACCGTCTCTCTAACCTTAGCCCTCTACATAACCCTAACCCTAGGTCCAATCCTCACCCTAACCGTCTCTCTAAACCTAGCCCTCAACTTAACCCTAACCCTAGGTCCAATCCTAACCCTAACCGTCTCTCTAACCCTAGCCCTCAACATAATCCTAACCCCATGTCCAATACTAACCCTAACCGTCTCTCTAACCATAGCCCTCAACATAACCCTAACCCTAGGTCCAATCCTAAACCTAACAGTCTCTCTAACCGTAGCCCTCAACATAACCCTAACCCTAGGTCCAATCCTAACCCAAACCGTCTCTCTAACCCTAGCCCTCAACATAACCCTAACCCTAGGTCCAATCCTAACCCTAACCCTCTCTCTAACCCTAGCCCTCAACATAACCCAAACCCTAGATCCAATACTAACCCTAACCCTCTCTCTAACCCTAGCCCTCAACATAACCCTAACCCTAGGTCCAATCCTAACGCTAACTGACACTCTAACCCTAGCCCTCAACATAACCCTAACCCTAGATCCAATCCTAACCCTAACCGTCTCTAACCCTAGCCCTCAACATAACCCTAACCCAAGGTCCAATCCTAACCCTAACAGTCTCTCTAACCTTAGCCCTCAACATAAACCTAACCCTAGGTCCAATCCTAATCCAAACCGTCTCTCTAACCCTAGCCCTCAACATAACCCTAACCCTAAGTCCAATCCTGACCCTAACCGTCTCTCTAACCCTAGCCCTCAACCTAACCCTAACCCTAACCCTAAGTCCAATCCTAACCCTAACCGTCTCTAACCCTAGCCGTCAACATAACCCTAACCCTAGGTCCAATCCTAACCCTAACCGTCTCTCTAACCCTAGCCCTCAACATAACCCTAACCCTAGGTCCGATTCTAACACTAACCGTCTCTCTAACCCTAGCCCTCAACATAACCCTAACCCTAGGTCCGATCCTAACCCTGACCGTCTCTCTAACCCTAGCCCTCAACATAACCCTAACCCTAGGTCCAATCCTCACCCTAACTGTCTCTCTAACCCTAGCCCTCAACATAACCCTAACCCTAGGTCCAATCCTAACCCTAACAGTCTCTCTAAACTTAGCCCTCAACATAACCCTAACCCTAGGTCCAATCCTAACCCAAACCGTCTCTCTAACCCTAGCCCTCAACATAACCCTAACCCTAGGTCCAATCCTAACACTAACCGTCTCTCTAACCCTAGCCCTCAACCTAACCCTAACCCTAGGTCCAATCCTAACCCTAAGCGTCTCTCTAACCCGATTCCTCAACATAACCCTAACCCTAGGTCCAATCCTAACCCTAACCGTTTCTCTAAACCTAGCCCTCAACATAACCCTAACCCTAGGTCCAATCCTACCGCTAACCGTCTCTCTAACCCTAGCCCTCAACATAACCCTAACCCTAGGTCCAATCCAAACCCAAACCGTCTCTCTAAACCTAGCCCTCAACATAACCCTAACCCTAGGTCTAATCCTCACCCTAACCCTCTCTCTAACTCTAGCCCTCAACATAATCCTAACCCTAGGTCCAATCCTAACCTTAACCCTCTGTCTAATCCTAGCCCTCAACATAACCCTAACGCTAGGTCCAATCGTAACCCTAACCGCCTCTCTTACCCTAGCCCTCAACATAACCCTAACCCTAGGTCCAATTCTAACCCTATCCGTCTCTCTAACCCTAGCCCTCAACATAACCCTAACCCTAGGTCCAATCCTCACCCTAACCGTCTCTCTAACCCTAGCCCTCAACATAACCCTAACCCTAGGTCCAATCCTAACCTTAATCGTCTCTCTTACCCTAGCCCTCAACATAACTCTAACCGTAGGTCCAATCCTAACCCTAACCGTCTCTCTAACCCTAGCCCTCAACATAACCCTAACCATAGGTCCAATCCTCACCCGAACCGCCTCTCTAACCCTAGCCCTCAACGTAACCCTAACCCGTGGTCCAATCCTAACCCTAACCCTGTATCTAACCCTAGCCCTCAACCTAACCCTAACCCTAGGTCCAATCCTAACCCTAAACGTCTCCCTAACCCTAGCCCTCAACATAACCAGAACCCTAGGTCCAATGCTAACCCTAACCATCTCTCTAACCCTAGCCCTCAACATAACCCTAACCCTAGTTCCAATCCTAACCCTAACCCTCTCTCTAACCCTAGCCCTCAACATAACCCTAACCCTAGGTCCAATCCTTACCCTAACCGTCTCTCTAACGCTAGCCCTCAACATAACCCTAACCCTAGGTCCAATTATCACCCTAACCGCCTCTCTAACACTAGCCCTCAACATAACCCTAACCCTAGGTCCAATCCTAACCCTAACCGTCACTCTAACCCTAGCCCTCAACCTAACCCTAACCCTAGGTCCAATCCTAACCCTAACCGTCTCTCTAACCCTTGCCCTCAACCTAACCCTAACCCCAGGTCCAATCCTAAACCTAAGCATCTCTCTAACCCTAGCCCTCAACATAACCCTAACACTACGTCCAAACCTAACCCTAACCCTCTCTCTAACCTTAGCCCTCTACATAACCCTAACCCTACGTCCAATCCTAACCCTATCAGTCTCTCTAACCCTAGCCCTCAACATAACCCTAACCCTAGGTCCAATCCTAACCCGAACCCTCTCTCTAACCCTAGCCCTCAACATAACCCAAACCCTAGATCCACTCCTAACCCTAACCATCTCTCTAACCCTAGCCCTCAACATAACCCTAACCCTAGGTCCAATCCTAACGCTAACCGACACTCTAACCCTAGCCCTCAACATAACCCTAACCCTAGGTTCAATCCTAACCCTAACCGTCTGTCTAACCCTAGCCCTCAACATAACCCTAACCCTAGGTCCAATCCTAACCCTAACAGTCTCTCTAACCTTAGCCCTCAACATAACCCTAACCCTAAGTCCAATCCTAACCCTAATCGTCTCTCTAACCCTAGCCCTCAACATAACCCTAACCCTAGGTCCAATACTAACCCTAAACGTCTCTCTAACACTAGCCCTCAACATAACCCTAACCCTAGGTCCGATCCTAACCGTAACCGTCTCTCTAACCCTAGCCCTCAACATAACCCTAACCCTAGGTCCAATCCTCACCCTAACTGTCTCTCTAACCCTAGCCCTCAACAGACTCTAACCGTAGGTCCAATCCTAACCCTAACCGTCTCTCTAACCTTAGCCCTCAACATAACCCTAACCATAGGTCCAATCCTCACCCGAACCGCCTCTCTAACCCTAGCCCTCAACATAACCCTAACGCTAGGTCCAATCCTAACCCTAAACCTCTATCTAACCCTAACCCTCAACCTAACCCTAACCCTAGGTCCAATCCTAACCCTAACCGTCTCCCTAACCCTAGCCCTCAACATAACCCGAACCCTAGGTCCAATGCTAACCCTAACCGTCTCTCTAACCCGAGCCCTCAACATAACACTAACCCTAGGTCCAATCCTAACCCTAAACCTCTCTCTAACCCTAGCCCTCAACATAACCCTAACCCTAGGTCCAATCCTAACTCTAACCGTCTCTCTAACCTAGCCCTCAACATAACCCTAACCCTAGGTCCAATTATCACCCTAACCGTCTCTCTAACCCTTGCCCTCAACCTAACCCTAACCCCAGGTCCAATCCTAACCCTAAGCATCTCTCTAACCCTAGCCCTCAACATAACCCTAACCCTACGTCCAAACCTAACCCTAACCATCTCTTTAACCTTAGCCCTTTACATAACCCTAACCCTAGGTCCAATCCTCACCCTAACCGTCTCTCTAACCCTAGCCCTCATAATAACCCTAACCCTAGGTCCAATCCTCACCCTAACCGTCTCTCTAACCCTAGCCCTCAACATAACCCGAACCGTAGGTCCAATCGTAACCCTAACCATCTCTCTAACCCTAGCCCTCAACATAACCCTAACCCTAAGTCCAATCCTAACCCTAACCCTCTCTCTAACCTTAGCCCTCAACATAACCCTAACCCTAGGTCCAATCCTAACCCTAACCGTCTCTCTAACCCTAGCCCTGAACAAAATCCTAACACTAGGTCCAATCCTAATCCTAACCGTCTCTCTAACTCTAGCCCTCAACATAACCCTAACCCTAGGTCCGATTCTAACCCTAACCGTCTCTCTAACCCTAGCCCTCAACATAACCCTAACCCTAGGTCCAATCCTAAACCTAACAGTCTCTCTAAGCGTAGCCCTCAACATAACCCTAACCTTAGGTCCAATCCTAAACCAAACCGTCTCTCTAACCCTAGCCGTCAACATAACCCTAACCCTAGGTCCAATCCTAACCCTAACCCTCTCTCTAACCCTAGCCCTCAACATAACCCAAACCCTAGATCCAATCCTAACCCTAACACTCTCTCTAACCCTAGCACTCAACATAACCCTAACCCTAGGTCCAATCCTAACCCTAACCGCCTCTCTAACCCTAGCCCTCAACATAACCCTAACCCTAGGTCCAATCCTAACGCTAACCGACTCTCTAAACCTAGCCCTCAACATAACCCTAACCCTAGGTCCAATCCTAACCCTAACAGTCTCTCTAACCTTAGTCCTCAACATAACCCTAACCCTAGGTCCAATCCTAACCCTAACCGTCTCTCTAACCCCGAGCCCTCAACATAACACTAACCCTAGGTCCAATCCTAACCCTAAGCCTCTCTCTAACCCTAGCCCTCAACAGAACCCTAACCCTAGGTCCAATCCTAACCCTAACCGTCTCTCTAACCCTAGCCCTCAACATAACCCTAACCCTAGGTCCAATCCTAACCCTAAACATCTCTCTAACACTAGCCCTCAACATAACCCTAACCCTAGGTCCAATCCGAAACCTAACCGTCTCTCTAACCCTAGCCCTCAACATAACCCTAACCCTAGGTCCGATCCTCACCCTAACCTTCTCTCTAACCCTAGCCCTCAACATAACCCGAACCCTAGGTCCAATCCTCACCCTAACCTTCTCTCTAACCCTAGCCCTCAACATAACCCTAACCCGAGGTCCAATCCTAACCCTAACCTTCTCTCTAACCCTAGCCCTCAACATAACCCTAACCCTACGTCCAATCCTAACCCAAACCGTCTCTCTAGCCCTAGCCTTCAACATAACCCTAACCCGAGGTCCAATCCTAACCCTAACCTTCTCTCTAACCCTAGCCCTCAACATAACCCTAACCCTACGTCCAATCCTAACCCAAACCGTCTCTCTAACCCTAGCCCTCAACATAACCCTAACCCTAGGTCAAATCCTAACCCTAACCGTCTATCTAACCCTAGCCCTCAACATAACCCTAACCCTAGGTCCAATCCTAACCCTAAACGTCTCTCTAACAGTAGCCCTCAACATAACCCTAACCCTAGGTCCAATCCGAAACCTAACCGTCTCTCTAACCCTAGCCCTCAACATAACCCTAACCCTAGTTCCAATCCTCACCCTAACCGTCTCTCTAACCCTAGCCCTCAACATAACCCGAACCCTAGGTCCAATCCTCACCCTAAACGTCTCTCTAACCCTAGCCCTCAACATAACCCTAACCCTAGGTTCAATCCTAACCCTAACAGTCTCTCTAACCTTAGCCCTCAAAATAACCCTAACCCTACGTCCAATCCTAACCCAAACCGTCTCTCTAACCCTAGCCCTCAACATAACCCTAACCCTAAGTCCAATCCTGACCCTAACCGTCTCTCTAACCCTAGCCCTCAACCTAACCCTAACCCTAGGTCCAATCCACACCCTAACCGTCTCTCTCACCCTAGCCTTCAACATAACCCTAACCCTAGGTCCAATCCTCACCCTAACCGTCTCTCTAACCCTAGCCCTTAACATAACGCGAACCCTAGGTCCAATCCTAACCCTAACCGTCTCTCTAACCATAGCCCTCAACATAACCCTAACCCTAGGTCCAATCCTAACCCTAACCGACTCTCTAAACCTGGCCCTCAACATAATCCTAACCCTAGGTCCAATCCTAACCCTAACCGTCTCTCTAAACCTAGCCCTCAACATAACCCTAACCCTAGGTCCAATCCTAACCCTAACCGTTTCTCTAACCCTAGCCCTCAACATAACCCTAACCCTAGGTCCAATCCTAACCCTAACAGTCTCTCTAAGCGTAGCCCTCAACATAACCCTAACCTTAGGTCCAATCCTAAACCAAACCGTCTCTCTAACCCTAGCCCTCAACATAACCCTAACCCTAGGTCCAATCCTAACCCTAACCCTCTCTCTAACCCTAGCCCTCAACATAACCCAAACCCTAGATCCAATCCTAACCCTAACACTCTCTCTAACCCTAGCACTCAACATAACCCTAACCCTAGGTCCAATCCTAACCCTAACCGCCTCTCTAACCCTAGCCCTCAACATAACCCTAACCCTAGGTCCAATCCTAACGCTAACCGACTCTCTAACCCTAGCCCTCAACATAACCCTAACCCTAGGTCCAATCCTAACCCTAACCGTCTTTCTAACCCTAGCCCTCAACATAACCCTAACCCTAGGTCCAATCCTAACCCTAACAGTCTCTCTAACCTTAGTCCTCAACATAACCCTAACCCTAGGTCCAATCCTAACCCTAACTGTCTCTCTAACCCTAGCCCTCAACAAAACCCTAACCCTAGGTCCAATCCTAACCCTAACCGTCTCTCTAACCCTAGCCCTCAACATAACCCTAACCCTAGGTCCAATCCTCACCCTAACCGCCTCTCTAACCCTAGCCCTCAACATAACCCTAACCCTAGGTCCAATCCTCACCCTAACCGCCTCTCTAACCCTAGCCCTCAACATAACCCTAACTCTAGGTCCAATCCTAAACCTAACCGTCTCTCTAACCCTAGCCCTCAACATAACCCTAACCCTAGGTCCAATCCTAACCCTAACCCTCTCTCTAACCCTAGCCCTCAACATAACCCAAACCCTAGATCCAATCCTAACCCTAACACTCTCTCTAACCCTAGCACTCAACATAACCCTAACCCTAGGTCCAATCCTAACCCTAACCGCCTCTCTAACCCTAGCCCTCAACATAACCCTAACCCTAGGTCCAATCCTAACGCTAACCGACTCTCTAACCCTAGCCCTCAACATAACCCTAACCCTAGGTCCAATCCTAACCCTAACCGTCTCTCTAACCCTAGCCCTCAACATAACCCTAACCCTAGGTCCAATCCTCACCCTAACCGCCTCTTTAACCCTAGCCCTCAACATAACCATAACTCTAGGTCCAATCCTAAACCTAGCCGTCTCTCTATCCCTAGCCCTCAACATAACCCTAAACCTAGGTCCAATCCTAACCCTAACCGTCTCCCTAACCCTAGCCCTCAACTTAACCCGAACCCTAGGTCCAATCCTCACCCTAACCGCCTCTTTAACCCTAGCCCTCAACATAACCATAACTCTAGGTCCAATCCTAAACCTAACCGTCTCTCTATCCCTAGCCCTCAACATAACCCTAAACCTAGGTCCAATCCTAACCCTAACCGTCTCCCTAACCCTAGCCCTCAACATAACCCGAACCCTAGGTCCAATCCTAACCCTAACCGTCTCTCTAACCCTAGCCCTCAACGTAACCCTAACCCTAGGTCCAATCCTAACCCTAATAGTCTCTCTAAGCGTAGCCCTCAACATAACCCTAACCTTAGGTCCAATCCTAAACCAAACCGTCTCTCTAACCCTAGCCCTCAACATAACCCTAACCCTAGGTCCAATCCTAACCCTAACCCTCTCTCTAACGCTAGCCCTCAACATAACCCAAACCCTAGATTCAATCCTAACCCTAACACTCTCTCTAACCCTAGCACTCAACATAACCCTAACCCTAGGTCCAATCCTAACCCTAACCGCCTCTCTAACCCTAGCCCTCAACATAACCCTAACCCTAGGTCCAATCCTAACGCTAACCGACTCTCTAACCATAGCCCTCAACATAACCCTAACCCCAGGTCCAATCCTAACCCTAACCGTCTCTCTAACCCTAGCCCTCAACATAACCCTAACCGTAGGTCCAATCCTAACCCTAACAGTCTCTCTAACCTTAGTCCTCAACATAACCCTAACCCTAGGTCCAATCCTAACCCTAACTGTCTCTCTAACCCTAGCCCTCAACATAACCCTAACCCTAGGTCCAATCCTAACCCTAACCGTCTCTCTAACCCGAGCCCTCAACATAACACTACCCTAGGTCCAATACTAACCCTAACCCTCTCTCTAACCCTAGCCCTCAACATAACCCTAACCCTAGGTCCAATCCTAACCCTAACCGTCTCTCTAACCCTAGCCCTCAACATAACCCTAACCCTATGTCCAATCCTAACCCTAAACATCTCTCTAACACTAGCCCTCAACATAACCCTATCCCTAGGTCCAATCCGAAACCTAACCGTCTCTCTAACCCTAGCCCTCAACATAACCCTAACCCTAGGTCCAATCCTCACCCTAACCTTCTCTCTAACCCTAGCCCTCAATATAACCCGAACCCTAGGTCCAATCCTCACCCTAAACTTCTCTCTAACCCTAGCCCTCAACATAACCCTAACCCGAGGTCCAATCCTAACCCTAACCTTCTCTCTAACCCTAGCCCTCAACATAACCCTAACCCTACGTCCATTCCTAACCCAAACCGTCTCTCTAGCCCTAGCCCTCAACATAACCCTAACCCGAGGTCCAATCCTAACCCTAACCTTCTCTCTAACCCTAGCCCTCAACATAACCCTAACCCTACGTCCAATCCTAACCCAAACCGTCTCTCTAACCCTAGCCCTCAACATAACCCTAACCCTAGGTCCAATCCTAACCCTAACCGCCTCTCTAACCCTAGCCCTCAACATAACCCTAACCCTAGGTCCAATCCTAACGCTAACCGACTCTCTAACCCTAGCCCTCAACATAACCCTAACCCTAGGTCCAATCCTAACCCTAACCGTCTCTCTAACCCTAGCCCTCAACATAACCCTAACCCTAGGTCCAATCCTCACCCTAACCGCCTCTTTAACCCTAGCCCTCAACATAACCATAACTCTAGGTCCAATCCTAAACCTAACCGTCTCTCTATCCCTAGCCCTCAACATAACCCTAAACCTAGGTCCAATCCTAACCCTAACCGTCTCCCTAACCCTAGCCCTCAACTTAACCCGAACCCTAGGTCCAATCCTCACCCTAACCGCCTCTTTAACCCTAGCCCTCAACATAACCATAACTCTAGGTCCAATCCTAAACCTAACCGTCTCTCTATCCCTAGCCCTCAACATAACCCTAAACCTAGGTCCAATCCTAACCCTAACCGTCTCCCTAACCCTAGCCCTCAACATAACCCGAACCCTAGGTCCAATCCTAACCCTAACCGTCTCTCTAACCCTAGCCCTCAACGTAACCCTAACCCTAGGTCCAATCCTAACCCTAATAGTCTCTCTAAGCGTAGCCCTCAACATAACCCTAACCTTAGGTCCAATCCTAAACCAAACCGTCTCTCTAACCCTAGCCCTCAACATAACCCTAACCCTAGGTCCAATCCTAACCCTAACCCTCTCTCTAACGCTAGCCCTCAACATAACCCAAACCCTAGATTCAATCCTAACCCTAACACTCTCTCTAACCCTAGCACTCAACATAACCCTAACCCTAGGTCCAATCCTAACCCTAACCGCCTCTCTAACACTAGCCCTCAACATAACCCTAACCCTAGGTCCAATCCTAACGCTAACCGACTCTCTAACCATAGCCCTCAACATAACCCTAACCCCAGGTCCAATCCTAACCCTAACCGTCTCTCTAACCCTAGCCCTCAACATAACCCTAACCGTAGGTCCAATCCTAACCCTAACAGTCTCTCTAACCTTAGTCCTCAACATAACCCTAACCCTAGGTCCAATCATAACCCTAACTGTCTCTCTAACCCTAGCCCTCAACATAACCCTAACCCTAGGTCCAATCCTAACCCTAACCGTCTCTCTAACCCGAGCCCTCAACATAACACTACCCTAGGTCCAATACTAACCCTAACCCTCTCTCTAACCCTAGCCCTCAACATAACCCTAACCCTAGGTCCAATCCTAACCCTAACCGTCTCTCTAACCCTAGCCCTCAACATAACCCTAACCCTATGTCCAATCCTAACCCTAAACATCTCTCTAACACTAGCCCTCAACATAACCCTATCCCTAGGTCCAATCCGAAACCTAACCGTCTCTCTAACCCTAGCCCTCAACATAACCCTAACCCTAGGTCCAATCCTCACCCTAACCTTCTCTCTAACCCTAGCCCTCAATATAACCCGAACCCTAGGTCCAATCCTCACCCTAAACTTCTCTCTAACCCTAGCCCTCAACATAACCCTAACCCGAGGTCCAATCCTAACCCTAACCTTCTCTCTAACCCTAGCCCTCAACATAACCCTAACCCTACGTCCATTCCTAACCCAAACCGTCTCTCTAGCCCTAGCCCTCAACATAACCCTAACCCGAGGTCCAATCCTAACCCTAACCTTCTCTCTAACCCTAGCCCTCAACATAACCCTAACCCTACGTCCAATCCTAACCCAAACCGTCTCTCTAACCCTAGCCCTCAACATAACCCTAACCCTAGGTCCAATCCTAACCCTAACCGTCTATCTAACCCTAGCCCTCAACATAACCCTAACCCTAGGTCCAATCCTAACCCTAAACGTCTCTCTAACACTAGCCCTCAACATAACCCTAACCCTAGGTCCAATCCGAAACCTAACCGTCTCTCTAACCCTAGCCCTCAACATAACCCGAACCGTAGGTCCAATCCTCACCCTAACCGTCTCTCTAACCCTAGCCCTCAACATAACCCTAACCCTAGGTTCAATCCTAACCCTAACAGTCTCTCTAACCTTAGCCCTCAAAATAACCCTAACCCTACGTCCAATCCTAACCCTAACCGTCTCTCTAACCCGAGCCCTCAACATAACACTAACCCTAGGTCCAATCCTAACACTAAGCCTCTCTCTAACCCTAGCCCTCAACAGAACCCTAACCCTAGGTCCAATCCTAACCCTAACCGTCTCTCTAACCCTAGCCCTCAACATAACCCTAACCCTAGGTCCAATCCTAACCCTAAACATCTCTCTAACACTAGCCCTCAACATAACCCTAACCCTAGGTCCAATCCGAAACCTAACCGTCTCTCTAACCCTAGCCCTCAACATAACCCTAACCCTAGGTCCAATCCTCACCCTAACCTTCTCTCTAACCCTAGCCCTCAACATAACCCGAACCCTAGGTCCAATCCTCACCCTAACCTTCTCTCTAACCCTAGCCCTCAACATAACCCTAACCCGAGGTCCAATCCTAACCCTAACCTTCTCTCTAACCCTAGCCCTCAACATAACCCTAACCCTACGTCCAATCCTAACCCAAACCGTCTCTCTAGCCCTAGCCCTCAACATAACCCTAACCCGAGGTCCAATCCTAACCCTAACCTTCTCTCTAACCCTAGCCCTCAACATAACCCTAACCCAAGTCCAATCCGAAACCTAACCGTCTCTCTAACCCTAGCCCTCAACATAACCCTAACCCTAGTTCCAATCCTCACCCTAACCGTCTCTCTAACCCTAGCCCTCAACATAACCCGAACCGTAGGTCCAATCCTCACCCTAACCGTCTCTCTAACCCTAGCCCTCAACATAACCCTAAGCCTAGGTTCAATCCTAACCCTAACAGTCTCTCTAACCTTAGCCCTCAAAATAACCCTAACCCTAAGTCCAATCCTAACCCAAACCGTCTCTCTAACCCTAGCAATCAACATAACCCTAACCCTAAGTAGAATCCTAACCCTAACCGTCTCTCTAAACCTAGCCCTCAACCTAACCCTAACCCTAGGTCCAATCCACACCCTAACCGTCTCTCTAACCCTAGCCTTCAACATAACCCTAACCCTAGGTCCAGTCCTCACCCTAACCGTCTCTCTAACCCTAGCCCTCAACATAACGCGAACCTTAGGTCCAATCCTAACCCTAACCGTCTCTCTAACCCTAGCCCTCAACATAACCCTAACCCTAGGTCCAATCCTAACCCTAACCGACTCTCTAACCCTGGCCCTCAACATAATAATAACCCTAGGTCCAATCCTAACCCTAACCGTCTCTCTAAACCTAGCCCTCAACATAACCCTAACCCTAGGTCCAATCCTAACCCTAACCGTCTCTCTAACCCTAGCCCTCAACATAACCCTAACCCTAGTTCCAATCCTAACCCTAACCGTCTCTCTAACCCTAGCCTTCAACATAAGCCTAACCCTAGGTCCAATCCTAACCCTGACCGTCTCTCTAACCCAAGCCCTCAACATAACCCTAACCCTATGTCCAATCCTAACCCTGACCGTCTCTCTAACCCTAGCCCTCAACATAACCCTAACCCTAGGTCCAATCCTAACCCTAACCGTCTCTAACCCAAGCCCTCAACATAACCCTAACCCTATGTCCAATCCTAACCCTGACCGTCTCTCTAACCCTAGCCCTCAACATGACCCTAACCCTAGGTCCAATCCTAACCCTAACCGTCTCTCTAACCCTAGCCCTCAACATAAGCCTAACCCTAGGACAAATCCTAACCCTAACCGTCTCTCTAAACCTAGCCCTCAACATAATCCTAACCCTAGGTCCAATCCTAACCCTAACCGTCTCTCTAACGCTAGCCCTCAACATAACCCTAACCCTAGGTCCAATCCTAACCCTAACCGACTCTCTAACCCTAGCCCTCAACATAACCCTAACCTAGGTCATATCCTAACCCTAACCGCTCTCTAACGCTAACACTCAACATAACCCTAACCCTAGTTCCAAACCTAACCCTAACCGTCTCTCTAACCCTAGCCCTCAACCTAACCCTAACCCTAGGTCCAATCCCAACTCTAACCATCTCTCTAACCCTAGCCCTCAACATAACCCTAACTGTAGGTCCAATCCTAACCCTAACCGCCTCTCTAACCCTAGCCCTCAACATAACCCTAACCCTAGGTCCAATCCTAACGCTAACCGTCTCTAACCTTGGCCCTCAGCATAATCCTAACCCTAGGTCCAATCCTAATCCTAACCGTCTCTCTAACCCTAGCCCTCAACATAACACTAACCCTAGTTCCAATCCTAACCCTGACAGTCTCTCTTACCCTAGCCCTCAACATAACCCTAACCCTAGGTCCAATCCTAACCCTAACCGTCTCTCTAACCCTAGCCCTCAACATAAGCCTAACCCTAGGACCAATCCTAACCCTAACCGTCTCTCTAAAACTAGCCCTCAACATAACCCTAACCCTAGGTCCAATCCTAACCCTAACCGTCTCTCTAACCCTAGCCCTCAACATAACCCTAACCCTAGGTCCAATCCTAACCCTAATCGTCTCTCTTACCCTAGCCCTCAACATAACCCTATCCCTAGGTCCAATCCTAACCCTAACTCCCTCTCTAACCCTAGCCCTCAACATAACCCTAACCCTAGGTCCAATCCTAACCCTAACCGTCTCTCTAACCCTAGCCCTAAACATAACCCTACCCTAGGTCAAATCCTAATCCTAACCGTCTCTCTAACCCTAGCCCTCAACCTAACCCTATCCCTAGGTCCAATCCTAACCCTAACCGTCTCTCTAACCCTAACCCTCAACATAACCCTACCCTAGGTCCAATCCTAACCCTAAACACCTCTCTAACCCTAGCCCTCAACATAACCCTAACCCTAGGTCCAATCCTAACCCTAACCGTCTCTCTAACCCTAGCCCTCAACATAACCCTAACCCTAGGTCCAATCCTAACTCTAACCGTCTCTCTAACCCTAGCCCTCAACATAACCCTAACCCTAGGTCCAATCCTAACCCTAACCGTCTCTCTAACCCTTGCACTCAACATAAGCCTAACCCTAGGTCCAATCCTAACCCTAACCGTCTCTCTAACCCTAGCCCTCAACATAACCCTAACCCTAGGTCCTATCCTAACCCTAACCGTCTCTCTAACCCTAGCCCTCAACATAACACTAACCCTAGGTCTAATCCTAACCCTAACCGTCTCTCTAACCCTAGCCCTCAACCTAACCCTAACTCTAGGTCCAATCCTAAACCTAAGCGTCTCTCTAACCCTAGCCCTCAACATAACCGTAATCCTAGGTCCAATAGTAACCCTAAGCGTCTCTCTAACCCTAGCCCTCAACATAACCCTTACCCTAGGTCCAGTTCTAACCCTAATCGTCTCTCTTACCCTAGCCCTCAACATAACCCTATCCCTAGGTCCAATCCTAACCCTAACCGTCTCTCTAACCCTAGCCCTCAACATAACCCTACCCTAGGTCATATCCTAACCCTAACCGCCTCTCTAACGCTAACACTCAACATAACCCTAACCCTAGTTCCAATCCTAACCCTAACCATCTCTCTAACCCTAGCCCTCAACATAACCATAACCCTAGTTCCAATCCTAACCCTAACCGTCTCTCTAACCCTAGCCTTCAACATAAGCCTAACCCTAGGTCCAATCCTAACCCTGACCGTCTCTCTAACCCTAGCCCTCAACATAACCCTAACCCTAGGTCCAATCCTAACCCTAACCGTCTCTAACCCTAGCCCTCAACATAAGCCTAACCCTAGGACCAATCCTAACCCTAACCGTCTCTCTAACCCTAGCCCTCAACATAACCCTAACCCTAGGTCCAATCCTAACCGTAACCGTCTCTCTAACCCTAGCCCTCAACATAACCGTAACCCTAGGTCCAATCCTAACCCTAACCGTCTCTCTAACCCTTGCCCTCAACATAACCCTACCCTAGGTCATATCCTAAACCTAACCGCTCTCTAACGCTAACACTCAACATAACCCTAACCCTAGTTCCAATCCTAACCCTAACCGTCTCTCTAACCCTAGCCCTCAACCTAACCCTAACCCTAGGTACAATCCTAACTCTAACCATCTCTCTAACCCTCGCCCTCAACATAACCCTAACCCTAGGTCCAATCCTAACCCTAACCGTCTCTCTAACCCTTGCCCTCAACATAACCCTACCCTAGGTCATATCCTAAACCTAACCGCTCTCTAACGCTAACACTCAACATAACCCTAACCCTAGTTCCAATCCTAACCCTAACCGTCTCTCTAACCCTAGCCCTCAACCTAACCCTAACCCTAGGTACAATCCTAACTCTAACCATCTCTCTAACCCTAGCCCTCAACATAACCCTAACCCTAGGTCCAATCCTAACCCTAACCGTCTCTAACCCTATCCCTCAACATAATCCTAACCCTAGGTCCAATCCTAACCCTAACCGTCTCTCTAACGCTAGCCCTCAACATAACCCTAACCCTAGTTCCAATCCTAACCCTAACCGTCTCTCTAACCCTACCCTTCAACCTAACACTAACCCTAGATTCAATCCTAAACCTAACCATCTCTATAACCCTAGCCCTCAACATAACCCTAACCATAGGTCCAATCCTAACCCAAACCGTCTCTCTAACGCTAGCCCTCAACATAACCCTAACGCTAGTTCCAATCCTAACCTTAACCGTCTCTCTAACCCTAGCCCTCAACCCAACCCTAACCCTAGGTCCAATCCTAACCCTAACCGTCTCTATAACCCTAGCCCTCAACATAACCCTAACCATAGGTCCAATCCTAACCCTGACCGTCTCTCTAAACATAGCCTTCAACATAACCCTAACCCTAGGTCCAATCCTAACCCTAACTGTCTCTCTAACCCTAGCCCTCAACATAACCCTTACCCTAGGTCCAGTTCTAACCCTAATCGTCTCTCTTACCCTAGCCCTCAACATAACCCTATCCCTAGGTCCAATCCTAACCCTAACCGTCTCTCTAACCCTAGCCCTCAACCTAAACCTAACCCTAGGTCTAATCATAACCCTAACCGTCTCTCTAACCCTAGCCCTCAACATAACCCTAACCCTAGGTCCAATCCTAACCCTAACCGTCTCTCTAACCCTAGCCCTCAACATAACCCTAATCCTAGGTCCAATCCTAACCCTAACCGTCTCTCTAACCCTAGCCCTCAACATAAGCCTAACCCTAGGACCAACCCTAACCCTAACCGTCTCTCTAACCCTAGCCCTCAACATAACCCTAACCCTAGGTCCAATCCTAACCCTAATCGTCGCTCTCACCCTAGCCCTCAACATAACCCTATCCCTAGGTCCAATCCAAACCCTAACTCCCTCTCTAAACCTAGCCCTCAACATAACCCTAACCCTAGGTCCAATCCTAACCCTAACCGTGTCTCTAACCCTAGCCCTAAACATAACCCTACCCTAGGTCAAATCCTAACCCTAACCGTCTCTCTAACCCTAGCCCTCAACCTAACCCTATCCCTAGGTCCAATCCTAACCCTAACCGTCTCTCTAACCCTAACCCTCAACATAACCCTACCCTAGGTCCAATCCTAACCCTAAACGCCTCTCTAACCGTAGCCCTCAACATAACCCTAACCCTAGGTCCAATCCTAACCCTAACCTTCTCTCGAACCCTAGCCCTCAACATAACCCTAACCCTAGGTCCAATCCTAACCCTAACCGTCTCTCTAACCCTAGCCCTCAACATAACCCTAACCCTAGGTCCAAACCTAACCCTAACCGTCTCTCTAACCCTAGCCCTCAACATAACCCTAACCCTAGGTCCAATCCTAACCCTAACCGTCTCTCTAACTCTAGCCCTCAACATAACCCTAACCCTAGTTCCAATCCTAACCCTAACCGTCTCTCTAACCCTAGCCCTCAACCTAACCCTAACCCTAGGTCCAATCCTAACCCTAACTGCCTCACTAAACCTAGCCCTCAACATAACCCTAACCCTAGGTCCAATCCTAACCCTAACCGTCTCTCTAACCCTAGCCCTAAACATAACCCTAACCTAGGTCAAATCCTAACCCTAACCGTCTCTCTAACCCTAGCCCTCAACCTAACCCTATCCCTAGGTCCAATCCTAACCCTAACCGTCTCTCTAACCCTAACCCTCAACATAACCCTACCCTAGGTCCAATCCTAACCCTAAACGCCTCTCTAACCGTAGCCCTCAACATAACCCTAACCCTAGGTCCAATCCTAACCCTAACCTTCTCTCGAACCCTAGCCCTCAACATAACCCTAACCCTAGGTCCAATCCTAACCCTAACCGTCTCTCTAACCCTAGCCCTCAACATAACCCTAACCCTAGGTCCAATCCTAACCCTAACCGTCTCTCTAACCCTAGCCCTCAACATAACCCTAACCCTAGGTCCAATCCTAACCCTAACCGTCTCTCTAACTCTAGCCCTCAACATAACCCTAACCCTAGTTCCAATCCTAACCCTAACCGTCTCTCTAACCCTAGCCCTCAACCTAACCCTAACCCTAGGTCCAATCCTAACCCTAACTGCCTCACTAAACCTAGCCCTCAACATAACCCTAACCCTAGGTCCAATCCTAACCCTAACCGTCTCTCTAACCCTAGCCCTAAACATAACCCTAACCTAGGTCAAATCCTAACCCTAACCGTCTCTCTAACCCTAGCCCTCAACCTAACCCTATCCCTAGGTCCAATCCTAACCCTAACCGTCTCTCTAACCCTAGCCCTCAACCTAACCCTAACCCTAGGTCTAATCCTAACCCTAACCGTCTCTCTAACCCTAGCCCTCAACATAACCCTAACCCTAGGTGCAATCCTAACCCTAACCGTCTCTCTAACCCTAGCCCTCAACATAACCCTAAAGCTAGGTCCAATCCTAACCCTAACCGTCTCTCTAACCCTAGCCCTCAACATAAGCCTAACCCTAGGACCAACCCTAACCCTAACCGTCTCTCTAACCCTAGCCCTCAACATAACCCTAACCCTAGGTCCAATCCTAACCCTAATCGTCGCTCTTACCCTAGCCCTCAACATAACCCTATCCCTAGGTCCAATCCTAACCCTAACTCCCTCTCTAAACCTAGCCCTCAACATAACCCTAACCCTAGGTCCAATCCTAACCCTAACCGTCTCTCTAACCCTAGCCCTAAACATAACCCTACCCTAGGTAAAATCCTAACCCTAACCGTCTCTCTAACCCTAGCCCTCAACCTAACCCTATCCCTAGGTCCAATCCTAACCCTAACCGTCTCTCTAACCCTAACCCTCAACATAACCCTACCCTAGGTCCAATCCTAACCCTAAACACCTCTCTAACCCTAGCCCTCAACATAACCCTAACCCTAGGTCCAATCCTAACCCTAACCGTCTCTCTAACCCTAGCCCTCAACATAACCCTAACCCTAGGTCCAATCCTAACTCTAACCGTCTCTCTAACCCTAGCCCTCAACATAACCCTAACCCTAGGTCCAATCCTAACCCTAACCGTCTCTCTAACCCTTGCCCTCAACATAAGCCTAACCCTAGGTCCAATCCTAACCCTAACCGTCTCTCTAACCCTAGCCCTCAACATAACCCTAACCCTAGGTCCTATCCTAACCCTAACCGTCTCTCTAACCCTAGCCCTCAACATAACACTAACCCTAGGTCTAATCCTAACCCTAACCGTCTCTCTAACCCTAGCCCTCAACCTAACCCTAACTCTAGGTCCAATCCTAAACCTAAGCGTCTCTCTAACCCTAGCCCTCAACATAACCGTAATCCTAGGTCCAATAGTAACCCTAAGCGTCTCTCTAACCCTAGCCCTCAACATAACCCTTACCCTAGGTCCAGTTCTAACCCTAATCGTCTCTCTTACCCTAGCCCTCAACATAACCCTATCCCTAGGTCCAATCCTAACCCTAACCGTCTCTCTAACCCTAGCCCTCAACATAACCCTACCCTAGGTCATATCCTAACCCTAACCGCCTCTCTAACGCTAACACTCAACATAACCCTAACCCTAGTTCCAATCCTAACCCTAACCATCTCTCTAACCCTAGCCCTCAACATAACCATAACCCTAGTTCCAATCCTAACCCTAACCGTCTCTCTAACTATAGCCTTCAACATAAGCCTAACCCTAGGTCCAATCCTAACCCTGACCGTCTCTCTAACCCTAGCCCTCAACATAACCCTAACCCTAGGTCCAATCCTAACCCTAACCGTCTCTAACCCTAGCCCTCAACATAAGCCTAACCCTAGGACCAATCCTAACCCTAACCGTCTCTCTAACCCTAGCCCTCAACATAACCCTAACCCTAGGTCCAATCCTAACCCTAACCGTCTCTCTAACCCTAGTCCTCAACATAACCCTAACCCTAGGTCCAATCCTAACCCTAACCGTCTCTCTAACCCTTGCCCTCAACATAACCCTACCCTAGGTCATATCCTAACCCTAACCGCTCTCTAACGCTAACACTCAACATAACCCTAACCCTAGTTCCAATCCTAACCCTAACCGTCTCTCTAACCCTAGCCCTCAACCTAACCCTAACCCTAGGTACAATCCTAACTCTAACCATCTCTCTAACCCTCGCCCTCAACATAACCCTAACCGTAGGTCCAATCCTAACCCTAACCGCCTCTCTAACCCTAGCCCTCAACATAACCCTAACCCTAGGTCCAATCCTAACCCTAACCGTCTCTAACCCTATCCCTCAACATAATCCTAACCCTAGGTCCAATCCTAACCCTAACCGTCTCTCTAACGCTAGCCCTCAACATAACCCTAACCCTAGTTCCAATCCTAACCCTAACCGTCTCTCTAACCCTACCCTTCAACCTAACACTAACCCTAGATTCAATCCTAAACCTAACCATCTCTATAACCCTAGCCCTCAACATAACCCTAACCATAGGTCCAATCCTAACCCTAACCGTCTCTCTAACGCTAGCCCTCAACATAACCCTAACGCTAGTTCCAATCCTAACCCTAACCGTCTCTCTAACCCTAGCCCTCAACCCAACCCTAACCCTAGGTCCAATCCTAACCCTAACCGTCTCTATAACCCTAGCCCTCAACATAACCCTAACCATAGGTCCAATCCTAACCCTGACCGTCTCTCTAAACATAGCCTTCAACATAACCCTAACCCTAGGTCCAATCCTAACCCTAACTGTCTCTCTAACCCTAGCCCTCAACATAACCCTTACCCTAGGTCCAGTTCTAACCCTAATCGTCTCTCTTACCCTAGCCCTCAACATAACCCTATCCCTAGGTCCAATCCTAACCCTAACCGTCTCTCTAACCATAGCCCTCAACATAACCCTACCCTAGGTCATATCCTAACCCTAACCGCCTCTCTAACGCTAACACTCAACATAAACCTAACCCTAGTTCCAATCCTAACCCTAACCATCTCTCTAACCCTAGCCCGCAACATAACCCTAACCCTAGTTCCAATCCTAACCCTAACCGTCTCTCTAACCCTAGCCTTCAACATAAGCCTAACCCTAGGTCCAATCCTAACCCTGACCGTCTCTCTAACCCTAGCCCTCAACATAACCCTAACCTTATGTCCAATCCTAACCCTGACCGTCTCTCCAACCCTAGCCCTCAACATAACCCTAACCCTAGGTCCAATCCTAACCCTAACCGTCTCTCTAACGCTAGCCCTCAACATAACCCTAACCCTAGTTCCAATCCTAACCCTAACCCTCTCTCGAACCCTAGCCCTCAACATAACCCTAACCCTAGGTCCAATCATAACCCTAACCTTCTCTCTAACCCTAGCCCTCAACCATAACCCTAACCCTAGGTCCAATCCTAACCCTAACCGTCTCTCTAACCCTAGCCCTCAACATAACCCTAACCCTAGGTCCAATCCTAACCCTAACCGTCTCTCTAACCCTAGCCCTCAACATATCCCTAACCCTAGGTCCAATCATAACCCTAACCGCCTCTCTAACCCTAGCCCTCAACATAATCCTAACCCTAGGTCCAATCCTAACCCTAAACGTCTCTAACCCTAGCCCTCAACAATACCCTAACCCTAGGTCCAATCCTAACCCTAACCGTCTCTCTAACCCTAGCCCTCAACATAACCCTAACCCTAGGTCCAATCCTAACCCTGACAGTCTCTCTAAGCCTAGCCCTCAACATAACCCTAACCCTAGGTCCAATCCGAACCTTAACCGTCTCTCTAACTCTAGCCCTCAGCATAACCCTAATCCTAGTTCCAATCCTAACCCTAACCGTCTCTCTAACCCTAGCCCTCAACCTAACCCTAACCCTAGGTCCAATCCTAACCCTAACTCCCTCACTAACCCTAGCCCTCAACATAACCCTAACCCCAGGTCCAATCCTAACCCTAACCGACTCTCTAACCCTAGCCCTCAACCTAACCCTATCCCTAGGTCTAATCCTAACCCTAACAGTCTCTCTAACCCTAGCCCTCAACATAACCCTGACCTTAGGTCCGATCCTAACCCTAACCGACTCTCTAACCCTAGCCCTCAACATAAACCTAACCCTAGGTCTAATCCTAACCCTAACCGTCTCTAAACCTAGCCCTCAACATAACCCTAACCCTAGGTCCAATCCTAACCTTAACCGCCTCTCTAAACCTAGCCCTCAACATAACCCTAACCCTAGCTCCAATCCTAACCCTAACCGTCTCTAAACCTAGCCCTCAACATAACCCTAACCCTAGGTCCAATCCTAACCCTAACCGTCTCTCTAACCCTAGCCCTCAACATAACCCTAACCCTAGGTCCAATCCTAACCCTTACCGTCTCTCTAACCCTAGCCCTCAACATAACCCTAACCCTAGGTCCAATCCTAACCCTAACCGTCTCTCTAACTCTAGCCCTCAACATAACCCTAACCCTAGTTCCAATCCTAACCCTAACCGTCTCTCTAACCCTAGCCCTCAACCTAACCCTAACCCTAGGTCCAATCCTAACCCTAACTGCCTCACTAAACCTAGCCCTCAACATAACCCTAACCCTAGGTCCAATCCTAACCCTAACCGTCTCTCTAACCCTAGCCCTAAACATAACCCTACCCTAGGTCAAATCCTAACCCTAACCGTCTCTCTAACCCTAGCCCTCAACCTAACCCTATCCCTAGGTCCAATCCTAACCCTAACCGTCTCTCTAACCCTAGCCCTCAACCTAAACCTAACCCTAGGTCTAATCCTAACCCTAACCGTCTCTCTAACCCTAGCCCTCAACATAACCCTAACCCTAGGTCCAATCCTAACCCTAACCGTCTCTAACCCTAGCCCTCAACATAACCCTAATCCTAGGTCCAATCCTAACCCTAACCGTCTCTCTAACCCTAGCCCTCAACATAAACCTAACCCTAGGACCAACCCTAACCCTAACCGTCTCTCTAACCCTAGCCCTCAACATAACCCTAACCCTAGGTCCAATCCTAACCCTAATCGTCGCTCTCACCCTAGCCCTCAACATAACCCTATCCCTAGGTCCAATCCAAACCCTAACTCCCTCTCTAAACCTAGCCCTCAACATAACCCTAACCCTAGGTCCAATCCTAACCCTAACCGTGTCTCTAACCCTAGCCCTAAACATAACCCTACCCTAGGTCAAATCCTAACCCTAACCATCTCTCTAACCCTAGCCCTCAACCTAACCCTATCCCTAGGTCCAATCCTAACCCTAACCGTCTCTCTAACCCTAACCCTCAACATAACCCTACCCTAGGTCCAATCCTAACCCTAAACGCCTCTCTAACCGTAGCCCTCAACATAACCCTAACCCTAGGTCCAATCCTAACCCTAACCTTCTCTCGAACCCTAGCCCTCAACATAACCCTAACCCTAGGTCCAATCCTAACCCTAACCGTCTCTCTAACCCTAGCCCTCAACATAACCCTAACCCTAGGTCCAATCCTAACCCTAACCGTCTCTCTAACCCTAGCCCTCAACATAACCCTAACCCTAGGTCCAATCCTAACCCTAACCGTCTCTCTAACTCTAGCCCTCAACATAACCCTAACCCTAGTTCCAATCCTAACCCTAACCGTCTCTCTAACCCTAGCCCTCAACCTAACCCTAACCCTAGGTCCAATCCTAACCCTAACTGCCTCACTAAACCTAGCCCTCAACATAACCCTAACCCTAGGTCCAATCCTAACCCTAACCGTCTCTCTAACCCTAGCCCTAAACATAACCCTAACCTAGGTCAAATCCTAACCCTAACCGTCTCTCTAACCCTAGCCCTCAACCTAACCCTATCCCTAGGTCCAATCCTAACCCTAACCGTCTCTCTAACCCTAACCCTCAACATAACCCTACCCTAGGTCCAATCCTAACCCTAAACGCCTCTCTAACCGTAGCCCTCAACATAACCCTAACCCTAGGTCCAATCCTAACCCTAACCTTCTCTCGAACCCTAGCCCTCAACATAACCCTAACCCTAGGTCCAATCCTAACCCTAACCGTCTCTCTAACCCTAGCCCTCAACATAACCCTAACCCTAGGTCCAATCCTAACCCTAACCGTCTCTCTAACCCTAGCCCTCAACATAACCCTAACCCTAGGTCCAATCCTAACCCTAACCGTCTCTCTAACTCTAGCCCTCAACATAACCCTAACCCTAGTTCCAATCCTAACCCTAACCGTCTCTCTAACCCTAGCCCTCAACCTAACCCTAACCCTAGGTCCAATCCTAACCCTAACTGCCTCACTAAACCTAGCCCTCAACATAACCCTAACCCTAGGTCCAATCCTAACCCTAACCGTCTCTCTAACCCTAGCCCTAAACATAACCCTAACCTAGGTCAAATCCTAACGCTAACCGTCTCTCTAACCCTAGCCCTCAACCTAACCCTATCCCTAGGTCCAATCCTAACCCTAACCGTCTCTCTAACCCTAGCCCTCAACCTAACCCTAACCCTAGGTCTAATCCTAACCCTAACCGTCTCTCTAACCCTAGCCCTCAACATAACCCTAACCCTAGGTCCAATCCTAACCCTAACCGTCTCTCTAACCCTAGCCCTCAACATAACCCTAAAGCTAGGTCCAATCCTAACCCTAACCGTCTCTCTAACCCTAGCCCTCAACATAAGCCTAACCCTAGGACCAACCCTAACCCTAACCGTCTCTCTAACCCTAGCCCTCAACATAACCCTAACCCTAGGTCCAATCCTAACCCTAATCGTCGCTCTTACCCTAGCCCTCAACATAACCCTATCCCTTGGTCCAATCCTAACCCTAACTCCCTCTCTAAACCTAGCCCTCAACATAACCCTAACCCTAGGTCCAATCCTAACCCTAACCGTCTCTCTAACCCTAGCCCTAAACATAACCCTACCCTAGGTAAAATCCTAACCCTAACCGTCTCTCTAACCCTAGCCCTCAACCTAACCCTATCCCTAGGTCCAATCCTAACCCTAACCGTCTCTCTAACCCTAACCCTCAACATAACCCTACCCTAGGTCCAATCCTAACCCTAAACGCCTCTCTAACCGTAGCCCTCAACATAACCCTAACCCTAGGTCCAATCCTAAACCTAACCTTCTCTCGAACTCTAGCCTTAAACATAACGCTAACCCTAGGTCCAATCCTAACCCTAACCTTCTCTCGAACCCTAGCCCTCAACATAACCCTAACCCTAGGTCCAATCCTAACCCAAACCGTCTCTCTAAACCTAGCCCTCAACATAACCCTAACCCTAGGTCCAATCCTAACCCTTACCGTCTCTCTAACACTAGCCCTCAACATAACCCTAACCCTAGGTCCAATCCTAACCCTAACCGTCTCTCTAACTCTAGCCCTCAACATAACCGTAATCCTAGGTCCAATAGTAACCCTAAGCGTCTCTCTAACCCTAGCCCTCAACATAACCCTTACCCTAGGTCCAGTTCTAACCCTAATCGTCTCTCTTACCCTAGCCCTCAACATAACCCTATCCCTAGGTCCAATCCTAACCCTAACCGTCTCTCTAACCCTAGCCCTCAACATAACCCTACCCTAGGTCATATCCTAACCCTAACCGCCTCTCTAACGCTAACACTCAACATAACCCTAACCCTAGTTCCAATCCTAACCCTAACCATCTCTCTAACCCTAGCCCTCAACATAACCATAACCCTAGTTCCAATCCTAACCCTAACCGTCTCTCTAACCCTAGCCTTCAACATAAGCCTAACCCTAGGTCCAATCCTAACCCTGACCGTCTCTCTAACCCTAGCCCTCAACATAACCCTAACCCTAGGTCCAATCCTAACCCTAACCGTCTCTAACCCTAGCCCTCAACATAAGCCTAACCCTAGGACCAATCCTAACCCTAACCGTCTCTCTAACCCTAGCCCTCAACATAACCCTAACCCTAGGTCCAATCCTAACCCTAACCGTCTCTCTAACCCTAGCCCTCAACATAACCCTAACCCTAGGTCCAATCCTAACCCTAACCGTCTCTCTAACCCTTGCCCTCAACATAACCCTACCCTAGGTCATATCCTAACCCTAACCGCTCTCTAACGCTAACACTCAACATAACCCTAACCCTAGTTCCAATCCTAACCCTAACCGTCTCTCTAACCCTAGCCCTCAACCTAACCCTAACCCTAGGTACAATCCTAACTCTAACCATCTCTCTAACCCTCGCCCTCAACATAACCCTAACCGTAGGTCCAATCCTAACCCTAACCGCCTCTCTAACCCTAGCCCTCAACATAACCCTAACCCTAGGTCCAATCCTAACCCTAACCGTCTCTAACCCTATCCCTCAACATAATCCTAACCCTAGGTCCAATCCTAACCCTAACCGTCTCTCTAACGCTAGCCCTCAACATAACCCTAACCCTAGTTCCAATCCTAACCCTAACCGTCTCTCTAACCCTACCCTTCAACCTAACACTAACCCTAGATTCAATCCTAAACCTAACCATCTCTATAACCCTAGCCCTCAACATAACCCTAACCATAGGTCCAATCCTAACCCTAACCGTCTCTCTAACGCTAGCCCTCAACATAACCCTAACGCTAGTTCCAATCCTAACCCTAACCGTCTCTCTAACCCTAGCCCTCAACCCAACCCTAACCCTAGGTCCAATCCTAACCCTAACCGTCTCTATAACCCTAGCCCTCAACATAACCCTAACCATAGGTCCAATCCTAACCCTGACCGTCTCTCTAAACATAGCCTTCAACATAACCCTAACCCTAGGTCCAATCCTAACCCTAACTGTCTCTCTAACCCTAGCCCTCAACATAACCCTTACCCTAGGTCCAGTTCTAACCCTAATCGTCTCTCTTACCCTAGCCCTCAACATAACCCTATCCCTAGGTCCAATCCTAACCCTAACCGTCTCTCTAACCATAGCCCTCAACATAACCCTACCCTAGGTCATATCCTAACCCTAACCGCCTCTCTAACGCTAACACTCAACATAAACCTAACCCTAGTTCCAATCCTAACCCTAACCATCTCTCTAACCCTAGCCCGCAACATAACCCTAACCCTAGTTCCAATCCTAACCCTAACCGTCTCTCTAACCCTAGCCTTCAACATAAGCCTAACCCTAGGTCCAATCCTAACCCTGACCGTCTCTCTAACCCTAGCCCTCAACATAACCCTAACCTTATGTCCAATCCTAACCCTGATCGTCTCTCCAACCCTAGCCCTCAACATAACCCTAACCCTAGGTCCAATCCTAACCCTAACCGTCTCTCTAACGCTAGCCCTCAACATAACCCTAACCCTAGTTCCAATCCTAACCCTAACCCTCTCTCGAACCCTAGCCCTCAACATAACCCTAACCCTAGGTCCAATCATAACCCTAACCTTCTCTCTAACCCTAGCCCTCAACCATAACCCTAACCCTAGGTCCAATCCTAACCCTAACCGTCTCTCTAACCCTAGCCCTCAACATAACCCTAACCCTAGGTCCAATCCTAACCCTAACCGTCTCTCTAACCCTAGCCCTCAACATATCCCTAACCCTAGGTCCAATCATAACCCTAACCGCCTCTCTAACCCTAGCCCTCAACATAATCCTAACCCTAGGTCCAATCCTAACCCTAACCGTCTCTAACCCTAGCCCTCAACAATACCCTAACCCTAGGTCCAATCCTAACCCTAACCGTCTCTCTAACCCTAGCCCTCAACATAACCCTAACCCTAGGTCCAATCCTAACCCTGACAGTCTCTCTAAGCCTAGCCCTCAACATAACCCTAACCCTAGGTCCAATCCGAACCTTAACCGTCTCTCTAACTCTAGCCCTCAGCATAACCCTAATCCTAGTTCCAATCCTAACCCTAACCGTCTCTCTAACCCTAGCCCTCAACCTAACCCTAACCCTAGGTCCAATCCTAACCCTAACTCCCTCACTAACCCTAGCCCTCAACATAACCCTAACCCCAGGTCCAATCCTAACCCTAACCGTCTCTCTAACCCTAGCCCTCAACCTAACCCTATCCCTAGGTCTAATCCTAACCCTAACAGTCTCTCTAACCCTAGCCCTCAACATAACCCTGACCTTAGGTCCGATCCTAACCCTAACCGACTCTCTAACCCTAGCCCTCAACATAAACCTAACCCTAGGTCTAATCCTAACCCTAACCGTCTCTAAACCTAGCCCTCAACATAACCCTAACCCTAGGTCCAATCCTAACCTTAACCGCCTCTCTAAACCTAGCCCTCAACATAACCCTAACCCTAGGTCCAATCCTAACCCTAACCGTCTCTCTAACCCTAGCCCTCAACATAACCCTAACCCTAGGTCCAATCCTAACCCTTACCGTCTCTCTAACCCTAGCCCTCAACATAACCCTAACCCTAGGTCCAATCCTAACCCTAACCGTCTCTCTAACTCTAGCCCTCAACATAACACTAACCCTAGTTCCAATCCTAACCCTAACCGTCTCTCTAACCCTAGCCCTCAACCTAACCCTAACCCTAGGTCCAATCCTAACCCTAACTGCCTCACTAAACCTAGCCCTCAACATAACCCTAACCCTAGGTCCAATCCTAACCCTAACCGTCTCTCTAACCCTAGCCCTAAACATAACCCTACCCTAGGTCAAATCCTAACCCTAACCGTCTCTCTAACCCTAGCCCTCAACCTAACCCTATCCCTAGGTCCAATCCTAACCCTAACCGTCTCTCTAACCCTAGCCCTCAACCTAAACCTAACCCTAGGTCTAATCCTAACCCTAACCGTCTCTCTAACCCTAGCCCTCAACATAACCCTAACCCTAGGTCCAATCCTAACCCTAACCGTCTCTCTAACCCTAGCCCTCAACATAACCCTAATCCTAGGTCCAATCCTAACCCTAACCGTCTCTCTAACCCTAGCCCTCAACATAAGCCTAACCCTAGGACCAACCCTAACCCTAACCGTCTCTCTAACCCTAGCCCTCAACATAACCCTAACCCTAGGTCCAATCCTAACCCTAATCGTCGCTCTCACCCTAGCCCTCAACATAACCCTATCCCTAGGTCCAATCCAAACCCTAACTCCCTCTCTAAACCTAGCCCTCAACATAACCCTAACCCTAGGTCCAATCCTAACCCTAACCGTGTCTCTAACCCTAGCCCTAAACATAACCCTACCCTAGGTCAAATCCTAACCCTAACCGTCTCTCTAACCCTAGCCCTCAACCTAACCCTATCCCTAGGTCCAATCCTAACCCTAACCGTCTCTCTAACCCTAACCCTCAACATAACCCTACCCTAGGTCCAATCCTAACCCTAAACGCCTCTCTAACCGTAGCCCTCAACATAACCCTAACCCTAGGTCCAATCCTAACCCTAACCTTCTCTCGAACCCTAGCCCTCAACATAACCCTAACCCTAGGTCCAATCCTAACCCTAACCGTCTCTCTAACCCTAGCCCTCAACATAACCCTAACCCTAGGTCCAATCCTAACCCTAACCGTCTCTCTAACCCTAGCCCTCAACATAACCCTAACCCTAGGTCCAATCCTAACCCTAACCGTCTCTCTAACTCTAGCCCTCAACATAACCCTAACCCTAGTTCCAATCCTAACCCTAACCGTCTCTCTAACCCTAGCCCTCAACCTAACCCTAACCCTAGGTCCAATCCTAACCCTAACTGCCTCACTAAACCTAGCCCTCAACATAACCCTAACCCTAGGTCCAATCCTAACCCTAACCGTCTCTCTAACCCTAGCCCTAAACATAACCCTAACCTAGGTCAAATCCTAACCCTAACCGTCTCTCTAACCCTAGCCCTCAACCTAACCCTATCCCTAGGTCCAATCCTAACCCTAACCGTCTCTCTAACCCTAACCCTCAACATAACCCTACCCTAGGTCCAATCCTAACCCTAAACGCCTCTCTAACCGTAGCCCTCAACATAACCCTAACCCTAGGTCCAATCCTAACCCTAACCTTCTCTCGAACCCTAGCCCTCAACATAACCCTAACCCTAGGTCCAATCCTAACCCTAACCGTCTCTCTAACCCTAGCCCTCAACATAACCCTAACCCTAGGTCCAATCCTAACCCTAACCGTCTCTCTAACCCTAGCCCTCAACATAACCCTAACCCTAGGTCCAATCCTAACCCTAACCGTCTCTCTAACTCTAGCCCTCAACATAACCCTAACCCTAGTTCCAATCCTAACCCTAACCGTCTCTCTAACCCTAGCCCTCAACCTAACCCTAACCCTAGGTCCAATCCTAACCCTAACTGCCTCACTAAACCTAGCCCTCAACATAACCCTAACCCTAGGTCCAATCCTAACCCTAACCGTCTCTCTAACCCTAGCCCTAAACATAACCCTAACCTAGGTCAAATCCTAACCCTAACCGTCTCTCTAACCCTAGCCCTCAACCTAACCCTATCCCTAGGTCCAATCCTAACCCTAACCGTCTCTCTAACCCTAGCCCTCAACCTAACCCTAACCCTAGGTCTAATCCTAACCCTAACCGTCTCTCTAACCCTAGCCCTCAACATAACCCTAACCCTAGGTCCAATCCTAACCCTAACCGTCTCTCTAACCCTAGCCCTCAACATAACCCTAAAGCTAGGTCCAATCCTAACCCTAACCGTCTCTCTAACCCTAGCCCTCAACATAAGCCTAACCCTAGGACCAACCCTAACCCTAACCGTCTCTCTAACCCTAGCCCTCAACATAACCCTAACCCTAGGTCCAATCCTAACCCTAATCGTCGCTCTTACCCTAGCCCTCAACATAACCCTATCCCTAGGTCCAATCCTAACCCTAACTCCCTCTCTAAACCTAGCCCTCAACATAACCCTAACCCTAGGTCCAATCCTAACCCTAACCGTCTCTCTAACCCTAGCCCTAAACATAAACCTACCCTAGGTAAAATCCTAACCCTAACCGTCTCTCTAACCCTAGCCCTCAACCTAACCCTATCCCTAGGTCCAATCCTAACCCTAACCGTCTCTCTAACCCTAACCCTCAACATAACCCTACCCTAGGTCCAATCCTAACCCTAAACGCCTCTCTAACCGTAGCCCTCAACATAACCCTAACCCTAGGTCCAATCCTAAACCTAACCTTCTCTCGAACCCTAGCCTTAAACATAACGCTAACCCTAGGTCCAATCCTAACCCTAACCTTCTCTCGAACCCTAGCCCTCAACATAACCCTAACCCTAGGTCCAATCCTAACCCAAACCGTCTCTCTAAACCTAGCCCTCAACATAACCCTAACCCTAGGTCCAATCCTAACCCTTACCGTCTCTCTAACACTAGCCCTCAACATAACCCTAACCCTAGGTCCAATCCTAACCCTAACCGTCTCTCTAACTCTAGCCCTCAACATAACCCTAACCCTAGTTCCAATCCTAACCCTAACCGTCTCTCTAACCCTAGCCCTCAACCTAACCCTAACCCTAGGTCCAATCCTAACCCTAACTGCCTCACTAAACCTAGCCCTCAACATAACCCTAACCCTAGGTCCAATCCTAACCCTAACCGTCTCTCTAACCCTAGCCCTAAACATAACCCTAAGCTAGGTCAAATCCTAACCCTAACCGTCTCTCTAACCCTAGCCCTCAACCTAACCCTATCCCTAGGTCCAATCCTAACCCTAACCGTCTCTCTAACCCTAGCCCTCAACCTAACCCTAACCCTAGGTCTAATCCTAACCCTAACCGTCTCTCTAACCCTAGCCCTCAACATAACCCTAACCCTAGGTCCAATCCTAACCCTAACCGTCTCTCTAACCCTAGCCCTCAACATAACCCTAAAGCTAGGTCCAATCCTAACCCTAACCGTCTCTCTAACCCTAGCCCTCAACATAAGCCTAACCCTAGGACCAACCCTAACCCTAACCGTCTCTCTAACCCTAGCCCTCAACATAACCCTAACCCTAGGTCCAATCCTAACCCTAATCGTCGCTCTTACCCTAGCCCTCAACATAACCCTATCCCTAGGTCCAATCCTAACCCTAACTCCCTCTCTAAACCTAGCCCTCAACATAACCCTAACCCTAGGTCCAATCCTAACCCTAACCGTCTCTCTAACCCTAGCCCTAAACATAACCCTACCCTAGGTAAAATCCTAACCCTAACCGTCTCTCTAACCCTAGCCCTCAACCTAACCCTATCCCTAGGTCCAATCCTAACCCTAACCGTCTCTCTAACCCTAACCCTCAACATAACCCTACCCTAGGTCCAATCCTAACCCTAAACGCCTCTCTAACCGTAGCCCTCAACATAACCCTAACCCTAGGTCCAATCCTAACCCTAACCTTCTCTAGAACCCTAGCCCTAAACATAACCCTAACCCTAGGTCCAATCCTAACCCTAACCGTCTCTCTAACCCTAGCCCTCAACATAACCCTAACCCTAGGTCCAATCCTAACCCTAACCGTCTCTCTAACCCTAGCCCTCAACATAACCCTAACCCTAGGTCCAATCCTAACCCTAACCGTCTCTCTAACCCTAGCCCTCAACATAACCCTAACCCTAGGTCCTATCCTAACCCTAATCGTCTCTATAAACCTAGCCCTCAACATACCCCTATCCCTAGGTCCAATCCTAACCCTAACCGTCTCTCTAACGCTAGCCCTCAACATAACCCTAACCCTAGGTCCAATCCTAACCCTAACCGTCTCTCTAACGCTAGCCCTCAACATAACCCTAACCCTAGGTCCAATCCTAACCCTAACCGTCTCTCTAACGCTAGCCCTCAACATAACCCTAACCCTAGGTCCAATCCTAACCCTAACCGTCTCTCTAACCCTAGCCCTCAACATAACCCTAACCGTAGGTCCTATCCTAACCCTAACCGTCTCTCTAACCCTAGCCCTCAACATAACCCTAACCCTAGGTCCAATCCTAACCCTAACCGTCTCTCTAACGCTAGCCCTCAACATAACCCTAACCCTAGTTCCAATCCTAACATTAACTCTCTCTCGAACCCTAGCCCTCAACATAACCCTAACCCTAGGTCCAATCATAACCCTAACCTTCTCTCTAACCCTAGCCCTCAACCATAACCCTAACCCTAGGTCCAATCCTAACCCTAACCGTCTCTCTAACCCTAGCCCTCAACATAACCCTAACCCTAGGTCCAATCCTAACTCTAACCGTCTCTCTAACCCTAGCCCTCAACATATCCCTAACCCTAGGTCCAATCATAACCCTAACCGCCTCTCTAACCCTAGCCCTCAACATAATCATAACCCTAGGTCCAATCCTAACCCTAACCGTCTCTAACCCTAGCCCTCAACAATACCCTAACCCTAGGTCCAATCCTAACCCTAACCGTCTCTCTAACCCTAGCCCTCAACATAACCCTAACCCTAGGTCCAATCCTAACCCTGACCGTCTCTCTAAGCCTAACCCTCAACATAACCCTAACCCTAGTTCCAATCCTAACCCTAACCGTCTCTCTAACCCTAGTCCTCAACCTAACCCTAACCCTAGGTCCAATCCTAACCCTAACTCCCTCACTAACCCTAGCCCTCAACATAACCCTAACCCTAGGTCCAATCCTAACCCTAACCGTCTCTCTAACCCTAGCCCTCAACCTAACCCTATCCCTAGGTCTAATCCTAACCCTAACAGTCTCTAACCCTAGCCCTCAACATAACCCTGACCTTAGGTCCGATCCTAACCCTAACCGTCTCTCTAACCCTAGCCCTCAACATAAACCTAACCCTAGGTCCAATCCTAACCCTAACCGTCTCTAAACCTAGCCCTCAACATAACCCTAACCCTAGGTCCAATCCTAACCTTAACCGCCTCTCTAAACCTAGCCCTCAACATAACCCTAACCCTAGGTCCAATCCTAACCCTAACCGTCTCTAAACCTAGCCCTCAACATAACCCTAACCCTAGGTCCAATCCTAACCCTAACCGTCTCTCTAACCCTAGCCCTCAACATAACCCTAACCCTAGGTCCAATCCTAACCCTTACCGTCTCTCTAACCCTAGCCCTCAACATAACCCTAACCCTAGGTCCAATCCTAACCCTAACCGTCTCTCTAACTCTAGCCCTCAACATAACCCTAACCCTAGTTCCAATCCTAACCCTAACCGTCTCTCTAACCCTAGCCCTCAACCTAACCCTAACCCTAGGTCCAATCCTAACCCTAACTGCCTCACTAAACCTAGCCCTCAACATAACCCTAACCCTAGGTCCAATCCTAACCCTAACCGTCTCTCTAACCCTAGCCCTAAACATAACCCTACCCTAGGTCAAATCCTAACCCTAACCGTCTCTCTAACCCTAGCCCTCAACCTAACCCTATCCCTAGGTCCAATCCTAACCCTAACCGTCTCTCTAACCCTAGCCCTCAACCTAAACCTAACCCTAGGTCTAATCCTAACCCTAACCGTCTCTCTAACCCTAGCCCTCAACATAACCCTAACCCTAGGTCCAATCCTAACCCTAACCGTCTCTCTAACCCTAGCCCTCAACATAACCCTAAAGCTAGGTCCAATCCTAACCCTAACCGTCTCTCTAACCTTAGCCCTCAACATAAGCCTAACCCTAGGACTAACCCTAACCGTAACCGTCTCTCTAACCCTAGCCCTCAACATAACCCTAACCCTAGGTCCAATCCTAACCCTAATCGTCGCTCTTACCCTAGCCCTCAACATAACCCTATCCCTAGGTCCAATCCAAACCCTAACTACCTCTCAAAACCTAGCCCTCAACATAACCCTAACCCTAGGTCCAATCCTAACCCTAACCGTGTCTCTAACCCTAGCCCTAAACATAACCCTACCCTAGGTCAAATCCTAACCCTAACCGTCTCTCTAACCCTAGCCCTCAACCTAACCCTATCCCTAGGTCCAATCCTAACCCTAACCGTCTCTCTAACCCTAACCCTCAACATAACCCTACCCTAGGTCCAATCCTAACCCTAAACGCCTCTCTAACCGTAGCCCTCAACATAACCCTAACCCTAGGTCCAATCCTAACCCTAACCTTCTCTCGAACCCTAGCCCTCAACATAACCCTAACCCTAGGTCCAATCCTAACCCTAACCGTCTCTCTAACCCTAGCCCTCAACATAACCCTAACCCTAGGTCCAATCCTAACCCTAACCGTCTCTCTAACCCTAGCCCTCAACATAACCCTAACCCTAGGTCCAATCCTAACCCTAACCGTCTCTCTAACCCTAGCCCTCAACATAACCCTAACCCTAGGTCCAATCCTAACCCTTACCGTCTCTCTAACCCTAGCCCTCAACATAACCCTAACCCTAGGTCCAATCCTAACCCTAACCGTCTCTCTAACTCTAGCCCTCAACATAACCCTAACCCTAGTTCCAATCCTAACCCTAACCGTCTCTCTAACCCTAGCCCTCAACCTAACCCTAACCCTAGGTCCAATCCTAACCCTAACTGCCTCACTAAACCTAGCCCTCAACATAACCCTAATCCTAGGTCCAATCCTAACCCTAACCGTCTCTCTAACCCTAGCCCTAAACATAACCCTAACCTAGGTCAAATCCTAACCCTAACCGTCTCTCTAACCCTAGCCCTCAACCTAACCCTATCCCTAGGTCCAATCCTAACCCTAACCGTCTCTCTAACCCTAGCCCTCAACCTAACCCTAACCCTAGGTCTAATCCTAACCCTAACCGTCTCTCTAACCCTAGCCCTCAACATAACCCTAACCCTAGGTCCAATCCTAACCCTAACCGTCTCTCTAACCCTAGCCCTCAACATAACCCTAAAGCTAGGTCCAATCCTAACCCTAACCGTCTCTCTAACCCTAGCCCTCAACATAAGCCTAACCCTAGGACCAACCCTAACCCTAACCGTCTCTCTAACCCTAGCCCTCAACATAACCCTAACCCTAGGTCCAATCCTAACCCTAATCGTCGCTCTTACCCTAGCCCTCAACATAACCCTATCCCTAGGACAATCCTAACCCTAACTCCCTCTCTAAACCTAGCCCTCAACATAACCCTAACCCTAGGTCCAATCCTAACCCTAACCGTCTCTCTAACCCTAGCCCTAAACATAACCCTACCCTAGGTAAAATCCTAACCCTAACCGTCTCTCTAACCCTAGCCCTCAACCTAACCCTATGCCTAGGTCCAATCCTAACCCTAACCGTCTCTCTAAACCTAACCCTCAACATAACCCTACCCTAGGTCCAATCCTAAGCCTAAACGCCTCTCTAACCGTAGCCCTCAACATAACCCTAACCCTAGGTCCAATCCTAACCCTAACCTTCTCTCGAACCCTAGCCCTAAACATAACCCTAACCCTAGGTCCAATCCTAACCCTAACCGTCTCTCTAACCCTAGCCCTCAACATAACCCTAACCCTAGGTCCAATCCTAACCCTAACCGTCTCTCTAACCCTAGCCCTCAACATAACCCTAACCCTAGGTCCAATCCTAACCCTAACCGTCTCTCTAACGCTAGCCCTCAACATAACCCTATCCCTAGGTCCAATCCTAACCCTAACCGTCTCTCTAACCCTAGCCCTCAACATAACCCTAACCCTAGGTCCTATCCTAACCCTAATCGTCTCTATAAACCTAGCCCTCAACATAACCCTATCCCTAGGTCCAATCCTAACCCTAACCGTCTCTCTAACGCTAGCCCTCAACATAACCCTAACCCTAGGTCCAATCCTAACCCTAACCGTCTCTCTAACGCTAGCCCTCAACATAACCCTAACCCTAGGTCCAATCCTAACCCTAACCGTCTCTCTAACCCTAGCCCTCAACATAACCCTAACCCTAGGTCCAATCCTAACCCTAACCATCTCTCTAACCCTAGCCCTCAACATAACCCTAACCGTAGGTCCTATCCTAACCCTAACCGTCTCTCTAACCCTAGCCCTCAACATAACCCTAACCCTAGGTCTAATCCTAACCCTAACCGTCTCTCTAACCCTAGCCCTCAACCTAACCCTAACCCTAGGCCCAATCCTAACCCTAAGCGTCTCTCTAACCCTAGCCCTCAACATAACCCTAATCCTAGGTCCAATAGTAACCCTAACCGTCTCTCTAACCCTAGCCCTCAACATAACCCTTACCCTAGGTCCACTTCTAACCCTAATCGTCTCTCTTACCCTAGCCCTCAACATAACCCTATCCCTAGGTCCAATCCTAACCCTAACCGTCTCTCTAACCCTAGCCCTCAACATAACCCTACCCTAGGTCATATCCTAACCCTAACCGCCTCTCTAACGCTAACACTCAACATAACCCTAACCCTAGTTCCAATCCCAACCCTAACCGTCTCTCTAACCCTAGCCCTCAACATAACCCTAACCCTAGTTCCAATCCTAACCCTAACCGTCTCTCTAACCCTAGCCTTCAACATAAGCCTAACCCTAGGTCCAATCCTAACCCTGACCGTCTCTCTAACCCAAGCCCTCAACATAACCCTAACCCTATGTCCAATCCTAACCCTGACCGTCTCTCTAACCCTAGCCCTCAACATAACCCTAACCCTAGGTCCAATCCTAACCCTAACCGTCTCTAACCCAAGCCCTCAACATAACCCTAACCCTAGGTCCAATCCTAACCCTAACCGTCTCTCTAACCCTAGCCCTCAACATAACCCTAACCCTAGGTCCAATCCTAACCCTAACCGTCTCTCTAACCCTAGCCCTCAACATAACCCTACCCTAGGTCATATCCTAACCCAAACCGCTCTCTAACGCTAACACTCAACATAACCCTAACCCTAGTTCCAATCCTAACCCTAACCGTCTCTCTAACCCTAGCCCTCAACCTAACCCTAACCCTAGGGACAATCCCAACTCTAACCATCTCTCTAACCCTAGCCCTCAACATAACCCTAACCGTAGGTCCAATCCTAACCCTAACCGCCTCTCTAACCCTAGCCCTCAACATAACCCTAACCCTAGGTCCAATCCTAACCCTAACCGTCTCTAACCTTGGCCCTCAACATAATCCTCACCCTAGGTCCAATCCTAATCCTAACCGTCTCTCTAACCCTAGCCCTCAACATAACACTAACCCTAGTTCCAATCCTAACCCTGACAGTCTCTCTTACCCTAGCCCTCAACATAAACCTAACCCTAGGTCCAATCCTAACCCTAACCGTTTCTCTAACCCTAGCCCTCAACATAAGCCTAACCCTAGGACCTATCCTAACCCTAACCGTCTCTCTAACACTAGCCCTCAACATAACCCTAACCCTAGGTCCAATCCTAACCCTAACCGTCTCTCTAACCCTAGCCCTCAACATAACCCTAACCCTAGGTCCAATCCTAACCCTAATCGTCTCTCTTACCCTCGCCCTCAACATAACCCTATCCCTAGGTCCAATCCTAACCCTAACTCCCTCTCTAACCCTAGCCCTCAACATAACCCTAACCCTAGGTCCAATCCTAACCCTAACCGTCTCTCTAACCCTAGCCCTAAACATAACCCTACCCTAGGTCAAATCCTAACCCTAACCGTCTCTCTAACCCTAGCCCTCAACCTAACCCTATCCCTAGGTCCAATCCTAACCCTAACCGTCTCTCTAACCCTAACCCTCAACATAACCCTACCCTAGGTCCAATCCTAACCCTAAACACCTCTCTAACCCTAGCCCTCAACATAACCCTAACCCTAGGTCCAATCCTAACCCTAACCGTCTCTCTAACCCTAGCCCTCAACATAACCCTAACCCTAGGTCCAATCCTAACTCTAACCGTCTCTCTAACCCTAGCCCTCAACATAACCCTAACCCTAGGTCCAATCCTAACCCTAACCGTCTCTCTAACCCTTGCCCTCAACATAAGCCTAACCCTAGGTCCAATCCTAACCCTAACCGTCTGTCTAACCCTAGCCATCAACATAACCCTAACCCTAGGTCCAATCCTAACCCTAACCGTCTCTCTAACCCTTGCCCTCAACATAAGCCTAACCCTAGGTCCAATACTAACCCTAACCGTCTCTCTAACCCTAGCCCTCAACCTAACCCTAACCCTAGGTCCAATCCTAAACCTAAGCGTCTCTCTAACCCTAGCCCTCAACATAACCCTAATCCTAGGTCCAATAGTAACCCTAACCGTCTCTCTAACCCTAGCCCTCAACATAACCCTTACCCTAGGTCCAGTTCTAACCCTAATCGTCTCTCTTACCCTAGCCCTCAACATAACCCTATCCCTAGGTCCAATCCTAACCCTAACCGTCTCTCTAACCCTAGCCCTCAACATAACCCTACGCTAGGTCATATCCTAACCCTAACCGCCACTCTAACGCTAACACTCAACATAACCCTAACCCTAGTTCCAATCCTAACCCTAACCGTCTCTCTAACCCTAGCCTTCAACATAAGCCTAACCCTAGGTCCAATCCTAACCCTGACCGTCTCTCTAACCCTAGCCCTCAACATAACCCTAACCCTAGGTCCAATCCTAACCCTAACCGTCTCTAACCCTAGCCCTCAACATAAGCCTAACCCTAGGACCAATCCTAACCCTAACCGTCTCTCTAACCCTAGCCCTCAACATAACCCTAACCCTAGGTCCAATCCTAACCCTAACCGTCTCTCTAACCCTAGCCCTCAACATAACCCTAACCCTAGGTCCAATCCTAACCCTAACCGTCTCTCTAACCCTTGCCCTCAACATAACCCTACCCTAGGTCATATCCTAACCCTAACCGCTCTCTAACGCTAACACTCAACATAACCCTAACCCTAGTTCCAATCCTAACCCTAACCGTCTCTCTAACCCTAGCCCTCAACCTAACCCTAACCCTAGGTACAATCCTAACTCTAACCATCTCTCTAACCCTCGCCCTCAACATAACCCTAACCGTAGGTCCAATCCTAACCCTAACCGCCTCTCTAACCCTAGCCCTCAACATAACCCTAACCCTAGGTCCAATCCTAACCCTAACCGTCTCTAACCCTATCCCTCAACATAATCCTAACCCTAGGTCCAATCCTAACCCTAACCGTCTCTCTAACGCTAGCCCTCAACATAACCCTAACCCTAGTTCCAATCCTAACCCTAACCGTCTCTCTAACCCTACCCTTCAACCTAACACTAACCCTAGATTCAATCCTAAACCTAACCATCTCTATAACCCTAGCCCTCAACCCAACCCTAACCCTAGGTCCAATCCTAACCCTAACCGTCTCTATAACCCTAGCCCTCAACATAACCCTAACCATAGGTCCAATCCTAACCCTGACCGTCTCTCTAAACATAGCCTTCAACATAACCCTAACCCTAGGTCCAATCCTAACCCTAACTGTCTCTCTAACCCTAGCCCTCAACATAACCCTTACCCTAGGTCCAGTTCTAACCCTAATCGTCTCTCTTACCCTAGCCCTCAACATAACCCTATCCCTAGGTCCAATCCTAACTCTAACCGTCTCTCTAACCATAGCCCTCAACATAACCCTACCCTAGGTCATATCCTAACCCTAACCGCCTCTCTAACGCTAACACTCAACATAAACCTAACCCTAGTTCCAATCCTAACCCTAACCATCTCTCTAACCCTAGCCCGCAACATAACCCTAACCCTAGTTCCAATCCTAACCCTAACCGTCTCTCTAACCCTAGCCTTCAACATAAGCCTAACCCTAGGTCCAATCCTAACCCTACCGTCTCTCTAACCCTAGCCCTCAACATAACCCTAACCTTATGTCCAATCCTAACCCTGACCGTCTCTCCAACCCTAGCCCTCAACATAACCCTAACCCTAGGTCCAATCCTAACCCTAACCGTCTCTCTAACGCTAGCCCTCAACATAACCCTAACCCTAGTTCCAATCCTAACCCTAACCCTCTCTCGAACCCTAGCCCTCAACATAACCCTAACCCTAGGTCCAATCATAACCCTAACCTTCTCTCTAACCCTAGCCCTCAACCATAACCCTAACCCTAGGTCCAATCCTAACCCTAACCGTCTCTCTAACCCTAGCCCTCAACATAACCCTAACCCTAGGTCCAATCCTAACCCTAACCGTCTCTCTAACCCTAGCCCTCAACATATCCCTAACCCTAGGTCCAATCATAACCCTAACCGCCTCTCTAACCCTAGCCCTCAACATAATCCTAACCCTAGGTCCAATCCTAACCCTAACCGTCTCTAACCCTAGCCCTCAACAATACCCTAACCCTAGGTCCAATCCTAACCCTAACCGTCTCTCTAACCCTAGCCCTCAACATAACCCTAACCCTAGGTCCAATCCTAACCCTGACAGTCTCTCTAAGCCTAGCCCTCAACATAACCCTAACCCTAGGTCCAATCCGAACCTTAACCGTCTCTCTAACTCTAGCCCTCAGCATAACCCTAATCCTAGTTCCAATCCTAACCCTAACCGTCTCTCTAACCCTAGCCCTCAACCTAACCCTAACCCTAGGTCCAATCCTAACCCTAACTCCCTCACTAACCCTAGCCCTCAACATAACCCTAACCCCAGGTCCAATCCTAACCCTAACCGTCTCTCTAACCCTAGCCCTCAACCTAACCCTATCCCTAGGTCTAATCCTAACCCTAACAGTCTCTCTAACCCTAGCCCTCAACATAACCCTGACCTTAGGTCCGATCCTAACCCTAACCGACTCTCTAACCCTAGCCCTCAACATAAACCTAACCCTAGGTCTAATCCTAACCCTAACCGTCTCTAAACCTAGCCCTCAACATAACCCTAACCCTAGGTCCAATCCTAACCTTAACCGCCTCTCTAAACCTAGCCCTCAACATAACCCTAACCCTAGCTCCAATCCTAACCCTAACCGTCTCTAAACCTAGCCCTCAACATAACCCTAACCCTAGGTCCAATCCTAACCCTAACCGTCTCTCTAACCCTAGCCCTCAACATAACCCTAACCCTAGGTCCAATCCTAACCCTTACCGTCTCTCTAACCCTAGCCCTCAACATAACCCTAACCCTAGGTCCAATCCTAACCCTAACCGTCTCTCTAACTCTAGCCCTCAACATAACCCTAACCCTAGTTCCAATCCTAACCCTAACCGTCTCTCTAACCCTAGCCCTCAACCTAACCCTAACCCTAGGTCCAATCCTAACCCTAACTGCCTCACTAAACCTAGCCCTCAACATAACCCTAACCCTAGGTCCAATCCTAACCCTAACCGTCTCTCTAACCCTAGCCCTAAACATAACCCTACCCTAGGTCAAATCCTAACCCTAACCGTCTCTCTAACCCTAGCCCTCAACCTAACCCTATCCCTAGGTCCAATCCTAACCCTAACCGTCTCTCTAACCCTAGCCCTCAACCTAAACCTAACCCTAGGTCTAATCCTAACCCTAACCGTCTCTCTAACCCTAGCCCTCAACATAACCCTAACCCTAGGTCCAATCCTAACCCTAACCGTCTCTCTAACCCTAGCCCTCAACATAACCCTAATCCTAGGTCCAATCCTAACCCTAACCGTCTCTCTAACCCTAGCCCTCAACATAAGCCTAACCCTAGGACCAACCCTAACCCTAACCGTCTCTCTAACCCTAGCCCTCAACATAACCCTAACCCTAGGTCCAATCCTAACCCTAATCGTCGCTCTCACCCTAGCCCTCAACATAACCCTATCCCTAGGTCCAATCCAAACCCTAACTCCCTCTCTAAACCTAGCCCTCAACATAACCCTAACCCTAGGTCCAATCCTAACCCTAACCGTGTCTCTAACCCTAGCCCTAAACATAACCCTACCCTAGGTCAAATCCTAACCCTAACCGTCTCTCTAACCCTAGCCCTCAACCTAACCCTATCCCTAGGTCCAATCCTAACCCTAACCGTCTCTCTAACCCTAACCCTCAACATAACCCTACCCTAGGTCCAATCCTAACCCTAAACGCCTCTCTAACCGTAGCCCTCAACATAACCCTAACCCTAGGTCCAATCCTAACCCTAACCTTCTCTCGAACCCTAGCCCTCAACATAACCCTAACCCTAGGTCCAATCCTAACCCTAACCGTCTCTCTAACCCTAGCCCTCAACATAACCCTAACCCTAGGTCCAATCCTAACCCTAACCGTCTCTCTAACCCTAGCCCTCAACATAACCCTAACCCTAGGTCCAATCCTAACCCTAACCGTCTCTCTAACTCTAGCCCTCAACATAACCCTAACCCTAGTTCCAATCCTAACCCTAACCGTCTCTCTAACCCTAGCCCTCAACCTAACCCTAACCCTAGGTCCAATCCTAACCCTAACTGCCTCACTAAACCTAGCCCTCAACATAACCCTAACCCTAGGTCCAATCCTAACCCTAACCCTCTCTCTAACCCTAGCCCTAAACATAACCCTAACCTAGGTCAAATCCTAACCCTAACCGTCTCTCTAACCCTAGCCCTCAACCTAACCCTATCCCTAGGTCCAATCCTAACCCTAACCGTCTCTCTAACCCTAACCCTCAACATAACCCTACCCTAGGTCCAATCCTAACCCTAAACGCCTCTCTAACCGTAGCCCTCAACATAACCCTAACCCTAGGTCCAATCCTAACCCTAACCTTCTCTCGAACCCTAGCCCTCAACATAACCCTAACCCTAGGTCCAATCCTAACCCTAACCGTCTCTCTAACCCTAGCCCTCAACATAACCCTAACCCTAGGTCCAATCCTAACCCTAACCGTCTCTCTAACCCTAGCCCTCAACATAACCCTAACCCTAGGTCCAATCCTAACCCTAACCGTCTCTCTAACTCTAGCCCTCAACATAACCCTAACCCTAGTTCCAATCCTAACCCTAACCGTCTCTCTAACCCTAGCCCTCAACCTAACCCTAACCCTAGGTCCAATCCTAACCCTAACTGCCTCACTAAACCTAGCCCTCAACATAACCCTAACCCTAGGTCCAATCCTAACCCTAACCGTCTCTCTAACCCTAGCCCTAAACATAACCCTAACCTAGGTCAAATCCTAACCCTAACCGTCTCTCTAACCCTAGCCCTCAACCTAACCCTATCCCTAGGTCCAATCCTAACCCTAACCGTCTCTCTAAACCTAGCCCTCAACCTAACCCTAACCCTAGGTCTAATCCTAACCCTAACCGTCTCTCTAACCCTAGCCCTCAACATAACCCTAACCCTAGGTCCAATCCTAACCCTAACCGTCTCTCTAACCCTAGCCCTCAACATAACCCTAAAGCTAGGTCCAATCCTAACCCTAACCGTCTCTCTAACCCTAGCCCTCAACATAAGCCTAACCCTAGGACCAACCCTAACCCTAACCGTCTCTCTAACCCTAGCCCTCAACATAACCCTAACCCTAGGTCCAATCCTAACCCTAATCGTCGCTCTTACCCTAGCCCTCAACATAACCCTATCCCTAGGTCCAATCCTAACCCTAACTCCCTCTCTAAACCTAGCCCTCAACATAACCCTAACCCTAGGTCCAATCCTAACCCTAACCGTCTCTCTAACCCTAGCCCTAAACATAACCCTAACCTAGGTAAAATCCTAACCCTAACCGTCTCTCTAACCCTAGCCCTCAACCTAACCCTATCCCTAGGTCCAATCCTAACCCTAACCGTCTCTCTAACCCTAACCCTCAACATAACCCTACCCTAGGTCCAATCCTAACCCTAAACGCCTCTCTAACCGTAGCCCTCAACATAACCCTAACCCTAGGTCCAATCCTAAACCTAACTTTCTCTCGAACCCTAGCCTTAAACATAACGCTAACCCTAGGTCCAATCCTAACCCTAACCTTCTCTCGAACCCTAGCCCTCAACATAACCCTAACCCTAGGTCCAATCCTAACCCAAACCGTCTCTCTAAACCTAGCCCTCAACATAACCCTAACCCTAGGTCCAATCCTAACCCTTACCGTCTCTCTAACACTAGCCCTCAACATAACCCTAACCCTAGGTCCAATCCTAACCCTAACCGTCTCTCTAACTCTAGCCCTCAACATAACCCTAACCCTAGTTCCAATCCTAACCCTAACCGTCTCTCTAACCCTAGCCCTCAACCTAACCCTAACCCTAGGTCCAATCCTAACCCTAACTGCCTCACTAAACCTAGCCCTCAACATAACCCTAACCCTAGGTCCAATCCTAACCCTAACCGTCTCTCTAACCCTAGCCCTAAACATAACCCTAAGCTAGGTCAAATCCTAACCCTAACCGTCTCTCTAACCCTAGCCCTCAACCTAACCCTATCCCTAGGTCCAATCCTAACCCTAACCGTCTCTCTAACCCTAGCCCTCAACCTAACCCTAACCCTAGGTCTAATCCTAACCCTAACCGTCTCTCTAACCCTAGCCCTCAACATAACCCTAACCCTAGGTCCAATCCTAACCCTAACCGTCTCTCTAACCCTAGCCCTCAACATAACCCTAAAGCTAGGTCCAATCCTAACCCTAACCGTCTCTCTAACCCTAGCCCTCAACATAAGCCTAACCCTAGGACCAACCCTAACCCTAACCGTCTCTCTAACCCTAGCCCTCAACATAACCCTAACCCTAGGTCCAATCCTAACCCTAATCGTCGCTCTTACCCTAGCCCTCAACATAACCCTATCCCTAGGTCCAATCCTAACCCTAACTCCCTCTCTAAACCTAGCCCTCAACATAACCCTAACCCTAGGTCCAATCCTAACCCTAACCGTCTCTCTAACCCTAGCCCTAAACATAACCCTACCCTAGGTAAAATCCTAACCCTAACCGTCTCTCTAACCCTAGCCCTCAACCTAACCCTATCCCTAGGTCCAATCCTAACCCTAACCGTCTCTCTAACCCTAACCCTCAACATAACCCTACCCTAGGTCCAATCCTAACCCTAAACGCCTCTCTAACCGTAGCCCTCAACATAACCCTAACCCTAGGTCCAATCCTAACCCTAACCTTCTCTAGAACCCTAGCCCTAAACATAACCCTAACCCTAGGTCCAATCCTAACCCTAACCGTCTCTCTAACCCTAGCCCTCAACATAACCCTAACCCTAGGTCCAATCCTAACCCTAACCGTCTCTCTAACCCTAGCCCTCAACATAACCCTAACCCTAGGTCCAATCCTAACCCTAACCGTCTCTCTAACCCTAGCCCTCAACATAACCCTAACCCTAGGTCCTATCCTAACCCTAATCGTCTCTATAAACCTAGCCCTCAACATACCCCTATCCCTAGGTCCAATCCTAACCCTAACCGTCTCTCTAACGCTAGCCCTCAACATAACCCTAACCCTAGGTCCAATCCTAACCCTAACCGTCTCTCTAACGCTAGCCCTCAACATAACCCTAACCCTAGGTCCAATCCTAACCCTAACCGTCTCTCTAACGCTAGCCCTCAACATAACCCTAACCCTAGGTCCAATCCTAACCCTAACCGTCTCTCTAACCCTAGCCCTCAACATAACCCTAACCGTAGGTCCTATCCTAACCCTAACTGTCTCTCTAACCCTAGCCCTCAACATAACCCTAACCCTAGGTCCAATCCTAACCCTAACCGTCTCTCTAACGCTAGCCCTCAACATAACCCTAACCCTAGTTCCAATCCTAACATTAACTCTCTCTCGAACCCTAGCCCTCAACATAACCCTAACCCTAGGTCCAATCATAACCCTAACCTTCTCTCTAACCCTAGCCCTCAACCATAACCCTAACCCTAGGTCCAATCCTAACCCTAACCGTCTCTCTAACCCTAGCCCTCAACATAACCCTAACCCTAGGTCCAATCCTAACTCTAACCGTCTCTCTAACCCTAGCCCTCAACATATCCCTAACCCTAGGTCCAATCATAACCCTAACCGCCTCTCTAACCCTAGCCCTCAACATAATCCTAACCCTAGGTCCAATCCTAACCCTAACCGTCTCTAACCCTAGCCCTCAACAATACCCTAACCCTAGGTCCAATCCTAACCCTAACCGTCTCTCTAACCCTAGCCCTCAACATAACCCTAACCCTAGGTCCAATCCTAACCCTGACCGTCTCTCTAAGCCTAGCCCTCAACATAACCCTAACCCTAGTTCCAATCCTAACCCTAACCGTCTCTCTAACCCTAGCCCTCAACCTAACCCTAACCCTAGGTCCAATCCTAACCCTAACTCCCTCACTAACCCTAGCCCTCAACATAACCCTAACCCTAGGTCCAATCCTAACCCTAACCGTCTCTCTAACCCTAGCCCTCAACCTAACCCTATCCCTAGGTCTAATCCTAACCCTAACAGTCTCTAACCCTAGCCCTCAACATAACCCTGACCTTAGGTCCGATCCTAACCCTAACCGTCTCTCTAACCCTAGCCCTCAACATAAACCTAACCCTAGGTCCAATCCTAACCCTAACCGTCTCTAAACCTAGCCCTCAACATAACCCTAACCCTAGGTCCAATCCTAACCTTAACCGCCTCTCTAAACCTAGCCCTCAACATAACCCTAACCCTAGGTCCAATCCTAACCCTTACCGTCTCTCTAACCCTAGCCCTCAACATAACCCTAACCCTAGGTCCAATCCTAACCCTAACCGTCTCTCTAACTCTAGCCCTCAACATAACCCTAACCCTAGTTCCAATCCTAACCCTAACCGTCTCTCTAACCCTAGCCCTCAACCTAACCCTAACCCTAGGTCCAATCCTAACCCTAACTGCCTCACTAAACCTAGCCCTCAACATAACCCTAACCCTAGGTCCAATCCTAACCCTAACCGTCTCTCTAACCCTAGCCCTAAACATAACCCTACCCTAGGTCAAATCCTAACCCTAACCGTCTCTCTAACCCTAGCCCTCAACCTAACCCTATCCCTAGGTCCAATCCTAACCCTAACCGTCTCTCTAACCCTAGCCCTCAACCTAAACCTAACCCTAGGTCTAATCCTAACCCTAACCGTCTCTCTAACCCTAGCCCTCAACATAACCCTAACCCTAGGTCCAATCCTAACCCTAACCGTCTCTCTAACCCTAGCCCTCAACATAACCCTAAAGCTAGGTCCAATCCTAACCCTAACCGTCTCTCTAACCTTAGCCCTCAACATAAGCCTAACCCTAGGACTAACCCTAACCGTAACCGTCTCTCTAACCCTAGCCCTCAACATAACCCTAACCCTAGGTCCAATCCTAACCCTAATCGTCGCTCTTACCCTAGCCCTCAACATAACCCTATCCCTAGGTCCAATCCAAACCCTAACTACCTCTCAAAACCTAGCCCTCAACATAACCCTAACCCTAGGTCCAATCCTAACCCTAACCGTGTCTCTAACCCTAGCCCTAAACATAACCCTACCCTAGGTCAAATCCTAACCCTAACCGTCTCTCTAACCCTAGCCCTCAACCTAACCCTATCCCTAGGTCCAATCCTAACCCTAACCGTCTCTCTAACCCTAACCCTCAACATAACCCTACCCTAGGTCCAATCCTAACCCTAAACGCCTCTCTAACCGTAGCCCTCAACATAACCCTAACCCTAGGTCCAATCCTAACCCTAACCTTCTCTCGAACCCTAGCCCTCAACATAACCCTAACCCTAGGTCCAATCCTAACCCTAACCGTCTCTCTAACCCTAGCCCTCAACATAACCCTAACCCTAGGTCCAAACCTAACCCTAACCGTCTCTCTAACCCTAGCCCTCAACATAACCCTAACCCTAGGTCCAATCCTAACCCTAACCGTCTCTCTAACCCTAGCCCTCAACATAACCCTAACCCTAGGTCCAATCCTAACCCTTACCGTCTCTCTAACCCTAGCCCTCAACATAACCCTAACCCTAGGTCCAATCCTAACCCTAACCGTCTCTCTAACTCTAGCCCTCAACATAACCCTAACCCTAGTTCCAATCCTAACCCTAACCGTCTCTCTAACCCTAGCCCTCAACCTAACCCTAACCCTAGGTCCAATCCTAACCCTAACTGCCTCACTAAACCTAGCCCTCAACATAACCCTAATCCTAGGTCCAATCCTAACCCTAACCGTCTCTCTAACCCTAGCCCTAAACATAACCCTAACCTAGGTCAAATCCTAACCCTAACCGTCTCTCTAACCCTAGCCCTCAACCTAACCCTATCCCTAGGTCCAATCCTAACCCTAACCGTCTCTCTAACCCTAGCCCTCAACCTAACCCTAACCCTAGGTCTAATCCTAACCCTAACCGTCTCTCTAACCCTAGCCCTCAACATAACCCTAACCCTAGGTCCAATCCTAACCCTAACCGTCTCTCTAACCCTAGCCCTCAACATAACACTAAAGCTAGGTCCAATCCTAAACCTAACCGTCTCTCTAACCCTAGCCCTCAACATAAGCCTAACCCTAGGACCAACCCTAACCCTAACCGTCTCTCTAACCCTAGCCCTCAACATAACCCTAACCCTAGGTCCAATCCTAACCCTAATCGTCGCTCTTACCCTAGCCCTCAACATAACCCTATCCCTAGGTCCAATCCTAACCCTAACTCCCTCTCTAAACCTAGCCCTCAACATAACCCTAACCCTAGGTCCAATCCTAACCCTAACCGTCTCTCTAACCCTAGCCCTAAACATAACCCTACCCTAGGTAAAATCCTAACCCTAACCGTCTCTCTAACCCTAGCCCTCAACCTAACCCTATCCCTAGGTCCAATCCTAACCCTAACCGTCTCTCTAAACCTAACCCTCAACATAACCCTACCCTAGGTCCAATCCTAACCCTAAACGCCTCTCTAACCGTAGCCCTCAACATAACCCTAACCCTAGGTCCAATCCTAACCCTAACCTTCTCTCGAACCCTAGCCCTAAACATAACCCTAACCCTAGGTCCAATCCTAACCCTAACCGTCTCTCTAACCCTAGCCCTCAACATAACCCTAACCCTAGGTCCAATCCTAACCCTAACCGTCTCTCTAACCCTAGCCCTCAACATAACCCTAACCCTAGGTCCAATCCTAACCCTAACCGTCTCTCTAACGCTAGCCCTCAACATAACCCTATCCCTAGGTCCAATCCTAACCTTAACCGTCTCTCTAACCCTAGCCCTCAACATAACCCTAACCCTAGGTCCTATCCTAACCCTAATCGTCTCTATAAACCTAGCCCTCAACATAACCCTATCCCTAGGTCCAATCCTAACCCTAACCGTCTCTCTAACGCTAGCCCTCAACATAACCCTAACCCTAGGTCCAATCCTAACCCTAACCGTCTCTCTAACGCTAGCCCTCAACATAACCCTAACCCTAGGTCCAATCCTAACCCTAACCGTCTCTCTAACCCTAGCCCTCAACATAACCCTAACCCTAGGTCCAATCCTAACCCTAACCATCTCTCTAACCCTAGCCCTCAACATAACCCTAACCGTAGGTCCTATCCTAACCCTAACCGTCTCTCTAACCCTAGCCCTCAACATAACCCTAACCCTAGGTCTAATCCTAACCCTAACCGTCTCTCTAACCCTAGCCCTCAACCTAACCCTAACCCTAGGTCCAATCCTAACCCTAAGCGTCTCTCTAACCCTAGCCCTCAACATAACCCTAATCCTAGGTCCAATAGTAACCCTAACCGTCTCTCTAACCCTAGCCCTCAACATAACCCTTACCCTAGGTCCACTTCTAACCCTAATCGTCTCTCTTACCCTAGCCCTCAACATAACCCTATCCCTAGGTCCAATCCTAACCCTAACCGTCTCTCTAACCCTAGCCCTCAACATAACCCTACCCTAGGTCATATCCTAACCCTAACCGCCTCTCTAACGCTAACACTCAACATAACCCTAACCCTAGTTCCAATCCTAACCCTAACCGTCTCTCTAACCCTAGCCCTCAACATAACCCTAACCCTAGTTCCAATCCTAACCCTAACCGTCTCTCTAACCCTAGCCTTCAACATAAGCCTAACCCTAGGTCCAATCCTAACCCTGACCGTCTCTCTAACCCAAGCCCTCAACATAACCCTAACCCTATGTCCAATCCTAACCCTGACCGTCTCTCTAACCCTAGCCCTCAACATAACCCTAACCCTAGGTCCAATCCTAACCCTAACCGTCTCTAACCCAAGCCCTCAACATAACCCTAACCCTAGGTCCAATCCTAACCCTAACCGTCTCTCTAACCCTAGCCCTCAACATAACCCTAACCCTAGGTCCAATCCTAACCCTAACCGTCTCTCTAACCCTAGCCCTCAACATAACCCTACCCTAGGTCATATCCTAACCCAAACCGCTCTCTAACGCTAACACTCAACATAACCCTAACCCTAGTTCCAATCCTAACCCTAACCGTCTCTCTAACCCTAGCCCTCAACCTAACCCTAACCCTAGGGACAATCCCAACTCTAACCATCTCTCTAACCCTAGCCCTCAACATAACCCTAACCGTAGGTCCAATCCTAACCCTAACCGCCTCTCTAACCCTAGCCCTCAACATAACCCTAACCCTAGGTCCAATCCTAACCCTAACCGTCTCTAACCTTGGCCCTCAACATAATCCTCACCCTAGGTCCAATCCTAATCCTAACCGTCTCTCTAACCCTAGCCCTCAACATAACACTAACCCTAGTTCCAATCCTAACCCTGACAGTCTCTCTTACCCTAGCCCTCAACATAAACCTAACCCTAGGTCCAATCCTAACCCTAACCGTCTCTCTAACCCTAGCCCTCAACATAAGCCTAACCCTAGGACCTATCCTAACCCTAACCGTCTCTCTAACACTAGCCCTCAACATAACCCTAACCCTAGGTCCAATCCTAACCCTAACCGTCTCTCTAACCCTAGCCCTCAACATAACCCTAACCCTAGGTCCAATCCTAACCCTAATCGTCTCTCTTACCCTCGCCCTCAACATAACCCTATCCCTAGGTCCAATCCTAACCCTAACTCCCTCTCTAACCCTAGCCCTCAACATAACCCTAACCCTAGGTCCAATCCTAACCCTAACCGTCTCTCTAACCCTAGCCCTAAACATAACCCTACCCTAGGTCAAATCCTAACCCTAACCGTCTCTCTAACCCTAGCCCTCAACCTAACCCTATCCCTAGGTCCAATCCTAACCCTAACCGTCTCTCTAACCCTAACCCTCAACATAACCCTACCCTAGGTCCAATCCTAACCCTAAACACCTCTCTAACCCTAGCCCTCAACATAACCCTAACCCTAGGTCCAATCCTAACCCTAACCGTCTCTCTAACCCTAGCCCTCAACATAACCCTAACCCTAGGTCCAATCCTAACTCTAACCGTCTCTCTAACCCTAGCCCTCAACATAACCCTAACCCTAGGTCCAATCCTAACCCTAACCGTCTCTCTAACCCTTGCCCTCAACATAAGCCTAACCCTAGGTCCAATCCTAACCCTAACCGTCTGTCTAACCCTAGCCATCAACATAACCCTAACCCTAGGTCCAATCCTAACCCTAACCGTCTCTCTAACCCTTGCCCTCAACATAAGCCTAACCCTAGGTCCAATACTAACCCTAACCGTCTCTCTAACCCTAGCCCTCAACCTAACCCTAACCCTAGGTCCAATCCTAAACCTAAGCGTCTCTCTAACCCTAGCCCTCAACATAACCCTAATCCTAGGTCCAATAGTAACCCTAACCGTCTCTCTAACCCTAGCCCTCAACATAACCCTTACCCTAGGTCCAGTTCTAACCCTAATCGTCTCTCTTACCCTAGCCCTCAACATAACCCTATCCCTAGGTCCAATCCTAACCCTAACCGTCTCTCTAACCCTAGCCCTCAACATAACCCTACGCTAGGTCATATCCTAACCCTAACCGCCACTCTAACGCTAACACTCAACATAACCCTAACCCTAGTTCCAATCCTAACCCTAACCGTCTCTCTAACCCTAGCCTTCAACATAAGCCTAACCCTAGGTCCAATCCTAACCCTGACCGTCTCTCTAACCCTAGCCCTCAACATAACCCTAACCCTAGGTCCAATCCTAACCCTAACCGTCTCTAACCCTAGCCCTCAACATAACCCTAACCCTAGGTCCAATCCTAACCCTAACCGTCTCTCTAACCCTAGCCCTCAACATAAGCCTAACCCTAGGACCAATCCTAACCCTAACCGTCTCTCTAACCCTAGCCCTCAACATAACCCTAACCCTAGGTCCAATCCTAACCCTAACCGTCTCTCTAACCCTAGCCCTCAACATAACCCAAACCCTAGGTCCAATCCTAACCCTAACCGTCTCTCTAACCCTAGCCCTCAACATAACCCTACCCTAGGTCATATCCTAACCCTAACCGCTCTCTAACGCTAACACTCAACATAACCCTAACCCTAGTTCCAATCCTAACCCTAACCGTCTCTCTAACCCTAGCCCTCAACCTAACCCTAACCCTAGGTACAATCCTAACTCTAACCATCTCTCTAACCCTCGCCCTCAACATAACCCTAACCGTAGGTCCAATCCTAACCCTAACCGCCTCTCTAACCCTAGCCGTCAACATAACCCTAACCCTAGGTCCAATCCTAACCCTAACCGTCTCTAACCCTATCCCTCAACATAATCCTAACCCTAGGTCCAATCCTAACCCTAACCGTCTCTCTAACGCTAGCCCTCAACATAACACTAACCCTAGTTCCAATCCTAACCCTAACCGTCTCTCTAACCCTACCCTTCAACCTAACACTAACCCTAGGTTCAATCCTAAACCTAACCATCTCTATAACCCTAGCCCTCAACATAACCCTAACCATAGGTCCAATCCTAACCCTAACCGTCTCTCTAACGCTAGCCCTCAACATAACCCTAACCCTAGTTCCAATCCTAACCCTAACCGTCTCTCTAACCCTAGCCCTCAACCCAACCCTAACCCTAGGTCCAATCCTAACCCTAACCGTCTCCATAACCCTAGCCCTCAACATAACCCTAACCATAGGTCCAATCCTAACCCTGACCGTCTCTCTAAACATAGCCTTCAACATAACCCTAACCCTAGGTCCAATCCTAACCCTAACTGTCTCTCTAACCCTAGACCTCAACATAACCCTTACCCTAGGTCCAGTTCTAACCCTAATCGTCTCTCTTACCCTAGCCCTCAACATAACCCTATCCCTAGGTCCAATCCTAACCCTAACCCTCTCTCTAACCCTAGCCCTCAACATAACCCTACCCTAGGTCATATCCTAACCCTAACCGCCTCTCTAACGCTAACACTCAACATAACCCTAACCCTAGTTCCAATCCTAACCCTAACCGTCTCTCTAACCCTAGCCCGCAACATAACCCTAACCCTAGTTCCAATCCTAACCCTAACCGTCTCTCTAACACTAGCCTTCAACATAAGCCTAACCCTAGGTCCAATCCTAACCCTGACCGTCTCTCTAACCCTAGCCCTCAACATAACCCTAATCTTATGTCCAATCCAAACCCTGACCGTCTCTCTAACCCTAGCCCTCAACATAACCCTAACCCTAGTTCCAAACCTAACCCTAACCCTCTCTCGAACCCTAGCCCTCAACATAACCCTAACCCTAGGTCCAATCATAACCCTAACCTTCTCTCTAACCCTAGCCCTCAACCATAACCCTAACCCTAGGTCCAACTCTAACCCTTACCGTCTCTCTAACCCTAGCCCTCAACATAACCCTAACCCTAGGTCCAATCCTAACCCTAACCGTCTCTCTAACCCTAGCCCTCAACATATCCCTAACCCTAGGTCCAATCATAACCCTAACCGCCTCTCTAACCCTAGCCCTCAACATAATCCTAACCCTAGGTCCAATCCTAACCCTAACCGTCTCTAACCCTAGCCCTCAACAATACCCTAACCCTAGGTCCAATCCTAACCCTAACCGTCTCTCTAACCCTAGCCCTCAACATAACCCTAACCCTAGGTCCAATCCTAACCCTGACCGTCTCTCTAACCCTAGCCCTCAACATAACCCTAACCCTAGGTCCAATCCTAACCCTAACCGTCTCTCTAACTCTAGCCCTCAGCATAACCCTTATTCTAGTTCCAATCCTAACCCTAACCGTCTCTCTAACCCTAGCCCTCAACCTAACCCTAACCCTAAGTCCAATCCTAACCCTAACTCCCTCACTAACCCTAGCCCTCAACATAACCCTAACCCTAGGTCCAATCCTAACCCTAACCGTCTCTCTAACCCTAGCCCTCAACCTAACCCTATCCCTAGGTCTAATCCTAACCCTAACAGTCTCTCTAACCCTAGCCCTCAACATAACCCTGACCTTAGGTCCGATCCTAACCCTAACCGTCTCTCTAACCCTAGCCCTCAACATAAACGTAACCCAAGGTCCAATCCTAACCCTAACCGTCTCTCTAACCCTAGCCCTCAACATAAGCCTAACCCTAGGACCAATCCTAAGCCTAACCGTCTCTCTAATCCTAGCCCTCAACATAACCCTAACCCTAGGTCCAATCCTAACCCTAACCGTCTCTCTAACCCTAGCCCTCAACATAACCCTAACCCTAGGTCCAATCCTAACCCTATTAGTCTCTCTTACCCTAGCACTCAACATAACCCTATCCCTAGGTCCAATCCTAACCCTAACTCCCTCTCTAACCCTAGCCCTCAACATAACCCTAACCCTAGGTCCAATCCTAACCCTAACCGTCTCTCTAGCCCTAGCCCTAAACATAACCCTACCCTAGGTCAAATCCTAACCCTAATCGTCTCTCTAACCCTAGCCCTCAACCTAACCCTATCCCTAAGTCCAATCCTAACCCTAACCGTCTCTCTAACCCTAACCCTCAACATAACCCTACCCTAGGTCCAATCCTAACCCTAAACGCCTCTCTAACCCTAGCCCTCAACATAACCCTAACCCTAGGTCCAATCCTAACCCTAACCGTCTCTCTAACCATAGCCCTCAACATAATCCTAACCCTAGGTCCAATCCTAACCCTAACCGTCTCTCTAACCCCAGCCCTCAACATAACCCCAACCCTAGGTCCAATCCTAACCCTAACCGTCTCTCTAACCCTAGCCCTCTACATAAGCCTAACCCTAGGTCCAATCCTAACCCTAACCGTCTCTCTAATGCTAGCCCTCAACATAACCATATCCCTAGGTCCAATCCTAACCCTAACCGTCTCTCTAACCCTAGCCCTCAACATAACCCTAACCCTAGGTCCTATCCTAACCCTAACCGTCTCTCTAACGCTAGCCCTCAACCTAACCCTATCCCTAGGACCAATGCTAACCCTAACCGTCTCTCTAACGCTAGCCCTCAACCTAACCCTATCCCTAGGTCCAATCCTAACACTAACCGTCTCTCTAACCCTAGCCCTCAACCTAACCCTAACCCTAGGTCTAATCCTAACCCTAACCGTCTCTCTAACCCTAGCCCTCAACATAACCCTAACCCTAGGTCCAATCCTAGCCCTAACCGTCTCTCTAACCCTAGCCCTCAACATAAACCTAAGCCTAGGTAAAATCCTAACACTAACCGGCTCTCTAATCCTAGCCCTCAACATAAGCCTAACCCTAGGACCAATCCTAACCCTAACCGTCTCTCTAACCCTAGCCCTCAACATAACCCTAACCATAGGTCCAATCCAAACCCTGACCGTCTCTCTAAACATAGCCTTCAACATAACCCTAACCCTAGGTCCAATCCTAACCCTGACCGTCTCTCTAACCCTAGCCCTCAACATAACACTAACCCTAGGTCCAATCCTAACCCTAACCGTCTCTCTAACCCTAGCCCTCAACATAACACTAACCCTAGGTCCAATCTAACCCTAAACGTCTCTCTAACCCTAACCCTCAACATAACCCTACCCTAGGTCCAATCCTAACCCTAAACGCCTCTCTAACCCTAGCCCTCAACATAACCCTAACCCTAGGTCCAATCCTAACCCTAACCGTCTCTCTAACCCTAGCCCTCAACATAACCCTAACCCTAGGTCCAATCCTAACCCTAACCGTCTCTCTAACCCCAGCCCTCAACATAACCCTAACCCTAGGTCCAATCCTAACCCTAACCGTCTCTCTAACCCTAGCCCTCTACATAAGCCTAACCCTAGGTCCAATCCTAAACCTAACCGTCTCTCTAACGCTAGCCCTCAACATAACCATATCCCTAGGTCCAATCCTAACCCTAACCGTCTCTCTAACCCTAGCCCTCAACATAACCCTAACCCTAGGTCCTATCCTAACCCTAACCGTCTCTATAACCCTAGCCCTCAACATAACCCTATCCCTAGGTCCAATCCTAACCCTAACCGTCTCTCTAACGCTAGCCCTCAACATAACCCTAAACCTAGGTCCAATCCTAACACTAACCGTCTCTCTAACGCTAGCCCTCAACCTAACCCTATCCCTAGGTCCAATGCTAACCCTAACCGTCTCTCTAACGCTAGCCCTCAACCTAACCCTATCCCTAGGTCCAATCCTAACCCTAACCGTCTCTCTAACCCTAGCCCTCAACCTAACCCTAACCCTAGGTCTAATCCTAACCCTAACCGTCTCTCTAACCCTAGCCCTCAACATAACCCTAACCCTAGGTCCAATCCTAACCCTAACCGTCTCTCTAACCCTAGCCCTCAACATAAACCTAAGCCTAGGTCCAATCCTAACCGTAACCGTCTCTCTAACCCTAGCCCTCAACATAAGCCTAACCCTAGGACCAATCCTAACCCTAACCGTCTCTCTAAGCCTAGCCCTCAACATAACCCTAATCATAGGTCCAATCCTAACCCTGACCGTCTCTCTAAACATAGCCTTCAACATAACCCTAACCCTAGGTCCAATCCTAACCCTGACCGTCTCTCTAACCCTAGCCCTCAACATAACACTAACCCTAGGTCCAATCCTAACCCTAACCGTCTCTCTAACCCTAGCCCTCAACATAACACTAACCCTAGGTCCAATCTAACCCTAAACGTCTCTCTAACCCTAACCCTCAACATAACCCTATCCCTAGGTCCAATCCTAACCCTAACCGTCTCTCTAAACCTAGTCCTCAACATAACCCTAACCCTAGGTCCAATCCTAACTCTAACCGTCTCTCGAACCCTAGCCCTCAACATAACCCTAACCCTTAGTCCAATCTTCATCCTAACCGTCTCTCGAACCCTAGCCCTCAACATAACCCTAACCCTAGGTCTAATCCTAACCCTAACCGTCTCTCTAACCCTAGCCCTCTACATAAACCTAACCCTAGGTCCAATCCTAACCCTAACCGTCACTCTAACCCTAGCCCTCAACCTAACCCTAACCCTAGGTCCAATCCTAACCCTAACCGCCTCTCTAAACCTAGCCCTCTACATAACCCTATCCCTAGGTCCAATCCTAACCCTAACCGTCTCTCTCTAACCCTAGCCCTCAACATAACCCTAACCCTAAGTCCAATCCTAACCTTAATCGTCTCTCTAACCTTAGCCCTCAACATAACCCTAACCCTAGGTCCAATCCTAACCCTAACCGTCTCTCTAACCCTAGCCCTCAACATAACCCTAACCCTAGTTCCAATCCTAACCATAACCGTCTCTCTAACCCTAGCCCTCAACATAACCCTAACCCTAGGTCCAATCCTAACCCTATTAGTCTCTCTTACCCTAGCACTCAACATAACCCTATCCCTAGGTCCAATCCTAACCCTAACTCCCTCTCTAACCCTAGCCCTCAACATAACCCTAACCCTAGGTCCAATCCTAACCCTAACCGTCTCTCTAGCCCTAGCCCTAAACATAACCCTACCCTAGGTCAAATCCTAACCCTAATCGTCTCTCTAACCCTAGCCCTCAACCTAACCCTATCTCTAAGTCCAATCCTAACCCTAACCGTCTCTCTAACCCTAACCCTCAACATAACCCTACCCTAGGTCCAATCCTAACCCTAAAGGCCTCTCTAACCCTAGCCCTCAACATAACCCTAACCCTAGGTCCAATCCTAACCCTAACCGTCTCTCTAACCATAGCCCTCAACATAATCCTAACCCTAGGTCCAATCCTAACCCTAACCGTCTCTCTAACCCCAGCCCTCAACATAACCCCAACCCTAGGTCCAATCCTAACCCTAACCGTCTCTCTAACCCTAGCCCTCTACATAAGCCTAACCCTAGGTCCAATCCTAACCCTAACCGTCTCTCTAATGCTAGCCCTCAACATAACCATATCCCTAGGTCCAATCCTAACCCTAACCGTCTCTCTAACCCTAGCCCTCAACATAACCCTAACCCTAGGTCCTATCCTAACCCTAACCGTCTCTCTAACGCTAGCCCTCAACCTAACCCTATCCCTAGGACCAATGCTAACCCTAACCGTCTCTCTAACGCTAGCCCTCAACCTAACCCTAACCCTAGGTCTAATCCTAACCCTAACCGTCTCTCTAACCCTAGCCCTCAACATAACCCTAACCCTAGGTCCAATCCTAGCCCTAACCGTCTCTCTAACCCTAGCCCTCAACATAAACCTAAGCCTAGGTCCAATCCTAACCCTAACCGTTTCTCTAACCCTAGCCCTCGACATAAGCCTAACCCTAGGACCAATCCTAACCCTAACCGTCTCTCTAACCCTAGCCCTCAACATAACCCTAACCATAGGTCCAATCCAAACCCTGACCGTCTCTCTAAACATAGCCTTCAACATAACCCTAACCCTAGGTCCAATCCTAACCCTGACCGTCTCTCTAACCCTAGCCTTCAACATAACACTAACCCTAGGTCCAATCCTAACCCTAACCGTCTCTCTAACCCTAGCCCTCAACATAACACTAACCCTAGGTCCAATCTAACCCTAAACGTCTCTCTAACCCTAACCCATAACATAACCCTATCCCTAGGTCCAATCCTAACCCTAACCGTCTCTCTAACCCTAGCCCTCAACATAACCCTAACCCTAGTTCCAATCCTAACCCTAACCGTCTCTCTAACCCTAGCCTTCAACATAAGCCTAACCTTAGGTCCAATCCTAACCCTAACCGTGTCACTAACCCTAGCCCTCAACATAACCCTAACCCTAGGTCCAATCCTAACCCTGACCGTCTCTCTAACCCTAGCCCTCAACATAACCCTAGCCCTAGGTCCAATCCTAACCCTAACCGTCTCTCTAACCCTAGCCCTCAACATAACCCTAACCCTAGTTCCAATCCTAACCCTGAACGTCTCTCTTACCCTAGCCCTCAACATAACCCTAACCCTAGGTCCAATCCTAACCCTAACCGTCTCTCTAACCCTACCCCTCAACATAACACTAACCCTAGTTCCAATCCTAACACTGACCGTCTCACTTACCCTAGCCCTCAACCTAACCCTAACCCTAGGTCCAATCCTAACCCTAACCGCGTCTCTAAACCTAGCCCTCTACATAACCCTATCCCCTAGGTCCAAGCCTAACCCTAACCGTCTCTCTAACCCTAGTCCTCAACATAACCCTAACCCTAGGTCCAATACTAACCCTAACCGTCTCTCTAACGCTAGCCCTCAACATAACCCTAACCCTAGTTCCAATCCTAACCCTAACCGTCACTCTAACCCTAGCCCTCAACCTAACCCTAACCCTAGGTCCAATCCTAACCCTAACCGCCTCTCTAAACCTAGCCCTCTACATAACCCTATCCCTAGGTCCAATCCTAACCCTAACCGTCTCTCTAACCCTAGCCCTCAACATAACCCTAACCCTAAGTCCAATCCTAACCTTAATCGTCTCTCTAACCCTAGCCCTCAACATAACCCTAACCCTAGGTCTAATCCTAACCCTAACCGTCTCTCTAACCCTAGCCCTCAACATAACCCTAACCCTAGGTCCAATCCTAACCCTAACCGTCTCTCTAACCCTAGCCCTCAACATAACCCTAACCCTAGTTCCAATCCTAAGCCTAACCGTCCTCTAACCCTAGTCCTCAACGTAACCCTAACCCTAGGTCCAATCCAAACCCTAACCGTCTCTCTGACCTTAGCCCTCAACATAACCCTAACCCTAGTTCCAATCCTAACAATAACCGTCTCTCTAACCCTAGCCTTCAACATAAGCCTAACCTTAGGTCCAATCCTAACCCTAACCGTGTCACTAACCCTAGCCCTCAACATAAACCTAACCCTAGGTCCAATCCTAACCCAAACCGTCTCTCTAACCCTAGCCCTCAACATAACCCTAACCCTAGGTCCAATCCTAACCCTAACCGTCTCTCTAACCCTAGCCCTCAACATAAGCCTAACCCTAGGTCCAATCCTAACCCTAACCGTCTCTCTAACGCTAGCCCTCAACATAACCATATCCCTAGGTCCAATCCTAACCCGAACCGTCTCTCTAACCCTAGCCCTCAACATAACCCTAACCCTAGGTCCTATCCTAACCCTAACCGTCTCTATAACAATAGCCCTCAACATAACCCTATCCCTAGGTCCATTCCTAATCCTAACAGTCTCTCTAACGCTAGCCCTCAACATAACCCTAACCCTAGGTCCAATCCTAACCCTAACCGTCTCTCTAACCCTAGCCCTCAACATAACCCTAACCCTAGGCCCTATCTTAACCCTAACCGTCTCTCTAACCCTAGCCCTCAACCTAACCCTATCCCTAGGTCCAATCCTAACCCTAACCGTCTCTCTAACCCTAGCCCTCAACCTAACCCTAACCCTAGGTCTAATCCTAACCCTAACCGTCTCTCTAACCCTAGCCCTCAACATAACCCTAACCCTAGGTCCAATCCTAACCCTAACCGTCTCTCTAACCCTAGCCCTCAACATAAACCTAACCTTAGGTCAAATCCTAACCCTAACCGTCTCTCTAACCCTAGCCCTCAACATAAGCCTAATCCTAGGTCCAATCCTAACCCTAACCGTCTCTCTAACCCTAGCCCTCAACCTAACCCTAACCCTAGGTACAATCCTAACTCTAACCATCTCTCTAACCGTAGCCCTCAACATAACCCTAACCGTAGGTCCAATCCTAACCCTAACCGCCTCTCTAACCCTAGCCCTCAACCTAACCCTAACCCTAGGTCCAATCCTAACCCTAACCGTCTCTATAACTCTAGCCCTCAACATAACCCTAACCATAGGTCCAATCCTAACCCTGACCGTCTCTCTAAACATAGCCTTCAACATAACCCTAACCCTAGGTCCAATCCTAACCCTAACTGTCTCTCTAACCCTAGCCCTCAACATAACACTAACCCTAGGTCCAATCCTAACCCTAACCATCTCTCTAACCCTAGCCCTCAACATAACACTAACCCTAGGTCCAATCTAACCCTAAACGTCTCTCTAACCCTAACCCTCAACATAACCCTATCCCTAGGTCCAATCCTAACCCTAACCGTCTCTCTAAACCTAGTCCTCAACATAACCCTAACCCTAGGTCCAATCCTAACCCTAACCGTCTCTCTAACGCTAGCCCTCAACATAACCCTAACCCTAGTTCCAATCCTAACCCTAACCGTCACTCTAACCCTAGCCCTCAACCTAACCCTAACCCTAGGTCCAATCCTAACCCTAACCGCCTCTCTAAACCTAGCCCTCTACATAACCCTATCCCTAGGTCCAATCCTAACCCTAACCGTCTCTCTAACCCTAGCCCTCAACATAACCCTAACCCTAAGTCCAATCCTAACCTTAATCGTCTCTCAGACCCTAGCCCTCAACATAACCCTAACCCTAGGTCTAATCCTAACCCTAACCGTCTCTCTAACCCTAGCCCTCAACATAACCCTAACCCTAGGTCCAATCCTAACCCTAACCGTTTCTCTAACCCTAGCCCTCAACATAACCCTAACCCTAGTTCCAATCCTAAGCCTAACCGTCCTCTAACCCTAGTCATCAACATAACCCTAACCCTAGGTCCAATCCAAACCCTAACCGTCTCTCTGACCCTAGCCCTCAACATAACCCTAACCCTAGTTCCAATCCTAACCCTAACCGTCTCTCTAACCCTAGCCTTCAACATAAGCCTAACCTTAGGTCCAATCCTAACCCTAACCGTGTCACTAACCCTAGCCCTCAACATAACCCTAACCCTAGGTCCAATCCTAACCCTAACCGTCTCTCTAACCCTAGCCCTCAACATAACCCTAACCCTAGGTCCAATCCTAACCCTAACCGTCTCTCTAACCCTAGCCCTCAACATAAGCCTAACCCTAGGTCCAATCCTAACCCTAACCGTCTCTCTAACGCTAGCCCTCAACATAACCATATCCCTAGGTCCAATCCTAACCCTAACCGTCTCTCTAACCCTAGCCCTCAACATAACCCTAACCCTAGGTCCTATCCTAACCCTAACCGTCTCTATAACAATAGCCCTCAACATAACCCTATCCCTAGGTCCAATCCTAACCCTAACAGTCTCTCTAACGCTAGCCCTCAACATAACCCTAACCCTAGGTCCTAACCTAACCCTAACCTTCTCTCTAACCCTAGCCCTCAACATAACCCTAACCCTAGGCCCTATCTTAACCCTAACCGTCTCTCTAACCCTAGCCCTCAACCTAACCCTATCCCTAGGTCCAATCCTAAACCTAACCGTCTCTCTAACCCTAGCCCTCAACCTAACCCTAACCCTAGGTCTAATCCTAACCCTAACCGTCTCTCTAACCCTAGCCCTCAACATAACCCTAACCCTAGGTCTAATCCTAACCCTAACCGTCTCTCTAACCCTAGCCCTCAACATAAACCTAACCCTAGGTCCAATCCTAACCCTAACCGTCTCTCTAATCCTAGCCCTCAACATAAGCCTAACCCTAGGTCCAATCCTAACCCTAACCGTCTCTCTAACCCTAGCCCTCAACATAACCCTAACCCTAGGTCCAATCCTAACCCTAACCGTCTCTCTAACACTAGCCCTCAACATAACCCTAACCCTAGTTCCAATCCTAACCCTGAACGTCTCTCTTACCCTAGCCCTCAACATAACCCTAACCCTAGGTCCAATCCTAACCCTAACCGTCTCTCTAACCCTAGCCCTCAACATAACACTAACCCTAGTTCCAATCCTATCCCAGACCGTCTCTCTTGCCCTAGCCCTCAACATAACCCTAACCCTAGGTCCAATCCTAACCCTAACCATCTCTCTAACGCTAGCCCTCAACATAACCCTAACCCTAGTTCCAATCCTAACCCTAACCGTCTCTCTAACCCTAGCCCTCAACCTAACCCTAACCCTAGGTCCAATCCTAACCCTAACCGCGTCTCTAAACCTAGCCCTCTACATAACCCTATCCCTAGGTCCAATCCTAACCCTAACCGTCTCTCTAAACCTAGTCCTCAACATAACCCTAACCCTAGGTCCAATCCTAACCCTAACCGTCTCTCTAACGCTAGCCCTCAACATAACCCTAACCCTAGTTCCAATCCTAACCCTAACCGTCTCTCTAACCCTAGCCCTCAACCTAACCCTAACCCTAGGTCCAATCCTAACCCTAACCGCCTCTCTAAACCTAGCCCTCTACATAACCCTATCCCTAGGTCCAATCCTAACCCTAACCGTGTCTCTAACCCTAGCCCTCAACATAACCCTAACCCTAAGTCCAATCCTAACCTTAATCGTCTCTCTCACCCTAGCCCTCAACATAACCCTAACCCTAGGTCTACTCCAAACCCTAACCGTCTCTCTAAATCTAGCCCTCAACATAACCCTAACCCTAGGTCCAATCCTAACCCTAACCGTCTCTCTAAACCTAGCCCTCAACATAACCTTAACCCTAGGTCCAATACTAAACCTAACCGTCTCTCTAACCCTAGCCCTCAACATAACCCTAACCTTAGTTCCAATCCTAACCCTAACCGTCTCTCTAACGCTAGCCCTCAACATAACCCTAACCCTAGGTCCAATCCTAACCCTAACCGTCTCTCTAACCCTAGCCCTCAACATAACCCTAACCCTAGTTCCAATCCTAACCCTAACCGTCTCTCTAACCCTAGCCCTCAACATAACCTTAACCCTAGGTCCAATACTAAACCTAACCGTCTCTCTAACCCTATCCCTCAACATAACCCTAACCTTAGTTCCAATCCTAACCCTAACCGTCTCTCTAACGCTAGCCCTCAACATAACCCTAACCCTAGGTCCAATCCTAACCCTAACCGTCTCTCTAACCCTAGCCCTCAACATAACCCTAACCCTAGTTCCAATCCTAACCCTAACCGTCTCTCTAACCCTAGCCCTCAACCTAACCCTAACCCTAGGTCCAATCCTAACCCTAACCGTCTCTATATCTCTAGCCCTCAACATAACCCTAACCATAGGTCCAATCCTAACCCTGACCGTCTCTCTAAACATAGCCTTCAACATAACCCTAACCCTAGGTCCAATCCTAACCCTAACTGTCTCTCTAACCCTAGCCCTCAACATAACACTAACCCTAGGTCCAATCCTAACCCTAACCGTCTCTCTAACCCTAGCCCTCAACATAACACTAACCCTAGGTCCAATCTAACCCTAAACGTCTCTCTAACCCTAACCCTCAACATAACCCTAACCCTAGGTCCAATCCTAACCCTAACCGTCTCTCTAAACCTAGTCCTCAACATAACCCTAACCCTAGGTCCAATCCTAACCCTAACCGTCTCTCTAACCCTAGCCCTCAACATAACACTAACCCTAGTTCCAATCCTAACACTGACCGTCTCTCTTACCCTAGCCCTCAACCTAACCCTAACCCTAGGTCCAATCCTAACCCTAACCGCCTCTCTAAACCTAGCCCTCTACATAACCCTATCCCTAGGTCCAATCCTAACCCTAACCGTGTCTCTAACCCTAGCCCTCAACATAACCCTAACCCTAAGTCCAATCCTAACCTTAATCGTCTCTCTCACCCTAGCCCTCAACATAACCCTAACCCTAGGTCTACTCCAAACCCTAACCGTCTCTCTAACCCTAGCCCTCAACATAACCCTAACCCTAGGTCCAATCCTAACCCTAACCGTCTCTCTAAACCTAGCCCTCAACATAACCTTAACCCTAGGTCCAATACTAAACCTAACCGTCTCTCTAACCCTAGCCCTCAACATAACCCTAACCTTAGTTCCAATCCTAACCCTAACCGTCTCTCTAACGCTAGGCCTCAACATAACCCTAACCCTAGGTCCAATCCTAACCCTAACCGTCTCTCTAACCCTAGCCCTCAACATAACCCTAACCCTAGTTCCAATCCTAACCCTAACCGTCTCTCTAACCCTAGCCCTCAACATAACCTTAACCCTAGGTCCAATACTAAACCTAACCGTCTCTCTAACCCTAGCCCTCAACATAACCCTAACCTTAGTTCCAATCCTAACCCTAACCGTCTCTCTAACGCTAGCCCTCAACATAACCCTAACCCTAGGTCCAATCCTAACCCTAACCGTCTCTCTAACCCTAGCCCTCAACATAACCCTAACCCTAGTTCCAATCCTAACCCTAACCGTCTCTCTAACCCTAGCCCTCAAACTAACCCTAACCCTAGGTCCAATCCTAACCCTAACCGTCTCTATAACTCTAGCCCTCAACATAACCCTAACCATAGGTCCAATCCTAACCCTGACCGTCTCTCTAAACATAGCCTTCAACATAACCCTAACCCTAGGTCCAATCCTAACCCTAACTGTCTCTCTAACCCTAGCCCTCAACATAACACTAACCCTAGGTCCAATCCTAACCCTAACCATCTCTCTAACCCTAGCCCTCAACATAACACTAACCCTAGGTCCAATCTAACCCTAAACGTCTCTCTAACCCTAACCCTCAACATAACCCTATCCCTAGGACCAATCCTAACCCTAACCGTCTCTCTAAACCTAGTCCTCAACATAACCCTAACCCTAGATCCAATCCTAACCCTAACCGTCTCTCTAACGCTAGCCCTCAATATAACCCTAACCCTAGTTCCAATCCTAACCCTAACCGTCACTCTAACCCTAGCCCTCAACCTAACCCTAACCCTAGGTCCAATCCTAACCCTAACCGCCTCTCTAAACCTAGCCCTCTACATAACCCTATCCCTAGGTCCAATCCTAACCCTAACCGTCTCTCTAACCCTAGCCCTCAACATAACCCTAACCCTAAGTCCAATCCTAACCTTAATCGTCTCTCAGACCCTAGCCCTCAACATAACCCTAACCCTAGGTCTAATCCTAACCCTAACCGTCTCTCTAACCCTAGCCCTCAACATAACCCTAACCCTAGGTCCAATCCTAACCCTAAACGTTTCTCTAACCCTAGCCCTCAACATAACCCTAACCCTAGTTCCAATCCTAAGCCTAACCGTCCTCTAACACTAGTCCTCAACATAACCCTAACCCTAGGTCCAATCCAAACCCTAACCGTCTCTCTGACCCTAGCCCTCAACATAACCCTAACCCTAGTTCCAATCCTAACCCTAACCGTCTCTCTAACCCTAGCCTTCAACATAAGCCTAACCTTAGGTCCAATCCTAACCCTAACCGTGTCACTAACCCTAGCCCTCAACATAACCCTAACCCTAGGTCCAATCCTAACCCTAACCGTCTCTCTAACCCTAGCCCTCAACATAACCGTAACCCTAGGTCCAATCCTAACCCTAACCGTCTCTCTAACCCTAGCCCTCAACATAAGCCTAACCCTAGGTCCAATCCTAACCCTAACCGTCTCTCTAACGCTAGCCCTCAACATAACCATATCCCTAGGTCCAATCCTAACCCTAACCGTCTCTCTAACCCTAGCCCTCAACATAACCCTAACCCTAGGTCCTATCCTAACCCTAACCGTCTCTATAACAATAGCCCTCAACATAACCCTATCCCTAGGTCCAATCCTAACCCTAACAATCTCTCTAACGCTAGCCCTCAACATAACCCTAACCCTAGGTCCAATCCTAACCCTAACCGTCTCTCTAACCCTAGCCCTCAACCTAACCCTAACCCTAGGTCTAATCCTAACCCTAACCGTCTCTCTAACCCTAGCCCTCAACATAACCCTAACCCTAGGTCTAATCCTAACCCTAACCGTCTCTCTAACCCTAGCCCTCAACATAAACCTAACCCTAGGTCCAATCCTAACCCTAACCGTCTCTCTAACCCTAGCCCTCAACATAAGCCTAACCCTAGGTCCAATCCTAACCCTAACCGTCTCTCTAACCCTAGCCCTCAACATAACCCTAACCCTAGGTCCAATCCTAACCCTAACCGTCTCTCTAACCCTAGCCCTCAACATAACCCTAACCCTAGTTCCAATCCTAACCCTGAACGTCTCTCTTACCCTAGCCCTCAACATAACCCTAACCCTAGGTCCAATCCTAACCCTAACCGTCTCTCTAACCCTAGCCCTCAACATAACACTAACCCTAGTTCCAATCCTATCCCTGACCGTCTCTCTTGCCCTAGCCCTCAACATAACCCTAACCCTAGGTCCAATCCTAACCCTAACCGTCTCTCTAACGCTAGCCCTCAACATAACCCTAACCCTAGTTCCAATCCTAACCCTAACCGTCTCTCTAACCCTAGCCCTCAACCTAACCCTAACCCTAGGTCCAATCCTAACCCTAACCGCGTCTCTAAACCTAGCCCTCTACATAACCCTATCCCTAGGTCCAATCCTAACCCTAACCGTCTCTCTAACCCTAGTCCTCAACATAACCCTAACCCTAGGTCCAATCCTAACCCTAACCGTCTCTCTAACGCTAGCCCTCAACATAACCCTAACCCTAGTTCCAATCCTAACCCTAACCGTCTCTCTAACCCTAGCCCTCAACCTAACCCTAACCCTAGGTCCAATCCTAACCCTAACCGCCTCTCTAAACCTAGCCCTCTACATAACCCTATCCCTAGGTCCAATCCTAACCCTAACCGTGTCTCTAACCCTAGCCCTCAACATAACCCTAACCCTAAGTCCAATCCTAACCTTAATCGTCTCTCTCACCCTAGCCCTCAACATAACCCTAACCCTAGGTCTACTCCAAACCCTAACCGTCTCTCTAACCCTAGCCCTCAACATAACCCTAACCCTAGGTCCAATCCTAACCCTAACCGTCTCTCTAAACCTAGCCCTCAACATAACCTTAACCCTAGGTCCAATACTAAACCTAACCGTCTCTCTAACCCTAGCCCTCAACATAACCCTAACCTTAGTTCCAATCCTAACCCTAACCGTCTCTCTAACGCTAGCCCTCAACATAACCCTAACCCTAGGTCCAATCCTAACCCTAACCGTCTCTCTAACCCTAGCCCTCAACATAACCCTAACCCTAGTTCCAATCCTAACCCTAACCGTCTCTCTAACCCTAGCCCTCAACATAACCTTAACCCTAGGTCCAATACTAAACCTAACCGTCTCTCTAACCCTAGCCCTGAACATAACCCTAACCTTAGTTCCAATCCTAACCCTAACCGTCTCTCTAACGCTAGCCCTCAACATAACCCTAACCCTAGGTCCAATCCTAACCCTAACCGTCTCTCTAACCCTAGCCCTCAACATAACCCTAACCCTAGTTCCAATCCTAACCCTAACCGTCTCTCTAACCCTAGCCCTCAACCTAACCCTAACCCTAGGTCCAATCCTAACCCTAACCGTCTCTATAACTCTAGCCCTCAACATAACCCTAACCATAGGTCCAATCCTAACCCTGACCGTCTCTCTAAACATAGCCTTCAACATAACCCTAACCCTAGGTCCAATCCTAACCCTAACTGTCTCTCTAACCCAAGCCCTCAACATAACACTAACCCTAGGTCCAATCCTAACCCTAACCGTCTCTCTAACCCTAGCCCTCAACATAACACTAACCCTAGGTCCAATCTAACCCTAAACGTCTCTCTAACCCTAACCCTCAACATAACCCTAACCCTAGGTCCAATCCTAACCCTAACCGTCTCTCTCAACCTAGTCCTCAACATAACCCTAACCCTAGGTCCAATCCTAACCCTAACCGTCTCTCTAACCCTAGCCCTCAACATAACACTAACCCTAGTTCCAATCCTAACACTGACCGTCTCTCTTACCCTAGCCCTCAACCTAACCCTAACCCTAGGTCCAATCCTAACCCTAACCGCCTCTCTAAACCTAGCCCTCTACATAACCCTATCCCTAGGTCCAATCCTAACCCTAACCGTGTCTCTAACCCTAGCCCTCAACATAACCCTAACCCTAAGTCCAATCCTAACCTTAATCGTCTCTCTCACCCTAGCCCTCAACATAACCCTAACCCTAGGTCTACTCCAAACCCTAACCGTCTCTCTAACCCTAGCCCTCAACATAACCCTAACCCTAGGTCCAATCCTAACCCTAACCGTCTCTCTAAACCTAGCCCTCAACATAACCTTAACCCTAGGTCCAATACTAAACCTAACCGTCTCTCTAAACCTAGCCCTCAACATAACCCTAACCTTAGTTCCAATCCTAACCCTAACCGTCTCTCTAACGCTAGCCCTCAACATAACCCTAACCCTAGGTCCAATCCTAACCCTAACCGTCTCTCTAACCCTAGCCCTCAACATAACCCTAACCCTAGTTCCAATCCTAACCCTAACCGTCTCTCTAACCCTAGCCCTCAACATAACCTTAACCCTAGGTCCAATACTAAACCTAACCGTCTCTCTAACCCTAGCCCTCAACATAACCCTAACCTTAGTTCCAATCCTAACCCTAACCGTCTCTCTAACGCTAGCCCTCAACATAACCCTAACCCTAGGTCCAATCCTAACCCTAACCGTCTCTCTAACCCTAGCCCTCAACATAACCCTAACCCTAGTTCCAATCCTAACCCTAACCGTCTCTCTAACCCTAGCCCTCAACCTAACCCTAACCCTAGGTCCAATCCTAACCCTAACCGTCTCTATAACTCTAGCCCTCAACATAACCCTAACCATAGGTCCAATCCTAACCCTGACCGTCTCTCTAAACATAGCCTTCAACATAACCCTAACCCTAGGTCCAATCCTAACCCTAACTGTCTCTCTAACCCTAGCCCTCAACATAACACTAACCCTAGGTCCAATCCTAACCCTAACCGTCTCTCTAACCCTAGCCCTCAACATAACACTAACCCTAGGTCCAATCTAACCCTAAACGTCTCTCTAACCCTAACCCTCAACATAACCCTAACCCTAGGTCCAATCCTAACCCTAACCGTCTCTCTAAACCTAGTCCTCAACATAACCCTAACCCTAGGTCCAATCCTAACCCTAACCGTCTCTCTAACCCTAGCCCTCAACATAACACTAACCCTAGTTCCAATCCTAACACTGACCGTCTCTCTTACCCTAGCCCTCAAACTAACCCTAACCCTAGGTCCAATCCTAACCCTAACAGCGTCTCTAAACCTAGCCCTCTACATAACCCTATCCCTAGGTCCAATCCTAACCCTAACCGTCTCTCTAACCCTAGTCCTCAACATAACCCTAACCCTAGGTCCAATCCTAACCCTAAGCGTCTCTCTAACGCTAGCCCTCAACATAACCCTAACCCTAGTTCCAATCCTAACCCTAACCGTCACTCTAACCCTAGCCCTCAACCTAACCCTAACCCTAGGTCCAATCCTAACCCTAACCGCCTCTCTAAACCTAGCCCTCTACATAACCCTATCCCTAGGTCCAATCCTAACCCTAACCGTCTCTCTAACCCTAGCCCTCAACATAACCCTAACCCTAAGTCCAATCCTAACCTTAATCGTCTCTCAGACCCTAGCCCTCAACATAACCCTAACCCTAGGTCTAATCCTAACCCTAACCGTCTCTCTAACCCTAGCCCTCAACATAACCCTAACCCTAGGTCCAATCCTAACCCTAACCGTTTCTCTAACCCTAGCCCTCAACATAACCCTAACCCTAGTTCCAATCCTAAGCCTAACCGTCCTCTAACCCTAGTCCTCAACATAACCCTAACCCTAGGTCCAATCCAAACCCTAACCGTCTCTCTGACCCTAGCCCTCAACATAACCCTAACCCTAGTTCCAATCCTAACCCTAACCGTCTCTCTAACCCTAGCCTTCAACATAAGCCTAACCTTAGGTCCAATCCTAACCCTAACCGTGTCACTAACCCTAGCCCTCAACATAACCCTAACCCTAGGTCCAATCCTAACCCTAACCGTCTCTCTCAACCTAGCCCTCAACATAACCCTAACCCTAGGTCCAATCCTAACCCTAACCGTCTCTCTAACCCTAGCCCTCAACATAAGCCTAACCCTAGGTCCAATACTAACCCTAACCGTCTCTCTAACGCTAGCCCTCAACATAACCATATCCCTAGGTCCAATCCTAACCCTAACCGTCTCTCTAACCCTAGCCCTCAAAATAACCCTAACCCTAGGTCCTATCCTAACCCTAACCGTCTCTATAACAATAGCCCTCAACATAACCCTATCCCTAGGTCCAATCCTAACCCTAACAGTCTCTCTAACGCTAGCCCTCAACATAACCCTAACCCTAGGTCCAATCCTAACCCTAACCGTCTCTCTAACCCTAGCCCTCAACATAACCCTAACCCTAGGCCCTATCTTAACCCTAACCGTCTCTCTAACCCTAGCCCTCAACCTAACCCTATCCCTAGGTCCAATCCTAACCCTAACCGTCTCTCTAACCCTAGCCCTCAACCTAACCCTAACCCTAGGTCTAATCCTAACCCTAACCGTCTCTCTAACCCTAGCCCTCAACATAACCCTAACCCTAGGTCTAATCCTAACCCTAACCGTCTCTCTAACCCTAGCCCTCAACATAAACCTAACCCTAGGTCCAATCCTAACCCTAACCGTCTCTCTAACCCTAGCCCTCAACATAAGCCTAACCCTAGGTCCAATCCTAACCCTAACCGTCTCTCTAACCCTAGCCCTCAACATAACCCTAACCCTAGGTCCAATCCTAACCCTAACCGTCTCTCTAACCCTAGCCCTCAACATAACCCTAACCCTAGTTCCAATCCTAACCCTGAACGTCTCTCTTACCCTAGCCCTCAACATAACCCTAACCCTAGGTCCAATCCTAACCCTAACCGTCTCTCTAACCCTAGCCCTCAACATAACACTAACCCTAGTTCCAATCCTATCCCTGACCGTCTCTCTTGCCCTAGCCCTCAACATAACCCTAACCCTAGGTCCAATCCTAACCCTAACCGTCTCTCTAACGCTAGCCCTCAACATAACCCTAACCCTAGTTCCAATCCTAACCCTAACCGTCTCTCTAACCCTAGCCCTCAACCTAACCCTAACCCTAGGTCCAATCCTAACCCTAACCGCGTCTCTAAACCTAGCCCTCTACATAACCCTATCCCTAGGTCCAATCCTAACCCTAACCGTCTCTCTAACCCTAGTCCTCAACATAACCCTAACCCTAGGTCCAATCCTAACCCTAACCGTCTCTCTAACGCTAGCCCTCAATATAACCCTAACCCTACTTCCAATCCTAACCCTAACCGTCTCTCTAACCCTAGCCCTCAACCTAACCCTAACCCTAGGTCCAATCCTAACCCTAACCGCCTCTCTAAACCTAGCCCTCTACATAACCCTATCCCTAGGTCCAATCCTAACCCTAACCGTGTCTCTAACCCTAGCCCTCAACATAACCCTAACCCTAAGTCCAATTCTAACCTTAATCGTCTCTCTCACCCTAGCCCTCAACATAACCCTAACCCTAGGTCTACTCCTAACCCTAACCGTCTCTCTAACCCTAGCCCTCAACATAATCCTAACCCTAGGTCCAATCCTAACCCTAACCGTCTCTCTAACCCTAGCCCTCAACATAACCTTAACCCTAGGTCCAATACTAAACCTAACCATCTCTCTAACCCTAGCCCTCAACATAACCCTAACCTTAGTTCCAATCCTAACCCTAACCGTCTCTCTAACGCTAGCCCTCAACATAACCCTAACCCTAGGTCCAATCCTAACCCTAACCGTGTCTCTAACCCTAGCCCTCAACATAACCCTAACCCTAGTTCCAATCCTAACCCGAACCGTCTCTCTAACCCTAGCCTTCAACATAAGCCTAACCTTAGGTCCAATCCTAACCCTAACCGTGTCACTAACCCTACCCCTCAACATAACCCTAACCCTAGGTCCAATCCTAACCCTAACCGTCTCTCTAACCCTAGCCCTCAACATAACCCTAACCCTAGGTCCAATCCTAACCCTAACCGTCTCTATAACTCTAGCCCTCAACATAACCCTAACCATAGGTCCAATCCTAACCCTGACCGTCTCTCTAAACATAGCATTCAACATAAACCTAACCCTAGGTCCAATCCTAACCCTAACTGTCTCTCTAACCCTAGCCCTCAACATAACACCAACCCTAGGTCCAATCCTAACCCTAACCGTCTCTCTAACCCTAGCCCTCAACATAACACTAACCCTAGGTCCAATCTAACCCTAAACGTCTCTCTAACCCTAACCCTCAACATAACCCTATCCCTAGGTCCAATCCTAACCCTAACCGTCTCTCTAAACCTAGTCCTCAACATAACCCTAACCCTAGGTCCAATCCTAACCCTAACCGTCTCTCTAACCCTAGCCCTCAACATAACACTAACCCTAGTTCCAATCCTAACACTGACCGTCTCTCTTACCCTAGCCCTCAACCTAACCCTAACCCTAGGTCCAATCCTAACCCTAACAGCGTCTCTAAACCTAGCCCTCTACATAACCCTATCCCTAGGTCCAATCCTAACCCTAACCGTCTCTCTAACCCTAGTCCTCAACATAACCCTAACCCTAGGTCCAATCCTAACCCTAAGCGTCTCTCTAACGCTAGCCCTCAACATAACCCTAACCTTAGTTCCAATCCTAACCCTAACCGTCACTCTAACCCTAGCCCTCAACCTAACCCTAACCCTAGGTCCAATCCTAACCCTAACCGCCTCTCTAAACCTAGCCCTCTACATAACCCTATCCCTAGGTCCAATCCTAACCCTAACCGTCTCTCTAACCCTAGCCCTCAACATAACCCTAACCCTAAGTCCAATCCTAACCTTAATCGTCTCTCAGACCCTAGCCCTCAACATAACCCTAACCCTAGGTCTAATCCTAACCCTAACCGTCTCTCTAACCCTAGCCCTCAACATAACCCTAACCCTAGGTCCAATCCTAACCCTAACCGTTTCTCTAACCCTAGCCCTCAACATAACCCTAACCCTAGTTCCAATCCTAAGCCTAACCGTCCTCTAAACCTAGTCCTCAACATAACCCTAACCCTAGGTCCAATCCAAACCCTAACCGTCTCTCTGACCCTAGCGCTCAACATAACCCTAACCCTAGGTCCAATCCTAACCCTAACCGTCTCTCTAACCCTAGCCTTCAACATAAGCCTAACCTTAGGTCCAATCCTAACCCTAACCGTGTCACTAACCCTAGCCCTCAACATAACCCTAACCCTAGGTCCAATCCTTACCCTAACCGTCTCTCTAACCCTAGCCCTCAACATAACCCTAACCCTAGGTCCAATCCTAACCCTAACCGTCTCTCTAACCCTAGCCCTCAACATAAGCCTAACCCTAGGTCCAGTCCTAACCCTAACCGTCTCTCTAACGCTAGCCCTCAACATAACCATATCCCTAGGTCCAATCCTAACCCTAACCGTCTCTCTAACCCTAGCCCTCAACATAACCCTAACCCTAGGTCCTATCCTAACCCTAACCGTCTCTATAACAATAGCCCTCAACATAACCCTATCCCTAGGTCCAATCCTAACCCTAACAGTCTCTCTAACGCTAGCCCTCAACATAACCCTAACCCTAGGTCCAATCCTAACCCTAACCGTCTCTCTAACCCTAGCCCTCAACATAACCCTAACCCTAGGCCCTATCTTAACCCTAACCGTCTCTCTAACCCTAGCCCTCAACCTAACCCTATCCCTAGGTCCAATCCTAACCCTAACCGTCTCTCTAACCCTAGCCCTCAACCTAACCCTAACCCTAGGTCTAATCCTAACCCTAACCGTCTCTCTAACCCTAGCCCTCAACATAACCCTAACCCTAGGTCTAATCCTAACCCTAACCGTCTCTCTAACCCTAGCCCTCAACATAAACCTAACCCTAGGTCCAATCCTAACCCTAACCGTCTCTCTAACCCTAGCCCTCAACATAAGCCTAACCCTAGGTCCAATCCTAACCCTAACCGTCTCTCTAACCCTAGCCCTCAACATAACCCTAACCCTAGGTCCAATCCTAACCCTAACCGTCTCTCTAACCCTAGCCCTCAACATAACCCTAACCCTAGTTCCAATCCTAACCCTGAACGTCTCTCTTACCCTAGCCCTCAACATAACCCTAACCCTAGGTCCAATCCTAACCCTAACCGACTCTCTAACCCTAGCCCTCAACATAACACTAACCCTAGTTCCAATCCTATCCCTGACCGTCTCTCTTGCCCTAGCCCTCAACATAACCGTAACCCTAGGTCCAATCCTAACCCTAACCGTCTCTCTAACGCTAGCCCTCAACATAACCCTAACCCTAGTTCCAATCCTAACCCTAACCGTCTCTCTAACCCTAGCCCTCAACCTAACCCTAACCCTAGGTCCAATCCTAACCCTAACCGCGTCTCTAAACCTAGCCCTCTACATAACCCTATCCCTAGGTCCAATCCTAACCCTAACCGTCTCTCTAACCCTAGTCCTCAACATAACCCTAACCCTAGGTCCAATCCTAACCCTAACCGTCTCTCTAACGCTAGCCCTCAATATAACCCTAACCCTACTTCCAATCCTAACCCTAACCGTCTCTCTAACCCTAGCCCTCAACCTAACCCTAACCCTAGGTCCAATCCTAACCCTAACCGCCTCTCTAAACCTAGCCCTCTACATAACCCTATCCCTAGGTCCAATCCTAACCCTAACCGTGTCTCTAACCCTAGCCCTCAACATAACCCTAACCCTAAGTCCAATTCTAACCTTAATCGTCTCTCTCACCCTAGCCCTCAACATAACCCTAACCCTAGGTCTACTCCTAACCCTAACCGTCTCTCTAACCCTAGCCCTCAACATAACCCTAACCCTAGGTCCAATCCTAACCCTAACCGTCTCTCTAACCCTAGCCCTCAACATAACCTTAACCCTAGGTCCAATACTAAACCTAACCGTCTCTCTAACCCTAGCCCTCAACATAACCCTAACCTTAGTTCCAATCCTAACCCTAACCGTCTCTCTAACGCTAGCCCTCAACATAACCCTAACCCTAGGTCCAATCCTAACCCTAACCGTCTCTCTAACCCTAGCCCTCAACATAACCCTAACCCTAGTTCCAATCCTAACCCGAACCGTCTCTCTAACCCTAGCCTTCAACATAAGCCTAACCTTAGGTCCAATCCTAACCCTAACCGTGTCACTAACCCTAGCCCTCAACATAACCCTAACCCTAGGTCCAATCCTAACCCTAACCGTCTCTCTAACCCTAGCCCTCAACATAACCCTAACCCTAGGTCCAATCCTAACCCTAACCGTCTCTCTAACCCTAGCCCTCAACATAAGCCTAACCCTAGTTCCAATCCTAACCCTAACTGTCTCTCTAACGCTAGCCCTCAACATAACCATATCCCTAGGTCCAATCCTAACCCTAACCGTCTCTCTAACCCTAGCCCTCAACATAACCCTAACCCTAGGTCCTATCCTAACACTAACCGTCTCTATAACCCTAGCCCTCAACATAACCCTATCCCTAGGTCCAATCCTAACCCTAACCGTCTCTCTAACGCTAGCCCTCAACATAACCCTAACCCTAGTTCCAATGCTAACCCTAACCGTCTCTCTAACCCTAGCCCTCAACATAACCCTAACCCTAGGCCCTATCCTAACCCTAACCGTCTCTCTAACCCTAGCCCTCAACCTAACCCTATCCCTAGGTCCAATCCTAACCCTAACCGTCTCTCTAACCCTAGCCCTCAACATAACCCTAACCCTAGTTCCAATCCTAACCCTAACCGTCTCTCTAACCCTAGCCTTCAACATAAGCCTAACCTTAGGTCCAATCCTAACCCTAACCGTGTCACTAACTCTAGCCCTCAACATAACCCTAACCCTAGGTCCAATCCTAACCCTGACGGTCTCTCTAACCCTAGCCCTCAACCTAACCCTAACCCTAGGTCCAATCCTAACCCTAACCGTCTCTCTAACCCTAGCCCTCAACATAAACCTAACACTAGTTCCAATCCTAACCCTAACCGTCTCTCTAACCCTAGTCCTCAACATAACCCTAACCCTAGGTCCAATCCTAACCCTAACCGTCTCTCGAACCCTAGCCCTCAACATAACCCTAACCCTAAGTCCAATCTTCACCCTAACCGTCTCTCTAACCCTAGCCCTCAACATAACCCTAAACCTAGGTCTAATCCTAACCCTAACCGTCTCTCTAAACCTAGCCCTCTACATAAACCTAACCCTAGGACCAATCCTAACCCTAACTGTCTCTCTAACCATAGCCCTCAACATAAGTCTAACCCTAGGTCCAATCCTAACCCTAACCATCTCTCTAACCCTAGCCCTCAACATAACCCTAACCCTAGGTCCAATCCTAACCCTAACTCCCTCTCTAACCCTAGCCCTCAATATAACCCTAACCCTAGGTCCAATCCTAACCCTAACCGTCTCTCTAACCCTAGCCCTCAACATAACCCTACCATAGGTCAAATCCTAACCCTAACCGTCTCTCTAACCCTAGTCCTCAACCTAACCCTATCCCTAGGTCCAATCCTAACCCTAACCGTCTCTCTAACCCTAGCCCTCAACCTAACCCTAACCCTAGGTCTAATCCTAACCCTAACCGTCTCTCTAACCCTAGCCCTCAACATAACCCTAACCCTAGGTCCAATCCTAACCCTAAACGTCTCTCTAACCCTAGCCCTCAAGATAACCCTAACCCTAGGTCCAATCCTAACCCTAAACGTCTCTCTAACCCTAGCCCTCAACATAACCCTAACCCTAGGTCCAATTCTAACCTTAACCGTCTCTCTAACCCTAGCCCTCAACATAAACCTAACCCTAGGTCCAATCCTAACCCTAACCGTCTCTCTAACCCTAGCCCTCAATATAACCCTAACCCTAGTTCCAATCCTAACCCTAACTGTCTCTCTAACCCTAGCCCTCAACATAAGCCTAACCCTAGGTCCAATCCTAACCCTAACCGTCTCTAACCCTAGGCCTCAACATAACCCTAACCCTAGGTCCAATCCTAACCCTAATCTTCTCTATAACCCTAGCCCTCAACATAACCCTAACCATAGGTCCAATCCTAACCCTGACCGTCTCTCTAAACCTAGCCCTCAACATAACCCTAACCCTAGGTCCAATCCTAACCCTAACTGTCTCTCTAACCCTAGCCCTCAACATAACCCTAACCCTAGGTCCAATCCTAACCGTAACCGTCTCTCTAACCCTAGCCCTCAACATAACACTAACCCTAGGTCCAATCCTAACCCTAAATGTCTCCCTAACCCTAGCCCTCAACATAACCCTAACCCTAGTTCCAATCCTAACCCTAAACGTCTCTCTAACCATAGCCCTCAACATAACCCTAACCCTAGGTCCAATTCTAACCCTGACCGTCTCTCTAACCCTAGCCCTCAACACAACCCTAACCCTAGGTCCAATCCTAACCCTGACCGTCTCTCTAACGCTAGCCCTCAACATAACCCTAACCCTAGTTCCAATCCTAACCCTATCCGTCTCTCTAAGCTAGCCCTCAACATAACCCTAACCCTAGGTCCAATCCTAACCCTAACCGTCTCTCTAACCCTAGCCCTCAACATAACCCTAACCCTAGGTCCAATCCTAACCCTAACCGTCTCTCTAACCCTAGCGCTTAACTTAACCCTAACCCTAGGTCCAATCCTAACCCTAACCGTCTCTCTAACCCTAGCCCTCAACTTAACCCTACACCTAGGTCCAATCCTAACCCTAACAGTCTCTCTAACCCTAGCCCTCATATAACCCTAACCCTAGGTCCAATCCTAACCCTAACCGTCTCTCTAACCCTAGCCCTCAACATAACCCTATCCCTAGGTCCAATACTAACCCTAACCGTCTCTCTAACCCTAGCCCTCAACATAACCCTAACCCTAGTTCCAATCCTAACCCTATCCGTCTCTCTAACGCTAGCCCTCAACATAACCCTAACCCTAGGTCCAATCCTAACCCTAACCGTCTCTCTAACCCTAGCCCTCAACATAACCCTAACCCTAGGTCCAATCCTAACCCTAACCGTCTCTCTAACGCTAGCCCTCACCATAACCCTTACACTAGTTCCAATCCTAACCCTAACCGTCTCTCTAATATAGCCCTCAACCTAACCCTAACCCTAGGTCCAATCCTAACCCTAACCGTCTCTATAAACCTAGCCCTCAACATAACCCTAACCCTAGTTCCAATCCTAACCCTAACCGTCTCTCTAACCCTAGCCCTCAACATAACACTAACCCTAGGTCCAATCCTAACCCTAAATGTCTCCCTAACCCTAGCCCTCAACATAACCCTAACCCTAGGTCCAATCCTATCCCTAACCGTCTCTCTAACATTAGCCCTCAACATAACCCTAACCCTAGGTCCAATCCTAAGCCTGACCGTCTCTCTAACCCTAGCCCTCAACACAACCCTAACCCTAGGTCCAATCCTAACCCTGACCGTCTCTCTAACGCTAGCCCTCAACATAACCCTAATCCTAGTTCCAATCCTAACCCTATCCGTCTCTCTAACCCTAGCCCTCAACATAACCCTAACCCTAGGTCCAATCCTAACCCTAACTGTCTCTCTAACCCTAGCCCTCAACATAACACTAACCCTAGGTCCAATCCTAACCCTAACCGTCTTTCTAACCCTAGCCCTCAACTTAACCCTAACCCTAGGTCCAATCCTAACCCTAACCGTCTCTCTAACCCTAGCCCTCATATAACCGTAACCCTAGGTCCAATCCTAACCCTAACCGCCTCTCTAACCCTAGCCCTCAACATAACCCTAACCCTAGCTCCAATCCTAACCCTAACCGTCTCTAACCCTAGCCCTCAACATAACCCTAACCCTAGGTCCAATCCTAACCCTAACCGTCTCTCTAACGCTAGCCCTCAACATAACCCTAACCGTAGGTCCAATCCTAACCCTAACCGTCTCTCTAACCCTAGATCTCATCATAACCCTAACCCTAGGTCCAATCCTAACCCTAACCGTCTCTCGAACCCTAGCCCTCAACATAACCCTAACCCTAAGTCCAATCTTCACCCTAACCGTCTCTCTAACCCTAGCCCTCAACATAACCCTAACCCTAGGTCTAATCCTAACCCTAACCGTCTCTCTAACCCTAGCCCTCAACATAAACCTAACCGTAGGTCCCATCCTAACCCTAACCGTCTCTCTAACCCTAGCCCTCAACCTAACCCTTACCCTAGGTCCAATCCTAAAGCTAAGCGTCTCTCTAACCCTAGCCCTCAACATAACCCTATCCCTAGGTCCAATCCTAACCCTAACCGTCTCTCTAACCCTAGCCCTCAACATAACCCTAACCCTAGTTCCAATCCTAACCCTATCCGTCTCTCTAACGCTAGCCCTCAACATAACCCTAACCCTAGGTCCAATCCTAACCCTAACCGTCTCTCTAACCCTAGCCCTCAACATAACCCTAACCCTAGTTCCAATCCTAACCCTATCCGTCTCTCTAACGCTAGCCCTCAACATAACCCTAACCCTAGGTCCAATCCTAACCCTAACCGTCTCTCTAACCCTAGCCCTCAACATAACCTAACCCTAGGTCCAATCCTAACCCTAACCGTCTCTCTAACCCTAGCCCTCAACTTAACCCTAACCCTAGGTCCAATCCTAACCCTAACCGTCTCTCTAACCCTAGCCCTCAACTTAACCCTAACCCTAGGTCCAATCCTAACCCTAACCGTCTCTCTAACCCTAGCCCTCATATAACGCTAACCCTAGGTCGAATCCTAACCCTAACCGTCTGTCTAACCCTAGCCCTCAACATAACCCTAACCCTAGGTCCAATCCTAACCCTAACCGTCTCTCTAACCCTAGGCCTCAACATAACCCTAACCCTAGGTCCAATCCTAACCCTAACCGTCTCTCTAACGCTAGCCCTCACCATAACCCTAACACTAGTTCCAATCCTAACCCTAACCGTCTCTCTAATATAGCCCTCAACCTAACCCTAACCCTAGGTCCAATCCTAACCCTAACCGTCTCTATAACCCTAGCCCTCAACATAAGCCTAACCCAAGTTCCAATCCTAACCCTAACCGTCTCTCTAACCCTAGCCCTCAACATAACACTAACCCTAGGTCCAATCCTAACCCTAAATGTCTCCCTAACCCTAGTCCTCAACATAACCCTAACCCTAGGTCCAATCCTAACCCTAATCCTAGGTCCAATCCTAAGCCTGACCGTCTCTCTAACCCTAGCCCTAAACACAACCCTAACCCTAGGTCCAATCCTAACCCTAACCGTCTCTCTAACCCTAGCCCTCAACTTAACCCTAACCCTAGGTCCAATCCTAACCCTAACCGTCTCTCTAACCCTAGCCCTCATATAACGCTAACCCTAGGTCGAATCCTAACCCTAATCGTCTCTCTAACCCTAGCCCTCAACATAACCCTAACCCTAGGTCCAATCCTAACCCTAACCGTCTCTCTAACCCTAGGCCTCAACATAACCCTAACCCTAGGTCTAATCCTAACCCTAACCGTCTCTCTAACGCTAGCCCTCACCATAACCCTAACACTAGTTCCAATCCTAACCCTAACCGTCTCTCTAATATAGCCCTCAACCTAACCCTAACCCTAGGCCCAATCCTAACCCTAACCGTCTCTATAACCCTAGCCCTCAACATAACCCTAACCCAAGTTCCAATCCTAACCCTAACCGTCTCTCTAACCCTAGCCCTCAACATAACACTAACCCTAGGTCCAATCCTAACCCTAAATGTCTCCCTAACCCTAGTCCTCAACATAACCCTAACCCTAGGTCCAATCCTAACCCTAACCGTCTCTCTAACATTAGCCCTCAAAATAACCCTAACCCTAGGTCCAATCCTAAGCCTGACCGTCTCTCTAAACCTAGCCCTCAACACAACCCTAACCCTAGGTCCAATCCTAACCCTGACCGTCTCTCTAAAGCTAGCCCTCAACATAACCCTAATCCTAGTTCCAATCCTAACCCTATCCGTCTCTCTAACCCTAGCCCTCAACATAACCCTAACCCTAGGTCCAATCCTAACCCTAACCGTCTCTCTAACCCTAGCCCTCAACATAACCCTAACCCTAGGTCCAATCCTAACCCTAACCGTCTCTCTAACCCTAGCCCTCAACTTAACCCTAACCCTAGGTCCAATCCTAACCCTAACCGTCTCTCTAACCCTAGCCCTCATATAACCCTTACCCTAGGTCCAATCCTAACCCTAACCGCCTCTCTTACCCTAGCCCTCAACATAACCCTAACCCTAGGTCCAATCCTAACCCTAACCGTCTCTAACCCTAGCCCTCAACATAACCCTAACCCTAGGTCCAATCCTAACCCTAACCGTCTCTCTAACCCTAGCCCTCAACATAACCCTAACCCTAGGTCCAATCCTAACCCTAACCGTCTCTCTAACCCTAGCCCTCAACTTAACCCTAACCTTAGGTCCAATCCTAACCCTAACCGTCTCTCTAACCCTAGCCCTCAACTTAACCCTAACCCTAGGTCCAATCCTAACCCTAACCGTCTCTCTAACCCTAGCCCTCATATAACGCTAACCCTAGGTCGAATCCTAACCCTAACCGTCTCTCTAACCCTAGCCCTCAACATAACCCTAACCCTAGGTCCAATCCTAACCCTAACCGTCTCTCTAACGCTAGCCCTCGCCATAACCCTAACACTAGTTCCAATCCTATCCCTAACCGTCTCTCTAATATAGCCCTCAACCTAACCCTAACACTAGGTCCAATCCTAACCCTAACCGTCTCTATAACCCTAGCCCTCAACATAACCCTAACCCTAGTTCCAATCCTAACCCTAACCGTCTCTCTAACCCTACCCCTCAACATAACACTAACCCTAGGACCAATCCTAATCCTAAATATCTCCCTAACCCTAGCCCTCAACATAACCCTAACCCTAGGTCCAATCCTAACCCTAACCGTCTCTCTAACATTAGCCCTCAACATAACCCTACCCCTAGGTCCAATCCTAAGCCTGACCGTCTCTCTAACCCTAGCCCTCAACACAACCCTAACCCTAGGTCCAATCCTAACCCTGACCGTCTCTCTAACGCTAGCCCTCAACATAACCCTAATCCTAGTTCCAATCCTAACCCTACCGTCTCTCTAACCCTAGCCCTCAACATAACCCTAACCCTAGGTCCAATCCTAACCCTAACCGTCTCTCTAACCCTAGCCCTCAACATAACCCTAACCCTAGGTCCAATCCTAACCCTAACCGTCTCTCTAACCCTAGCCCTCAACTTAACCCTAACCCTAGGTCCAATCCTAAGCCTAACCGCCTCTCTAACCCTAGCCCTCAACATAACCCTAACCCTAGGTCCAATCCTAACCCTAACCGTCTCTAACCCTAGCCCTCAACATAACCCTAACCCTAGGTCCAATCCTAACCCTAACCGTCTCTTTAACCCTAGCCCTCAACTTAACCCTAACCCTAGGTCCAATCCTAACCCTAACCGTCTCTCTAACCCTAGCCCTCATATAACCCTAACCCTAGGTCCAATCCTAACCCTAACCGCCTCTCTTACCCTAGCCCTCACCTAACCCTAACCCTAGGTCCAATCCTAACCCTAACCGTCTCTAACCCTAGCCCTCAACATAACCCTAACCCTAGTTCCAATCCTAACCCTAACCGTCTCTCTAACCCTAGGCCTCAACATAACCCTAACCCTAGGTCCAATCCTAACCCTAACCGTCTCTCTAACGCTAGCCCTCACCATAACCCTAACACTAGTTCCAATCCTAACCCTAACCGTCTCTCTAATATAGCCCTCAACCTAACCCTAACCCTAGGTCCAATCCTAACCCTAACCGTCTCTATAACCCTAGCCCTCAACTTAACCCTAACCCAAGTTCCAATCCTAACCCTAACCGTCTCTCTAACCCTAGCCCTCAACATAACACTAACCCTAGGTCCAATCCTAACCCTAAATGTCTCCCTAACCCTAGTCCTCAACATAACCCTAACCCTAGGTCCAATCCTAACCCTAACCCTAGGTCCAATCGTAACCCTGACCGTCTCTCCAACGCTAGCCCTCAACATAACCCTAATCCTAGTTCCAATCCTAACCCTATCCGTCTCTCTAACCCTAGCCCTGAACATAACCCTAACCCTAGGTCCAATCCTAACCCTAACCGTCTCTCTAACCCTAGCCCTCAACATAACCCTAACCCTAGGTCCAATCCTAACCCTAACCGTCTCTCTAATCCTAGCCCTCAACTTAACCCTAACCCTAGGTCCAATCCTAACCCTAACCGTCTCTCTAACCCTAGCCCTCATATAACCCTTACCCTAGGTCCAATCCTAACCCTAACCGCCTCTCTTACCCTAGCCCTCAACATAACCCTAACCCTAGGTCCAATCCTAACCCTAACCGTCTCTAACCCTAGCCCTCAACATAACCCTAACCCTAGGTCCAATCCTAACCCTAACCGTCTCTCTAACCCTAGCCCTCAACATAACCCTAACCCTAGGTCCAATCCTAACCCTAACTGTCTCTCTAACCCTAGCCCTCAACTTAACCCTAACCCTAGGTCCAATCCTAACCCTAACCGTCTCTCTAACCCTAGCCCTCAACTTAACCCTAACCCTAGGTCCAATCCTAACCCTAACCGTCTCTCTAACCCTAGCCCTCATATAACGCTAACCCTAGGTCGAATCCTAACCCTAACCGTCTCTCTAACCCTAGCCCTCAACATAACCCTAACCCTAGGTCCAATCCTAACCTTAACCGTCTCTCTAACCCTAGCCCTCAACATAACCCTAACCCTAGGTCCAATCCTAACCCTAACCGTCTCTCTAACGCTAGCCCTCGCCATAACCCTAACACTAGTTCCAATCCTATCCCTAACCGTCTCTCTAATATAGCCCTCAACCTAACCCTAAAACTAGGTCCAATCCTAACCCTAACCGTCTCTATAACCCTAGCCCTCAACATAACCCTAACCCTAGTTCCAATCCTAACCCTAACCGTCTCTCTAACCCTAGCCCTCAACATAACACTAACCCTAGGTCCAATCCTAATCCTAAATATCTCCCTAACCCTAGCCCTCAACATAACCCTAACCCTAGGTCCAATCCTAACCCTAACCGTCTCTCTAACATTAGCCCTCAACATAACCCTAACCCTAGGTCCAATCCTAAGCCTGACCGTCTCTCTAACCCTAGCCCTCAACACAACCCTAACCCTAGGTCCAATGCTAACCCTGACCGTCTCTCTAACGCTAGCCCTCAACATAACCCTAATCCTAGTTCCAATCCTAACCCTACCGTCTCTCTAACCCTAGCCCTCAACTTAACCCTAACCCTAGGTCCAATCCTAACCCTAACCGCCTCTCTAACCCTAGCCCTCAACATAACCCTAACCCTAGGTCCAATCCTAACCCTAACCGTCTCTAACCCTAGCCCTCAACATAACCCTAACCCTAGGTCCAATCCTAACCCTAACCGTCTCCTTAACCCTAGCCCTCAACTTAACCCTAACCCTAGGTCCAATCCTAACCCTAACCGTCTCTCTAACCCTAGCCCTCAACATAAACCTAACCGTAGGTCCCATCCTAACCCTAACCGTCTCTCTAACCCTAGCCCTCAACCTAACCCTTACCCTAGGTCCAATCCTAAAGCTAAGCGTCTCTCTAACCCTAGCCCTCAACATAACCCTATCCCTAGGTCCAATCCTAACCCTAACTGTCTCTCTAACCCTAGCCCTCAACATAACCCTAACCCTAGTTCCAATCCTAACCCTATCCGTCTCTCTAACGCTAGCCCTCAACATAACCCTAACCCTAGGTCCAATCCTAACCCTAACCGTCTCTCTAACCCTAGCCCTCAACATAACCCTAACCCTAGTTCCAATCCTAACCCTATCCGTCTCTCTAACGCTAGCCCTCAACATAACCCTAACCCTAGGTCCAATCCTAACCCTAACCGTCTCTCTAACCCTAGCCCTCAACATAACCTAAACCTAGGTCCAATCCTAACCCTAACCGTCTCTCTAACCCTAGCCCTCAACTTAACCCTAACCCTAGGTCCAATCCTAACCCTAACCGTCTCTCTAACCCTAGCCCTCAACTTAACCCTAACCCTAGGTCCAATCCTAACCCTAACCGTCTCTCTAACCCTAGCCCTCATATAACGCTAACCCTAGGTCGAATCCTAACCCTAACCGTCTCTCTAACCCTAGCCCTCAACATAACCCTAACCCTAGGTCCAATCCTAACCCTAACCGTCTCTCTAACCCTAGGCCTCAACATAACCCTAACCCTAGGTCCAATCCTAACCCTAACCGTCTCTCTAACGCTAGCCCTCACCATAACCCTAACACTAGTTCCAATCCTAACCCTAACCGTCTCTCTAACCCTAGCCCTCAACATAACCCTACCCTAGGTCAAATCCTAACCCTAACCGTCTCTCTAACCCTAGCCCTCAACCTAACCCTATCCCTAGGTCCAATCCAAACCCTAACCGTCTCTCTAACCCTAGCCCTCAACCTAACCCTAACCCTAGGTCTAATCATAACCCTAACCGTCTCTCTAACCCTAGCCCTCAACATAACCCTAACCCTAGGTCCAATCCTAACCCTAAACGTCTCTCTAACCCTAGCCCTCAAGATAACCCTAACCCTAGATCCAATCCTAACCCTAAACGTCTCTCTAAACCTAGCCCTCAACATAACACTAACCCTAGGTCCAATTCTAACCTTAACCGTCTCTCTAACCCTAGCCCTCCACATAACCCTAACCCTAGGTCCAAACCTAACCCTAACCATCTCTCTAACCCTAGCCCTCAACATAACACTAACCCTAGGTCCAATCCTAACCCTAACCGTCTCTCTAACCCTAGCCCTCAATATAACCCTAACCCTAGTTCCAATCCTAACCCTAACTGTCTCTCTAACCCTAGCCCTCAACATAAGCCTAACCCTAGGTCCAATCCTAACCCTAAGCGTCTCTCTAACCCTAGCCCTCAACATAACCCTACCCTAGGTCATATCCTAACCCTAACCGCCTTTCTAACGCTAACACTCAACATAACCCTAACCCTAGTTCCAATCCTAACCCTAACCGTCTCTCTAATCCTAGCCCTCAACCTAACCCTAACCCTAGGTACAATCCTAACTCTAACCATCTCTCTAACCCTAGCCCTCAACATAACCCTAACCCTAGGTCCAATCCTAACCCTAACCGACTCTCTAACCCTAGCCCTCAACATAACCCTAACCCTAGTTCCAAACCTAACCCTAACCGTCTCTCTAACCCTAGCCCTCAACACAACCCTAACCCTAGGTCCAATCCTAACCCTGACCGTCTCTCTAACGCTAGCCCTCAACATAACCCTAATCCTAGTTCCAATCCTAACCCTATCCGTCTCTCTAACCCTAGCCCTCAACATAACCCTAACCCTAGGTCCAATCCTAACCCTAACCGTCTCTCTAACCCTAGCCCTCAAGATAACCCTAACCCTAGGTCCAATCCTAACCCTAAACGTCTCTCTAACCCTAGCCCTCAACTTAACCCTAACCCTAGGTCCAATCCTAACCCTAACAGCCTCTCTAACCCTAGCCCTCAACATAACCCTAACCCTAGGTCCAATCCTAACCCTAACCGTCTCTAACCTTAGCCCTCAACATAACCCTAACCCTAGGTCCAATCCTAACCCTAACCGTCTCTAACCCTAGCCCTCAACTTAACCCTAACCCTAGGTCCAATCCTAACCCTAACCGTCTCTCTAACCCTAGCCCTCATATAACCCTAACCCTAGGTCCAATCCTAACCCCAACCGCCTCTCTTACCCTAGCCCTCAACATAACCCTAACCCTAGGTCCAATCCTAACCCTAACCGTCTCTAACCCTAGCCCTCAACATAACCCTAACCCTAGGTCCAATCGTAACCCTAACCGTCTCTCTAACCCTAGCCCTCAACATAACCCTAACCCTAGGTCCAATCCTAACCCTAACCGTCTCTCTAACCCTACCCCTCAACTTAACCCTAACCCTAGGTCCAATCTTAACCCTAACCGTCTCTCTAACCCTAGCCCTCAACTTAACCCTAACCCTAGTTCCAATCCTAACCCTAACCGTCTCTCTAACCCTAGCCCTCATATAACCCTAACCCTGGGTCCAATCCTAACCCTAACCGTCTCTCTAACCCTAGCCCTCAACATAACCCTAACCCTAGGTCCAATCCTAACCCTAACCGTCTCTCTAACCCTAGCCCTCAACATAACCCTAACCCTAGGTCCAATCCTAACCCTAACCATCTCTATAACGCTAGCCCTCGCCATAACCCTAACACTAGTTCCAATCCTAACCCTAACCGTCTCTCTAATATAGCCCTCAACCTAACCCTAACCCTAGGTCCAATCCTAACCCTAACCATCTCTCTAACCCTAGCCCTCAACATAACCCTAACCCTAGGTCCAATCCTAACCCTAACCGTCTCTCTAACCCTAGCCCTCAACTTAACCCTAACCCTAGGTCCAATCCTAACCCTAACCGCCTCTCTAACCCTAGCCCTCAACATAACCCTAACCCTAGGTCCAATCCTAACCCTAACCGTCTCTAACCCTAGCCCTCAACATAACCCTAACCCTAGGTCCAATCCTAACCCTAACCGTCTCTCTAACCCTAGCCCTCAACTTAACCCTAACCCTAGGTCCAATCCTAACCCTAACCGTCTCTCTAACCCTAGCCCTCATATAACCCTAACCCTAGGTCCAATCCTAACCCTAACCGTCTCTCTAACCCTAGCCCTCAACATAACCCTAACCCTAGGTCCAATCCTAACCCTAACCGTCTCTCTAACCCTAGCCCTCAACATAACCCTAACCCTAGGTCCAATCCTAACCCTAACGTTCTCTCTAACCCTAGCCCTCAACTTAACCCTAACCCTAGGTCCAATCCTAACCCTAACCGTCTCTCTAACCCTAGCCCTCATATAACCCTAACCCTAGGTCCAATCCTAACCCTAACCGTCTCTCTAACCCTAGTCCTCATCATAACCCTAACCCTAGGTCCAATCCTAACCCTAACCGTCTCTCGAACCCTAGCCCTCAACATAACCCTAACCCTAGGTCTAATCCTAACCCTAACCGGTTCTCTAACCCTAGCCCTCTACATAAACCTAACCGTAGGTCCCATCCTAACCCTAACCGTCTCTCTAACCCTAGCCCTCAACCTAACCCTAACCCTAGGTACAATCCTAACTCTAACCATCTCTCTAACCCTAGCCCTCAACATAACCCTAACCCTAGGTCCAATCCTAACCCTAACCGACTCTCTAACCCTAGCCCTCAACATAACCCTAACCCTAGTTCCAATCCTAACCCTAACCGTCTCTCTAACCATAGCCCTCAACATAACCCTAACCCTAGGTCCAATCCTTACCCTAACCGCCTCTCTAACCCTAGCCCTCAACATAACCCTAACCTTAGGTCCAATCCTAACCCTAACCGTCTCTAACCCTAGCCCTCAACATAATCCTAACCCTAGGTCCAATCCTAACCCTAACCGTCTCTCTAACCCTAGCCCTCAACATAACACTAACCCTAGTTCCAATCCTAACCCTGACCGTCTCTCTAACCCTAGCTCTCAACATAACCCTAACCCTAGGTCCAATCCTAACCCTAACCGTCTCTCTAACGCTAGCCCTCAACATAACCCTAACCCTAGGTCCAATCCTAACCCTAACCGTCTCTAACCCTAGCCCTCAACATAACCCTAACCCTAGGTCCAATCGTAACCCTAACCGTCTCTCTAAACCTAGCCCTCAACATAACCCTAACCCTAGGTCCCATCCTAACCCTAACCGTCTCTCTAACCCTACCCCTCAACTTAACCCTAACCCTAGGTCCAATCTTAACCCTAACCGTCTCTCTAACCCTAGCCCTCAACTTAACCCTAACCCTAGGTCCAATCCTAACCCTAACCGTCTCTCTAACCCTAGCCCTCATATAACCCTAACCCTGGGTCCAATCCTAACCCTAACCGTCTCTCTAACCCTAGCCCTCAACATAACCCTAACCCTAGGTCCAATCCTAACCCTAACCGTCTCTCTAACCCTAGCCCTCAACATAACCCTAACCCTAGGTCCAATCCTAACCCTAACCATCTCTATAACGCTAGCCCTCGCCATAACCCTAACACTAGTTCCAATCCTAACCCTAACCGTCTCTCTAATATAGCCCTCAACCTAACCCTAACCCTAGGTCCAATCCTAACCCTAACCGTCTCTATAAACCTAGCCCTCAACATAACCCTAACCCTAGTTCCAATCCTAACCCTAACCGTCTCTCTAACCCTAGCCCTCAACATAACACTAACCCTAGGTCCAATCCTAATCCTAAATGTCTCCCAACCCTAGCCCTCAACATAACCCTAACCCTAGGTCCAATCCTAACCCTAACCGTCTCTCTAACATTAGCCCTCAACGTAACCTATCCCTAGGTCCAATCCTAAGCCTGACCGTCTCTCTAACCCTAGCCCTCAACACAACCCTAACCCTAGGTCCAATCCTAACCCTGACCGTCTCTCTAACGCTAGCCCTCAACATAACCCTAATCCTAGTTCCAATCCTAACCCTATCCGTCTCTCTAACCCTAGCCCTCAACATAACCCTAACCCTAGGTCCAATCCTAACCCTAACCGTCTCTCTAACCCTAGCCCTCAACATAACCCTAACCCTAGGTCCAATCCTAACCCTAACCGTCTCTCTAACCCTAGCCCTCAACTTAACCCTAACCCTAGGTCCAATCCTAACCCTAACCGCCTCTCTAACCCTAGCCCTCAACATAACCCTAACCCTAGGTCCAATCCTAACCCTAACCGTCTCTAACCATAGCCCTCAACATAACCCTAACCCTAGGTCCAATCCTAACCCTAACGTTCTCTCTAACCCTAGCCCTCAACTTAACCCTAACCCTAGGTCCAATCCTAACCCTAACCGTCTAGCTAACCCTAGCCCTCATATAACCCTAACCCTAGGTCCAATCCTAACCCTAACCGTCTCTCTAACCCTAGCCCTCAACATAACCCTAACCCTAGGTCCAATCCTAACCCTAACCGTCTCTAACCCTAGCCCTCAACATAACCCTAACCCTAGGTCCAATCCTAACCCTAACCGTCTCTCTAACCCTAGCCCTCAACTTAACCCTAACCCTAGGTCCAATCCTAACCCTAACCGTCTCTCTAACCCTAGTCCTCATCATAACCCTAACCCTAGGTCCAATCCTAACCCTAACCGTCTCTCGAACCCTAGCCCTCAACATAACCCTAACCCTAGGTCTAATCTTAACCCTAACCGGTTCTCTAACCCTAGCCCTCTACATAAACCTAACCGTAGGTCCCATCCTAACCCTAACCGTCTCTCTAACCCTAGCCCTCAACCTAACCCTAACCCTAGGTACAATCCGAACTCTAACCATCTCTCTAACCCTAGCCCTCAACATAACCCTAACCCTAGGTCCAATCCTAACCCTAACCGACTCTCTAACCCTAGCCCTCAACATAACCCTAACCCTAGTTCCAATCCTAACCCTAACCGTCTCTCTAACCATAGCCCTCAACATAACCCTAACCCTAGGTCCAATCCTTACCCTAACCGCCTCTCTAACCCTAGCCCTCAACATAACCCTAACCCTAGGTCCAATCCTAACCCTAACCGTCTCTAACCCTAGCCCTCAACATAATCCTAACCCTAGGTCCAATCCTAACCCTAACCGTCTCTCTAACCCTAGCCCTCAACATAACACTAACCCTAGTTCCAATCCTAACCCTGACCGTCTCTCTAACCCTAGCTCTCAACATAACCCTAACCCTAGGTCCAATCCTAACCCTAACCGTCTCTCTAACGCTAGCCCTCAACATAACCCTAACCCTAGTTCCAATCCTAACCCTAACCGTCTCTCTAACCCTACCCCTCAACCTAACCCTAACCCTAGATCCAATCCTAAACCTGACAGTCTCTATAACCCTAGCCCTCATCATAACCCTAACCATAGGTCCATTCCTAACCCTAACCGTCTCTCTAACGCTAGCCCTCACCATAACCCTAACACTAGTTCCAATCCTAACCCTAACCGTCTCTCTAATATAGCCCTCAACCTAACCCTAACCCTAGGTCCAATCCTAGCCCTAACCATCTCTATAACCCTAGCCCTCAACATAACCCTAACCCTAGTTCCAATCCTAACCCTAACCGTCTCTCTAACCCTAGCCCTCAACATAACCCTAACCCTAGGTCCAATCCTAACCCTAACAATCTCTCTAACCCTAGCCCTCAACATAACCCTAACCCTAGGTCCAATCCTAACCCTGACCGTCTCTCTAACCCTAGCCCTCAACATAACCCTAACCCTAGGTCCAATCCTAACCCTAACCGTCTCTCTAACGCCAGCCCTCAACATAACCCTAACCCTAGGTCCAATCCTAACCCTAACCGTCTCTCTAACCCTAGTCCTCATCATAACCCTAACCCTAGGTCTAATCCTAACCCTAACCGTCTCTCTAACCCTAGCCCTCTACATAAACCTAACCGTAGGTCCCATCCTAACCCTAACCGTCTCTCGAACCCTAGCCCTCAACATAACCCTAACCCTAGGTCTAATCCTAACCCTAACCGTCTCTCTAACCCTAGCCCTCTACATAAACCTAACCGTAGGTCCCATCCTAACCCTAACCGTCTCTCTAACCCTAGCCCTCAACCTAACCCTAACCCTAGGTACAATCCTAACTCTAACCATCTCTCTAACCCTAGCCCTCAACATAACCCTAACCCTAGGTCCAATCCTAACCCTAACCGACTCTCTAACCCTAGCCCTCAACATAACCCTAACCCTAGTTCCAATCCTAACCCTAACCGTCTCTCTAACCATAGCCCTCAACATAACCCTAACCCTAGGTCCAATCCTAACCCTAACCGCCTCTCTAACCCTAGCCCTCAACATAACCCTAACCCTAGGTCCAATCCTAACCCTAACCGTCTCTAAACCTAGCCCTCAACATAATCCTAACCCTAGGTCCAATCCTAACCCTAACCGTCTCTCTAACCCTAGCCCTCAACATAACACTAACCCTAGTTCCAATCCTAACCCTGACCGTCTCTCTAACCCTAGCTCTCAACATAACCCTAACCCTAGGTCCAATCCTAACCCTAACCGTCTCTCTAACGCTAGCCCTCAACATAACCCTAACCCTAGTTCCAATCCTAACCCTAACCGTCTCTCTAACCCTACCCCTCAACCTAACCCTAACCCTAGATCCAATCCTAAACCTGACAGTCTCTATAACCCTAGCCCTCATCATAACCCTAACCATAGGTCCATTCCTAACCCTAACCGTCTCTCTAACGCTAGCCCTCACCATAACCCTAACACTAGTTCCAATCCTAACCCTAACCCTCTCTCTAATATAGCCCTCAACCTAACCCTAACCCTAGGTCCAATCCTAACCCTAACCATCTCTATAACCCTAGCCCACAACATAACCCTAACCCTAGTTCCAATCCTAACCCTAACCGTCTCTCTAACCCTAGCCCTCAACATAACCCTAACCCTAGGTCCAATCCTAACCCTAACAATCTCTCTAACCCTAGCCCTCAACATAACCCTAACCCTAGGTCCAATCCTAACCCTGACCGTCTCTCTAACCCTAGCCCTCAACATAACCCTACCCTAGGTCATATCCTAACCCTAACCGCCTTTCTAACGCTAACACTCAACATAACCCTAACCCTAGTTCCAATCCTAACCCTAACCGTCTCTCTAATCCTAGCCCTCAACCTAACCCTAACCCTAGGTACAATCCTAACTCTAACCATCTCTCTAACCCTAGCCCTCAACATAACCCTAACCCTAGGTCCAATCCTAACCCTAACCGACTCTCTAACCCTAGCCCTCAACATAACCCTAACCCTAGTTCCAAACCTAACCCTAACCGTCTCTCTAACCCTAGCCCTCAACACAACCCTAACCCTAGGTCCAATCCTAACCCTGACCGTCTCTCTAACGCTAGCCCTCAACATAACCCTAATCCTAGTTCCAATCCTAACCCTATCCGTCTCTCTAACCCTAGCCCTCAACATAACCCTAACCCTAGGTCCAATCCTAACCCTAACCGTCTCTCTAACCCTAGCCCTCAAGATAACCCTAACCCTAGGTCCAATCCTAACCCTAACCGTCTCTCTAACCCTAGCCCTCAACTTAACCCTAACCCTAGGTCCAATCCTAACCCTAACCGCCTCTCTAACACTAGCCCTCAACATAACCCTAACCCTAGGTCCAATCCTAACCCTAACCGTCTCTAACCTTAGCCCTCAACATAACCCTAACCCTAGGTCCAATCCTAACCCTAACCGTCTCTAACCCTAGCCCTCAACTTAACCCTAACCCTAGGTCCAATCCTAACCCTAACCGTCTCTCTAACCCTAGCCCTCATATAACCCTAACCCTAGGTCCAATCCTAACCCTAACCGCCTCTCTTACCCTAGCCCTCAACATAACCCTAACCCTAGGTCCAATCCTAACCCTAACCGTCTCTAACCCTAGCCCTCAACATAACCCTAACCCTAGGTCCGTTCGTAACCCTAACCGTCTCTCTAACCCTAGCCCTCAACATAACCCTAACCTAGGTCCAATCCTAACCCTAACCGTCTCTCTAACCCTACCCCTCAACTTAACCCTAACCCTAGGTCCAATCTTAACCCTAACCGTCTCTCTAACCCTAGCCCTCAACTTAACCCTAACCCTAGGTCCAATCCTAACCCTAACCGTCTCTCTAACCCTAGCCCTCATATAACCCTAACCCTGGGTCCAATCCTAACCCTAACCGTCTCTCTAACCCTAGCCCTCAACATAACCCTAACCCTAGGTCCAATCCTAACCCTAACCGTCTCTCTAACCCTAGCCCTCAACATAACCCTAACCCTAGGTCCAATCCTAACCCTAACCATCTCTATAACGCTAGCCCTCGGCATAACCCTAACACTAGTTCCAATCCTAACCCTAACCGTCTCTCTAATATAGCCCTCAACCTAACCCTAACCCTAGGTCCAATCCTAACCCTAACCGTCTCTATAACCCTAGCCCTCAACATAACCCTAACCCTAGTTCCAATCCTAACCCTAACCGTCTCTCTAACCCTAGCCCTCAACATAACACTAACCCTAGGTCCAATCCTAATCCTAAATGTCTCCCAACCCTAGCCCTCAACATAACCCTAACCCTAGGTCCAATCCTAACCCTAACCGTCTCTCTAACCCTAGCCCTCAACACAACCCTAACCCTAGGTCCAATCCTAACCCTGACCGTCTCTCTAACGCTAGCCCTCAACATAACCCTAATCCTAGTTCCAATCCTAACCCTATCCGTCTCTCTAACCCTAGCCCTCAACATAACCCTAACCCTAGGTCCAATCCTAACCCTAACCGTCTCTCTAACCCTAGCCCTCAACATAACCCTAACCCTAGGTCCAATCCTAACCCTAACCGTCTTTCTAACCCTAGCCCTCAACTTAACCCTAACCCTAGGTCCAATCCTAACCCTAACCGTCTCTAACCCTAGCCCTCAACATAACCCTAACCCTAGGTCCAATCCTAACCCTAACCGTCTCTAACCCTAGCCCTCAACATAACCCTAACCCTAGGTCCAATCCTAACCCTAACGTTCTCTCTAACCCTAGCCCTCAACTTAACCCTAACCCTAGGTCCAATCCTAACCCTAACCGTCTCTCTAACCCTAGCCCTCATATAACCCTAACCCTAGGTCCAATCCTAACCCTAACCGTCTCTCTAACCCTAGCCCTCAACATAACCCTAACCCTATGTCCAATCCTAACCCTAACCGTCTCTAACCCTAGCCCTCAACATAACCCTAACCCTAGGTCCAATCCTAACCCTAACCGTCTCTCTAACCCTAGCCCTCAACTTAACCCTAACCCTAGGTCCAATCCTAACCCTAACCGTCTCTCTAACCCTAGTCCTCATCATAACCCTAACCCTAGGTCCAATCCTAACCGTAACCGTCTCTCGAACCTAGCCCTCAACATAACCCTAACCCTAGGTCTAATCCTAACCCTAACCGTCTCTCTAACCCTAGCCCTCTACATAAACCTAACCCTAGGTACAATCCTAACTCTAACCATCTCTCTAACCCTAGCCCTCAACATAACCCTAACCCTAGGTCCAATCCTAACCCTAACCGACTCTCTAACCCTAGCCCTCAACATAACCCTAACCCTAGTTCCAATCCTAACCCTAACCGTCTCTCTAACCATAGCCCTCAACATAACCCTAACCCTAGGTCCAATCCTAACCCTAACCGCCTCTCTAACCCTAGCCCTCAACATAACCCTAACCCTAGGTCCAATCCTAACCCTAACCGTCTCTAAGCCTAGCCCTCAACATAATCCTAACCCTAGGTCCAATCCTAACCCTAACCCTCTCTCTAACCCTAGCCCTCAACATAACACTAACCCTAGTTCCAATCCTAACCCTGACCGTCTCTCTAACCCTAGCTCTCCACATAACCCTAACCCTAGGTCCAATCCTAACCCTAACCGTCTCTCTAACGCTAGCCCTCAACATAACCCTAACCCTAGTTCCAATTCTAACCCTAACCGTCTCTCTAACCCTACCCCTCAACCTAACCCTAACCCTAGATCCAATCCTAAACCTGACAGTCTCTATAACCCTAGCCCTCATCATAACCCTAACCATAGGTCCATTCCTAACCCTAACCGTCTCTCTAACGCTAGCCCTCACCATAACCCTAACACTAGTTCCAATCCTAACCCTAACCGTCTCTCTAATATAGCCCTCAACCTAACCCTAACCCTAGGTCCAATCCTAACCCTAACCATCTCTATAACCCTAGCCCTCAACATAACCCTAACCCTAGTTCCAATCCTAACCCTAACCGTCTCTCTAACCCTAGCCCTCAACATAACCCTAACCCTAGGTCCAATCCTAACCCTAACAATCTCTCTAACCCTAGCCCTCAACATAACCCTAACCCTAGGTCCAATCCTAACCCTGACCGTCTCTCTAACCCTAGCCCTCAACATAACCTTAACCCTAGGTCCAATCCTAACCCTAACCGTCTCTCTAACGCCAGCCCTCAACATAACCCTAACCCTAGGTCCAATCCTAACCCTAACCGTCTCTCTAACCCTAGTCCTCATCATAACCTTAACCCTAGGTCTAATCCTAACCCTAACCGTCTCTCTAACCCTAGCCCTCTACATAAACCTAACCGTAGGTCCCATCCTAACCCTAACCGTCTCTCGAACCCTAGCCCTCAACATAACCCTAACCCTAGGTCTAATCCTAACCCTAACCGTCTCTCTAACCCTAGCCCTCTACAAAAACCTAACCGTAGGTCCCATCCTAACCCTAACCGTCTCTCTAACCCTAGCCCTCAACCTTACCCTAACCCTAGGTACAATCCTAACTCTAACCATCTCTCTAACCCTAGCCCTCAACATAACCCTAACCCTAGGTCCAATCCTAACCCTAACCGACTCTCTAACCCTAGCCCTCAACATAACCCTAACCCTAGTTCCAATCCTAACCCTAACCGTCTCTCTAACCATAGCCCTCAACATAACCCTAACCCTAGGTCCAATCCTAACCCTAACCGCCTCTCTAACCCTAGCCCTCAACATAACCCTAACCCTAGGTCCAATCCTAACCCTAACCGTCTCTAAACCTAGCCCTCAACATAATCCTAACCCTAGGTCCAATCCTAACCCTAAACGTCTCTCTAACCCTAGCCCTCAACATAACACTAACCCTAGTTCCAATCCTAACCCTGACCGTCTCTCTAACCCTAGCTCTCAACATAACCCTAACCCTAGGTCCAATCCTAAACCTGACAGTCTCTATAACCCTAGCCCTCATCATAACCCTAACCATAGGTACATTCCTAACCCTAACCGTCTCTCTAACGCTAGCCCTCACCATAACCCTAACACTAGTTCCAATCCTAACCCTAACCGTCTCTCTAATATAGCCCTCAACCTAACCCTAACCCTAGGTCCAATCCTAACCCTAACCATCTCTATAACCCTAGCACTCAACATAACCCTAACCCTAGTTCCAATCCTAACCCTAACCGTCTCTCTAACCCTAGCCCTCAACATAACCCTAACCCTAGGTCCAATCCTAACCCTAACAATCTCTCTAACCCTAGCCCTCAACATAACCCTAACCCTAGGTCCAATCCTAACCCTGACCGTCTCTCTAACCCTAGCCCTCAACATAACCGTAACCCTAGGTCCAATCCTAACCCTAACCGTCTCTCTAACGCCAGCCCTCAACATAACCCTAACCCTAGGTCAAATCCTAACCCTAACCGTCTCTATAACCCTAGCCCTCAACATAACCCTAACCCTAGGTCCAATCCAGCCCTAACCGTCTCTATAACCCTAGCCCTCAACATACCCCTAACCATAGGTCCAATCCTAACCCTGACCGTTTCTCTAAACCTAGCCTTCAACATAACCCTAACCCTAGGTCCAATCCTAACCCTAACTGTCTCTCTAACCCTAGCCCTCAACATAACACTAACCCTAGGTCCAATCCTAACCTAAACGTCTCTCTAACCCTAGCCCTCAACATAACACTAACCCTAGGTCCAATCTAACCCTAAAGGTCTCTCTAACCCTAACCCTCAACATAACCCTAACCCTAGGTCCAATCCTAACCCTAACGGTCTCTCTAACCCTAGCCCTCAACTTAACCCTAACCCTAGGTCCAATCCTAACCCTAACCGCCTCTCTAACACTAGCCCTCAACATAACCCTAACCCTAGGTCCAATCCTAACCCTAACCGTCTCTAACCTTAGCCCTCAACATAACCCTAACCCTAGGTCCAATCCTAACCCTAACCGTCTCTAACCCTAGCCCTCAACTTAACCCTAACCCTAGGTCCAATCCTAACCCTAACCGTCTCTCTAACCCTAGCCCTCATATAACCCTAACCCTAGATCCAATCCTAACCCTAACCGCCTCTCTTACCCTAGCCCTCAACATAACCCTAACCCTAGGTCCAATCCTAACCCTAACCGTCTCTAACCCTAGCCCTCAACATAACCCTAACCCTAGGTCCGTTCGTAACCCTAACCGTCTCTCTAACCCTAGCCCTCAACATAACCCTAACCTAGGTCCAATCCTAACCCTAACCGTCTCTCTAACCCTACCCCTCAACTTAACCCTAACCCTAGGTCCAATCTTAACCCTAACCGTCTCTCTAACCCTAGCCCTCAACTTAACCCTAACCCTAGGTCCAATCCTAACCCTAACCGTCTCTCTAACCCTAGCCCTCATATAACCCTAACCCTGGGTCCAATCCTAACCCTAACCGTCTCTCTAACCCTAGCCCTCAACATAACCCTAACCCTAGGTCCAATCCTAACCCTAACCGTCTCTCTAACCCTAGCCCTCAACATAACCCTAACCCTAGGTCCAATCCTAACCCTAACCATCTCTATAACGCTAGCCCTCGGCATAACCCTAACACTAGTTCCAATCCTAACCCTATCCGTCTCTCTAATATAGCCCTCAACCTAACCCTAACCCTAGGTCCAATCCTAACCCTAACCGTCTCTATAACCCTAGCCCTCAACATAACCCTAACCCTAGTTCCAATCCTAACCCTAACCGTCTCTCTAACCCTAGCCCTCAACATAACACTAACCCTAGGTCCAATCCTAATCCTAAATGTCTCCCAACCCTAGCCCTCAACATAACCCTAACCCTAGGTCCAATCCTAACCCTAACCGTCTCTCTAACCCTAGCCCTCAACACAACCCTAACCCTAGGTCCAATCCTAACCCTGACCGTCTCTCTAACGCTAGCCCTCAACATAACCCTAATCCTAGTTCCAATCCTAACCCTATCCGTCTCTCTAACCCTAGCCCTCAACATAACCCTAACCCTAGGTCCAATCCTAACCCTAACCGTCTCTCTAACCCTAGCCCTCAACATAACCCTAACCCTAGGTCCAATCCTAACCCTAACCGTCTCTCTAACCCTAGCCCTCAACTTAACCCTAACCCTAGGTCCAATCCTAACCCTAACCGTCTCTAACCCTAGCCCTCAACATAACCCTAACCCTAGGTCCAATCCTAACCCTAACCGTCTCTAACCCTAGCCCTCAACATAACCCTAACCCTAGGTCCAATCCTAACCCTAACGTTCTCTCTAACCCTAGCCCTCAACTTAACCCTAACCCTAGGTCCAATCCTAACCCTAACCGTCTCTCTAACCCTAGCCCTCATATAACCCTAACCCTAGGTCCAATCCTAACCCTAACCGTCTCTCTAACCCTAGCCCTCAACATAACCCTAACCCTAGGTCCAATCCTAACCCTAACCGTCTCTAACCCTAGCCCTCAACATAACCCTAACCCTAGGTCCAATCCTAACCCTAACCGTCTCTCTAACCCTAGCCCTCAACTTAACCCTAACCCTAGGTCCAATCCTAACCCTAACCGTCTCTCTAACCCTAGTCCTCATCATAACCCTAACCCTAGGTCCAATCCTAACCCTAACCGTCTCTCGAACCTAGCCCTCAACATAACCCTAACCCTAGGTCTAATCCTAAACCTAACCGTCTCTCTAACCCTAGCCCTCTACATAAACCTAACCGTAGGTCCCATCCTAACCCTAACCGTCTCTCTAACCCTAGCCCTCAACCTAACCCTAACCCTAGGTACAATCCTAACTCTAACCATCTCTCTAACCCTAGCCCTCAACATAACCCTAACCCTAGGTCCAATCCTAACCCTAACCGACTCTCTAACCCTAGCCCTCAACATAACCCTAACACTAGTTCCAATCCTAACCCTAACCGTCTCTCTAACCATAGCCCTCAACATAACCCTAACCCTAGGTCCAATCCTAACCCTAACCGCCTCTCTAACCCTAGCCCTCAACATAACCCTAACCCTAGGTCCAATCCTAACCCTAACCGTCTCTAAGCCTAGCCCTCAACATAATCCTAACCCTAGGTCCAATCCTAACCCTAACCCTCTCTCTAACCCTAGCCCTCAACATAACACTAACCCTAGTTCCAATCCTAACCCTGACCGTCTCTCTAACCCTAGCTCTCCACATAACCCTAACCCTAGGTCCAATCCTAACCCTAACCGTCTCTCTAACGCTAGCCCTCAACATAACCCTAACCCTAGTTCCAATCCTAACCCTAACCCTCTCTCTAACCCTACCCCTCAACCTAACCCTAACCCTAGATCCAATCCTAAACCTGACAGTCTCTATAACCCTAGCCCTCATCATAACCCTAACCATAGGTCCATTCCTAACCCTAACCGTCTCTCTAACGCTAGCCCTCACCATAACCCTAACACTAGTTCCAATCCTAACCCTAACCGTCTCTCTAATATAGCCCTCAACCTAACCCTAACCCTAGGTCCAATCCTAACCCTAACCATTTCTATAACCCTAGCCCTCAACATAACCCTAACCCTAGTTCCAATCCTAACCCTAACCGTCTCTCTAACCCTAGCCCTCAACATAACCCTAACCCTAGGTCCAATCCTAACCCTAACAATCTCTCTAACCCTAGCCCTCAACATAACCCTAACCCTAGGTCCAATCCTAACCCTGACCGTCTCTCTAACCCTAGCCCTCAACATAACCCTAACCCTAGGTCCAATCCTAACCCTAACCGTCTCTCTAAAGCCAGCCCTCAACATAACCCTAACCCTAGGTCCAATCCTAACCCTAACCGTCTCTCTAACCCTAGCCCTCTACAAAAACCTAACCGTAGGTCCCATCCTAACCCTAACCGTCTCTCTAACCCTAGCCCTCAACCTTACCCTAACCCTAGGTACAATCCTAACACTAACCATCTCTCTAACCCTAGCCCTCAACATAACCCTAACCCTAGGTCCAATCCTAACCCTAACCGACTCTCTAACCCTAGCCCTCAACATAACCCTAACCCTAGTTCCAATCCTAACCCTAACCGTCTCTCTAACCATAGCCCTCAACATAACCCTAACCCTAGGTCCAATCCTAACCCTAACCGCCTCTCTAACCCTAGCCCTCAACATAACCCTAACCCTAGGTCCAATCCTAACCCTAACCGTCTCTAAACCTAGCCCTCAACATAATCCTAACCCTAGGTCCAATCCTAACCCTAAACGTCTCTCTAACCCTAGCCCTCAACATAACACTAACCCTAGTTCCAATCCTAACCCTGACCGTCTCTCTAACCCTAGCTCTCAACATAACCCTAACCCTAGGTCCAATCCTAAACCTGACAGTCTCTATAACCCTAGCCCTCATCATAACCCTAACCATAGGTCCATTCCTAACCCTAACCGTCTCTCTAACGCTAGCCCTCACCATAACCCTAACACTAGTTCCAATCCTAACCCTAACCGTCTCTCTAATATAGCCCTCAACCTAACCCTAACCCTAGGTCCAATCCTAACCCTAACCATCTCTATAACCCTAGCACTCAACATAACCCTAACCCTAGTTCCAATCCTAACCCTAACCGTCTCTCTAACCCTAGCCCTCAACATAACCCTAACCCTAGGTCCAATCCTAACCCTAACAATCTCTCTAACCCTAGCCCTCAACATAACCCTAACCCTAGGTCCAATCCTAACCCTGACCGTCTCTCTAACCCTAGCCCTCAACATAACCCTAACCCTAGGTCCAATCCTAACCCTAACCGTCTCTCTAACGCCAGCCCTCAACATAACCCTAACCCTAGGTCAAATCCTAACCCTAACCATCTCTATAACCCTAGCCCTCAACATAACCCTAACCCTAGGTCCAATCCAGCCCTAACCGTCTCTATAACCCTAGCCCTCAACATACCCCTAACCATAGGTCCAATCCTAACCCTGACCGTTTCTCTAAACCTAGCCTTCAACATAACCCTAACCCTAGGTCCAATCCTAACCCTAACTGTCTCTCTAACCCTAGCCCCCAACATAACACTAACCCTAGGTCCAATCCTAACCTAAACGTCTCTCTAACCCTAGCCCTCAACATAACACTAACCCTAGGTCCAATCTAACCCTAAAGGTCTCTCTAACCCTAACCCTCAACATAACCCTAACCCTAGGTCCAATCCTAACCCTAACGGTCTCTCTAACCCTAGCCCTCAACTTAACCCTAACCCTAGGTCCAAATCTAACCCTAACCGCCTCTCTAAACCTAGCCCTCAACATAACCCTAACCCTAGGTCCAATCCTAACCCTAACCGTCTCTAACCCTAGCCCTCAACATAACCCTAACCCTAGGTCCAATCCTAACCCTAACCGTCTATCTAAACCTAGCCCTCAACTTAACCCTAACCCTAGGTCCAATCCTAACCCTAACCGTCTCTCTAACCCTAGCCCTCATATAACCCTAACCCTAGGTCCAATCCTAACCCTAACCGTCTCTCTAACCCTAGCCCTCAACATAACCCTAACCCTAGGTCCAATCCTAACCCTAACCGTCTCTCTAACCCTAGTCCTCATCATAACCCTAACCCTAGGTCCAATCCTAACCCTAACCGTCTCTCGAACCCTAGCCCTCAACATAACCCTAACCCTAGGTCTAATCCTAACCCTAACCGTCTCTCTAACCCTAGCCCTCTACATAAACCTAACCGTAGGTCCCATCCTAACCCTAACCGTCTCTCTAACCCTAGCCCTCAAATTAACCCTAACCCTAGGTACAATCCTAACTCTAACCATCTCTCTAACCCTAGCCCTCAACATAACCCTAACCCTAGGTCCAATCCTAACCCTAACCGACTCTCTAACCCTAGCCCTCAACATAACCCTAACCCTAGTTCCAATCCTAACCCTAACCGTCTCTCTAACCATAGCCCTAAACATAACCCTAACCCTAGGTCCAATCCTAACCCTAACCGCCTCTCTAACTCTAGCCCTCAACATAACCCTAACCCTAGGTCCAATCCTAACCCTAACCGTCTCTAACCCTAGCCCTCAACATAATCCTTACCCTAGGTCCAATCCTAACCCTAACCGTCTCTCTAACCCTAGCCCTCAACATAACACTAACCCTAGTTCCAATCCTAACCCTGACCGTCTCTCTAACCCTAGCTCTCAACATAACCCTAACCCTAGGTCCAATCCTAACCCTAACCGTCTCTCTAACGCTAGCCCTCAACATAACCCTAACCCTAGTTCCAATCCTAACCCTAACCGTCTCTCTAACCCTACCCCTCAACCTAACCCTAACCCTAGATCCAATCCTAAACCTGACAGTCTCTATAACCCTAGCCCTCATCATAACCCTAACCATAGGTCCATTCCTAACCCTAACCGTCTCTCTAAAGCTAGCCCTCACCATAATCCTAACACTAGTTCCAATCCTAACCCTAACCGTCTCTCTAATATAGCCCTCAACCTAACCCTAACCCTACGTCCAATCCTAACCCTAACCATCTCTATAACCCTAGCCCTCAACATAACCCTAACCTTAGTTCCAATCCTAACCCTAACCGTCTCTCTAACCCTAGCCCTCAACATAACCCTAACCCTAGGTCCAATCCTAACCCTAACAATCTCTCTAACCCTAGCCCTCAACATAACCCTAACCCTAGGTCCAATCCTAACCCTGACCGTCTCTCTAACCCTAGCCCTCAACATACCCCTAACCATAGGTCCAATCCTAACCCTGACCGTTTCTCTAAACCTAGCCTTCAACATAACCCTAACCCTAGGTCCAATCCTAACCCTAACTGTCTCTCTAACCCTAGCCCTCAACATAACACTAACCCTAGGTCCAATCCTAACCTAACCGTCTCTCTAACCCTAGCCCTCAACATAACACTAACCCTAGGTCCAATCTAACCCTAAACGTCTCTCTAACCCTAACCCTCAACATAACCCTAACCCTAGGTCCATTCCTAACCCTAACGGTCTCTCTAACCCTAGCCCTCAACATAACCCTAACCCTAGGTCCAATCCTAACCCTAACCGTCTCTCTAACCCTAGCCCTCAACATAACCCTAACCCTAGGGCCAATCCTAACCCTAACCGTCTCTCTAACGCTAGCCCTCAACATAACCCTAACCCTAGTTCCAATCCTAACCCTAACCGTCTCTCTAACCCTAGCCTTCAATATAACCCTAACCCTAGGTCCAATCCTAACCCTAACCATCTCTCTAACGCTAGCCCTCAACATAACCCTAACCCTAGTTCCAATCCTAACCCTAACCGTCTCTCTAACCCTAGCCCTCAACATAACCCTAACCCTAGGTCCAATCCTAACCTTAATCGTCTCTCTTACCCTAGCCCTCAACATAACCGTATCCCTAGGTCCAATCCTAACCCTAACCGACTCTCTAACCCTAACCCTCAACATAACCATAACCCTAGGTCCAATCCTAACCCTAACCGACTCTCTAACCCTAACCCTCAACATAACCCTAACCCTAGGTCCAATCCTAACCCTAACCGTCTCTCTAACGCCAGCCCTCAACATAACCCTAACCCTAGGTCAAATCCTAACCCTAACCGTCTCTATAACCCTAGCCCTCAACATAACCCTAACCCTAGGTCCAATCCTTACCCTAAGGGTCTCTCTAACCCTAGCCCTCAACATAACCCTAACCCTAGGTCCAATCCTAACCCTAACCGTCTCTATAACCCTAGCCCTCAACATACCCCTAACCATAGGTCCAATCCTAACCCTGACCGTTTCTCTAAACCTAGCCTTCAACATAACCCTAACCCTAGGTCCAATCCTAACCCTAACTGTCTCTCTAACCCTAGCCCTCAACATAACACTAACCCTAGGTCCAATCCTAACCTAACCGTCTCTCTAACCCTAGCCCTCAACATAACACTAACCCTAGGTCCAATCTAACCCTAAAGGTCTCTCTAACCCTAACCCTCAACATAACCGTAACCCTAGGTCCAATCCTAACCCTAACGGTCTCTCTAACCCTAGCCCTCAACATAACCCTAACCCTAGGTCCAATCCTAACCCTAACCGTCTCTCTAACCCTAGCCCTCAACTTAACCCTAACCCTAGGTCCAATCCTAACCCTAACCGTCTCTCTAACCCTAGCCCTCATATAACCCTAACCCTAGGTCCAATCCTAACCCTAAGGGTCTCTCTAACCCTAGCCCTCAACATAACCCTAACCCTAGGTCCAATCCTAACCCTAACCGTCTCTATAACCCTAGCCCTCAACATACCCCTAACCATAGGTCCAATCCTAACCCTCACCGTTTCTCTAAACCTAGCCTTCAACATAACCCTAACCCTAGGTCCAATCCTAACCCTAACTGTCTCTCTAACCCTAGCCCTCAACATAACACTAACCCTAGGTCCAATCCTAACCTAACCGTCTCTCTAACCCTAGCCCTCAACATAACACTAACCCTAGGTCCAATCTAACCCTAAAGGTCTCTCTAACCCTAACCCTCAACATAACCCTAACCCTAGGTCCAATCCTAACCCTAACGGTCTCTCTAACCCTAGCCCTCAACTTAACCCTAACCCTAGGTCCAATCCTAACCCTAACCGCCTCTCTAAACCTAGCCCTCAACATAACCCTAACCCTAGGTCCAATCCTAACCCTAACCGTCTCTAACCCTAGCCCTCAACATAACCCTAACCCTAGGTCCAATCCTAACCCTAACCGTCTCTCTAACCCTAGCCCTCAACTTAACCCTAACCCTAGGTCCAATCCTAACCCTAACCGTCTCTCTAACCCTAGCCCTCATATAACCCTAACCCTAGGTCCAATCCTAACCCTAACCGTCTCTCTAACCCTAGCCCTCAACATAAAACTAACCCTAGGTCCAATCCTAACCCTAACCGTCTCTCTAACCCTAGTCCTCATCATAACCCTAACCCTAGGTCCAATCCTAACCCTAACCGTCTCTCGAACCCTAGCCCTCAACATAACCCTAACCATAGGTCTAATCCTAACCCTAACCGTCTCTCTAACCCTAGCCCTCTACATAAACCTAACCGTAGGTCCCATCCTAACCCTAACCGTCTCTCTAACCCTAGCCCTCAACCTAACCCTAACCCTAGGTACAATCCTAACTCTAACCATCTCTCTAACCCTAGCCCTCAACATAACCCTAACCCTAGGTCCAATCCTAACCCTAACCGACTCTCTAACCCTAGCCCTCAACATAACCCTAACCCTAGTTCCAATCCTAACCCTAACCGTCTCTCTAACCATAGCCCTCAACATAACCCTAACCCTAGGTCCAATCCTAACCCTAACCGCGTCTCTAACCCTAGCCCTCAACATAACCCTAACCCTAGGTCCAATCCTAACCCTAACCGTCTCTAACCCTAGCCCTCAACATAATCCTAACCCTAGGTCCAATCCTAACCCTAACCGTCTCTCTAACCCTAGCCCTCAACATAACACTAACCCTAGTTCCAATCCTAACCCTGACCGTCTCTCTAACCCTAGCTCTCAACATAACCCTAACCCTAGGTCCAATCCTAACCCTAACCGTCTCTCTAACGCTAGCCCTCAACAAAACCCTAACCCTAGTTCCAATCCTAACCCTAACCGTCTCTTTAACCCTACCCCTCAACCTAACCCTAACCCTAGATCCAATCCTAAACCTGACAGTCTCTATAACCCTAGCCCTCATCATAACCCTAACCATAGGTCCATTCCTAACCCTAACCGTCTCTCTAAAGCTAGCCCTCACCATAACCCTAACACTAGTTCCAATCCTAACCCTAACCGTCTCTCTAATATAGCCCTCAACCTAACCCTAACCCTAGGTCCAATCCTAACCCTAACCATCTCTATAACCCTAGCCCTCAATATAACCCTAACCCTAGTTCCAATCCTAACCCTAACCGTCTCTCTAACCCTAGCCCTCAACATAACCCTAACCCTAGGTCCAATCCTAACCCTAACAATCTCTCTAACCCTAGCCCTCAACATAACCCTAACCCTAGGTCCAATCCTAACCCTGACCGTCTCTCTAACCCTAGCCCTCAACATAACCCTAACCCTAGGTCCAATCCTAACCCTAACCGTCTCTCTAACGCTAGCCCTCAACATAACCCTAACCCTAGGTCAAATCCTAACCCTAACCGTCTCTATAACCCTAGCCCTCAACATAACCCTAACCCTAGGTCCAATGCTAACCCTAAGGGTCTCTCTAACCCTAGCCCTCAACATAACCCTAACCCTAGGTCCAATCCTAACCCTAACCGTCTCTATAACCCTAGCCCTCAACATACCCCTAACCATAGGTCCAATCCTAACCCTGACCGTTTCTCTAAACCTAGCCTTCAACATAAACCTAACCCTAGGTCCAATCCTAACCCTAACTGTCTCTCTAACCCTAGCCCTCAACATAACACTAACCCTAGGTCCAATCCTAACCTAACCGTCTCTCTAACCCTAGCCCTCAACATAACACTAACCCTAGGTCCAATCTAACCCTAAACGTCTCTCTAACCCTAACCCTCAACATAACCCTAACCCTAGGTCCAATCCTAACCCTAACGGTCTCTCTAACCCTAGCCCTCAACATAACCCTAACCCTAGGTCCAATCCTAACCCTGACCGGCTCTCTAACCCTAGCCCTCAACATAACCCTAACCCTAGGGCCAATCATAACCCTAACCGTCTCTCTAACGCTAGCCCTCAACATAACCCTAACCCTAGTTCCAATCCTAACCCTCACCGTCTCTCTAACCCTAGCCCTCAACATAACCCTAACCCTAGGTCCAATCCTAACCCTAACCGTCTCTCTAACGCTAGCCCTCAACATAACCCTAACCCTAGTTCCAATCCTAACCCTAACCGTCTCTCTAACCCTAGCCCTCAACATAACCCTAACCCTAGGTCCAATCCTAACCTTAATCGTCTCTCTTACCCTAGTCCTCAACATAACCCTAACCCTAGGTCCAATCCTAACCCTAACCGTCTCTCTAACCCTAGCGCTCAACAGAACCCTACCCTAGGTCAAATCCTAACCCTAACCGTCTCTCTAACCCTAGCCCTCAACCTAACCCTAACCCTAGGTCTAATCATAACCCTAACCGTCTCTCTATCCCTAGCCCTCAACATAACCCTAACCCTAGGTCCAATCCTAACCCTAACCGTCTCTATAACCTTAGCCCTCAACATACCCCTAACCATAGGTCCAATCCTAACCCTCACCGTTTCTCTAAACCTACCCTTCAACATAACCCTAACCCTAGGTCCAATCCTAACCCTACTGTCTCTCTAACCCTAGCCCTCAACATAACACTAACCCTAGGTCCAATCCTAACCTAACCGTCTCTCTAACCCTAGCCCTCAACATAACACTAACCCTAGGTCCAATCTAACCCTAAAGGTCTCTCTAACCCTAACCCTCAACATAACCCTAACCCTAGGTCCAATCCTAACCCTAACGGTCTCTCTAACCCTAGCCCTCAACTTAACCCTAACCCTAGGTCCAATCCTAACCCTAACCGCCTCTCTAAACCTAGCCCTCAACATAACCCTAACCCTAGGTCCAATCCTAACCCTAACCGTCTCTCTAACCCTAGCCCTCAACTTAACCCTAACCCTAGGTCCAATCCTAACCCTAACCGTCTCTCTAACCCTAGCCCTCATATAACCCTAACCCTAGGTCCAATCCTAACCCTAACCGTCTCTCTAACCCTAGCCCTCAACATAACCCTAACCCTAGGTCCAATCCTAACCCTAACCGTCTCTCTAACCCTAGTCCTCATCATAACCCTAACCCTAGGTCCAATCCTAACCCTAACCGTCTCTCGAACCCTAGCCCTCAACATAACCCTAACCATAGGTCTAATCCTAACCCTAACCGTCTCTCTAACCCTAGCCCTCTACATAAACCTAACCGTAGGTCCCATCCTAACCCTAACCGTCTCTCTAACCCTAGCCCTCAACCTAACCCTAACCCTAGGTACAATCCTAACTCTAACCATCTCTCTAACCCTAGCCCTCAACATAATCCTAACCCTAGGTCCAATCCTAACCCTAACCGTCTCTCTAACCCTAGCGCTCAACAGAACCCTACCCTAGGTCAAATCCTAACCCTAACCGTCTCTCTAACCCTAGCCCTCAACCTAACCCTAACCCTAGGTCTAATCATAACCCTAACCGTCTCTCTATCCCTAGCCCTCAACATAACCCTAACCCTAGGTCCAATCCTAACCCTAACCGTCTCTATAACCTTAGCCCTCAACATACCCCTAACCATAGGTCCAATCCTAACCCTCACCGTTTCTCTAAACCTAGCCTTCAACATAACCCTAACCCTAGGTCCAATCCTAACCCTAACTGTCTCTCTAACCCTAGCCCTCAACATAACACTAACCCTAGGTCCAATCCTAACCTAACCGTCTCTCTAACCCTAGCCCTCAACATAACACTAACCCTAGGTCCAATCTAACCCTAAAGGTCTCTCTAACCCTAACCCTCAACATAACCCTAACCCTAGGTCCAATCCTAACCCTAACGGTCTCTCTAACCCTAGCCCTCAACTTAACCCTAACCCTAGGTCCAATCCTAACCCTAACCGCCTCTCTAAACCTAGCCCTCAACATAACCCTAACCCTAGGTCCAATCCTAACCCTAACCGTCTCTAACCCTAGCCCTCAACATAACCCTAACCCTAGGTCCAATCCTAACCCTAAACGTCTCTCTAACCCTAGCCCTCAACTTAACCCTAACCCTAGGTCCAATCCTAACCCTAACCGTCTCTCTAACCCTAGCCCTCATATAACCCTAACCCTAGGTCCAATCCTAACCCTAACCGTCTCTCTAACCCTAGCCCTCAACATAACCCTAACCCTAGGTCCAATCCTAACCCTAACCGTCTCTCTAACCCTAGTCCTCATCATAACCCTAACCCTAGGTCCAATCCTAACCCTAACCGTCTCTCGAACCCTAGCCCTCAACATAACCCTAACCATAGGTCTAATCCTAACCCTAACCGTCTCTCTAACCCTAGCCCTCTACATAAACCTAACCGTAGGTCCCATCCTAACCCTAACCGTCTCTCTAACCCTAGCCCTCAACCTAACCCTAACCCTAGGTACAATCCTAACTCTAACCATCTCTCTAACCCTAGCCCTCAACATAACCCTAACCCTAGGTCCAATCCTAACCCTAACCGACTCTCTAACCCTAGCCCTCAACATAACCCTAACCCTAGTTCCAATCCTAACCCTAACCGTCTCTCTAACCATAGCCCTCAACATAACCCTAACCCTAGGTCCAATCCTAACCCTAACCGCCTCTCTAACCCTAGCCCTCAACATAACCCTAACCCTAGGTCCAATCCTAACCCTAACCGTCTCTAACCCTAGCCCTCAACATAATCCTAACCCTAGGTCCAATCCTAACCCTAACCGTCTCTCTAACCCTAGCCCTCAACATAACACTAACCCTAGTTCCAATCCTAACCCTGACCGTCTCTCTAACCCTAGCTCTCAACATAACCCTAACCCTAGGTCCAATCCTAACCCTAACCGTCTCTCTAACGCTAGCCCTCAACAAAACCCTAACCCTAGTTCCAATCCTAACCCTAACCGTCTCTCTAACACTACCCCTCAACCTAACCCTAACCCTAGATCCAATCCTAAACCTGACAGTCTCTATAACCCTAGCCCTCATCATAACCCTAACCATAGGTCCATTCCTAACCCTAACCGTCTCTCTAAAGCTAGCCCTCACCATAACCCTAACACTAGTTCCAATCCTAACCCTAACCGTCTCTCTAATATAGCCCTCAACCTAACCCTAACCCTAGGTCCAATCCTAACCCTAACCATCGCTATAACCCTAGCCCTCAACATAACCCTAACCCTAGTTCCAATCCTAACCCTAACCGTCTCTCTAACCCTAGCCCTCAACATAACCCTACCCCTAGGTCCAATCCTAACCCTAACAATCGCTCTAACCCTAGCCCTCAACATAACCCTAACCCTAGGTCCAATCCTAACCCTGACCGTCTCTCTAACCCTAGCCCTCAACATAACCCTAACCCTAGGTCCAATCCTAACCCTAACCGTCTCTCTAACGCTAGCCCTCAACATAACCCTAACCCTAGGTCAAATCCTAACCCTAACCGTCTCTATAACCCTAGCCCTCAACATAACCCTAACCCTAGGTCCAATCCTAACCCTAAGGGTCTCTCTAACCCTAGCCCTCAACATAACCCTAACCCTAGGTCCAATCCTAACCCTAACCGTCTCTATAACCCTAGCCCTCAACATACCCCTAACCATAGGTCCAATCCTAACCCTGACCGTTTCTCTAAACCTAGCCTTCAACATAAACCTAACCCTAGGTCCAATCCTAACCCTAACTGTCTCTCTAACCCTAGCCCTCAACATAACACTAACCCTAGGTCCAATCTAACCCTAAACGTCTCTCTAACCCTAACCCTCAACATAACCCTAACCCTAGGTCAAATCCTAACCCTAACGGTCTCTCTAACCCTAGCCCTCAACATAACCCTAACCCTAGGTCCAATCCTAACCCTGACCGGCTCTCTAACCCTAGCCCTCAACATAACCCTAACCCTAGGGCCAATCCTAACCCTAACCGTCTCTCTAACGCTAGCCCTCAACATAACCCTAACCCTAGTTCCAATCCTAACCCTAACCGTCTCTCTAACCCTAGCCCTCAACATAACCCTAACCCTAGGTCCAATCCTAACCCTAACCGTCTCTCTAACGCTAGCCCTCAACATAACCCTAACCCTAGTTCCAATCCTAACCCTAACCGTCTCTCTAACCCTAGCCCTCAACATAACCCTAACCCTAGGTCCAATCCTAACCTTAATCGTCTCTCTTACCCTAGCCCTCAACATAACCCTAACCCTAGGTCCAATCCTAACCCTAACCGTCTCTCTAACCCTAGCGCTCAACAGAACCCTACCCTAGGTCAAATCCTAACCCTAACCGTCTCTCTAACCCTAGCCCTCAACCTAACCCTAACCCTAGGTCTAATCATAACCCTAACCGTCTCTCTATCCCTAGCCCTCAAAATAACCCTAACCCTAGGTCCAATCCTAACCCTAAACGTCTCTCTAACCCTAGCCCTCAAGATAACCCTAACCATACATCCAATCCTAACCCTAAACGTCTCTCTAACCCTAGCCCTCAACATAACCCTAACCCTAGGTCCAATTCTAACCTTAACCGTCTCTCTAACCCTAGCCCTCAACATAACACTAACCCTAGGTCCAAACCTAACCCTAACCATCTCTCTAACCCTAGCCCTCAACATAACACTAACCCTAGGTCCATTCCTAACCCTAACCCTCTCTCTAACCCTAGCCCTCAATATAACCCTAACCCTAGTTCCAATCCTAACCCTAACTGTCTCTCTAACCCTAGCCCTCAAGATAACCCTAACCATACATCCAATCCTAACCCTAAACGTCTCTCTAACCCTAGCCCTCAACATAACGCTTACCCTAGGTCCAGTTCTAACCCTAATCGTCTCTCTTAACCTAGCCCTCAACATAACCTTATCCGTAGGTCCAATCCTAACCCTAACCGTCTCTCTAACCCTAGCCCTCAACATAACCCTACCCTAGGTCATATCCTAACCCTAACCGCCTTTCTAACGCTAACACTCAACATAACCCTAACCCTAGTTCCAATCCTAACCCTAACCGTTTCTCTAACCCTAGCCCTCAACCTAACCCTAACCCTAGGTACAATCCTAACTCTAACCATCTCTCTAACCCTAGCCCTCAACATAACCCTAACCCTAGGTCCAATCCTAACCCTAACCGACTCTCTAACCCTAGCCCTCAACATAACCCTAACCCTAGTTCCAAACCTAACCCTAACCGTCTCTCTAACCCTAGCCCTCAACATAACCCTAACCCTAGGTCCAATCCTAACCCTAACCGACTCTCTAACCCTAGCCCTCAACATAACCCTAACCCTAGTCCCAAACCTAACCATAACCGTCTCTCTAACCCTAGCCCGCAACATAACCCTAACCCTAGGTCCAATCCTAACCCTAACAGCCTCTCTAACCCTAGCCCTCAACATAACCCTAACCCTAGGTCCAATCCTAACCCTAACCGTCTCTAACCCTAGCCCTCAACATAATGCTAACCCTAGTTCCAATCCTAACCCTAACCGTCTCTCTAACCCTAGCCCTCAACCTAACCCTAACCCTAGGTACAATCCTAACTCTAACCATCTCTCTAACCCTAGCCCTCAACATAACCCTAACCCTAGGTCCAATCCTAACCCTAACCGACTCTCTAACCCTAGCCCTCAACATAACCCTAACCCTAGTTCCAAACCTAACCCTAACCGTCTCTCTAACCCTAGCCCTCAACATAACCCTAACCCTAGGTCCAATCCTAACCCTAACCGACTCTCTAACCCTAGCCCTCAACATAACACTAACCCTAGTTCCAATCCTAACCCTGACCGTCTCTCTAACCCTAGCCCTCAACATAACCCTAACCCTAGGTCCAATCCTAACCCTAACCGTCTCTCTAACGCTAGCCCTCAACATAACCCTAACCCTAGTTCCAATCCTAACCCTAACCGTCTCTCTAACCCTACCCCTCATCCTAACCCTAACCCTAGATCCAATCCTAAACCTGACCGTCTCTATAACCCTAGCCCTCAACATAACCCTAACCATAGGTCCATTCCTAACCCTAACCGTCTCTCTAACGCTAGCCCTCATCATAACCATAACCCTAGTTCCAATCCTAACCCTAACCGTCTCTCTAATCTAGCCCTCAACCTAACCCTAACCCTAGGTCCAATCCTAACCCTAACCGTCTCTATAACCCTAGCCCTCAACATAACCCTAACCCTAGGTCCAATCCTAACCCTTACCGTTTCTCTAAACCTAGCCTTCAACATAACCCTAACCCTAGGTCCAATCCTAACCCTAACTGTCTCTATAACTCTAGCCCTCAACATAACACTAACCCTAGGTCCAATCCTAACCCTAACCGTCTCTCTAACCCTAGCCCTCAACATAACACTAACCCTAGGTCCAATCTAACCCTAAACGTCTCTCTAACCCTAACCCTCAAAATAACCCTAACCCTAGGTCCAATCCTAACCCTAACCGTCTCTCTAACCCTAGCCCTCAACATAACCCTAACCCTAGGTCCAATCCTAACCCTAACAATCTCTCTAACCCTAGCCCTCAACATAACCCTAACCCTTGGTCCAATCCTAACCCTAAACGTCTGTCTAACCCTAGCCCTCAACATAAACCTAACCCTAGGTCCAATCCTAACCCTAACCGTCTCTCTAACCCTAGCCCTCAACATAACCCTAACCATAGGTCCAATCCTAACCCTAACCGTCTCTCTAACGCTAGCCCTCAACATAACCCTAACCATAGGTCCAATCCTAACCCTGACCGTCTCTCTAAACATAGCCTTCAACATAACCCTAACCCTAGGTCCAATCCTAACCCTAACTGTCTCTCTAACCCTAGTCCTCAACATAACACTAACCCTAGGTCCAATCCTAACCCTAACCGTCTCTCTAACCCTAGCCCTCAACATAACACTAACCCTAGGTCCAATCTGACCCTAAACGTCTCTCTAACCCTAACCCTCAACATAACCCTATCCCTAGGTCCAGTCCTAACCCTGACCGTCTCTCTAACCCTAGCCCTCAACATAACCCTAACCCTAGGTCCAATCATAACCCTAACCGTCTCTCTAACCCTAGCCCTCAACATAACCCTAACCCTAGTTCCAATCCTAACCCTGAACGTCTCTCTAACCCTAGCCCTCAACATAACCCTAACCCTAGGTCCAATCCTAACCCTTACCGTCTCTCTAAAGCTAGCCCTCAACATAACCCTAACCCTAGTTCCAATCCTAACCCTAACCGTCTCTCTAACCCTAGCCCTCAACCTAACCCTAACCCTAGGTCCAATCCTAACCCTAACCGCCTCTCTAATCCTAGCCCTCTACATAACCCTATCCCTGGGTCCAATCCTAACCCTAACCGTCTCTTTAACCCTAGTCCTCAACATAACCCTAACCCTAGGTCCAATCCTAACCCTAACCGTCTCTCGAAACCTAGCCCTCAACATAACCCTAACCCTAAGTCCAATCTTCACCCTAACCGTCTCTCTAACCCTAGCCCTCAACATAACCCTAACCCTAGGTCCAATCCTAACCCTAACCGTCTCTCTAACCCTAGCCCTCAACATAACCCTAAAACTAGGTCCAATCCTAACCCTAACCGTCTCTCTAACCCTAGCCCTCAACATAACCCTAACCCTAGTTCCAATCCTAACCCTAACCGTCTCTCTAACCCTAGCCCTCATCATAACCCTAACCCTAGGTCCAATCCTAAACCTAACCGTCTCTCTAACCCTAGCCCTCAACATAACCCTAACCCTAGTTCCAATCCTAACCCTAACCGTCTCTCTAACCCTAGCCTTCAACATAAGCCTAACCCTAGGTCCAATCCTAACCCTAACCGTCTCTAACCCTAGCCCTCAACATAATCCTAACCCTAGGTCCAATCCTAACCCTAATCGTCTCTCTAACCCTAGCCCTCAACATAACACTAACCCTAGTTCCAATCCTAACCCTGACCGTCTCTCTAACCCTAGCCCTCAACATAACCCTAACCCTAGGTCCAATCCTAACCCTAACCGTCTCTCTAACGCTAGCCCTCAACATAACCCTAACCCTAGTTCCAATCCTAACCCTAACCGTCTCTCTAACCCTACCCGTCAACCTAACCCTAACCCTAGGTCCAATCCTAAACCTAACCGTCTCTATAACCCTAGCCCTCAACATAACCCTAACCATAGGTCCAATCCTAACCCTAACCGTCTCTCTAACGCTAGCCCTCATATAACCCTAACCCTAGTTCCAATCCTAACCCTAACCGTCTCTCTAACCCTAGCCCTCAACCTAACCCTAACCCTAGGTCCAATCCTAACCCTAACCGTCTCTATAACCCTAGCCCTCAACATAACCCTAACCATAGGTCCAATCCTAACCCTGACCGTCTCTCTAAACATAGCCTTCAACATAACCCTAACCCTATGTCCAATCCTAACCCTAATTGTCTCTCTAACCCTAGCCCTCAACATAACACTAACCCTAGGTCCAATCCTAACCCTAACCGTCTCTCTAACCCTAGCCCTCAACATAACACTAACCCTAGGTCCAATCTAACCCTAAACGTCTCTCTAACCCTAACCCTCAACATAACCCTATCCCTAGGTCCAATCCTAACCTTAACCGTCTCTCTAACCCTAGTCCTCAACATAACCCTAACCCTAGGTCCAATCCTAACCCTAACCGTCTCTCGAACCCTAGCCCTCAACATAACCCTAACCCTAAGTCCAATCTTCACCCTAACCGTCTCTCTAACCCTAGCCCTCAACATAACCCTAACCCTAGGTCTAATCCTAACCCTAACCGTCTCTCTAACCCTAGCCCTCTACATAAACCTAACCCTAGGTCCAATCCTAACCCTAACCGTCTCTCTAACCATAGCCCTCAACATAAGTCTAACCCTAGGTCCAATCCTAACCCTAACCGTCTCTCTAACCCTAGCCCTCAACATAACCCTAACCCTAGGTCCAATCCTAACCCTAACCGTCTCTCTAACCCTAGCCCTCAACATAACCCTAACCCTAGGTCCAATCCTAACCTTAATCGTCTCTCTTACCCTAGCCCTCAACATAACCCTATCCCTAGGTCCAATCTTAACCCTAACTCCCTCTCTAACCCTAGCCCTCAACATAACCCTAACCCTAGGTCCAATCCTAACCCTAACCGTCTCTCTAACCCTAGACCTCAACATAACCCTAACCCTAGTTCCAATCCTAACCCTAACCGTCTCTCTAACCCTAGCCCTCAACATAACCCTAACCCTAGTTCCAATCCTAACCCTAACCGTCTCTCTAACCCTAGCCTTCAACATAAGCCTAACCCTAGGTCCAATCCTAACCCTAACCGTCTCTCTAACCCTAGCCCTCAACATAACCCAAACCCTAGGTCCAATCCTAACCCTGACCGTCTCTCTAACCCTAGCCCTCAACATAACCCGAACCCTAGGTCCAATCATAACCCTAACCGTCTATCTAACCCTAGCCCTCAACATAACCCTAACCCTAGTTCCAATCCTAACCCTGAACGTCTCTCTAACCCTAGCCATCAACCTAACCCTAACCCTAGGTCCAATCCTAACCCTAACCGCCTCTCTAAACCTAGCCCTCTACATAACCCTATCCCTGGGTCAATCCTAACCCTAACCGTCTCTCTAACCCTAGACCACAACATAATCCTAACCCTAGGTCCAATCCTAACCCTAACCGTATCTCGAAACCTAGCCCTCAACATAACCCTAACCCTAAGTCCAATCTTCACCCTAACCGTCTCTCTAACCCTAGCCGTCAACATAACCCTAACCCTAGGTCTAATCCTAACCCTAACCGTCTCTATAACCCTAGCCCTCTACATAAACCTAACCCTAGGTCCAATCCTAACCCTAACCGTCTCTCTAACCATAGCCGTCAACATAAGTCTAACCCTAGGTCCAATCCTAACCCTAACCGTCTCTCTAACCCTAGTCCTCAACATAACCCTAACCCTAGTTCCAATCCTAACCTTAATCGTCTCTCTAACCCTAGCCCTCAACATAACCCTAACCCTAGGTCCAATCCTAACCCTAACCGTCTCTCTAAAGCTAGCCCTCAACATAACCCTAACCCTAGTTCCAATCCTAACCCTAACCGTCTCTCGAACCCTAGCCCTCAACATAACCCTAACCCTAAGTCCAATCTTCACCCTAACCGTCTCAGTACCCTAGCCCTCAACATAACCCTAACCCTAGGTCTAATCCTAACCCTAACCGTCTCTCTAAACCTAGCCCTCTACATAAACCTAACCCTAGGTCCAATCCTAACCCTAACTGTCTCTCTAACCATAGCCCTCAACATAAGTCTAACACTAGGTCCAATCCTAACCCTAACCGTCTCTCTAACCCTAGCCCTAAACATAACCCTAACCCTAGTTCCAATCCTAACCCTGAACGTCTCTCTAACCATAGCCCTCAACATAACCCTAACCCTAGGTCCAATCCTAACCCTAACCGTCTCTCTAAAGCTAGCCCTCAACATAACCCTAACCCTACTTCCAATCCTAACGCTAACCGTCTCTCTAACCGTAGCCCTCAACCTAACCTTAACCCTAGGTCCAATCCTAACCCTAACCGCCTCTCTAAACCTAGCCCTCTACATAACCCTATCCCTAGGTCCAATCCTAACCCTAACCGTCTCTCTAACCCTTGTCCTCAACATAACCCTAACCCTAGGTCCAATCCTAACCCTAACCGTCTCTCGAACCCTAGCCCTCAACATAACCCTAACCCTAAGTCCAATCTTCACCCTAACCGTCTCAGTACCCTAGCCCTCAACATAACCCTAACCCTAGGTCTAATCCTAACCCTAACCGTCTCTCTAAACCTAGCCCTCTACATAAACCTATCCCTAGGTCCAATCCTAACCCTAACTGTCTCTTTAACCATAGCCCTCAATATAAGTCTAACACTAGGTCCAATCCTAACCCTAACCGTCTCTCTAACCCTAGCCCTAAACATAACCATAACAGTAGGTCCAACAAGAACCCTAATCCTTTCTCCAACCCTAGCCCTCAACATAAGCTTAACCCTAGCTCCAATTCTAACCCTAATAGTCTCTCTAACCCTAGCCCTCAGCACAACCCTAACCCTAGGTCCAATCATAACCCGAACTGTCTCTCTAACCCTAGCCCTCAACATAACCCTAACCCTAGGTCCAATCCTAACCCTAATCGTCTACCTAACCGTAGCCCTCAACCTAACCGTAACCCTAGCTCCAATACTAACCCTAATAGTCTCTCTAACCCTAGCCCTCAACACAACCCTAAACCTAGGTCCAATCCTAAACTTAATCGTCTACCTAACCCTAGCCTTCAACCTAACACTAACCCTAGCTCCAATCCTATCCCTAATCATCTCTCTAACCCTAACCCTCAATACAACCCTAACCCTAGGTTCAATCGTAACCCTAATCGACTCTCTAACGTAGCCCTCAACATAACCCTAACCCTAGGTTGAATCCAAACACGAATCGTCGCTCTAACACTAGCCCTTAACATAACCCTACCCCTAGGTCCAATCCTAACCCTAATCGACTCTCTAACCGTAGCCCTCAACATAACCCTAACCCTAGGTCTGATTATAACCCTAATCGCCTATCTAACCTTAGCCCTCAACATGACCCTAACCCTAGCACCAATCCTAACACTAATCGTCCACCTAACCCGAACCCTCAACATAACGCTAACCCTAGCACCAATCCTAAACCTAATAGTCTCTCTAACCCTAGACCTAAACACAACCCAAACCCTAGGTCCAATCCTAACCCTAATCCTCTACCTAACCCTAGCCCTAAACATAACCCTAACCTTAGGTCCAATCCTAAACCTAATCGTCTATCTAACCCTAGCCCTCAACATAACCCTAACTCTAGCTCCAATCCTAACCCTAATTGTCTACCTAATCCTAGCTCTCCACATAACCCTAACCTTAGGTCCAATCCTAACCTTATTTGTCTACCTACCCTAGGCCTAAACATAACCCTAACCCTAGGTCTAATCCTAACCCTAATCGTCTACATAACCCTAGCCCCCAACATAACCCTAACACTAGCTCCAATCCTAACCCTAATCGTCTACCCAACCCTAGCCCTCAAATTAACCCTAACCCTAGCTCCAATCCTAACCCTAATCGTCTCTCTAATTCTAGCCCTCAACATAACCCTAACCCTAGGTACAATCCTAACACTAAATGTCTATCTAACCCTAGCTCTAAACATAACCCTAACCCTAGGTCAACTCCTAACCTGAACCGTCTTTCTAACCCTAGCCCTCAACATAACCCTAACCCTAGGTACAATCCTTACACTAATCGTCTATCTAACCCAACCCCTAAACATAACCCTAACCCGAGGTCCAATAATAACCCTAATCGTCTGTCTAACCCTAGCCCTCAACATAACACTAAGCCTCGGTCCAATCCTAAACCTAATCGTCTACCTAAACCTAGCCATCAACATAAGCCTAACCCTAGCTCCAATTCTAACCCTAATAGTCGCTCTAACCCTAGCCCTCAGCACAACCCTAACCCTAGGTCCAATCCTAACCCGAACTGTCTCTCTAAGCCTAGCCCTCAACATAACCCTAACCCTAGCTCCAATACTAACCCTAATCGTCTACCTAACCCTAGCCCTCAACATAAGCCTAACCCTAGCTCCAATCCTAACCCTAATAGTCTCTCTAACCCTAGCCCTCAACACAACCTTAACCCTAGGTCCAGCCCTAACTCGAAATGTCTCTCTAACCCTAGCCCTCAACATAACCCTAAACCTAGGTCCAATCCTAAACCTAATCGTCTACCTAACCCTAGCCCTCAACCTAACACTAACCCTAGCTCCAATCCTATCCCTAATCATCTCTCTAACCCTAACCCTCAATATAACCCTAACCCTAGGTCTGATCCTAACCCTAATAGTCTATCTAACCCAAGCCCTCAACATAACCCTAACCCCAGCTCCAATCCTAACCCTAATGCTCTACCTAATCCTAGCTCTCAACATAACCCTAACCCTAGGTCCAATCCTAACCCGAACTGTCTCTCTAAGCCTAGCCCTCAACATAACCCTAACCCTAGTTCCAATCCTAACCCTAATCGTCTACTTAACCCTAGCCCACAACATAACCCTAACCATAGCTCCAATCCTACCACTAATCGTCTCTCTAACCCTAGCCCTCAACATAACCCCAACCCTAGCTCCAATTCTAACCTTAATCGTCTATCTAACCATAGCCCTCACCATAACCCTAACCCTAGGACCAATCCCAACCCTAATCGTCTATCTAACCCTAGCCCTCAACATAACCCTAACCCTAGCTCAAATCCTAACCCTAATCGTCTACCTAACCCTAGCCCTCAACATAACCCTAACCCTAGGTCCAATATTAACCCTAATCCTCTACCTAACCCTAGCCCTCAACATAACCCTAAACCTAGGTCCAGTCCTAACCCTAATCGTGTATCTAACGCTAGCCCTAAACATAACCGCAACCCTAGGTCCAATAATAACCCGTATCGTCTCTCTAACCCTAGCCCTCAACATAACCCTAACCTTTGGTCCAATCCTAACCCTAATCAACTCTCTAACCGTAGCCCACAATATAACCCTAACCCTAGCTCCAATACAAAACCTAATACTCTCTCTAACACTAGCCCTCAACACAACCCCAACCCTAGGTCCAATCCTAACCCGAACAGTCTCTATGAACCTAGCCCTCAACATAACCCTAACCCTAGGTCCAATCCTAACTCGAACCTTCTCTCTAACCCAAGCCCTCAACATAACCATAACCCTAAGTCCAATCCTAAACCTAATCGTCCACCTAACCCTAGCCCTAAATATAAACCTAACCCTAGGTCCAATCCTGAATCGATCCGTCTCTCGAAACCTAGCCCTCAATATAACTCTAACCCTAGGTCCAATCCTAAACTTAATCATCTATCTAACCCTAGCCCTCAACATAACCCTAACCCTAGGTCCAATCCTAACCCTAATCGTCTACCTAACTCTAGCCCTCAACATAACCCTAACCCTAGCTCCAATCCTAACCCTAATAGTCTACCTTACCCTAGCCCTCAACATAAGCCTAACCCTAGCTCCAATCCTAACCCTAATAGTCTCTCTAACCCTAGCCCTCAACACAAACCTAACCCTAGGTCCAATCCTAACCCGAACGGTCTCTCTAACCCTAGCCCTCAACATAACCCTAAACCTAGGTCCAATCATAACCCTAATCGTCTACCTAAACCTAGCCCTCAACCTAACCCTAACCCTACCTCCAATCCTAACCCGAACCTTCTATCTAACCCTATCCCTCACCATTACCCTAACCCTAGGACCAATCCTAACCCTAATCGTCTATCTAACCGTAGCCCTCAACATAACACTAACCCTAACTCCAATCCTAACCCTAACGTCCACATAACCCTAGCCCTCAACATAATGATATCCCAAGCTCCAATCCTAACCCTGGTAGTCTCTATAACCCTAGCCCTGAACACAACACTAACCCTAGATCCAATATTAACCCTAATCGTCTACCTAAACCTAGCCCTAAACATAACCCTAACCTTAGGTCCAATCCTAACCCTAATCGTCTATCTAACCCTAGCCGTCAAAATAACCCTAACCCTAGCTCCAATCCTAACCCTAATCGTCTACCTATCCGTAGCCCTCAACATAACCCTAACACTAGGTAAAATCCTAACCCTATTTGTCTATCTACCCTAGCCCTAAACATAACCCTAACCCTAGGTCCAATCCTAACCCTAATCGTCTACCTAACCCTAGCCCTCAAATTAACCCTAACCCTAGCTCCAATCCTAACCCTAATCGAGTCTCTAATCCTAGCCCTCAACATAACCCTAATCCTAGCTCCAATCCTAACCCGAACCGTCTCTCTAACCCTAGCCTTCAACATATCCCTAACCCTAGCTCCAATCCTAACCCTAATACTCTCTCTAACGCTAGCCCTCAACACACCCTAACCCTAGGTCCAATCCTAACCTGAACCGTCTCTCTAAACCTAGCCCTCAACATAACCCTAACCCTAGATCCAATCCTAACCCGAACCTTCTCTCTAACCCTAGCCCTAAACATAACAATAACCCTAAGTCCAATCCTAACCATAATCGTCTACCTAACCCTAGCCCTCAATATAACCCTAACCCTAGGTCCAATCCTAAACCGATCTGTCTCTCTCAACATAGCCCTCAACATAACCCTAACCCTAGATCCAATCCTAACCCGAACCGTCTCTCTAAACCTAGCCCTCAACATAACCCTAACCCTAGGTCCAATCCTAAATCGAACCGTTTCTCTAACCCTAGCCCTCAACCTACCTTCACCCTATGTCCAATCCTATCCCGAACTTTCTCTCTAACCCTAGCCCTCAACATAACCCTAACCCTAGGTCTAATCCTAACCCTAATCGTCTACCTAACCCTAGCCCTCAACATAACCCTAACCCTAGCTCCAATCCTAACCCTAATCATCTGTCTAACCCTATCCCTCAATATAACCCTATACCTAGGTCTGATCATAACCCTAATCGTCTATCTAACCCTAGCCCTCACCATTACCCTAATCCTAGGACCAATCCTAACCCTAATTGTCTATCTAACCCTAGCCCTCAACATAACCCTAACCCTAGCACCAATCCTAAACCTAATCGTCTCTCTAACCCAGCCCTGAACATAATCCTAACGCTAGGTCCAATCCTAACCTTAATCGTCTAACTAACGCTAGCCCTCAACATAACCAGAACACTAGCTCCAGTCCTAACCCTAATCGTATCTCTAACCCTAGACCTCAACATAATACTAACCCTAGTTCGGATCGTAACACCAATCGTCTATCTAACCCTAGCCCTAAACATAACCCTAACCCCAGATCCAATAATAACCCTAATCATTTTTCGAACCCTAGCCCTCAACATAACCCTAACCCTAGGTCCAATCCTATCCCTAATCGTCTATCTAACCCTAGCCCTCAACATAACCCTAATCCTAGGTTCATTCCTAACCCGAAAAGTCTCTCTAACCCTAGCCCTCAACATAACCCTCACCTAGGTCCAATCCTAACGCGAACCGTCTCTCTAACACTAGCCCTCATCATAACCGTAACCCTAGGTCCAATCATAACCCTAATCTTCTACATTACCCTACCTTCAAATTAACTCTAACCCTAGCTCCAATCCTAAACCTAATCGTCTCTGTAACCCTAGCCCTCAACATAACCATAACCCTAGGTACAATCCTAAAACTAATCGTCTATCTAACCCTAGCCCTAAACATAACCCTAACCTTAGGTCCAATAATAACCCTAATCGTCTCTCTAACCCTAGCCCTCAACATAACCCTATCCCAAGGTCCAATCCTAACCCTAATCGTCTATCTAACGCTAGCCCTCAACATAACCCTAACCCTAGGTCCAAGCCTAATCCGAATCGTCTACCTAACCCAGGCCTCAACATAACCCTAACTCTAGGTCCTATCCTATCCCTAATTGTCTACCTAACACTAGCCCTCAACATAACCCTAACCCTAGGTCCAATCCTAACCCTAATCAACTCTCTAACCGTAGCGCTCAACATAACCCTAACCCTAGCTCCATCCTAACCCTAATAGTCTCTCTAACCCTAGCCCTCAACACAACCCAAACCCTAGGTCCAATCCTAACCCGAACCGTGTCTCTAAACCTAGCCCTCAACATAACCCTAACCCTAGCTCCAATCCTAACCCTAATCATCTACCTAATCCTAGCTCTCCACATAACCCTAACCTAGGTCCAATCCTAACCCTATTTGTCTACCTACCATAGGCCTAAACATAACCCTAACCCTAGGTCCAGTCCTAACCCTAATCGTCTACATAACCCTAGCCCTCAACATAACCCTAACCCTAGCACCAATCCTAAACCTAATCGTCTCTCTAACCCAGCCCTGAACATAATCCTAACGCTAGGTCCAATCCTAACCTTAATCGTCTAACTAACGCTAGCCCTCAACATAACCAGAACACTAGCTCCAGTCCTAACCCTAATCGTATCTCTAACCCTAGACCTCAACATAATACTAACCCTAGTTCGGATCGTAACACCAATCGTCTATCTAACCCTAGCCCTAAACATAACCCTAACCCCAGATCCAATAATAACCCTAATCATTTTTCGAACCCTAGCCCTCAACATAACCCTAACCCTAGGTCCAATCCTAACCCTAATCGTCTATCTAACCCTAGCCCTCAACATAACCCTAATCCTAGGTCCATTCCTAACCCGAACCGTCTCTCTAACCCTAGCCCTCAACATAACCCTCACCTAGGTCCAATCCTAACGCGAACCGTCTCTCTAACACTAGCCCTCATCATAACCGTAACCCTAGGTCCAATCGTAACCCTAATCTTCTACATTACCCTACCTTCAAATTAACTCTAACCCTAGCTCCAATCCTAAACCTAATCGTCTCTGTAACCCTAGCCCTCAACATAACCATAACCCTAGGTACAATCCTAACACTAATCGTCTATCTAACCCTAGCCCTAAACATAACCCTAACCTTAGGTCCAATAATAACCCTAATCGTCTCTCTAACCCTAGCCCTCAACATAACCCTATCCCTAGGTCCAATCCTAACCCTAATCGTCTATCTAACGCTAGCCCTCAACATAACCCTAACCCTAGGTCCAAGCCTAATCCGAATCATCTACCTAACCCAGGCCTCAACATAACCCTAACCCTAGCTCCAATCCTAACCATAATCGTCTACCAAACCCTACCCCTCAACATAACCCTAACCCTAAGTCCAATCCTAACACTAATCATCTATCTAACCCTAGCCCTAAACATAACCATAACCGTAGGTCCAACAAGAACCCTAATCATTTCTCGAACCCTATCCCTCAACATAACCCTAACTCTAGGTCCTTTCCTATCCCTAATTGTCTACCTAACACTAGCCCTCAACATAACCCTAACCCTAGGTCCAATCCTAACCCTAATCAACTCTCTAACCGTAGCCCTCAACATAACCCTAACCCTAGCTCCATCCTAACCCTAATAGTCTCTCTAACCCTAGCCCTCAACACAACCCAAACCCTAGGTCCAATCCTAACCCGAACCGTCTCTCTAAACATAGCCCTCAACATAACCCTAACCCTAGCTCCAATCCTAACCCTAATCATCTACCTAATCCTAGCTCTCCACATAACCCTAACCCTAGGTCCAATCCTAACCCTATTTGTCTACCTACCCTAGGCCTAAACATAACCCTAACCCTAGGTCCAGTCCTAACCCTAATCGTCTACATAACCGTAGCCCTCAACATAACCCTAACACTAGCTACAATCCTAACCCTAATCGTCTACCTAACCCTAGCCCTCAAATTAACCCTAACCCTAGCTCCAATCCTAACCCTAATCGTCTCTCTAATTCTAGCCCTCAACATAACCCTAACCCTAGCTCCAATCCTAACCCTAATCGTCTACCTAACCCTAGCCCTCAACATAACCTTAACCCTAGGTCCAATCCTAAACCGAACCGTCTCTCTAACCCTAGCCCTCAACCTACCCTAACCCTAGGTTCAATCGTATCCCGAACCGTCTCTCTAACCCTAGCCCTCAACATAACCCTAACCCTAGCTCCAATCCTAACTCTAATAGTCTCTCTAACCCTAGCCCTCAACACAACCCTAACCCTAGGTCCAATCCTAACCCTAATCGTCTAACTAACCCTACCCCTAAACATAACCCTAACCCTAGCTCCAATCCTAACCCTAATTGTCTACCTAAACCTAGCCCTCAACATAACCCTAAACCTAGCTCCAATCCTAATCCTAATCGTCTCTGTAACCCTAACCCTCAACATTACCCTAACCCTAGGTCCAATCCTAACCCTAATCCTCATTCTAACCTTAGCCCTAAACATAACCCTAACCCTAGGTCCAATCATAACCCTAATCGTCTACATAACCTAGCCCTCAACATAACCCTAACACTAGCTCCAATCCTAACCCTAATCGTCTACCTAACCCTAGTCCTCAAATTTTCCCTAACCCTAGCTCCAATCCTAACCCTAATCGTCTCTCTAATACTAGCCCTCAACATAACCCTTACCCTAGCTCCAATCCTAACCCTAATCGTCTACCTAACCCTAGCCCTCAACATAACCCTATTCCTAGGTCCAATCCTAACCCTAACAGTCTCTCTAACCCTAGCCCTCAACACAACCCTAACCCTAGGGTCAATCCTAACCCGAACCGTCTCTATAAACCTAACCCTCAACATAACCCTAACCCTAGGTCCAATCCTAAACCGAACCGTCTCTCTAAGCCTAGCCCTCAACCTACCCTAACCCTAGGTTAAATCCTATCCCGAACCGTCTCTCTAACCCTAGCCCTCAACATAACCCTAACCCTAGGTCCAATCCTAACCCGAACCGTCTCTCTAACCCTAGCCCTCAACATAACCCTAACCCTAGGTACATTCCTAACCCGAACAGTCTCTCTAACCCTAGCCCTCAACATAACCCTAACCCTAGGTCCAATCCTAAGCCTAATCGTCTGCCTAACCCTAGCCCTCAACATAACCCTAACCTTAGCTCCAATCCTAACCTTAATCATCTCTCTAACCCTATCCCTCAATATGACCCTAACCCTAGGTCTGATCATAACCCTAATCGTCTATCTAACCCTTGCCCTCACCATTACCCTAACCCTAGGACCAATCCTAACCCTAATCGTCTATCTAACCCTAGCCCTCAACATAACACTAACCCTAGCACCAATCCTAACCCTAATCGTCCACCTAACCCTAGCCCTCAACATAACGCTAAACCTAGCTCCAATCCTAACCCTAATAGTCTCTCTAACCCTAGCCCTCAACACAACCCAAACCTAGGTCCAATCCTAACCCTAATCGTCTACCTAACCCTAGCCCTAAACATAACACTAACCTTAGGTCCAATCCTAAACCTAAACGTCTATCTAACCCTAGCCCTCAACATAAACTTAACCCTAGCTCTAATCCTAACCCTAATCGTCTACCTAATCCTAGCCCTCAAAATAACCCTAACACTAGCTCCAATCCTAACCCTAATCGTCTACCTAACCCTAGCCTTCAAATTAACCCTAACCCTAGCTCCAATCCTAACCCTAATCGTCTCTCTAATCCTAGCTTCAACATAACCCTATCCGTAGGTACAATCCTAACACTAATCGTCTATCTTACCCTAGTCTTCAACATAAACCTAACCCTAGGTCCAATACTAAACCTAATCATCTCTCTAACCAGAGCCCTCAATATAACCCTAACCCTAGGTCCAATAATAACCCTAATCGTCTCTCTAACCCTAGGCCTCAACATAACCCTAACCCTAGGTCCAATCCTATCCCTAGTCGTCTACCTAACCCTACCCCTCAACATAACCTTAACCCTAGGTGCAATCCTAACCCTATACGTCTATCTAACGCTAGCCCTCAACATAGCCATATCCCTAGGTCTAATCCTAACCCGAACCGTCTCTCTAACCCTATACCTCAACATAAGCCTAACCCTAGCTCCAATCCTAACCCTAATCGTCTCTCTAACCCTAGCCCTCAGCATAACACTAACTCAGGTACAATCCTAAACCTAATCGTCTCTCTAACCCTAGCACTCAACATAACCCTAACCCTAAGTCCATCCTAACCCTAATCGTCTCTCTAACCCTAGCCCTCAACATAAACTTAACCCAGTTACAATCCTAAACCTAATCGTCTCTGTAACCCTAGACCTCAACATAACCCTAACCTTAGGTCCAATCATAACCCTAGTAGTCTACCTAAACTAAGCCCTCAACATAACCCTATCCCTAGGTCCGATCCTAACCCTAACAATGTACCTAACCCTACCCTTCAACACAACGCTAACCCTAGAGCCAATCCTAACCCTAATCATCTACCTAACCCTAGCCTCAACATAACCCTAACCCTAGGTCCACTCCTAACCTTAATCATCCACCTAACCCTAGCCCTCAACATTACGCTAACCCTAGCTCCAATGCTAACACTAATAGTCTCTCTAACCCTAGCCCTCAACACAACCCTAACCCTAGGTGCAATCCTAACCCGAACCGTCTCTCTAACCCTAGCCCTCAACATAACCCTAACCCTACGTTGAATCTTAACCCGAACTGTCTCTCTATCCCTAGCCCTCAACATAACCCTAACCCTAGGTCCAATCCTAACCCTATTTGTCTACCTACCCTAGGCCTAAACATAACCCTAACCCTAGGTCCAATCCTAACCCTAATCGTCTACATAACCCTAGCCCTCAACACAACCCTAACACTAGCTCCAATCGTAACCCTAATCATCTATCCAACCCTAGCCCTCAAATTAACCCTAACCCTAGCTCGAATCCTAACCCTAATCGTCTCTCTAATCCTAGCCCTCAACATAACCCTAACCCTAGGAACAATCCTAACACTAATCGTCTAACTAACCCTAGCCCTAAACATAACCCTAACCCTAGGTCCACTCCTAACCTGAACAGTCTATCTAACCCTAGCCCTCAACATAACCCTAACACTAGGTCCAATCCTAACCCTAATCGTCTACCTAACCCTAGCCCTCAAATTAGCCCTAACCCTAGCTCCAATCCTAAACCTAATCGTCTCTCTAATCCTAGCCCTCAACATAACCCTAACCCTACGTACAATCCTAACACTAATAATCCATCTAACCCTAGCCCTCAACAGAACAGTAACCCTAGGTCCAATAATAACACTAATCGTCTCTCTAATCCTAGCCCTCAACATAACCCTAACCCTACGTACAATCCTAACACTAATAATCCATCTAACCCTAGCCCTCAACAGAACAGTAACCTTAGGTCCAATAATAACACTAATCATCTCTCTAACACTAGCCCTCAACTCAACCCTAACCCTAGGTCCAATCCTAACCCGAACTGTCTCTCTAACCCTAGCCCTCAACATAACCCTAACCCTAGCTCCAATCCTAACCCTAATCGTCTACCTAACTCTAGCCTTCAACCTAACCTTAACCCTAGCTCCAATCCTAACCCTAATCATTTCTCTAACCCTAGCCCTCAATATAACCCTAACCCTAGGTCTGATCCTATCCCTAATCGTCTATCTAACCCTATCCCTCACCATTACCCTAACCCTAGGACCAATCCTAACCCTAATCGTCTATCTAACCCTAGCCCTCAACGTAACACTAACCCTAGCTCCAATCCTAACCCTAACGTCCACCTAACCCTTGCCCTCAACATAATGCTAACCCTAGCTCCAATCCTAACCCTAATAGTCTCTCTAACCCTACCCTAAACAAAACACTAACCCTATGTCCAAACCTAATTCTAATCGTCTACCTAACCCTAGCCCTAAACATAACCCTAACCTTAAGTCCCATCCTAACCCTAATCGTCTATTTAACCCTAGCCCTCAAAATAACCCTAGCCCTAGCTCCAATCATAACCCTAATCGTCTACCTATCCCTAGTCCTCAACATAACCCTAACCCTAGGTAAAATCCTATCCCTATTTGTCTATCTACCCTAGCCCTAAACATAACCCTAACCCTAGCTCCAATCCTAACCCTAATCGTGTTTCTAATCCTAGCCCTCAACATAACCCTAACCCTAGCTCCAATCTTAAGCCTAATCGACTCTCTAACGTTGCCCTCAACATAACCCTAACCCTAGGTTGAATCCAAACACGAATCGTCGCTCTAACCCTAGCCCTTAACATAACCCTACCCCTAGGTCCAATCCTAAGCCTAATCGACTCTCTAACCGTAGCCCTCAACAGAACCCTAACCCTAGGTCTGATTATAACCCTAATCGTCTATCTAACCCTAGCCCTCAACATAACCCTAACCCTAGCACCAATCTTAACCCTAATCGTCCACCTAACCCTACCCCTCAACATAACTCTAACCCTAGCTCCAATCCTAACCCTAATAGTCTCTCTAACCCTAGCCCTCAACACACCCTAACCCTAGGTCCAATCCTAACCTGAACCGTCTCTCTAAGCCTAGCCCTCAACATAACCCTAACCCTAGCTCCAATCCTAACCCTAATCGTCTACCTAATCCTAGCTCTCCACATAACCCTAACCTAGGTCCAATCCTAACCTTATTTGTCTACCTACCTAGGCCTAAACATAACCCTAACTCTAGCTCCAATCCTAACCCTAATCGTCTACCTAACCCTAGGCCTCAAATTAACCCAAACCCTAGCTCCAATCCTAACCCTAATGGTCTCCCTAATCCTAGCCCTCAACATAACCCTAGTCCTAGGTACAATGTTAACACTAATCGTCTATCTAACCCTAGCCCTAAACATAACCCTAACCCTAGGTCCAATACTAACGCGAACCGTATCTCTAAACCTAGCCTTCAACATAACCCTATCCCTAGGTTGAATCCTAACCCTAATTGTCGCTCTAACCCTAGCCCTTAACATAACCCTAACCCTAGGTCCAATCCTAACCCTAATCGAAACTCTAACGTAGCCCTCAACATAAGCCAAACCCTAGGTCGAATCCTAACCCGAATCGTCGCCCTAACCCTAGCCCTTAACATAACCCTACGCCTAGGTCCAATCCTAACCTTAATCAACTCTCTAACCGTAGCCCTCTACATAACCCTAACCCTAGGTCCAATCCTAACCCTAATCGACTATCTAACCATAGCCCTCAGCATAACCCTAACCCTAGATCCAATTCTAACCCAAACCGTCTCTCCAACCCTAGCCCTCAACATAACCCTAACCCTAGGTCTGATCATAACCCTAATCGTCTATCTAACCCTAGCCTACATCATTACCCTAACCCTAGGACCATTCCTAACCCTAATCGTCTATCTAACCCTAGCCCTCAACATAACCCTAACCCTAGCACCAATCCTAACCCTAATGGTCCACCTAACCCTAGCCCTCAACATAACGCTAACCCTAACTCCAATCCTAAACCTAATAGTCTCTCTAACCCTAGCTCTCAACACAACCCAAACCCTATTTCCAATCCTAAGCCTAATCGTCTACCTAACCCTAGCCCTATACATAACCCTAACCCTAGGTCGAATCGTAACCCGAACTGTCTCCCTAACCCTAGCCCTCAACATAACCCTAACCCTAGGTCCAATCCTAACCCTAATCGTCTACCTAACCCTAGCCCTCAACCTAACCCTAACCCTAGCTCCAATCCTAACCCTAATCGTGTCTCTAATCCTAGCCCTCAACCTAACCCTAACCCTAGATCCAATCTTTACCCTAATCGTCTCTCTAATCCTACCCCTCAACATAACCCTAACCCTAGGTACAATCCTAACACTAATCGTCTACCTAAGCTTAGCCCTCAAATTAACCCTAACCCTAGCTCCAATCCTAACCCTAATCGTCTCCCTAATCCTAGCCCTCAACATAACCCTAGCCCTAGATACAATGTTAACACTAATCGTCTATCTAACCCTAGCCCTAAACATAACCCTAACCCTAGGTCCAATCCTAAACCGATCTGTCTCTCCAAACATAACCCTCAGCATAACCCAAACCCTAGATCCAATCCTAACCCGAACCGTCTCTCTAAACCTAGCCCTTAACATAACCCTAACCCTAGGTGCAATCCTAACCATAATCGACCCTCTAACGTAGCCCTCAACATAACCCTAACCCTAGGTTGAATCCTACCCGAATCGTCGCTCTAACCCTAGCCCTTAACATAACCCTACCCCTAGGGCCAATCCTAACCCTAATCGACTCTCTAACCGTAGCCCTCAACATAACCCTAACCCTAGGTCCAATCCTAACCCTAATCGTCTATCTAACCCTAGCCCTCAGCATAACCCTAACCCTAGATCCAATTCTAACCCGAACCGTCTCTCTAACCCTGGCCCTCAACATAACCCTAACCCTAGGTCTGATCATAACCCTAATCATCTATCTAACCCTAGCCCTCACCATTACCCTAACCCTAGGACCAATCCTAACCCTAATCGTCCACCTAACCCTAGCCCTCAACATAACGCCAACCCTAGCTCCAATCCTAACCCTAATAGTCTCTCGAACCCTACCCCTCAACACAACACAAACCCTAGGTCCAATCCTAGGCCTAATCGTCTACCTAACCCTAGCCCTAAACATAACCCTAACCGTAGCTCCAATCCTAAGCCTAATCGTCTACCTAATGCTAGCTCTCAACATCACCCTAACACTAGCTCCAATCCTAACCATAATCGTCTACCTAACCCTAGCCCTCAAATTAACCCTAACCCTAGCTCCAATCCTAACCCTAATCGTCTCTCTAATCATAGCCCTCAACATAACCCTAACCCAGGGTCCAATCCTAACCCGAACAGTCTCTCTAACCCTAGCCCTCAACATAACACTAAACCTAGGTCCAATCCTAACCCTAATCGTCTACCTAACCCTAGCCCTCAACCTAACCTTAACCCTACCTCCAATCCTAAGTCTAATCATCTTTCTAACCCTAACCCTCAATATAACCCTATCCCTACGTCTGATCCTGACCCTAATCGTCTATCTAACCCTATCCCTCACCATTACCCTAACCCTAGGACCAATCCTAACCCTAATCGTCTATCTAACCGTAGCCCTCAACATAACACTAACCCTAACTCCAATCCTAACCCTAACGTCCACATAACCCTAGCCCTCAACATAATGATATCCCTAGCTCCAATCCTAAACCTGATAGTCTCTCTAACCCTAGCCCTCAACACAACACTAACCCTAGGTCCAATATTAACCCTAATCGTCTACCTAACCCTAGCCCTCAACATAACCCTAACCCTAGCTCCAATCCTAACCCTAATCGTTTCTCTAATTCTAGCCCTCAACATAACCCTAACCCTAGGTACAATTCTAACACTAATCGTCTATCCAACCCTAGCCCTCAGCATAACCCTAACCCTAGGTTCAATAATAACCCTAATCGTCTGTCTAACCCTAGCCCTCAACATAACACTAACCCTAGGTCCAATCCTAAACCTACTTGTCTCTCTAACCCTAGCCCTCAAAAAACCTTAACCCTAGGTCCAATCCTAACCCTAATCATCCACCTAACCCTAGCCTCAACATAATGCTAACCCTAGCTCCAATCCCAACCCTAATAGTCTCTCTAACCCTAGCCTTCAACAGAACACTAACACTAGTTCCAATCCTAACCCTAATCATCTACCTAACCCTAGCCCTAAACGTAACCCTAACCTTAGGTCCAATCCTAACCCTAATCGTCTATGTAACCCTAGCCCTCAAAATAACCCTAACCCTAGCTCCAATCCTAACCCTAATCGTCTACCTATCCCTAGCCCTCAACATAACCCTAACCCTAGGTAAAATCCTAACCCTATTTGTCTATCTACCCTAGCCCTAAACATAACCCTAACCCTAGGTCCAATCGTAACCCTAATCGACTCTCTAACGTAGCCCTCAACATAACCCTAACCCTAGGTTGAATCCAAACACGAATCGTCGCTCTAACCCTAGCCCTTAACATAACCCTACCCCTAGGGCCAATCCTAACCCTAATCGACTCTCTAACCGTAGCCCTCAACATAACCCTAACCCTAGGTCTGATTATAACCCTAATCGTCTATCTAACCCTAGCCCTCAACATAACCCTAACCCTAGCACCAATCCTAACCCTAATCGTCCACCTAACCCTATCCCTCAACATAACGCTAACCCTAGCTCCAATCCTAAACCTAATATTCTCTCTAACCCTAGCCCTAAACACAACCCTAACCCTAGGTACAATCCTAAACCTAATTTTCTCTCTAAACCTAGCCCTCAACATAAACCTAACCCTAGGTCCAATCGTAAACTTAATCGTCTACCTAAACCTAGCACTCAACATAACCCTACAACTAGCTCCAATCCTAACCCTAATCGTCTACCTAACCCTAGCCCTCAACATAACCCTAACCCTATCTCCAATCCTAACCCTAATCGTTTCTCTAATCCTAGCCCTCAACATAACCCTAAGCCTAGGTACAATCCTAACACTAATCGTCTATCTAACTCTAGCCCTCAGCATAACCCTAACCCTAGGTCCAATAATAACCCTAATCGTCTGTCTAACCATAGCCCTCAACATAACCCTAACCCTAGGTCCAATCCTAAAACTACTTGTCTCTCTAACCCTAGCCCTCAAAATAACCTTAACCCTTGGTCCAATCCTAACCCTAATCATCTACCTAACCCTAGCCCTCAACATAACCCTAAACATAGCTCCAATCCTAACCCCAATTGTCTATCTAACCCTAGCCCTCACCATAACCCTAACCCTAGATCCAATCCTAACCCGAACCTTCTCTCTAACCCTAGCCCTAAACATAACAATAACCCTAAGTCCAATCCTAACCCTAATCGTCTACCTAACCCTAGCCCTCAATATAACCCTAACACTAGGTCCAATCCTAAACCGGTCGGTCTCTCTCAACATAGCCCTCAACATAACCCTAACCCTAGATCCAATCCTAACCTGAACCGTCTCTCTAAACCTAGCCCTCAACGTAACCCTAACCCTAGGTCCAATCCTAAACCGAACGTCTCTCTAACCCTAGCCCTCAACCTAACTTTACCCTATGTCCAATCCTATCCCGAACCGTCTCTCTAACCCTAGCCCTCAACATAACCCTAACCCTAGGTCTAATCCTAACCCTAATCGTCTACCTAACCCTAGCCCTCAACATAACCCTAACCCTAGCTCCAATCCTAACCCTAATCATCTGTCTAACCCTATCCCTCAATATAACCCTATACCTAGGTCTGATCATAACCCTAATCGTCTATCTAACCCTAGCCCGAACCATTACCCTAACCCTAGGACCAATCCTAACCCTAATTGTCTATCTAAACCTAGCCCTCAACATAACCCTAACCCTAGCACCAATCCTAAACCTAATCGTCCACCTAAACCTAGCCCTCAACATTACGCTAACCGTAGCTCCGATGCTAACCCTAATAGTCTCTCTAAACCTAGCCCTCAATACAACTCTAACCCTAGGTCCAATCCTAACCCTAATCGTCTACCTAACTCTAGCCCTCAACATAACCCTAACCCTAGCTCCAATCCTAACCCTAATCCTCTACCTAATCCTAGCTCTCCACATAACCCTAACCTTAGGTCCAATCCTAAACGTATTTGTCTACCTAACGTAGGCCTATACATAACCCTAACCCTAGGTCTAATCCTAACACTAATCGTCTACATAACCCTAGCACTCAACATAACTCTAACACTAGCTCCAATCCTAACCCTAATCGTCTCTCTAATTCTAGCCCTCCACATAAACCTAACCCTAGGTACAATCCTAACACTAAGCGTCTATCGAACCCTAGCCCTAAACATAACCCTAACCCTAGGTCCACTCCTAACCTGAACCGTCTCTCTAAACCTAGCCTTCAACATAACCCTAACTCTAGGTACAATCCTAACACTAATCGTCTATCTAACCCTAGCCCTAAACATAACCCTAACCCGAGGTCCAATAATAACCCTAATCGTCTCTCTAACCCTAGCCCTCAACATAACACTAACCCTAGGTCCAATCCTAAATCTAATCTTCTACCTAAACCTAGCCCTCAACACAACCCTAACCCTAGGTCCAATACTAACCCGAACTGTCTCTCTAACCCTAGCCCTCAACGTAACCCTAACCCTAGGTCCAATCCTAATCCTAATCGTCTACCTAACCCTAGCCCTCAACCTAAGCGTAACCCTAGCACCAATACTAACCCTAATCGTCTACATAACCCTAGCCCTCAAAATATGCCTAACCCTAGCTCCAATCCTAACCCTAATAGTCTCTCTAACCCTAGCCCTCAACACAACCCTAACCCTAAGTCCAATCCTAACGCGAACTGTCTCTCTAACCCTAACCCTCAATATAACCCTAACTCTAGGTCCAATCCTAACCCTAATCGACCCTCTAACCCAAGCCCTCAACATAAACATAACCCTAGGTACAATCCTAACACTAATCGTCTATCTAACCCTAACTCTAAACATAACCCTAACCCTAGGTCCACTCCTAACCTGAACCGTCTCTCTAACCCTAGCCCTCAACATAACCCTAACCTTAGGTACAATCCTAACACTAATCGTCTATCTAACCCTAGCCCTAAACATAACCCTAACCCGAGGTCCAATAATAACCCCAATCGTCTCTCTAACCCTAGCCCTCAACATAACACTAACCCTAGGTCCAATCCTAAACCTAATCGTCTATCCAAACCTAGCCATCAACATAAGCCTAACCCTAGCTCCAATTCTAACCCTAATAATCTCTCTAACCCTAGCCCTCAGCACAACCCTAACCCTAGGTCCAATGCTAATCCGAACTGTATCTCTAACCCTAGCCCTCAACATAACCCTAACCCTAGGTCCAATCCTAAAGCTAATCGTCTACCTAACCCTAGACCTCAACCTAACACTAACCCTAGCTCCAATCCTATCCGTAATCATCTCTCTAAACCTAACCCTCAATATAACCCTAACACTAGGTCTGATCCTAACCCTAATAGTCTCTCTAAACCTAGCCCTAAACACAACCCAAACCCTAGGTTCAATCCTAACCCTAATCGTCTACCTAACCCTAGCCCTAAACATAACCCTAACCTTAGGTCCAATCCTAAACCTAATCGTCTATCTAACCCTAGCCCTCAACATAACCCTAACCCTAGCTCCAGTCCTAACCCTAATGGTCTACCTAATCCTAGCTCTGAACATAACCCTAACCCTAGGTCCAATCCTAACCCTATTTGTCTACCTACCCTAGCCGTAAACATAACCCTAACCCTAGGTCCAATCCTAACCCTAATCGTCTACCTAACCCTAGCCCTCAACATAATCCTAACCATAGCTCCAATCCTACCCCTAATCGTCTCTCTAACCCTAGCCCTCAACATAACCCCAACCCTAGCTCCAATCCTAACCTTAATCGTCTATCTAACCATAGCCCTCACCATAACCCTAACCCTAGGACCAATCCTAACCCTAATCGTCTATCTAACCCTAGCCCTCAACAGAACCCTAACCCTAGGTCCAGTCCTAACCATAATCGTGTATCTCACCCTAGCCCTAAACATAACCCTAACCCTAGGTCTAATCCTAACCTGAACCGTCTCTCTACCCTAGCACTCACCATAACCCTAACCCTATGTCCAATCCTAACCCAAATCGTCTCTCTAAGCGTAGCCCTCAACATAACCCTAACCCTAGGTCCAATACTAACCCTGTGGTCTACCTAACCCTAATCCTCAACATAACCCTAACCGTAGGTCCAATCCTAACCCTAATCGTCTCTCTAAACAAAGCCCTCAACATAACCCTAACCCTAGGTCCAATCCTAACTCTAATCTTCTATCTAACCCTAGCCCTCAACATAAACCTAACCCTAGGTGCAATCCTAACCCTATACGTCTATGTAACCCTAGCCCTCAACATAACCATAACCCTAGGTCTAATCCTAACCCGAAACGTCTCTCTAACCGTAGCACTCACCATAACCCCAACCCTAGGTCCAATCCTAACCCAAATCGTCTCTCTAAGCGTAGCCCTCAACATAACCCTAACCCTAGGTCCAATACTAACCCTGTGGTCTACCTAACCCTAATCCTCAACATAACCCTAACCGTAGGTCCAATCCTAACCCTAATCGTCTCTCTAAACAAAGCCCTCAACATAAGCCTAACCCTAGGTCCAATCCTAACTCTAATCTTCTATCTAACCCTAGCCCTCAACATAAACCTAACCCTAGGTGCAATCCTAACCCTATACGTCTATGTAACCCTAGCCCTCAACATAACCATAACCCTAGGTCTAATCCTAACCCGAAACGTCTCTCTAACCGTAGCACTCACCATAACCCCAACCCTAGGTCCAATCCTAACCCAAATCGTCTCTCTAAGCGTAGCCCTCAACATAACCCTAACCCTAGCTCAATACCTAACCCTAATCGTCTACCTAACCCTAGACCACAACTTAACCCTAACCCTAGCTCCAATCCTAACCTAATCGTCTCTCTAACCCTAGCCCTCAACACAACCCTAACCCTAGGTCCAATCCTAATATTAATGGTCTATCTAACCCTAGCCCTAAACATGCACCTAAACCTAGGTCAAATCCTAACCGGAACCGTCTCTCTAACGCTAGCCCTCAACATAAACCTAACCCTAGGTGCAACCCTAACCCGAACCGTCTCTCTAACCCTAGCCCTCAACATAACCCTAACCCTACGTTGAATCCTAACCCGAACTGTCTCGCTATCCCTAGCGCTCAACATAACCTTAACCCTAGGTCCAATTCTAACCCTATTTGTCTACCTACCTTAGGCCTAAACATAACCCTAACCCTAGGTCCAATCCTAACCCTAATCGTCTACATAACCCTAGCCCTCAACATGACCCTAACACTAGCTCCAATCCTAACCCTAATCATCTATCTAACCCTAGCCCTCAAATTAACCCTAACCCTAGCTCCAATTCTATCCCTAATCCTCTCTCTCATCCTAGCCCTCAACATAACCCTAACCCTAGGTACAATCCTAACACTAATCGTCTAACTAACCCTAGCCCTAAACATAACCCTAACCCTAGGTCCACTCCTAACCTGAACCGTTTATCTAAACGTAGCCCACAACATAACCCTAACCCTAGGTCCAATCCTAACCCAAATCGTCTACCTAACCCTAGCCCTCAAATTAGCCCTAACCCTAGCTCCAAGCCTAACCCTCATCTTCTCTCTAATCCAAGCCCTCAACATAACCCTAACCCTACGTACAATGCTAACACTAATCATCTATCTAACCCTAGCCCTCAACAGAACAGTAACCCTAGGTCCAATAATAACACTAATCGTCTCTCTAACCCTAGCCCTCAACATAACCCTAACCCTAGGTCCAATCCTAAACCTATTCGTCTCTCTAACCCTAGCCCTTAAGGTAACCCTAACCCTAGGTCCAATCTTAACCTTAATCATCTATCTAACCCTAGCCATCAACATAACCCTAACCCGAGGTCCAATCCTAACCCTAATGGTCTATTTAACCCTAGCCCTCAACATAACCCTAACCCTAGCTCCAATCCTAACCCTAATCATCTCTCTAACCCTAGCCCTCAACTCAACCCTAACCCTAGCTCCAATCTTTACACTAATCGTCTCTCTAATCCTACCCCTCAACATAACCCTAACCCTAGGTACAATCCTAACACTAATCGTCTACCTAAGCTTAGCCCTCAAATTAACCCTAACCCTAGCTGCAATCCTAACCCTAATCGTCTCCCTAATCCTAGCCCTCAACATAACCCTAGCCCTAGGTACAATGTTAACGCTAATCGTCTATCTAACCCTAGCCCTAAACATAACCCTAACCCTAGGTCCAATCCTAAACCGACCTCTCTCTCCAAACATAACCCTCAGCATAACCCTAACCCTAGATCCAATCCTAACCCGAACCGTCTCTCTAAACCTAGCCCTTAACATAACCCTAACCCTAGGTCCAATCCTAACCATAATCGACCCTCTAACGTAGCCCTCAACATAACCCTAACCCTAGGTTGAATCCTACCCGAATCGTCGCTCTAACCCTACCCCTTAACATAACCCTACCCCTAGGGCCAATCCTAACCCTAATAGACTCTCTAACCGTAGCCCTCAACATAACCCTAACCCTAGGTCCAATCCTAACCCTAATCGTCTATCTAACCCTAGCCCTCAGCATAACCCTAACCCTAGATCCAATTCTAACCCGAACCGTCTCTCTAACCCTAGCCCTCAACATAACCCTTACCCTAGGTCTGATCATAACGCTAATCATCTATCTAACCCTAACCCTCACCATTACCCTAACCCTAGGACCAATCCTAACCCTAATCGTCCACCTAACCCTAGCCCTCAACATAACGCCAACCCTAGCTCCAATCCTAACCCTAATAGTCTCTCGAACCCTACCCCTCAACACAACACAAACCCTAGGTCCAATCCTAAGCCTAATCGTCTACCTAATCCTAGCCCTCAACATAACCCTAACCCTAGCTCCAATCCTAACCCTAATCATCTACCTAATCCTAGCTCTCAACATAACCCTATCCTTAGGTCCAATCCTAACCCTATTTGTCTACCTACCCTATCCCTAAACATAACTCTAACTCTAGGTACAATCCTAACCCTAATCGTCTACCTAACCCTAGACCTCAACATAACCCTAACACTAGCTCCGTTCCTAACCCTAATCGTCCCTCTAATCATAGCCCTCAACATAACCCTAACCCTAGGTCCAATCCTAACCCGAACCGTATCTCTAACCCTAGCCCTCAACATAACCCTAAACCTAGGTCCAATCCTAACCCTAATCGTCTACCTAACCCTAGCCCTCAACATAACCCTAACCCTACCTCCAATCCTAACCCTAATCCTCTTTCTAACCCTAACCCTCAATATAACCCTATCCCTAGGTCTGATCCTAACCCTAATCGTCTATCTAACCCTATCCCTCACCAGTACCGTAACCCTAGGACCAATCCTAACCCTAATCGTCTATCTAACCGTAGCCCTCAACATAATACTAACCCTAACTCCAATCCTAACCCTAACGTCCACATAACCCTAGCCCTCAACATAATGATATCCCTAGCTCCAATCCTAACCCTGATAGTCTCTCTATCCCTAGCCCTCAACACAACACTAACCCTAGGTCCAATATTAACCCTAATCGTCTACCTAACCCTAGCCCTCAACATAACCCTAACCCTAGCTCCAATCCTAACCCTAATCGTTTCTCTAATCCTAGCCCTCAACATAACCCTAACCCTACGTACAATCCTAACACTAATCCTCTATCTAACCCTAGCCCTCAGCAAAACCCTAACCCTAGGTCCAATAATAACCCTAATCGTCTGTCTAACCCTAGCCCTCAACATAACCCTAACCCTAGGTCCAATCCTAAACCTACTTGTCTCTCTAACCCTAACCCTCAAAATAACCTTAACCCTAGGTCCAATCCTAACCCTAATCATCTACCTAACCCTAGCCCTCAACATAACCCTAAACCTAGCTCCAATCCTAACCCCAATTGTCTACCTAACCCTAGCCCTCAACATAACCCTAACCCTAGCTCCAATCCTAACCCTAATAGTCTCTCTAACCCTAGCCCTCAACACACCCTAACCCTAGGTCCAATCCTAACCTGAACCGTCTCTCTAAACCTAGCCCTCAACATAACCCTAACCCTAGATCCAATCCTAACCCGAACCTTCTCTCTAACCCTAGCCCTCAACATAACAATAACCCTAAGTCCAATCCTAACCCTAATCGTCTACCTAAACCTAGATCTCAATATAACCCTAACCCTAGGTCCAATCCTAAACCGATCTGTCTCTCTCAACATAGCCCTCAACATAACCCTAACCCTAGATCCAATCCTAACCCGAACCGTCTCTCTAAACCTAGCCCTCAACATAACCCTAACCATAGGTCCAATCATAAACGGAACCGTCTCTCTAACCCTAGCCCTCAACCTACCTTCACCCTATGTCCAATCCTATCCCGAACCGTCTCTCTAACCCTAGCCCTCAACATAACCCTAACCCTAGCACCAATCCTAAACCTAATCGTCCACCTAACCCTAGCCTTCAACATTACGCTAACCGTAGCTCCAATGCTAACCCTAAAAGTCTCTCTAACCCTAGCCCTCAACACAACTCTAACTCTAGGTCCAATCCAAACCCTAATCGTCTACCTAACTCTAGCCCTCAACATAACCCTAACCCTAGCTCCAATCCTAACACTAATCGTCTACCTAATCCTAGCTCTCCACATAACCCTAAACTTAGGTCCATTCCTAACCTTATTTGTCTACCTGCCCTAGGCCTAAACATAACCCTAACCCTAGGTCTAATCCTAACCCTAATCGTCTACATAACCCTAGCCCTCAACATAACCCTAACACTAGCTCCAATCCTAACCCTAATCGTCTACCTCACCCTAGGCCTCAAATTAACCCTAACCCTAGCTCCAATCCTAACCCTAATCGTCTCTCTAATTCTAGCCCTCAACATAACCCTAACCATAGGTACAATCCTAACACTAAGCGTCTATCTAACCCTAGCCCTAAACAACCCTTACCCTAGGTCCACTCCTAACCTGAACCCTCTCTCTAACCCTAGCCCTCAACATAACCCTAACCCTAGGTACAATCCTAACACTAATCGTCTATCTAACCCAGCCCTAAACATAACCCTAACCCGAGGTCCAATAATAACCCTAATAGTCTCTCTAACCCTAGCCCTCAGCACAACCCTAACCCTAGGTCCAATCCTAACCCGAACTGTCTCTCTAACTCTAGCCCTCAACATAACCCTAACCCTAGGTCCAATCCTAACCCTAATCGTCTACCTAACCCTAGCCCTCAACCTAACCGTAACCCTAGCTCCAATACTAACCCTAATCGTCTACCTAACCTTAGCCCTCAACATAAGCCTAACCCTATCTCCAATCCTAACCCTAATAGTCTCTCTAACCCTAGCCCTCAACACAACCGTAACCCTAGGTCCAATCCTAAAACGAAATGTCTCTCTAACCCTAGCCCTCAACATAACCCTAAACCTAGGTCCAATCCTAAACCTAATCGTCTACCTAACCCTAGCCTTCAACCTAACACTAACCCTAGCTCCAATAGTATCCCTAATCATCTCTCTAACCCTAATCCTCAATATAACCCTAACCCTAGGTCTGATCCTAACCCTAATCGTCTATATAACCCTATCCCTCACCATTACCCTAACCCTAGGACCAATCCTAACCCTAATCGTCTATCTAACCCTAGCCATCAACATAACACTAACCCTAGCTCCAATCCTAAGCCTAACATCCACCTAACCCTAGCCCTCAACCTAATGCTAACCCTAGCTCCAATCCTAACCCTAATAGTCTCTAACCCTAGCCTTCAACAGAACACTAACCCTAGTTCCAATCCTAACCCTAATCATCTACCCAACCCTAGCCCTCAACATAACCCTAAACCTAGCTGCAATCCTAACCTCAATTGTCTACCTAACCCTACCCCTCAACATAACCCTAACCCTAGCTCCAATCCTAACCCTAATAGTCTCTCTAACCCTAGCCCTCAACACACCCTAACCCTAGGTCCAATCCTAACCTGAACCGTCTCTCTAAACCTAGCCCTCAACATAACCCTAACCCTAGCTCCAATCCTAACCCTAATCGTCTACCTAATCCTAGCTCTCCACATAACCCTAACCTAGGTCCAATCCTAACCTTATTTGTCTACCTACCCTAGGCCTAAACATAACCCTAACCCTAGGTCTAATCCTAACCCTAATCGTCTACATAACCCTAGCCCTCAACATAACCCTAACACTAGCTCCAATCCTAACCCTAATCGTCTACCTAACCGTAGGCCTCAAATTAACCCTAACCCTAGCTCCAATCCTAACCCTAATGGTCTCTCTAATTCTAGCCCTCAACATAACCCTAACCCTAGGTACAATCCTAACAATAATCGTCTGTCTAACCCTGCTCTAAACATAACCCTAACCCGAGGTCCAATAATAACCCTAATCGTCTCTCTAACCCTAGTCCTCAACATAACACTAACCCTAGGTCCAATCCTAACCTAATCGTCTACCTAACCCTAGCCCTCAACATAAGCCTAACCCTAGCTCCAATTCTAACCCTAATAGTCTCTCTAACCCTAGCCCTCACTACAACCCTAACCCTAGGTCAAATCCTAACCCGAACTGTCTCTCTAACCCTAGCCCTCAACATAACCCTAACCCTAGCTCCAATACTAACCCTAATCGTCTATCTAACCCTATCCCTCACCATTACCCTAACCCTAGGACCAATCCTAACCCTAATCGTCTATTAACCCTTGCAATCAACATAACACTAACCCTAGCTCCAATCCTAAGCCTAACATCCACCTAACCCTAGCCCTCAACATAATGCTAACCCTAGCTCCAATCCCAACCCTAATAGTCTCTCTAACTCTAGCCTTCAACAGAACACTAACACTAGTTCCAATCCTAACTCTAATCGTCTACCTAACCCTAGCCCTAAACATAACCCTAACCTTAGGTCCAATCCTAACCCTAATCGTCTATGTAACCCTAGCCCTCAAAATAACCCTAACCCTAGCTCCAATCCTAACCCTAATCGTCTACCTATCCCTAGCCCTGAACATAACCCTAACCCTAGGTAAAATCCTAACCCTATTTGTCTATCTACCCTAGCCCTAAACATAACCCTAACCCTAGGTCCAATCGTAACCCTAATCGACTCTCTAACGTAGCCCTCAACATAACCCTAACCCTAGGTTGAATCCAAACACTAATCTTCGCTCTAACCCTAGCCCTCAACATAACCCTAACCCTAGGTCCAATAATAACCCTAATCGTCTGTCTAACCCTAGCCCTCAACATACCCTAACCCTAGGTCCAATCCTAAACCTACTTCTCTCTCTAACCCTAGCCCTCAAAATAACCTTAACCCTAGGTCCAATCCTAACCCTAATCATCTACCTAACCCTAGCCCTCAACATAACCCTAAACGTAGCTCCAATCCTAACCCCAATTGTCTACCTAACCCTAGCCCTCAACACACCCTAACCCTAGGTCCAATCCTAACCTGAACCGTCTCTCTAAACCTAGCCATCAACACAACCCTAACCCTAGATCCAATCCTAACCCGAATAGTCTCTCTAACCCTAGCCCTCAACATAACCCTAACCCTAGGTCCAATCCTAAACCGATCTGTCTCTCTCAACATAGCCCTCAACATAACCCTAACCCTAGATCCAATCCTAACCCGAACCGTCTCTCTAACCCTAGCCCTCAACCTACCTTCACCCTATGTCCAATCCTATCCCGAACCGTCTCTCTAACCCTAGCCCTCAACATAACCCTAACCCTAGGTCTAATCTTAACCCTAATCGTCTACCTAACCCTAGCCCTCAACATAACTCTACCCCTAGCTCCAATCCTAACCCTAATCATCTGTCTAACCCTATCCCTCAATATAACCCTATACCTAGGTCTGATCATAACCCTAATCGTTTATCTAACCCTAGCCCTCACCATTACCCTAAACCTAGGACCAATCCTAACCCTAATTGTCTATCTAAACCTAGCCCTCAACATAACCCTAACCCTAGCACCTATCCTAAACCTAATAGTCCACCTAACCCTAGCCCTCAACATTACGCTAACCGTAGCTCCAATGCTAACCCTAATAGTCTCTCTAACCCTAGCCCTCAATACAACTCTAACACTAGGTCCAATCCTAACCCTAATCGTCTACCTAACTCTAGCCCTCAACATAACCCTAACCCTAGCTCCAATCCTAACCCTAATCCTCTACCTAATCCTAGCTCTCCACATAACCCTAACCTTAGGTCCAATCCTAACCTTATTTGTCTACCTAAACTAGGCCTATACATAACCCTAACCCTAGGTCTAATCCTAACCCTTATCGTCTACATAACCCTAGCACTCAACATAACCCTAACACTAGGTCCAATCCTAACCCTAATCGTCTACATAACCCTAGGCCTCAAATTAACCCTAACCCTAGCTCGAATCCTAACCCTAATCGTCTCTCTAATTCTGGCCCTCAACATAACCCTAACCCTAGGTACAATCCTAACACTAAGCGTCTATCTAACCATAGCCCTAAACATAACCCTAACCCTAGGTCCACTCCTAACCTGAACCGTCTCTAACCCTAGCCCTCAACATACCCCTAACTCTAGGTACAATCCTAACACTAATCGTCTACCTAACCCTAACCCTCAACCTAACCGTAACCCTAGCTCCAATACTAACCCTAATCGTCTACCTAACCCTAGCCCTCAACATAACCCTAACCCTAACTCCATTCCTAACCCTAATAGTCTCTCTAACCCTAGCCCTCAACACAAACCTAACCCAAGGTCCAATCCTAACCCGAAATGTCTCTCTAACCCTAGCCCTCAACATAACCCTAAACCTAGGTCCAATCCTAAACCTAATCGTCTACCTAACCCTAGCCTTCAACCTAACACTAACCCTAGCTCCAATCCTATCCCTAATCATCTCTCTAACCTTAACCCTCCTTATAACCCTAACCCTAGGTCTGATCCTAACCCTAATCGTCTATCTAACCCAATCCCTCACCATTACCCTAACCCTAGGACCAATCCTAACCCTAATCATCTATGTAACCCTAGCCATCAACATAACACTAACCCTAGCTCCAATCCTAACCCTAACATCCACCTAACCCTAGCCCTCAACATAATGCTAACCCTAGCTCCAATCCTAACCCTAATAGTCTCTCTAACCCGAGCCTTCAACAGAACACTAACCCTAGTTCTAATCCTAACCCTAATCGTCTACCTAACCCTAGCCCTAAACATAACCCTAACCTTAGGTCCAATCCTAACCCTAATCGTCTCTGTAACCCTAGCCCTCAAAATAACCCTAACCCTAGCTCCAATCCTAACCCTAATCGTCTACCTATCCCTAGCCCTCAACGTAACCCTAACCCTAGTTAAAATCCTAACCCTATTTGTCTATCTACCCTAGCCCTAAACATAACCCTAACCCTCTGTCAATCGTAACCCTAATCGACTCTCTAACGTAGCCCTCAACATAACCCTAACCCTAGGTTGAATCCAAACACGAATCGTCGCTCTAACCTTAGCCCTTAACATAACCCTACCCCTAGGTCCATTCCTAACCCTAATCGACCCTCTAACCGTAGCCCTTAACATAACCCTAACCCTAGGTCTGATTATAACCCTAATCGTCTATCTAACCATAGCCCTCAACATAACCCTAACCCTAGCACCAATCCTAACCCTAATCGTCCACCTAACCCTAGTCCTCAACATAAAGCTAACCCTAGCTCCAATCCTAAACCTAATAGTCTCTCTAACCCTAGCCCTAAACACAACCCAAACCCTAGGTCCAATCCTAACCCTAATCCTCTACCTAACCCTAGCTCTAAACATAACCCTAACCTTAGGTCCAATCCTAAACCTAATCGTCTATCTAACCCTAGCCCTCAACATAACCCTAACCCTAGCTCCTATCCTAACCCTAATCGTCTGCCTAATCCTAGCTCTCCACATAACCCTAACCTTAGGTCCAATCCTAACCTTATTTGTCTACCTACCCTAGGCCTAAACATAACCCTAACCCTAGGTCTAATCCTAACCCTAATCGTCTAAATAACCCTAGCCCTCAACATAACCCTAACACTAGCTCCAATCCTAACCCTAATTGTCTACCTAACCCTTGCCCTCAAATTAACCCTAACCCTAGCTCCAATCCTAACCCTAATCGTCTCTCTAATCTAGCCCTCAACATAACCCTAACCCTAGGTACAATCCTAACACTAATCGTCTATGTAACCCTAGCCCTAAACATAACCCTAACCCTAGGTCCACTCCTAACCTGAACCGTCTCTCTAACCCTAGCCCTCAACATAATCCTAACCTTAGGTACAATCCTAACACTAATCGTCTATCTAACCCTAGCCCTAAACATAACCCTAACCCGAGGCCAATAATAACCCTAATCGTCTCTCTAACCCTAGCCCTCAACATAACACTAACCCTAGGTCCAATCCTAAACCTAATCGTCTACCTAAACCTAGCCATCAACATAAGCCTAACCCTAGCTCCAATTCTAACCCTAATAGTCTCTCTAACCCTAGCCCTCAGCACAACCCTAACCCTAGGTCCAATGGTAACCCGAACTGTCTCTCTAACCCTAGCCCTCAACATAACCCTAACCCTAGGTCCAATCCTAACCCTAATCGTCTACCTAACCCTAGCCCTCAACCTAACCGTAACCCTAGCTCCAATACTAACCCTAATCGTCTACCTAACCCTAGCCCTCAACATAACCCTAACCCTAGCACCAATTCTAAACCTAATCGTCCACCTAACCCTAGTCCTCAACATAACGCTAACCCTAGCTCCAATCCTAAACCTAATAGTCTCTCTAACCCTAGCCCTAAACACAACCCAAACCCTAGGTCCAATCCTAACCCTAATCCTCTACCTAACCCTAGCCCTAAACATAACCCTAACCTTAGGTCCAATCCTAAACCTAATCGTCTATCTAACCCTAGCCCTCAACATAACCCTAACCCTAGCTCCTATCCTAACCCTAATCGTCTGCCTAATCCTAGCTCTCCACATAACCCTAACCTTAGGTCCAATCCTAACCTTATTTGTCTACCTACTCTAGGCCTAAACATAACCCTAACCCTAGGTCTAATCCTAACCCTAATCGTCTAAATAACCCTAGCCCTCAACATAACCCTAACACTAGCTCCAATCCTAACCCTAATCGTCTACCTAACCCTAGCCCTCAAATTAACCCTAACCCTAGCTCCAATCCTAACCCTAATCCTCTCTCTAATTCTAGCCCTCAACATAACCCTAACCCTAGGTACAATCCTAACACTAATCGTCTATGTAACCATAGCCCTAAACATAACCCTAACCCTAGGTCCACTCCTAACCTGAACCGTCTCTCTAACCCTAGCCCTCAACATAATCCTAACCTTAGGTACAATCCTAACACTAATCGTCTATCTAACCCTAGCCCAAAACATAACCCTAACCCGAGGTCCAATGGTAACCCGAACTGTCTCTCTAACCCTAGCCCTCAACATAACCCTAACCCTAGGTCCAATCCTAACCCTAATCGTCTACCTAACCCTAGCCCTCAACCTAACCGTAACCCTAGCTCCAATCCTAACCCTAATAGTCTCTCTAACCCTAGCCCTCAACACAACCCTAACCGTAGGTCCAATCCTAACCCGAAATGTCTCTTTAACCCTAGCCCTCAACATAACCCTAAACATAGGTCCAATCCTAAACCTAATCGTCTACCTAACCCTAGACCTCAACCTAACACTAACCCTAGCTCCAATCCTATCCCTAATCATCTCTCTAACCCTAACCCTCAATATAACCCTAACACTAGGTCTGATCTTAACCCTAATAGTCTCTCTAACCCTAGCCCTAAACACAACCCAAACCCTAGGTTCAATCCTAACCCTAATCGTCTACCTAACCCTAGCCCTAAACATAACCCTAACCTTAGGTCCAATCCTAAACCTAATCGTCTATCTAACCCTAGCCCTCAACAAAACCCTAACCCTAGCTCCAGTCCTAACCCTAATGGTCTACCTAATCCTAGCTCTGAACATAACCCTAACCCTAGGTCCAATCCTAACCCTAATCGTCTACCTAACCCTAGCCCTCAACATAACCCTAACCATAGCTCCAATCCTACCCCTAATCGTCTCTCTAACCCTTTTCCTCAACATAACCCCAACACTAGCTCCAATCCTAACCTTAATCGTCTATCTAACCATAGCCCTCACCATAACCCTAACCCTAGCTTAAATCCTAACGGTAATCGTGTCTCTAACCTTAGTCCTCAACACACCCTAACCCTAGGTCCAATCATAAACCTATTCGTCTCTCTTAACCTAGCCCTCAATATAACCCTAACCCTCAGTCCAATCCTAACCCGAATCGTCTCTCTAACCCTAGCCCGCAACATAACACTAACGCTAGGTCCCATCCTAACCCTAGTGTTCTACCTAACCTTAGGCCTCAACACAACCCAAACCCTAGGTCCAATCCTAACCCTATTCGTCTTCCTAACCTAGCCCACAACATAAACCTAACACTGGGTCCAATCCTAACCAGAACCTTCTCTCTACCTCTAGCCCTCAACATAACCCTAACCCTAGCTCCAAACCTAACCCTAATCGTCTCTCTAACCCTAGCCCTCAACATAACCCTAACCCTAGGTCCAATCCAAAACCGAACCGTCTCTCTAACCCTACCCCTCAACCTAACCCTAATTCTAGGTCCAATCCTAACCCGAAACTTTTCTCTAACCCTAGCCCTCAACATTACCCTAACCCTAGGTCCAATCCAAACCCAAACCGTCTCTCTAACCCTAAGCCTCAATATAACACTAACCCTAGGTACAATCTAACACTAATCGTCTATCTAACCCTAGCCCTAAACATAACCCTAACCCTAGCTCAAATCCGAACCCTAATCGTCTCTCTAATCCTAGCCCTAAACATAACCCTAACCCTAGGTCCAATCCAAACCCGAACCGTCTCTCTAACCCTAGCCCTCAACGTAACCCTATCCCTAGGTCCAATCCTAACCCGAAACGTTTCTCTAACCCTAGCCCTCACAATAACCCGAACCCTAGCTCCATTCCTAACCCTAATCGTCCACCTAACCCTAACCCTCCATATAACCCTAACCCTAGGTACAATCCTAACACTAATCGTCTCTCTAATCCTAGCTGTCAACATAACGCTAACCCTAGGCCAATCCAATCCCGAACCGTTCTCTAACCCTAACCCTCAATATAACCCTAACCCTAGGTCCAATCATAACCCGAAACGTCTCTCTAACCCTAGCCCTCAACATAACCTGAACCCTAGCTCCAATCCTAACCCTAATCGTCCACCTAACCCTAACATTCCATAAAACCCTATCCCTAGCTCCTATCCTAACCCTAATCATCTGCCTAATCCTAGCTCTCCACATAACCCTAACCTTAGGTCCAATCCTAACCTTATTTGTCTACCTACCCTAGGCCTAAACATAACCCTAACCCTAGGTCTAATCCTAACCCTAATCGTCTACCTAACCCTAGCCCTAAACATAACCCTAACCCTAGGTCCACTCCTAACCTGAACTGTCTCTCTAACCCTAGCCCTCAACATAATCCTAACCTTAGGTACAATCCTAACACTAATCGTCTATCTAACCCTAGCCCTAAACATAACCCTAACCCAAGGTCCAATAATAACCCTAATCGTCTCTCTAACCCTAGCCCTCAACATAACACTAACCCTAGGTCCAATCCTAAACCTAATCGTCTACCTAAACCTAGCCATCAACATAAGCCTAACCCTAGCGCCAATTCTAACCCTAATAGTCTCTCTAACCCTAGCCCTCAGCACAACCCTAACCCTAGGTCCAATGGTAACCCGAACTGTCTCTCTAACCCTAGCCCTCAACATAACCCTAACCCTAGGTCCAATCCTAACCCTAATCGTCTACCTAACCCTAGCCCTCAACCTAACCGTAACCCTAGATCCAATACTAACCCTAATAGTCTACCTAACCCTAGCCCTCAACATAACCCTAACCCTAGCACCAATCCTAACCCTAATCGTCCACCTAACCCTAGTCCTCAACATAACGCTAACCCTAGCTCCAATCCTAAACCTAATAGTCTCTCTAACCCTAGCCCTAAACACAACCCAAACCCTAGGTCCAATCCTAACCCTAATCCTTTACCTAACCCTAGCCCTATACATAACCCTAACCTTAGGTCCAATCCTAAACCTAATCGTCTATCTAACCCTAGCCCTCAACATAACCCTAACCCTAGCTCCTATCCTAACCCTAATCGTCTGCCTAATCCTAGCTCTCCACATAACCCTAACCTTAGGTCCAATCCTAACCTTATTTGTCTACCTACCCTAGGCCTAAACATAACCCTAACACTAGGTCTAATCCTAACCCTAATCGTCTAAATAACCCTAGTCCTCAACATAACCCTAACACTAGCTCCAATCCTAACCCTAATCGTCTACCTAACCCTAGCCCTCAACAAAACCCTAACCCTAGCTCCAGTCCTAACCCTAATGGTCTACCTAATCCTAGCTCTGAACATAACCCTAACCCTAGGTCCAATCCTAACCCTAATCGTCTACCTAACCCTAGCCCTCAACATAACCCTAACACTAGCTCCAATCCTAACCCTAATCGTCTATCTAACCCTAGCCCTCAACAAAACCCTAACCCTAGCTCCAGTCCTAACCCTAATGGTCTACCTAATCCTAGCTCTGAACATAACCCTAATCCTAGGTCCAATCCTAACCCTAATCGTCTACCTAACCCTAGCCCTCAACATAACCCTAACCATAGCTCCAATCCTACCCCTAATAGTCTCTCTAACCCTATTCCTCAACATAACCCCAACACTAGCTCCAATACTAACCTTAATCGTCTATCTAACCATAGCCCTCACCATAACCCTAACCCTAGCTTAAATCCTAACGGTAATCGTGTCTCTAACCTTAGTCCTCAACACACCCTAACCCTAGGTCCAATCATAAACCTATTCGTCTCTCTAAACCTAGCCCTCAATATAACCCTAACCCTCAGTCCAATCCTAACCCGAACCGTCTCTCTAACCCTAGCCCGCAACATAACACTAACGCTAGGTCCCATCCTAACCCTAGTGTTCTACCTAACCTTAGGCCTCAACACAACCCAAACCCTAGGTCCAATCCTAACCCTATTCGTCTTCCTAACCTAGCCCACAACATAAACCTAACACTGGGTCCAATCCTAACCAGAACCTTCTCTCTACGTCTAGCCCTCAACATAACCCTAACCCTAGCTCCAATCCTAACCCTAATCGTCTCTCTAACCCTAGCCGTCAACATAACCCTGACCCTAGGTCCAATCCTATCCCTTATCATCTATCTAACCCTAGCCCTCATCATAACCCTAACCCTAGGACCAATCCTAACAATAATCGTCTATCTAACCCTAGCCCTCAACATAACCCTAACCCTAGGACCAATCCTAACCCTAATCGTCTATCTAACCTTAGCCCTCAACATAACCCTAACCCTAGCTCCAATCCTAACCCTAATCGTCCACCTAACCCTAGCCCTCAACATAACCCTAGCCCAGCTCAAATCCTAACCCTAATCGTCTCTCTAATCCTAGCCCTCAACATAACCCTAACCCTATGTCCAATCCAAAACCGAACCGTCTCTCTAACCCTACCCCTCAACCTAACCCTATCCCTAGGTCCAATCCTAACCCGAAACTTTTCTCTAACCCTAGCCCTCAACTTTACCCTAACCCTAGGTCCAATCCTAACCCGAAACGTCTCTCTAACCCTAAGCCTCAATATAACACTAACCCTAGGTACAATCTAACACTAATCGTCTATCTAACCCTAGCCCTAAACATAACCCTAACCCTAGCTCAAATCCTAACCCTAATCGTCTCTCTAATCCTAGCCCTCAACATAACCCTAACCCTAGGTCCAATCCAAACCCGAACCGTCTCTCTAACCCTAACCCTCAACGTAACCCTATCCCTAGGTGCAATCCTAACCCGAAACGTTTCTCTAACCCTAGCCCTCACAATAACCCGAACCCTAGCTCCATTCCTAACCCTAATCGTCCACCTAACCCTAACCCTCCATATAACCCTAACCCTAGGTACAATCCTAACACTAATCGTCTCTCTAATCCTAGCTGTCAACATAACCCTAACCCTAGGCCAATCCAATCCCGAACCGTTCTCTAACCCTAACCCTCAATATAACCCTAACCCTAGGTCCAATCCAAACCCGAACCGTCTCTCTAACCCGAGCCCTAAACCTAACCCTATCCCTAGGTCCAATCCTAACCCGAAACGTCTCTCTAAGCCTAGCCCTCAACATAACCCGAACCCTAGCTCCAATCCTAACCCTAATCGTCCACCTAACCCTAACCTTCCATAAAACCCTATCCCTAGGTCCAATCCTAACCCGAAACGTCTCTCTAAACCTAGCCCTCAACATAACCCTAACCCTAGCTCCAATCCTAACCCTAATCATCCACCTAACCCTAGCCCTCAACATAACCCTAACACTAGCTCAAATCCTAAACCTAATCGTCTCTCTAATCCTAGCCCTCATCATAACCCTAACCCTAGGTCCAATCCAAAACCGAACCGTCTCTCTAACCCTAGCCCGCAACCTAACCCTATCCCTAGGTCCAATCCTAACCCGAAAAGTCTCTCTAATCCTAGCCCTCAACATAACCCTAACCCTAGCTCCAATCCAAACCCGAACCGTCTCTCTAACCCTAGCCATCAACATAAACCTAACCCTAGGTCCAATCCAAACACGAACCGTCTCTCTAACTCTAGCACTCCTCATAACCCTAAGCCTAGGTCCAATCCTAACCCGAATGGTCTCTCTAACCCTAACCCTCAACATAACCCTAAACCTAGGTACAATCCTAACCCGAACCGTCTCTCTAACCGTAGCCCTCAACATAACCCTAACCCTAACTAAAATCCGAACCCTAATCGTCTCTCTAAACCTAGCCCTCAACCTAACCCTAACCCTAGGTCCAATCCTAACCCTAATCGTCTACCTAAACCTAGCCCTCAAATTAACCCTAACCCTAGCTCCAACCCTAACCCTAATCGTCTACCTAAACCTAGCCCTCAAATTAACCCTAACCCTAGCTCCAATCCTAACCCTAATCCTCTCTGTAATTCTAGCCCTCAACATAACCCTAACCCTAGGTACAATCCTAACACTAATCGTCTATGTAACCCTAGCCCTAAACATAACCCTAACCCTAGGTCCACTCCTAACCTGAACCGTCTCTCTAACCCTAGCCCTCAACATAATCCTAACCTTAGGTACAATCCTAACACTAATCGTCTATCTAACCCTAGCCCAAAACATAACCCTAACCCGAGGTCCAATGGTAACCCGAACTGTCTCTCTAACCCTAGCCCTCAACATAACCCTAACCCTAGGTCCAATCCTAACCCTAATCGTCTACCTAACCCTAGCCCTCAACCTTACCGTAACCCTAGCTCCAATCCTAACCCTAATAGTCTCTCTAACCCTAGCCCTCAACACAACCCTAACCGTAGGTCCAATCCTAACCCGAAATGTCTCTTTAACCCTAGCCCTCAACATAACCCTAAACATAGGTCCAATCCTAAACCTAATCGTCTACCTAACCCTAGACCTCAACCTAACACTAACCCTAGCTCCAATCCTATCCCTAATCATCTCTCTAACCCTAACCCTCAATATAACCCTAACACTAGGTCTGATCTTAACCCTAATAGTCTCTCTAACCCTAGCCCTAAACACAACCCAAACCCTAGGTTCAATCCTAACCCTAATCGTCTACCTAACCCTAGCCCTAAACATAACCCTAACCTTAGGTCCAATCCTAAACCTAATCGTCTATCTAACCCTAGCCCTCAACAAAACCCTAACCCTAGCTCCAGTCCTAACCCTAATGGTCTACCTAATCCTAGCTCTGAACATAACCCTAACCCTAGGTCCAATCCTAACCCTAATCGTCTACCTAACCCTAGCCCTCAACATAACCCTAACCATAGCTCCAATCCTACCCCTAATCGTCTCTCTAACCCTATTCCTCAACATAACCCCAACACTAGCTCCAATCCTAACCTTAATCGTCTATCTAACCATAGCCCTCACCATAACCCTAACCCTAGCTTAAATCCTAACGGTAATCGTGTCTCTAACCTTAGTCCTCAACACACCCTAACCCTAGGTCCAATCATAAACCTATTCGTCTCTCTTAACCTAGCCCTCAATATAACCCTAACCCTCAGTCCAATCCTAACCCGAATCGTCTCTCTAACCCTAGCCCGCAACATAACACTAACGCTAGGTCCCATCCTAACCCTAGTGTTCTACCTAACCTTAGGCCTCAACACAACCCAAACCCTAGGTCCAATCCTAACCCTATTCGTCTTCCTAACCTAGCCCACAACATAAACCTAACACTGGGTCCAATCCTAACCAGAACCTTCTCTCTACCTCTAGCCCTCAACATAACCATAACCCTAGCTCCAATCCTAACCCTAATCGTCTCTCTAACCCTAGCCGTCAACATAACCCTGACCCTAGGTCCAATCCTATCCCTTATCATCTATCTAACCCTAGCCCTCACCATAACGCTAACCCTAGGACCAATCCTAACAATAATCGTCTATCTAAACCTAGCCCTCAACATAACCCTAACCCTAGGACCAATCCTAACCCTAATCGTCTATCTAACCTTAGCCCTCAACATAACCCTAACCCTAGCTCCAATCCTAACCCTAATCGTCCACCTAACCCTAGCCCTCAACATAACCCTAGCCCTAGCTCATATCCTAACACTAATCGTCTCTCTAATCCTAGCCCTCAACATAACCCTAACCCTAGGTCCAATCCAAAACCGAACCGTCTCTCTAACCCTACCCCTCAACCTAACCCTAATTCTAGGTCCAATCCTAACCCGAAACTTTTCTCTAACCCTAGCCCTCAACATTACCCTAACCCTAGGTCCAATCCAAACCCAAACCGTCTCTCTAACCCTAAGCCTCAATATAACACTAACCCTAGGTACAATCTAACACTAATCGTCTATCTAACCCTAGCCCTAAACATAACCCTAACCCTAGCTCAAATCCTAACCCTAATCGTCTCTCTAATCCTAGCCCTAAACATAACCCTAACCCTAGGTCCAATCCAAACCCGAACCGTCTCTCTAACCCTAGCCCTCAACGTAACCCTATCCCTAGGTCCAATCCTAACCCGAAACGTTTCTCTAACCCTAGCCCTCACAATAACCCGAACCCTAGCTCCATTCCTAACCCTAATCGTCCACCTAACCCTAACCCTCCATATAACCCTAACCCTAGGTACAATCCTAACACTAATCGTCTCTCTAATCCTAGCTGACAACATAACGCTAACCCTAGGCCAATCCAATCCCGAACCGTTCTCTAACCCTAACCCTCAATATAACCCTAACCCTAGGTCCAATCATAACCCGAAACGTCTCTCTAACCCTAGCCCTCAACATAACCTGAACCCTAGCTCCAATCCTAACCCTAATCGTCCACCTAACCCTAACATTCCATAAAACCCTATCCCTAGCTCCTATCCTAACCCTAATCATCTGCCTAATCATAGCTCTCCACATAACCCTAACCTTAGGTCCAATCCTAACCTTATTTGTCTACCTACCCTAGGCCTAAACATAACCCTAACCCTAGGTCTAATCCTAACCCTAATCGTCTAAATAACCCTAGCCCTCAACATAACCCTAACACTAGCTCCAATCCTAACCCTAATCGTCTACCTAACCCTAGCCCTCAAATTAACCCTAACCCTAGCTCCAATCCTAAACCTAATCGTCTACCTAAACCTAGCCATCAACATAAGCCTAACCCTAGCGCCAATTCTAACCCTAATAGTCTCTCTAACCCTAGCCCTCAGCACAACCCTAACCCTAGGTACAAACCTAACACTAATCGTCTATGTAACCCTAGCCCTAAACATAACCCTAACCCTAGGTCCACTCCTAACCTGAACTGTCTCTCTAACCCTAGCCCTCAACATAATCCTAACCTTAGGTACAATCCTAACACTAATCGTCTATCTAACCCTAGCCCTAAACATAACCCTAACCCGAGGTCCAATAATAACCCTAATCGTCTCTCTAACCCTAGCCCTCAACATAACACTAACCCTAGGTCCAATCCTAAACCTAATCGTCTACCTAAACCTAGCCATCAACATAAGCCTAACCCTAGCGCCAATTCTAACCCTAATAGTCTCTCTAACCCTAGCCCTCAGCACAACCCTAACCCTAGGTCCAATGGTAACCCGAACTGTCTCTCTAACCCTAGCCCTCAACATAACCCTAACCCTAGGTCCAATCCTAACCCTAATCGTCTACCTAACCCTAGCCCTCAACCTAACCGTAACCCTAGATCCAATACTAACCCTAATAGTCTACCTAACCCTAGCCCTCAACATAACCCTAACCCTAGCACCAATCCTAACCCTAATCGTCCACCTAACCCTAGTCCTCAACATAACGCTAACCCTAGCTCCAATCCTAAACCTAATAGTCTCTCTAACCTTAGCCCTAAACACAACCCAAACCCTAGGTCCAATCCTAACCCTAATCCTTTACCTAACCCTAGCCCTATACATAACCCTAACCTTAGGTCCAATCCTAAACCTAATCGTCTATCTAACCCTAGCCCTCAACATAACCCTAACCCTAGCTCCTATCCTAACCCTAATCGTCTGCCTAATCCTAGCTCTCCACATAACCCTAACCTTAGGTCCAATCCTAACCTTATTTGTCTACCTACCCTAGGCCTAAACATAACCCTAACACTAGGTCTAATCCTAACCCTAATCGTCTAAATAACCCTAGCCCTCAACATAACCCTAACACTAGCTCCAATCCTAACCCTAATCGTCTACCTAACCCTAGCCCTCAACAAAACCCTAACCCTAGCTCCAGTCCTAACCCTAATGGTCTACCTAATCCTAGCTCTGAACATAACCCTATCCCTAGGTCCAATCCTAACCCTAATCGTCTACCTAACCCTAGCCCTCAACATAACCCTAACACTAGCTCCAATCCTAACCCTAATCGTCTATCTAACCCTAGCCCTCAACAAAACCCTAACCCTAGCTCCAGTCCTAACCCTAATGGTCTACCTAATCCTAGCTCTGAACATAACCCTAAAACTAGGTCCAATCCTAACCCTAATCGTCTACCTAACCCTAGCCCTCAACATAACCCTAACCATAGCTCCAATCCTACCCCTAATAGTCTCTCTAACCCTATTCCTCAACATAACCCCAACACTAGCTCCAATACTAACCTTAATCGTCTATCTAACCATAGCCCTCACCATAACCCTAACCCTAGCTTAAATCCTAACGGTAATCGTGTCTCTAACCTTAGTCCTCAACACACCCTAACCCTAGGTCCAATCATAAACCTATTCGTCTCTCTAAACCTAGCCCTCAATATAACCCTAACCCTCAGTCCAATCCTAACCCGAACCGTCTCTCTAACCCTAGCCCGCAACATAACACTAACGCTAGGTCCCATCCTAACCCTAGTGTTCTACCTAACCTTAGGCCTCAACACAACCCAAACCCTAGGTCCAATCCTAACCCTATTCGTCTTCCTAACCTAGCCCACAACATAAACCTAACACTGGGTCCAATCCTAACCAGAACCTTCTCTCTACGTCTAGCCCTCAACATAACCCTAACCCTAGCTCCAATCCTAACCCTAATCGTCTCTCTAACCCTAGCCGTCAACATAACCCTGACCCTGGGTCCAATCCTATCCCTTATCATCTATCTAACCCTAGCCCTCATCATAACCCTAACCCTAGGACCAATCCTAACAATAATCGTCTATCTAACCCTAGCCCTCAACATAACCCTAACCCTAGGACCAATCCTAACCCTAATCGTCTATCTAACCTTAGCCCTCAACATAACCCTAACCCTAGCTCCAATCCTAACCCTAATCGTCCACCTAACCCTAGCCCTCAACATAACCCTAGCCCAGCTCAAATCCTAACCCTAATCGTCTCTCTAATCCTAGCCCTCAACATAACCCTAACCCTATGTCCAATCCAAAACCGAACCGTCTCTCTAACCCTACCCCTCAACCTAACCCTATCCCTAGGTCCAATCCTAACCCGAAACTTTTCTCTAACCCTAGCCCTCAACTTTACCCTAACCCTAGGTCCAATCCTAACCCGAAACGTCTCTCTAACCCTAAGCCTCAATATAACACTAACCCTAGGTACAATCTAACACTAATCGTCTATCTAACCCTAGCCCTAAACATAACCCTAACCCTAGCTCAAATCCTAACCCTAATCGTCTCTCTAATCCTAGCCCACAACATAACCCTAACCCTAGGTCCAATCCAAACCCGAACCGTCTCTCTAACCCTAACCCTCAACGTAACCCTATCCCTAGGTGCAATCCTAACCCGAAACGTTTCTCTAACCCTAGCCCTCACAATAACCCGAACCCTAGCTCCATTCCTAACCCTAATCGTCCACCTAACCCTAACCCTCCATATAACCCTAACCCTAGGTACAATCCTAACACTAATCGTCTCTCTAATCCTAGCTGTCAACATAACCCTAACCCTAGGCCAATCCAATCCCGAACCGTTCTCTAACCCTAACCCTCAATATAACCCTAACCCTAGGTCCAATCCAAACCCGAACCGTCTCTCTAACCCGAGCCCTAAACCTAACCCTATCCCTAGGTCCAATCCTAACCCGAAACGTCTCTCTAAGCCTAGCCCTCAACATAACCCGAACCCTAGCTCCAATCCTAACCCTAATCGTCCACCTAACCCTAACCTTCCATAAAACCCTATCCCTAGGTCCAATCCTAACCCGAAACGTCTCTCTAAACCTAGCCCTCAACATAACCCTAACCCTAGCTCCAATTCTAACCCTAATCATCCACCTAACCCTAGCCCTCAACATAACCCTAACACTAGCTCAAATCCTAAACCTAATCGTCTCTCTAATCCTAGCCCTCATCATAACCCTAACCCTAGGTCCAATCCAAAACCGAACCGTCTCTCTAACCCTAGCCCTCAACCTAACCCTATCCCTAGGTCCAATCCTAACCCGAAAAGTCTCTCTAATCCTAGCCCTCAACATAACCCTAACCCTAGCTCCAATCCTGACCTGAACCGTCTCTCTAAACCTAGGCCTCAACATAAACTTAACCCTTCATCCAATCTTACCATAATCGCCTACCTAACCCTAACCCTCAACATAACACTAAATCTAGCTCCAATCCTAACCCTAATCGTCTATGTAACCCTAGCCCTCAACATAACCCTAACCCTAGGTCCAATCCTAACCCTAATCGTCTATTTAATCCTAGCCCTAAACATAACCCTAACCCTAGGTCAAATGCTAACCCGAACCGTCTCTCTAAACCTAGCCCTCAACATAACCCTAACCCTAACTCTAATCCTAACTCTAATCGTCCCCCTAACCCTAGTCCTCAACATAACCCTAAATCTAGCTCAAATCCTAACCCTAAACATCTCTCTAACCCTAGCCCTCAACATAACCCTAACCCTATGTCCAATCCTAATCCGAACCATCTCTCTAATCCTAGCTCTCAACCTAACCCTATCACTAGGTCCAACCCTAACCCGAAACGTCTCTCTAACCCTAGCCCTCAACATAAGCCTAACGCTAGGTCCAATCCTAACCCGAACCGTCTCTCTAACCCTAGCCCTCAACATAACCCTAACCTTAGGTCCCATCCTAACCGGAACCGTCTCTCTAACCCTAGCATCAACATAGCCCTAACCCTAGGTCCAATACTAACCCATATCGTCTCTAACCCTAACCCTCAACATAACCGTAACCCTACGTACAATCCTAACATTAATCGTCTATCTAACCCTAACCCTAAACATAACCCTAACCCTAGGTCCAATCCAAACCCGAAACGTCTTTTTGTAACCCTAGCCCTCAACATAACCCTAACCCTAGCTCCAATCTTAACCTGAACCGTCTCTCTAACCCTAGCCCTCAACATAAACTTAACCCTACATCCAATCCTAACCCTAATCGTCTACCTAACCCTACCCCTCAACATAACACTAACCCTAGCTCCAATCCTAACCCTAATCGTCTACCTACACCTAGCCCTCAACATAATCCTAAACCTACCTCCAATCCTAACCCTAATCGTCTCTGTAACCCTAGCCCTCAACATAAACTTAACCCTACATCCAATCCTAACCCTAATCGTCTACCTAACCCTAGCCCTCTACATAACCCTAACCCTAGGTCCAATATTAACCCTAATCGTCTACCTAACCCTAGACCTCAACATAACCCTAACCCTAGGTCCAGTCCTAACCCTAATCGTGTATCTAACCCTAGCCCTAAACATAACCCAAACCTTAGGTCCAATAATAACCCGTATCGTCTCTCTAACCCTAGCCCTCAACATAACCCTAACCCTAGGTCCAATCTTATCCCAAATAGTCTACCTAACCCTACCCCTCAAAATAACCCTAACCCTACGTCCAATCCTAACCCTAATCAACTCTCTAACCGTAGCCCAAAACATAACCCTAACCCTAGCTCCAATCCAAACCCTAATATACTCTGACACTAGCCCTCAACACAACCCTTACCCTAGGTCCAATCCTAACCTGACCCGTCTCTCTGAACCTAGCCCTCAACATAAACCTAACCCTAGGTCCAATCCTACCCCGAACCGTCTCTCTAACCCTAGCCCTCAACATAAACGTAACCCTAGGTCCAATCCAAACCCGAACCGTCTCTCTAACCCTAGCCATCAACATAAACCTAACCCTAGGTCCAATCCAAACACGAACCGTCTCTCTAACTCTAGCACTCCTCATAACCCTAAGCCTAGGTCCAATCCTAACCCGAACCGTCTCTCTAACCGTAGCCCTCAACATAACCCTAACCCTAACTAAAATCCGAACCCTAATCGTCTGTCTAAACCTAGCCCTCAACCTAACCCTAACCCTAGGTCCAATCCTAACCCTAATCGTCTACCTAAACCTAGCCCTCAAATTAACCCTAACCCTAGCTCCAACCCTAACCCTAATCGTCTACCTAAACCTAGCCCTCAACATAACCCTAACCCTAGCTCCAATCCTAACCCTAACAGTCTCTCTAACCCTGGCCCTCAACACATCCCTAACCCTAGGTCCAATCCTAACCCTAATCGTCTCTCTAACCCTAGCCCTCAACATAACCCTAACCCTAGGTTCAATCCTAAACCGAACCGTCTCTCTAACGCTAGCCCTCAACCTACCCTAACCCTAGGTTCAATCCTATCCCGAACCTTCTCTCTAACCCTAGCCCTCAACATAACCCTAACCCTAGGAGCAATCCTAACCCAAAACGTCTCTCTAAACCTAGCCCTCAACATAACCCTAACCCTAGGTCTGATCATAACCCTAATCGGCTATCTAACCCTAGCCCTCACTATTACCCTAACCCTAGGACCAAGCCTAACCCTAATCGTCTATCTAACCCTAGCCCTCAACATAACGCTAACCCTAGCTCCAATCCTAACCCTAATATTCTCTCTAACCCTAGCCCTCAACACAACCCAAACCTAGGTCCAATCCGAATCCTAATCGTCTACCTCACCCTAGCCTTAAACATAACCCTAACCCTAGCTCCAATCCTAACCCTAATCGTCTACCTAATCTTAGCTCTCAACATAACCCTAACACTAGATCCTATCCTAACCCTATTTGTCTACCTACCCTAGCCCTAAACATAACCCTAACCCTAGGTCCAATCCTAACCCTAAACGTCTACCTAACCCTAGCCATCAAATTAACACTAACCCTAGCTCCAATCCTAACCCTAATCGTCTCTCTAATCCTAGCCCTCAACATAACCCTATCCTTAGGTACAATCCTAACAGTAATCGTCTATCTAACCCTAGCCCTCAACGTAACCCTAACCCTATGTCCAATCCTAAACTTAATCATCTATCTAACCCTAGCCCACAACACAACCCTAACCCTAGGTCCAATCCTAACCTTAATCATCTATCTAACCCTAGCCCACAACACAACCCTAAACCTAGGTCCAATCCTAACCTTCTCATCTACCTAACCCTAGCCCTCAACCTAACCCTAACCCGAGCTCCAATCCTAACCCTAATCGTCTACCTAATCCTAGCTCTCAACGTAACCCTAACCCGAGGTCCAATCCTAACCCTATTTGTCTACTTACCCTAGCCCTAAACATAACCCTAACCCTAGGTCCAATCCTAACCCTAAACGTCTACCTAACCTTAGCCCTCAACATAACCCTAACACTAGCTCCAATCCTAACCTTAATCGTCGACCTAACCCAAGCCCTCAAATTAACCCTAACCCTAGCTCCAATCCTAACCCTAATCGTCTCTCTAATCCTAGCCCTCAACATAACCCTATCCCTAGGTACAATCCTAACACTAATCGTCTATCTAACCCTAGCCCACAACACAACCCTAACCCTAAGTCCAATCCTAACCCGAACTGTCTCTCTAACCTTAGCCCTCAACATAACTCTAAACCTAGGTCCAATCCTAACCTTCTCGTCTACCTAACCCTAGCCCTCAACCTAACCCTAACCCTAGATCCAATCCAAACCCTAATCATCTCTCTAACCCTAACCCTCAATATAACACTAACCCTAGGTCTGATACATACCCTAATCATCTATCTAACCTTATCCCTCACCATTACACTAACCCTAGCTCCAATCCTAACCCTAATAGTCTCTCTAACCCTTGCCCTCAATACAACACTAACCCTATTCCAATATTAACCCTAATCGTCTACCTAATCCTAGCCCTAAACATAACCCTAACCTTAGGTCCAATCCTAACCCTAATCGTCTACCTAACCCTCTCCCTCATCCTAACCCTAACCCTAGCTCCAATCCTAACCCTAATCATCTCTCTAACCCTAGCCCTCAATATAACCCTAACACTAGGTCTGATCATAACCCTAATCGTCAATCTAACCCTATCCCTCATCATTACCCTAACTCTAGGACCAATCGTAACCCTAATTGTCTATCTAACCCTAGCCCTCAACATAACACTAACCCTAGCTCCAATCCTAACCCTAACGTCGACCTAACGCTAGCCCTCAACATAATGTTAACCCTAGCTCCAATCCTAACCCTAATAGTCTCTCTAACCCTAGCCCTCAACACAACACTAACCCTAAGTCCAATCCTAACCCTAATCGTCTACCTACCCCTAGACCTAAACATAACCCTAACCTTAGGTCCAATCGTAACCCTAATCGTCTATCTAAACCTAGCCCTCAAAATAACCCTAACCGTAGCTCCAATCCTAACCCTAATCGTCTACCGAACCCTAGCCCTCAACATAACCCTAAACCTAGCTCCAATCCTAACCCTAATCATCTTTCTAACCCTATCCCTCAATTTAACCGTAACCCTAGGTCTTATCATAACCCTAATCGTCTATCTAAACCTAGCCCTCAGCATTACCCTAACCCTAGGGCCAATCATAACCCTAATCGCCTATCTAACCCTAGCCCTCAACATAACTCTAAGCCTAGCACCAACCCTAACCCTAATCGTCCACCTCACCCTAGCCCTCAACATTACGCTAACCCTAGCTCCAATGCTAACACTAATAGTCTCTCTATCCCTAGCCATCAACATAACCCTAACCCTAGGTCCAATCCTAACCCTATTTGTCTAGCTACCCGAGGCCTAAACATAACCCTAACCCTAGGTCCAATCCTAACCCTAATCGTCTACATAACCCTAGCCCTCAACATAACCCTAACACTAGCTCCAATCCTAACCCTAATCATCTACCTAACCCTAGCCCTCAAATTAACCCTAACCCTAGCTCCAATCCTAACCCTAATCGTCTCTCTAATCCTAGCCCTCAACATAACCCTAACCCTAGGTACAATCCTAACACTAATCTTCTACCTAATCCTAGCCCTAAACATAACCCTAACCCTAGGTCCACTCCTAACCTGAACCGTCTATCTAACACAAGCCCCCAACATAACCCTAACCCTAGGTCCAATCCTAACCCTAATCGTCTACCTAACCCTAGCCCTCAAATTAGCCCTAACCCTAGCTCCAATCCTAACCCTAATCGTCTCTCTAGTCCTAGCCCTCAACATAACCCTAACCCTACGTACAATCCTAACACTAATCATCTATCTAACCCTAGCCCTCAACAGAACACTAACCCTAGGTCCAATAATAACACTAATCGTCTCTCTAACCCTAGCCCTCAACATAACCATAACCCTAGGTCCAATCCTAAACCTAATCGTCTCTCTAACCCTAGCCCTTAAGGTAACCCTAACCCTAGGTCCAATCTTAAGGTTAATCATCTATCTAACCCTAGCCATCAACATAACACTAACCCTAGGTCCAATCCTAACCCTAATCGTCTATTTAACCCTAGCCCTCAACATAACCCTAACCCTAGCTCCAATCTTAAGCCTAATCATCTCTCTAACCCGAGCCCTCAACTCAACCCTAACCCTAGGTCCAATCCTAACCCGAACTCTCTCTCTAACTCTAGCCCTCAACCTAACTCTAACCCTAGCTCCAATCCTAACCCTAATCATCTCTCTAACCCTAGCCCTCAATATAACCCTAACACTAGGTCTGATCCTAACCCGAATCGTCTGTCTAACCCTATCCCTCACCATTACCCTAACCCTAAGACCAATCCTAAGCGTAATCCTCTATCTAACCCTATCCCTCAACATAACACTAACCCTAGCTCCAATCCTAACCCTAACGTCCACCTAACCCTAGCCCTCAACATAATGCTAACCCTAGCTCCAATCCTAACCCTAATAATCTCTCTAACCCTAGCCCTCAACACAACAATAACCCTAGGTCCAATCCTAACCCTAATCGTCTACCTAACCCTAGCCCTAAACATAACGCTAACCTTAGGTCCAATCCTAACGCTAATCGTCTATCTAACCCTAGCCCTCAACACAACAATAACCCTAGCTCCAATCCTAACCCTAATCATGTACCTAACCCTAGCCCTCAACATAACCCTTACCCTAGGTAAAATCCTAACCCTATTTGTCTATCTACCCTAGCCTTAAACATAACCCTAACCCTAGGTCCAATCCTAACCCTAATCATGTACCTAACCCTAGCCCTCAACACAACCCTAACACTCTGTCCAATCCTAACCCTAATCGCCTACCTAATCCTAGCCCTCAAATTAACCCTAACCCTAGCTCCAATACTAACCCTAATCGTGTCTCTAATGCTAGCCCTCAATATAACCCTAACCCTATCTCCAATCTTAACCCAAATCGTCTCTCTAATCTTACCCCTCAACATAACCCTAACTCTAGGTACAATTTTAACACTAATCGTCTATCTAACCCTAGCCCTAAACATAACCCTAACCCTAGGTCCAATCCTAACCCGAACCGTCTCTCTAAACCTAGCCTTCAACATAACCCTAACGCTAGCTCCAATCCTAACCCTAATCGACTACCTAAGCCTAGCCCTCAAATTAACCCTAACCCTAGCTCCAATCCTAACACTAATCATCTCTCTAATCCTAGCCCTCAACATAACCCTAACCCTAGGTCCAATCTTAAACTTAATCATCTATCTAACCCTAGCCATCAACATAACCCTAACCCTAGGTCCAATCCTAACCCTAATCGTCTACCTAACCCTAGCCCTCAACATAACCCTAACCCTAGGACCAATCCTAACCCTAATCGTCTACCTAACCCTAGCCCTCAACATAACCCTAACCCTAGCTCCAATCCTAACCCTAATAGTCTCTCTAACCCTAGCCCTCAACGCAACTCTAACCCTAGGTCCAATCCTAACCCGAACTGTCTCTCTAACCCTAGCCTTCAACCTAACCCTAACCCTAGCTCCAATCCCAACCCTAATCATCTCTCTAACCCTAGCCCTCAATATAACCCTAACCCTAGGTCTGATCCTAACCCTAATCGTCTATCTAACCCTAGCCCTCAACAGAACACTAACCCTAGCTCCAATCCTAACCCTAATAGTCTCTCTAACCCTACCCTCAACACAACACTAACCATAGGTCCAAACCTAACCCTAATCGTCTACCTAACCCTAGCCCTAGACATAACCCTAACCTTAGGTCCCATCCTAACCCTAATCGTCTATCTAACCCTAACCCTCAAAATAACCCTAGCCCTAGCACCAATCCTAACCCTAATCGTCTACCTAAACCTAGCCCTCAACATAACCCTAACCCTAGATCCAATCCTAACGCGAACCGTATCTCTAAACCTAGCCTTCAACATAACCCTAACCCTAGGTTGAATCCTAACCCTAATTGTCGCTCTAACCCTAGACCTTAACATAACCCTAACCCTAGGTCTGATCATAACCCTAATCGTCTATGTAACCCTAGCCTACATCATTACCCTAACCCTAGGACCATTCCTAACCCTAATCGTCTATCTAACCCTAGCCCTCATGATAACCCTAACCCTAGCACCAATCCTAACCCTAATCGTCCACCTAACCCTAGCCCTCAACATAACGCTAACCCTAACTCCAGTCCTAACCCTAATAGTCTCTCTAACCCTAGCTCTCAACACAACCCAAACCCTATTTCCAATCCTAGGCCTAATCGTCTACCTAACCCTAGCCCTAAATATAACCCTAACCTGAGGTCGAATCCTAACCCGAAATGTCTCTCTAACCCTAGCCCTCAACATAACCCTAAGCCTAGGTCCAATCCTAACCCTAATCGTCTTCCTAACCCTAGCCCTCAACCTAACCCTAACCCTAGCTCCAATCCTAACCCTAATCGTGTCTCTAATCCTAGCCCTCAACATAACCCTAACCCTAGCTCCAATCTTAACCCTAATCGTTTCTCTAATCCTACCCCTCAACATAACCCTAACCCTAGGTACAATCCTAACACTAATCGTCTACCTAAGCTTAGCCCTCAAATTAACCCTAACCCTAGCTCCAATCCTAACCCTAATCGTCTCCCTAATCCTAGCCCTCAACATTACCCTAGCCCTAGGTACAATGTTAACACTAATCGTCTATCTAACCCTAGCCCTAATCATAACCCTAACCCTAGGTCCAATCCTAAACCGATCTGTCTCCACAAACATAGCCCTCAACATAACCCTAACCCTAGATCCAATCCTAACCCGAACCGTCTCTCTAAACCTAGCCCTTAACATAACCATAACCCTAGGTCCAATCCTAACCATAATCGACCCTCTAACGTAGCCCTCAACATAACCCTAACCATAGGTTGAATCCTATCCGAATCGTCGCTCTAACCCTAGCCCTTAACATAACCCTACCCCTAGGGCCAATCCTAACCCTAATCGACTCTCTAACCGTAGCCCTCTACATAACCCTAACCCTAGGTCCAATCCTAACCCTAATCGTCTATCTAACCCTAGCCCTCAGCATAACTCTAACCCTAGATCCAATTCTAACCCGAACCGTCTCTCTAACCCTAGCCCTCAACATAACCCTAACCCTAGGTCTGATCATAACCCGAATCATCTATCTAACCCTAGCCCTCACCATTACCCTAACCCTAGGACCAATCCTAACCCTAATCGTCCACCTAACCCTAGCCCTCAACATAACGCCAACCCTAGCTCCAATCCTAACCCTAATAGTCTCTCGAACCCTAGCCCTCAAAACAACACAATCCCTAGGTCCAATCCTAAGCTTAATCGTCTACCTAATCCTCCTCTCAACATAACCCTATCCCTAGGTCCAATCCTAACTCTATTTGTCTACCTACCCAAGCCCTAAACATAACTCTAACCCTAGGTCCAATCCTAACCCTAATCGTCTACCTAACCCTAGCCCTCAACATAACCCTAACCCTAGCTCCAATCCTAACCCTAATCGTCTACCTAATCCTCCTCTCAACATAACCCTATCCCTAGGTCCAATCCTAACTCTATTTGTCTACCTACCCAAGCCCTAAACATAACTCTAACCCTAGGTCCAATCCTAACCCTAATCGTCTACCTAACCCTAGCCCTCAAATTAACCCTTACCCTAGCTCAAATCCTAACCCGAATCGTCCCTCTAATCCTAGCCCTCAAAATAACCCTAACCCTAGGTACAATGTTAACACTAATCCTTTATCTAACCCTAACCCTAAACATAACCCTAACCCTAGGTCCAATAATAACCCTAATCGTCTGTCTAACCCTATCCCTCAACATAACCCTAACCCTAGGTCCAATCCTAAACCTAATCGTCTCTGTAACCCTAGCCCGCAACATAACCCTAACCCTAGGTCCAATCCTAACCCTAATCGTCTATCTAACCCTAGCCCTCAACATAACCCTAACCCTAGGTCCAATCCTAACCCTAATCGTATACCTAACCCTAGCCCTCAACATAACCCTAAACCTAGCTCCAATCCTAACCCTAATCGTCTGCCTAACCCTAGCCCTCAACATAACCCTAACCCTAGCTCCAATCCTAACCCTAATCGTCTACCAAACCCTAGCCCTCAACATGACCCTAACCCTAAGTCCAATCCTAACACTAATGATCTATCTAACCCTAGCCCTCAACATAACCCTAACCCTAGGTCCTATCCTATAACTAATCGTCTACCTAACCCTAGCCCTCAACATAACCCTAACCCTAGGTCCAATCCTAAACCTAATCGTCTCTCTAACCGTACCCCTCAACATAACCCTAACCCTAGCTGCCATCCTAACCCTAATACTCTCTCTAACCCTAGCCCTCAACACAACCCAAACCCTAGGTCCAATCCTAACCCGAACTGTCTCTCTAAACCTAGCCCTCAACATAACCCTAACCCTAGGTCCAATCCTAACCTGAACATTCTCTCTAACCCTAGCCCTCAACAAAAGCATAACCCTAAGGCCAATCCTAACCCTAATTGTCTACCTAACCCTAGCCCTCAACAAAACCCTAACCCTAGGTCCAATCCTAACCCTAATCGACTCTCTAACCGTACCCCTCAAAATAACCCTAACCCTAGGTCCAATCCTAATCCTAATCGTCTATCTAACCCTACCCCTAAACATAACCCTAACGCTAGGTCCAATCATAAACCGAACAGTCTCCCTAATCTTAGGCCTCAACATAACCCTAACCCTGGGTCCAATCCTAACCCTAATCGTCTCTCTAACCCTAGCCCTCAACATAACGCTAACCCTAGGTCCAATCCTAACCATAATCGACCTTCTAACGTAGCCCTCAACATAACCCTAACCCTAGGTTGAATCCTACCCGAATCGTCGCTCTAACCCTAGCCCTTAACATAACCCTACCCCTAGGGCCAATCCTAACCCTAATCGACTCTCTAACCGTAGCCCTCAACATAACCCTAACCCTAGGTCCAATCCTAACCCTAATCGTCTATCTAACCCTAGCCCTCAGCATAACCCTAACCCTAGATCCAATTCTAACCCAAACCGTCTCTCTAACCCTAGCCCTCAACATAACCCTAACCCTAGGTTTGATCATAACCCTAATCATCTATCTAACCCTAACCCTCACCATTACCCTATCCCTAGGTCCAATCCTAACCCTATTTGTCTACCTACCCTAGCCCTAAACATAACTCTAACTCTAGGTACAATCCTAACCCTAATCGTCTACCTAACCCTAGACCTCAACATAACCCTAACACTAGCTCCAAACCTAACCCTAATCGTCTACCTAACCCTAGCCCTCAAATTAACCCTAACCCTAGCTCCAATCCTAACCCTAATCGTCTCTCTAATCATAGCCCTCAACATAACCCTAACCCTAGGTCCAATCCTAACCCGAACCGTCTCTCTAACCCTAGCCCTCAACATAACCCTAAACCTAGGTCCAATCCTAAGCCTAATCGTCTACCTAACCCTAGCCCTTAACATAACCCTAACCCTACCTCCAATCCTAACCCTAATCATCTTTCTAACCCTAACCTTCAATATAACCCTATCCCTAGGTCTAATCCTAACCCTAATCGTCTATCTAACCGTAGCCCTCAACATAACACTAACCCTAACTCCAATCCTAACCCTAACGTCCACATAACCCTAGCCCTCAACATAATGATATCCCTAGCTCCAATCCTAACCCTGATAGTCTCTCTAAACCTAGCCCTCAACACAACATTAACCCTAGGTCCAATATTAACCCTAATCGTCTACCTAACCCTAGCCCTCAACATAACCCTAACCCTAGCTCCAATCCTAACCCTAATCGTTTCTCTAATCCTAGCCCTCAACATAACCCTAACCCTAGGTACAATCCTAACACTAATCGTCTATCTAACCCTAGCCCTCAGCATAATCCTAACCCTAGGTCCAATAATAACCCTAATCGTCTGTCTAACCCTAGCCCTCAACATAACCCTAACCCTAGGTCCAATCCTAAACCTACTTGGCTCTCTAACCCTAGCCCTCAAAATAACCTTAACCCTAGGTCCAATCCTAACCCTAATCATCTACCTAACCCTAGCCCTCAACATAACCCTAAACCTAGCTCCAATCCTAACCCCAATTGTATACCTAACCCTAGCCCTCAACATAACCCTAACCCTAGCTCCACTCCTAACCCTAATAGTCTCTCTATCCCTAGCCCTCAACACACCCTAACCCTAGGTCCAATCCTAACCCGGACCATCTCTCTAAACCTAGCCCTCAACATAACCCTAACCATAGGTCCAATCCTAAACCGAATCGTCTCTCTAACCCTAGCCCTCAACCTACCTTCACCCTATATCCAATCCTATCCCGAACCGTCTCTCTAACCCTAGCCCTCAACATAACCCTAACCCTAGCTCCAATCCTAACCCTAATCATCTGTCTAAACCTATCGCTCAATATAACCCTATGCCTAAGTCTGATCATAACCCTAATCGTCTATCTAACCCTAGCCCTCACCATTACCCTAACCCTAGGACCAATCCTAACCCTAATTGTCTATCTAACCCTAGCCCTCAACATAACCCTAACCCTAGCACCAATCCTAAACCTAATCGTCCACCTAACCCTAGCCCTCAACATTACGCTAACCGTAGCTCCAATGCTAACCCTAAAAGTCTCTCTAACCCTAGCCCTCAACACAACTCTAACTCTAGGTCCAATCCAAACCCTAAACGTCTACCTAACTCTAGCCCTCAACATAACCCTAACCCTAGCTCCAATCCTAACCCTAATCGTCTACCTAATCCTAGCTCTCCACATAACCCTAAACTTAGGTCCAATCCTAACCTTATTTGTCTACCTGCCCTAGGCCTAAACATAACCCTAACCCTAGGTCTAATCCTAACCCTAATCGTCTACATAACCCTAGCCCTCAACATAACCCTAACACTAGCTCCAATCCTAACCCTAATCGTCTCTCTAATTCTAGCCCTCAACATAACCTTAACCCTAGGTACAATCCTAACACTAAGGGTCTCTCAAACCCTAGCCCTAAACAACCCTAACCCTAGGTCCACTCCTAACCTGAACCGTCTCTCTAACCCTAGCCCTCAACATAACCCTAACCCTAGGTACAATCCTAACACTAATCGTCTATCTAACCCTGCCCTAAACATAACCCTAACCCGAGGTCCAAAAATAACCCTAATCGTCTCTCTAACCCTAGCCCTCAGCACAACCCTAACCCTAGGTCCAATCCTAACCCGCACTGTCTCTCTAACCCTAGCCCTCAACATAACCCTAACCCTAGGTCCAATCCTAACCCTAATCGTTTACCTAACCCTAGCCCTCAACATAAGCCTAACCCTAGCTCCAATCCTAACCCTAATAGTCTCTCTAACCCTAGCCCTCAACATAACCCTAAACCTAGGTCCAATCCTAAACCTAATCGTCTACCTAACCCTAGCCTTCAACCTAACACTAACCCTAGTTCCAATCCTATCCCTAATCATCTCTCTAAACCTAACCCTCAATATAACCCTAACCCTAGGTCTGATCCTAACCCTAATCGTCTATCTAACCCTATCCCTCACCATTACCCTAACCCTAGGACCAATCCTAACCCTAATCGTATATCTAACCCTAGCAATCAACATAACACTAACCCTAGCTCCAATCCTAACCCTAACGTCCACCCAACCCTAGCCCTCAACATAATGCTAACCCTAGCTCCAATCCTAACCCTAATAATCTCTGTAACCCTAGCCCTCAACACAACAATAACCCTAGGTCCAATCCTAACCCTAATCGTCTACCTAACCCTAGCCCTAAACATAACCCTAAACTTAGGTCCAATCCTAACCCTAATCGTCTATGTACCCTAGCCCTCAAAATAACCCTAACCCTAGCTCCAATCCTAACCCTAATCGTCTACCTATCCCTAGCCCTCAACATAACACTAACCCTAGGTAAAATCCTAACCCTATTTGTCTATCTACCCTAGCCCTAAACATAACCCTAACCCTAGGTCCAATCGTAACCCTAATCGACTCTCTAACGTAGCCCTCAACATAACCCTAACCCTAGGTTGAATCCAAACACGAATCGTCGCTCTAACCCTAGCCCTTAACATAACCCTACCCCTAGGTCGAATCCTAACCCTAATCGACTCTCTAACCGTAGCCGTCAACATATCCCTAACCCTAGGTCTGATTATAACCCTAATCGTCTATCTAACCCTAGCCCTCAACATAACCCTAATCCTAGCACCAAACATAACCCTAATCGTCCACCTAACCCTAGCCCTCAACATAACGCTAACCCTAGCTCCAATCCTAAACCTAATAGTCTCTCTAACCCTAGCCCTAAACACAACCCTAACCCTAGGTACAATCCTAACACTAATCGTCTATCTAACCCTAGCCCTAAACATAACCCTAACCCTAGTTCCAATAATAACCCTAATCGTCTGTCTAACCCTAGCCCTCAACATAACCCTAACCCTAGGTCCAATCCTAACCCTAATCGTCTACCTAAACCTAGCCCTCAACATAACCCTAAAACTAGCTCCAATCCTAACCCTAATCGTCTACCTAACCCTAGCCCTCAACATAACCCTAAACCTAGCTCCAATCCTAACCCTAATCGTTTCTCAAATCCTAGCCCTCAACGTAACCCTAACCCTAGGTACAATCCTAACACTAATCGTCTATCTAACCCTAGCCCTCAGCATAACCCTAACCCTAGCTCCAATCCTAACCCTAATAGTCTCTCGAACCCTAGCCCCCAACACACCCTAACCCTAGTTCCAATCCTAACCTGAAACGTCTCTCTAGCCCTAGCCATCAACATAACCCTAACCCTAGATCCAATCCTAACCCGAACCTTCTCTCTAACCCTAGCCCTCATCATAACAATAACCCTAAGTCCAATCCTAACCCTAATCGTCTACCTAACCCTAGCCCTCAATATAACCCTAACCCTAGGTCAAATCCTAAACCGATCTGTCTCTCTCAACATAGCCCTCAACATAACCCTAACCCTAGTTCCAATCCTAACCCGAACCGTCTCTCTAAACCTAGCCCTCAACGTAACCCTAACCCTAGGTCCAATCCTCAACCGAACCGTCTCTCTAACCCTAGCCCTCAACCTACCTTCACCCTATGTCCAATCCTATCCCGAACCGTCTCTCTAACCCTAGCCCTCAACATAACCCTAACCCTAGGTCTAATCCTAAACCTAATCGTCTACCTAACCCTAGCCCTCAACATAACCCTAACCCTAGCTCCAATCCTAACCCTAATCGTCTACCTAACCCTAGGCCTCAAATTAACCCTATCCCTAGCTCCAATCCTAACCCTAATCGTCTCTCTAATTCTTGCCCTCAACATAACCCTAACCCTAGGTACAATCCTAACACTAAGCGTCTACCTAACGATAGCCCTAAACATAACCCTAACCCTAGGTCCACTTCTAACCTGAACCGTCTCTCTAACCCTAGCCCTTAACATAACCCTAACTCTAGGTACAATCCTAACCCTAATAGTCTCTCTAACCCTAGACCTCAACCTAACACTAACCCTAGCTCCAATCCTATCCCTAATCATCTCTCTAACCCTAACCCTCAATATAACCCTAACCCTAGGTCTGATCCTAACCCTAATCGTCTATCTAACCCAATCCCTCACCATTTCCCTAACCTTAGGACCAATCCTAACCCTAATCGTCTATCTAACCCTAGCCATCAACATAACACTAACCCTAGCTCCAATCCTAACCCTAACATCCACCTAACCCTAGCCCTCAACATAATGCTAACCCTAGCTCCAATCCTAACCCTAATAGTCTCTCTAACCCGAGCCTTCAACAGAACACTAACCCTAGTTCCAATCCTAACCCTAATCGTCTACCTAAACCTAGCCCTAAACATAACCCTAACCTTAGGTCCAATCCTAACCCTAATCGTCTCTGTAACCCTAGCCCTCAAAATAACCCTAACCCTAGCTCCAATCCTAACCCTAATCGTCTACCTATCCCTAGCCCTCAACATAACCCTAACCCAAGGTAAATCCTAACCCTATTTGTCTATTTACCCTAGCCCTAAACATAACCCTAACCCAAGGTCCAATCGTAACCCTAATCGACTCTCTAAGGTAGCCCTCAATATAACCCTAACCCTAGGTTGAATCCAAACACGAATCGTCACTCTAAACTTAGCCCTTAACATAACCCTACCCCTAGGTCCAATCCTAACCCTAATCGACCCTCTAACCGTAGCCCTCAACATAACCCTAACCCTAGGTCTGATTATAACCCTAATCGTCTATCTAACCCTAGCCCTCAACATAACCCTAACCCTAGCACCAATCCTAACCCTAATCGTCCACCTAACCCTAGCCCTCAACATAACGCTAACCCTACCTCCAATCCTAAACCTAATAGTCTCTCTAACCCTAGCCCTAAACACAACCCAAACCCTAGGTCCAATCCTAACCATAATCCTCTACCTAACCCTAGCCCTAAACATAAACCTAACCTTAGGTCCAATCCTAACCCTACTCGTCTCTCTAACCCTAGCCCTCAACATAACCCTAACCCTAGGTACAATCCTAACACTAATCGTCTATGTAACCCTAGCCCTAAACATAACCCTAACCCTAGGTCCACTCCTAACCTGAACCGTCTCTCTAACCTTAGCCCTCAACATAACCCTAACCTTAGGTACAATCCTAACACTAATCGTCTATCTAACCGTTGCCCTAAACATAACCCTAACCCGAGGTCCAATAATAACCCTAATCGTCTCTCTAACCCTAGCCCTCAACATAACACTAAACCTAGGTCCAATCCTAAACCTAATCGTCTACCTAAACCTAGCCATCAACATAAGCCTAACCCTAGCTCCAATTCTAACCCTAATAGTCTCTCTAACCCTAGCCCTCAGCACAACCCTAACCCTAGGTCCAATGCTAACCCGAACTGTCCTTCTAACCCTAACCCTCAACATAACCCTAACCCTAGGTCCAATCCTAACCCTAATCGTCTACCTAACCCTAACCCTCAACCTAACCGTAACCCTAGACCCAATACTAACCATAATCGTCTACCTAACCCTAGCCCTCAACATAAGCCTAACCCTAGCTCCAATCCTAACCCTAATAATCTCTCTAATCCTAGCCCTCAACACAACCCTAACCCTAGGTCCAATCCTAACCCGAAATGTCTCTCTAACAATAGCCCTCAACATAACCCTAAACCTTGGTCCAATCCTAAACCTAATCGTCTACCTAACCCTAGACCTCAACCTAACACTAACCCTAGTTCCAATCCTATCCCTAATCATCTCTCTAACCCTAACCCTCAATATAACCCTAACACTAGGTCTGATCCTAACCCTAATACTCTCTCTAACCCTAGCCCTAAACACAACCCAAACCCTAGGCTCAATCCTAACCTTAATCGTCTACCTAACCCTAGCCCTAAACATAACCCTAACCTTAGGTCCAATCCTAAACCTAATCGTCTATCTAACCGTAGCCCTCAACATAACCCTAACCCTAGCTCCAGTCCTAACCCTAATGGTCTACCTAATCCTAGCTCTGAACATAACCCTAACCCTAGGTCCAATCCTAACCCTATTTGTCTACCTACCCTAGCCCTAAACATGACACTAACCCTAGGTCCAATCCTAACCCTAATCGTCTACCTAACCCTAGCCCTCAACATAACCCTAACCATAGCTCCAATCCTACCCCTAATCGTCTCTCTAACCCTAGCCCTCAACATAACCCCAACACTAGCTCCAATCTTAACCTTAATCGTCTATCTAACCATAGCCCTCACCATAACCCTAACCCTAGGACCAATCCTAACCCTAATCGTCTATCTAACCCTAGCCCTCAACATAACACTAACCCTAGCTCCAATCCTAACCCTAATCGTCTACCTAACCCTAGCCCTCAACATAACCCTAACCCTAGGTCCAATATTAACCCTAATCCTCTACCTTACCCTAGCCCTCAACATAACCCTAAACTTAGGGCCAGTCCTAACCATAATCGTGTATCTAACCCTAGCCCTAAACGTAACCCTAACCCTAGGCCCAATGCTATCCCAAATAGTCTACCTAACCCTACCCCTCAACATAACCCTAAACTTTGGTCCAATCCTAACCCTAATCAACTCTCTAACCGTAGCCCACAACATAACCCTAACCCTAGCTCCAATACAAACCCTAATACTCTCTCTAACACTAACCCTCAACATAACCCTAACCCTAGGTCCAATCCTAACTCCAACCTTCTCTCTAACCCAAGCCCTCAACATAACCATAACCCTAAGTCCAATCCTAACCCTAATCGTCCACCTAACCCTAGCCCTCAATATAACCCTAACCCTAGGTCCAATCCTAAATCGATCCGTCTCTCTAAACCTAGCCCTCAATATAACCCTAACCCTAGATCCAGTCCTAACCCGAAACCTCTCTCTAAACATAGCCCTCAACATAACCCTAACCCTACGTCCATTCCTAACCCTAATCGTCTATCTAACCCTAGCCCTAAACATAACACTAACCCTAGGTCTAATCCTAACCTGAACCGTCTCTCTACCCTAGCACTCACCATAACCCTAACCCTAGGTCCAATCCTAACCCAAATCGTCTCTCTAAGCGTAGCCCTCAACATAACCCTAACCCTAGGTACAATCCTAACACTAATGGTCTATCTAACCCTAGTCCTAAACATAACCCAAACCCTAGGTCCAATCCTAACCCGAACCGTCTCTCTAACCCTAGCCCTCAAGAGAACCCTAACCCTAGGTCCAGTCCTAACCGTAATCGTGTATCTAACCCTAGCCCTAAACATAACCCTAACCCTAGGTCTAATCCTAACCTGAACCGTCTCTCTACCCTAGCACTCACGATAACCCTAACCCTAGGTCCAATCCTAACCCAAATCGTCTCTCTAAGCGTGGCCCTCAACATAACCCTAACCCTAGGTCCAATACTAACCCTATGGTCTACCTAACCCTAGCCCTCAACATAACCCTAACCCTAGGTCCAATCCTAACCCTAATCGTCTACCTATCCCTAGCCCTCAACATAACCCTAACCCTAGGTCCAATCCTAACCCTAATCGTCTCTCTAAGCATAGCCCTCAACATAACTCTAACCCTAGGTCCAATCCTAACCCGAACCGTCTCTCTAACCCTAGCACTCAAGATAACCCTACCCTAGGTCCAGTCCTAACCTGAAACATCTATCTAACCCTAGCACTCAACATAATGGTCTATCTAACCCTAGCCCTCAACAGAACCCTAACCCTAGGTCCAGTCCTAACCGTAATCGTGTATCTAACCCTAGCCCTAAACATAACCCTAACCCTAGGTCTAATCCTAACCTGAACCGTCTCTCTACCCTAGCACTCACCATAACCCTACCCCTAGGTCCAATCCTAACCCAAATCGACTCTCTAAGCGTAGCCCTCTACATAACCCTAACCCTAGGTCCAATAGTAACCCTATGGTCTACCTAACCCTACCCCTCAACATAACCCTAACCGTAGGTCCAATCCTAACCCTAATCGTCTCTCTAAACCTAGCCCTCAACATAACCCTAACCCTAGGTCCAATCCTAACTCTAATCTTCTATCTAACCCTAGCCGTCAACATAAACCTAACCCTAGGTGCAATCCTAACCCTATACGTCTATGTAACCCTAGCCCTCAACATAACCATAACCCTAGGTCGAATCCTAACCCGAACCGTCTCTCTAACTGTAGCACTCACCATAACCCCAACCCTAGGTCCAATCCTAACCCAAATCGTCTCTCTAAGCGTAGCCCTCAACATAACCCTAACCCTAGCTCAAATCCTAACCGTAATCGTCTACCTAACCCTAGACCTCAACGTAACCCTAACCCTAGCTCCAATCCTAACCTAATCGTCTCTCTAAACCTAGCCCTAAACACAACCCTAACCCTAGGTCCAATACTAATATTAATGGTCTATCTAACCCTAGCCCTAAACATAAACCTAACCCTAGGTCCAATCCTAACCGGAACCGTCTCTCTAACGCTAGCCCTCAACATAAACCTAACCCTAGTTCCAATCCTAACCTGAACCGTCTCTCTAACCCTAGCCCTCAACATAAAATTAACCCTACGTCCAATCCTAACCCTAATCGTCTACCTAACCCTAGCCCTCAACATAACCCTAATCCTAAGTCCAGTCCTAACCCTAATCGTGTATCTAACCCTAGCCCTAAACATAACCCTAACCCTAGGTCCAATAATAACCCTAATCGTCTCTCTAACCCTAGCCCTCAACATAACCCTAACCCTAGGTCCAATCCTATCCCTAGTCGTCTACCTAACCCACCCCTCAACATAACCTTAACCCTAGGTGCAATCCTAACCCTATACGTCTATCTAACCCTAGCCCTCAACATGACCATATCCCTAGGTCTAATCCTAACCCTAACCCTCTCTCTAACCCTATACTTCAACATAACCCTAACCCTAGCTCCAATCCTAACCCTAATCGTCTCTCTAACCCTAGCCCTCAGCATAACCCTAACTCAGGTACAATCCTAAACCTAATCGTCTCTCTAACCCTAGCCCTCAACATAACCCTAACCCTAGGTCCAATCCTAACCCTAATGGTCTACCTAACCCTACCCCTCAACATAACCCTAACCGTAGGTCCCATCCTAACCCTAATTGTCTCTATAAACCTAGCCCTCAACATAACCCTAACCCTAGGTCCAATCCTAACCCTAATCGTCTATATAACCCTAGCCCTCAACATAACCCTAACCCTAGCTCCAATCCTAACCCTAATCGTCCACCTAACCCTAACCCTCAACATAACCCTAACCCTAGCTCCAATCTTACCCTAATAGTCTCTCTAACCCTAGCCCTCAACATAACCCTAACCCTAAGTCCAATCCTAACCCGTACTGTCTCTCTAACCCTAGCCCTCAACATAACCCTAACCATACGTCCAATCCTAACCCGAACCCTCTCTCTAACCCTAGCCCTCAACATAACCCTAACCCTAAGTCCAATCCTAACCCGAACCGTCTCTCTAACCCTAGCCCTCAACATAACCCTAACCCTAGGACCAAGGTACAATCCTAACACTAATGGTCTATCTAACCCTAGGCCTAAACATAACCCTAACCCAAGGTAAAATCTTAACACTAATGGTCTATCTAACCCTAGCCCTCAACATACCCTAATCCTAGCCCAAATCCTAACCTGAACCGTCTCTCTAACCCTCGCCCTCAACATAAACTTAACCCTACGTCCAATCCTAACCCTAATCGTGTATCTAACCCTAGCCCTAGACATAACCCTAACCCTAGCTCCAATCCTAACCCTAATCGTCTCTCTAACCCTAGCCCTCAGCTTAAGCCTAACTCAGGTACAATCCTAAACCTAATCATCTCTCTAACCCTAGCCGTCAACATAACCCTAACCCTAGCTCCAATCCTAACCCTAATCGTCTCTCTAACCCTAGCCCTCAACATAACCTTACCCAGGAACAATCCTAAACCTAATCGTCTCTCTAACCTTAGACCTCAACATAACCCTAACCCTAGGTCCAATCCTAACCCTAGTCATCTACCTAAACTTAGCCCTCAACATAACCCTATCCCTAGGTCCGATCCTAACAGGAATCATGTACCTAACCCTAGCCTTCATCATAACAATAACCCTAGAGCCAATCCTAACCCTAATTATCTACCTAACCCTAGCCTCAACATAACCCTAACCCTAGGTCCACTCCTAACCTTAATCGTCTACCTAACCCTAGCCCTCAACATAACCCTAACCCTAGTTCCAATAATAACCCTAACCGTCTACCTAATCCTAGCCCTCAACATAACCCTAACCCTAGGCCCAATCCTAACACTAATCGTCTATCTACGCTAGCCTTAACAAAACCCTAACCCTAGGTCCAGTAATAACCCTAATAGTTTCTCGAACCCTAGCGCTCAACTTAACCCTAACCCTAGGTCCAATCCTCTCCCTAATCATCTACCTAACCCTAGCCCTCAACATAACCCTAACCCTAGGTCCAATCCTAACCCTAATAGTCTCTCTAACCCTAGCCCTCAACACAACCCTAACCCTAGGTCCAATCCTAACCCGAACCATCTCTCTAAACCTAGGCTGCAACATAACCCTAACCCTAGGTCCAATCCTAACGCAAACGTTCTCTCTAGCCCTATCCCTCAACATAACCATAACCCTAAGTCCAATCCTAACCCTAATCGTCTAACTAACCCTAGCCCTCAATATAACCCTAACCCTAGGTCCAATCCAAAAGAGATGCGTCTCTCTAAACCTAGCCTCAACAAAACCCTAACCCTAGATCCAATCCTAACCCGAACCGTCTCTCTAAACATAGCCCTCTACATAACCCTAACCCTAGGTTCAATCCTCAACCGAATCGACTCTCTAACCCTAGCCCTTAACATAACCCTAACCCTAGATCCAATAGTAACCCTAATTGTCTACATAAGGCTGGCCCTCAACATAACCCTAACCCTAGGTCCAATCCTAACCCTAATCGACACTCTAACCGTAGCCCTCAACATAACCCTAACCCTAGCACCAATCCTAACCCTAATCGTCCACCTAACCCTAGCCCTCAACATAACCCTAACCCTATATCCAATCCTAACCCGAACCGTCTCTCTAACCCTAGCGCTCAACATAACCCTAATCCTAGCTCCAATCCTAACCTGAACCGTCTCTCTAACCCTAGCCCTCAACATAAACTTTACCCTACGTCCAATCCCAACCCTAATAGTCTACCTAACCCTAGCCCTCATCATAACCCTAACCTTAGGTCCAGTCTTAACCATAATCGTGTATCTAACCCTAGCCCTAGACATAACCCTAACCCTAGGTCAAATAATAACTCTAATCGTCTCTCTAACCCTAGCCCTCAACATAACCCTGACCCTAGGTCCAATCCTATCCCTAATCGTCTACCTAACCCTACCCCTCAACATAACCCTAACCGTAGGTCCCATCCTAACCCTAATCGTCTCTCTAAACCTAGCCCTCAACATAACCATAACCCTAGGTCCAATCCTAACCCTAATCGTCTACCTAACCCTAGCCCTCAACATAACCCTAACACTAGGTCCAATCCTAACCCTAATAGTCTCTCTAACGCTAGCCCTCAACATAACCATAACCCTAAGTCCCATCCTAACCCTCATCGTCTAACTAACCCTAGCCCTCAATATAACCCTAACCCTACATCAAATCCTAAACAGATCCGTCTCTCTAAACCTAGCCCTCAACAAAACCCTAACCCTAGATCCAATCCTAACCCGAACCGTCTCTCTAAACCTAGCCCACTACATAACCCTAACCCCAGGTTCAATCCTCAACCGAATCGACTCTCTAACCCTAGCCCTTAACATAACCCTAACCCTAGATCCAATAGTAACCCTAATTGTCTACATAAGCCTGGCCCTCAACATAACCCTTACCGTAGGTCCAATCCTAACCCTAATCGTCTATCTAAACCTAGCCCTAAACATAACCCTAACCCTAGCTCCAATCCTAACCCTATCGTCTGTCTAACCCAAGCCCTCAACATAACCCACACCCTAGGTCTAATCCTAACCCTAGTCGTCTATCTAACCTTAGCCCTCACCATAACCCTAACCCTAGCTCCAATCCTAACCCTAATCGTCCACCTAACCCTATCCCTCAACATAACCCTAACCCTAGCTCCAATCTTAACCATAATAGTCTCCTAACCCTAGCCCTCAACATAACCCTAACCATATGTCCAATCCTAACCCGAACCGTCTCTCTAAACCTAGCCCTTTACATAACCCTAACCCTCGGTCCAATCCTAAACGGAACCGTCTCTCTATCCCTAGCCCTCAACATAACCCTAACCCTAGGTCCAATCCGAACCCGAACCGTCTCTCTAACCCTAGCCCTCAACATAACTCTAACCCTAGGCCCAGTCCTAACCCGAACCATCTCTCTAACCCTAGCACTCAACATAACCCTAACCCTAGGACAAATACTAACCGGAATCGTCTCTCTAACCCTAGCCCTCAACATAACCCTAATCCTAGCTCCAATCCTAACCTGAACCGTCTCTCTAACCCTAGCCCTCAACATAAACTTAACCCTACGTCCAATCCCAACCCTAATCGTCTACCTAACCCTAGCCCTCAACATAACCCTAACCCTAGCTCCAATCCTAACCCTAATCATCTGTCTAACCCTATCCCTCAATATAACCCTATACCTAGGTCTGATCATAACCCTAATCGTCTATCTAACCCTAGCCCTCACCATTACCCTAATCCTAGGACCAATCCTAACCCTAATTGTCTATCTAACCCTAGCCCTCAACATAACCCTAACCCTAGCACCAATCCTAACCCGAACTGTCTCTATAACCCTAGCCCTCAACCTAACCCTAACCCTAGGTCCAATCCTAACCCTAATCGTCTACCTAACCCTAGCCCTAAACATAACCCTAACCCTAGGTCCCATCCGAACCCGAACAGTCCCTCTAACCCTAGTCCTCAACAAAACCCTAACCCTAGGTCCAATATTAACCCTAATCGTCTCTCTAACCGTAAGCCTCAAAATAACCCTAACCCTAAGTCCAAAACAAAGCCTAATCGACTCTCTAACCGTAGCCCTCAACATAACCCTAACCCTAGCTCCAATACTAACCCTAATCGTCTACCTAACACTAGCACTCAACATAACCCTAACCCTAGGTCCAGTCCTAATCCTAATATTATCTCTAACCCTAGCCCTCACACAACCCTAAGGCTAGGTCAATCCTACCCCTAATCGTCTAATTAACCCTAGCCCTAAACATAACCCTAACCTTAGGTCCAATCCTAACCCTAATCGTCTATCTAACCCTATCCCTCAACATAACCCTATCCCTAGCTCAAATCCTAAACCTAACCGTCTCTCTAACCCTAGCCTTCAACATAACCCTAAACCTAGGTCCAATCCTAACCCGAACTGTCTCTCTAACCCTAGCCCTCAACATAACCATAACCATAGGTCCAATCCTAACACGAAACGTCTCTCTAACCCTAGCCCTCAACATAACCTCACCCTAGGTCCAGTCCTATCCCTAATCGTGTATCTAACACTAGCCCTAAACATAACCCTAACCCTAGGGCCAATACTAACCATAATCGTCTATCTAACCCTACCCCTCAACATAACACTAACCCTACGAACAATCCTAACTCGAACCGTCTCTCTAACCCTAGCACCCAATATAACCCTAATCCTAGGTCCAATCCTAACCCGAATCGTATCTCTAACCATAGCCCTCAACATAACCCTAACCCTAGGTTCAATACTAACCCTAATGGTCTACCTAACACTAGCCCTCAACATAACCATAACCATAGGTCCAATCCTAATCCTAATCGTCTACCTAACCCTAGCCCGCAACATAACCCTAACCCTAGCTCCAATTCTAACCTAATCGTCTCTCTAACCCTAGCCCTCAACGTAACCCTAACCCTAGGTCCAATTCTAACCAGAACCGTCTCTCTAACCCTAGCCCTCAACATAACCCTAACCCTAGGTCCAATCCTAAACCTAATCGTCTACCTAACCCTAGCCCTAAACATAACCCTAACCCTAGGTCCCATCCTAACCCGAACCGTCTCTATAACCCTAGCCCTCAACAAAACCCTAATCCTAGTCCAATTCTAACCCTAATCGTCTCTCTAACCCTAACCCTCAACATAACCCTAACCCTAGGTCCAAACCTAAGCCGAATCGACTCTCTAACCGTAGCCCACAACATAACCCTAGCCTTAGCTCCAATACTAACCCTGATCGTCTACCTAACACTAGCCCTCAACATAACCCTATCCCTAGGTCCAGTCCTAACCCTAATAGTATCTCTAACCCTAGGCCTCACACAACCCTAACCCTAGGTCCAATCCTAACCCTAATCGTCTTCTTAACCCTAGCCGTAAACATAACCCTAACCTTAGTTCCAAACCTAACCCTAATCGTCTCTCTAACCCTAGCCCTCAACATAACCCTAACCCTAGCTCCAATCCTAACCCTAATAGTCTCTCTAATCCTAGCCCTCAACAGAACCCTAACCCTAGGTCTAATCCTAACCCTAATCGTCTACCTAACCCTAGCCCTCAATATACCCCTAACCCTAGGTCCAATCCTAACCCTAATCGTCTCTCTAACCCGAACGCTCAACATAAACCTAACCCTAAGTCCAGTCCTAACCGAACCGTCTCTCTAAACCTAGCCCTCAACCTAACCCTAACCCTAGGTCCAATCCTAACCCGAACCGTCTCTCTAACCCTAGCCCTCAACATAACCCTAACCCTAGGTCCAATCATAACCCGAACCGTCTCTAAGCCTAGTCCTCAACAAAACCCTAACCCTAGGTCCAGTCCTAACCCGAACAATCTCTCTAACCCTAGCACTGAACATAACCCTAACCCTAGGTCCAATACTAACCCGAATCGTCTCTCTAACACTAACCCTCAACATAACCCTAACCCTAGGTACAATCCTAACACTAATGGTCTACCTAACCCTAGCCCTCAACATAACCCTAACCCTAGGTTCAGTCCTAACCCTAATCGCGTATCTAACCCTTGCCCTAAACATAACCCTAACCCTAGGTCCAATAATAACCCTAATCATCTCTCTAAACCTAGCCCTCAACATAACCCTGACCCTAAGTCCAATCCTATCCCTAATCGTCTACCTAACCCTACCCCTCATCATAACCTTAACCCTAGGTCCAAACCAAACCCTAATAGTCTACCTAACCCTAGACCTGAACGTAACCCTAACACTGGCTCCAATCCTAACCTAATCGTCTCTCTACCCTAGCCCTCAACACAACCCTAACCCTAGCTCAAATCCTAACCCTAACCGTTTCTCTAACCCTAGCCCTCAACATAACCCTAACCCTAGGTCCAATCCTAACCCGAACTGTCTTCTAACCCTAGCCCTCAACCTAACCCTAACCCTAGGTCCAATCTTAACCCTAATCGTCTCTCTAACCCTAGCACTCAATATAACCCTAACCCTAGGTCCAATCCTAACCCGAATCGTATCTCTAACCATAGCCCTCAACATAACCCTAAACCTAGGTTCAATACTAACCCTAATGGTCTACCTAACACTAGCCCTCAACATAACCCTAACCCTATGTCCAATCCTAACCCTAATCGTCTACCTAACCTTAGCCCTCAACATAACTATCCCTAGCCACAATCCTAACCTAATCATCTCTCTAACCCTAGCCCTAAACGTAACCCTAACCCTAGGTCCAATTCTAACCCTAATCGTCTCTCTAACCGTAACCCTCAAAATAACCCTAACCCTAAGTCCAAAACTAAGCCTAATCGACTCTCTAACCGTAGCCCTCAACATAACCCTAACCCTAGCTCCAATACTAACCATAATCGTCTACCTAACACTAGCACTCAACATAACACTAACCCTAGGTCCAGTCCTAATCCTAATAGTATCTCTAACCCTAGCCCTCACACCACCCTAAGCCTAGGTCAATCCTAACCCTAATCGTCTACTTAACCCTAGCCCTAAACATAACCCTACCCTTAGGTCCAATCCAAACCCTAATCGTCTATCTAACACTATCCCTCTACATAACCCTAAGCCTAGCTCCAATCCTAACCCTAATAGTCTACCTCATCCTAGCCCTCAACATAACCCTAACCCTCCATCAAATCCTAAACCTAATCGTCTCTCTAACCCTTGCCCTCAACATAACCCTAACGCTAGGTCCAATCCTAACCCTAGTCGTCTAACTAACGTTAGCCCTCAACACATCCAAAACCCTAGTTCCAATCCTAACCCTATTCCTTCTCTAAACCTAGCCCTCAACATAACCCTAACACTGGGTCCAATCCTAACCAGAACCTTCTCTCTAACCCTAGCCCTCAACATAACCCTCACCCTAGCACCAATCCTAACATTAATAGTCTCTCTACCCTAGCCCTCAACACAACCCTAACCCTAGGTCCAATCCTAACCCTAATCGTCTACCTAACCCGAGCCCTAAACATAACCCTATCCTTAGGTCCAATCCTAACCCTAATCGTCAATCTAACCCTAGCCCTCAACATAACCATAAGCCTATCTCCAATCCAAACCCTAATCGTCTACCTAACCCAGCCCTCAACATAACCCTAACCCTAGCTTAATCGTAATCGTCTCTCTAATCCTAGCCCTCAACATAACACTAACGCTAGGTCCAATCCTATCCCGAACCGTCTCTCTAACCCTAGCCCTCAACCTAACCATAACCCTTGGTCCAATCCTAACCCTAATAGTCTATCTAACCCTAGCCTTAAACATAACCCTAACCCTAAGTCAAATCGTAACCCGAACCGCCTCTCTAACCCTAGCCCTCAACATATCCCTAACCCTAGGTCAAATCCTAACCCGAACCGTCTCTCTAACTATAGCCGTCAACATAACCCTAACCCTGGGTCCAATTCTAACACGAACTGTCTCTCTAACCCTAGCCCACCACATAACCCTAACCCTAGGTCAAATCCTAACACTAATCGTGTATCTAACCCTACCCTAAACATAATCTTAACCCTAGGTCCAATTCTAAACATAATCGTCTATCTAACCCTAGCCCTCAACATAACACTAACACTTGCTCCAATCCTATCCCTAATCCTCAACCGAAACCTAGCCCTCAAAATAATCCTAACTGTAGCTCCAATCCTAACCCTAATCGTCTCTCTAACCCTAACCCTCAACATCACCTTAACCCTAGGTCCAATCCTAACCCTATTCGTCTCTCTAAACCTAGCCCTAAACATAACCCCAACCCTCGGTCCAATCCTAACTCGAACCGTCTCTCTAACCCTAGCCCGCAACATAACCCTAACGCTAGGTCCAATCCTAACCCTAGTCGTCTCTCTAAACCTAGCCCTCAACATAACTCTAACACTGGGTCCAATCCTAACCAGAACCTTCTCTCTAACCCTAGCCCTCAATATAACCCTAACCCTAGTTCCAATCGTAACCCAAATCGTCTACCTAACCCTAGGCGTCAAAATAACCCTAACCCTAGCTCCAATCCTAACCCTAATCGTCTCTCTAACCCTAGCCGTCAACATAACACTGACCCTAGGTCCAATCCTAACCCTAATCATCCATCTAACCCTAGCCCTCACCATAACCCTAACCCTAGGACCAATCCTAACCCTAATCGTCTATCTCACCCTAGCCCTCAACAAAACCCTAACCCTAGGTCAAATCCTAACCCGAACCGACTCTCTAACTGTAGCCCTCAACATAACCCTAACCCTAGGTCAAATCCTAACCCGAACCGACTCTCTAACCCTAGCCCACAACATAGCCCTAACCCTAGGTCAAATCCTAACCCTAATCGTGTATCTAACGCTACCCTAAACATAACCTTAACCCTAGGTCGAATTCTAACCATAATCGTCTATCTAACCCTAGCCATCAACATAACACTAACACTTGCTCAAATCCTATCCCTAATCGTCAACGGAAACCTAGCCCTCAAAATAATCCTAACCCTAACTCCAATCCTAACCCTAATCGTCTCTCTAACCCTAACCCTCAACATCACCTTAACCCTTGGTCCAATCCTAACCCTAATCGTCTCTCTAACCCTAGCCCTCAACATAACCCTAACCCTAGCTCCAATCCTAATCCTAGTCGTCTACCTATCCTTGGCCCTCAACAAAACCCTAACCCTAGGTGCAATCCTAACCCTATTCGTCTCTCTAAACCTATCCCTCAACATAACCCTAACCCTCGGTCCAATCCTAACCCTAACCTTCTTTCTAACCCTAGCCCTAAACATAACCATCACCCTAGGTACTTTCATAAACCCTAATAGTCTACCTAGCCCTAGCCCTCAACATAACCCTAACCCTAGCTCGAATCCTAACCCGAACTGTCTCTCTAACCCTAGCCCTCAACCTAACCCTAACCCTAGGTCCAATCCTAACCTGAACCGTCTCTCTAACCCTAGCCCTCAACATAATCCTATCCCTAGGTCCAGTCCTAACCCTAATCGTGTATCTAACCCTAGCCCTCAACATAACCCTAACCCTAGCTCCAATCCTAACCCTAATAGTCTCTCTACCCTAGCCCTCAACACAACCCTAACCCTAGGTCCAATCCTAACCCTAATCGTCTACCTAACCCTAGCCCTAAACCTAACCCTAACCTTAGGTCCAATCCTAACCCTAATCGTCTATCTAACTCTAGCCCTCAACATAACCCTAACCCTAGCTTAAATCCTAACCGTAATTGTCTCTCTAACCCTAGCCCTCAACATAACCCTAACCCTAGCTCCAATCCTAACCCTAATCGTCTATCTAACCCTAGCCCTAAACATAACCCTAACCCTAGGTCAAATCCTAACCCGAACCTTCCCTCTAACCCTAGCCCTCAACATATCCCTAACCCGAGGTCAAATCCTAACCCGAACCGTCTCTCTAACTCTAGCCCTCAACATAACCCTAACCCTAGCTCCAATCCTAACCCTAATCGTGTATCTAAACCTAGCCCTAAACATAACCCTAACCCTATGTCCAATTTTAACCATAATCGTCTATCTAACCCTAGCCCTCAACATAACCCTAAACCTAGCTCCAATCCTATCCCCAATCGTCAACCGAACCCTAGCCCTCAAAATAACCCTAACCCTAGCTCCATTCCTAACCCTAATAGTCTCTCTAACCCTATCCCTCAACATAACCTCAACCCAAGTCCAATCCTAACCCTAACCTTCCCTCTAACCCTAGCCCTAAAGATAACCATAACCCTAGGTCCATTCATAAACCCTAATTGTCTACCTAGCCCTTGCCCTCAACATAACCCTAACCCTAGCTCCAATCATAACCCTAACCGTCTCTCTAACCCTAGCCCCCAACCTAACCCTAACCCTAGGTCCAATCCTAACCCTAATCGTCTCTCTAACCCTAGCCTTCAACATAACCCTAACCCTAGATCCAATCCTAACCCGAACTATCTCTCTAACCCTAGCCCTCAACCTAACACTAACCCTAGGTCCAATCCTAAACCTAATCGTCTCTCTAACCCTATCCCTCAACATAACCCTAACCCTAGGTGCAAATCTAACCCGAACCTTCTCTCTAACGCTAGCCCTCAACATAACCATAACCCTCAACATAAACTTAACCCTAGGGCCAATCCTAACCCTAATCGTCAACCTAACCCTAGCCCTCAACAAAACCCTAACCCTATGGTCCAGTCCTAACCCTAATAGTGTATCTAACCCTAGCGCTAAACATAACCATAACCCTAGGTCCAATCCTAACCCTAATCGTCTATCTAACCTTAGCCCTGAACATAACTCTAACACTAGCTCCAATGTTATCCCTAATCGACAACCGAACCCTAATCGTCTCTCTAATCCTAGCCCTCAATATAACCTTAACCCTAGGACCAATCCTAACCCAACGTGTGTTTTCACTGCTGGAATAAGTTTTGGGATGCATTGTTTCAATCTCTTGCAAGCCTCATGTTGTTTTTAGAGAATATGGAAAAACAAAGAGTATGTTTTCCAAATCACTTGTAATCCAGAAAAAGGCACACTGCATCACTCTTGCTGAAACACGCTCTTTCTCATAATGTTTTGAGAACATTCAAGAAACCCGAAGAGAAGTGCATTTTGCAGTGAAATTCAGACGGGTATGTTCAAAATGACATTTCTATTGGTTGCAGAGTGCAAAAGCACGATTGCCTTCACGTTCTCCATGACACCCTTACATTTCCAACTGACCTGCAGTAGGACTTTCACAAAAAGATGTGTTTGCGGGTCTGTGGTTAAAGGAGCTCTAAGTTGTGTATTCAGTGCTGGAGAGTGACACACTCTACGTAGGTTACACAGCATTTTGAGACCAGCAACATGCTTCAAACTGAAACTGCTACAATGTGTGTAGCATGCAGAAAGAAGGCTTGTCATGTCAAAGAAAGAAGACGAAACCAAATTCCAGGTAGTGAAACGAGCATGCCAGTATGGGAGATGTGCATGTGGACAGTTTCAAGCAGCAGATCTTTGTGGACGCTTGGAAACAGCGCTGTGAAAAAATTTCGTAGGAAGCGGGATTTGGCCAAAGTTGAAAGACTTTCCAAAACCAACCCTAAAGGACTTAGCCAAACAATGAATGTTGCAATAAGCTCCTGCAGGAAAGGTGCTTCAATGACACAACTCCCGAGCAAGTAGCTACATTCTGCACAGTACAAAACGCATAGAATTCCTGGATGGAAACTCACTCCAGAAGGAAGAAATACGTGTGTTTCTCTCTGAAAGAACACTCAGCCACTATTCTTTTGCTTGCTCCTTCAAAGTCTTTGTAGAAACATGTGTTTTCACTGCTGGAATACGTTGTGGGATGAATTGTTTCAATCTCTTGCAAGCCTCATGTTCTCTCTTAGACGATGTGGAAAAACAAGGAGTATGTTTCCCAAATCACTTGCAATCCAGAAAAACACACAGTGCATTACTCTTGCCCAAACATGCTCTTTCTCCTAATGCGTTGAGAACATTCAAGAAAGCTGAAAGGAAGAGCATTTTGTGGTGAAATTGAGACTGGCATGTACAAAAAGCCATTTCTTTTGGTTACAGGGTGTAAATGCATGATGGTCTTCATGTTCTCGATGAAACCCTTACATTTCCAAGTGACCACAATTAGGACTTTCCCAAAAAGATGTGTTTGCGTGTCTGTGGTGAAAGGAGCTCTCCGTTGTGTATTCAGTGCTGGAGAGTGACACACTCTACGTAGGTTACACAGCATTTTGAGAGCAGCAACATGCTTCAAACTGAAACTGCTACAAGGTGTGTGTAGCATGCAGGAAGAAGGCTTGTCATTTCAAAGAAAGAAGAGGAAACCAAAATCCAGGTAGTGAAACGAGCACACCAGTATGGGAGATGTGCATGTGGACAGTTTCAAGCAGCAGCTCTTTGTGGACACTTGGGAACAGCGCTGTGAAAAAATTTCGTACAGAGCAGGATTTGGCCAAAGTTGAAAGACTTTCCAAAACCAGCCCTAAAGTACTTAGCCAAAAAATGAATGTAGCAATAAGCTCCTGCAAGAAAGGTGCTTCTATGACAAACCCCCGAGCAGGTAGCTACATTCTGCACAGTACAAAATGCAAATGAATTCCAGGCTGAAAACTCTCCACAGAAGAATGAAATGCGTGTGTTTCACTCTGAAAGAACACTCAGCCACTACGCTTTTGCTTGCTCCTTCAAAGTCTTTGTAGAAACGTGTGTTTTCACTGGTGGAATACGTTTTGGGATGCATTGTTTCAATCTCTTCCAATCCTCATGTTGTTTCTTAGACAATGTGGAAAAACGCGGATTATGTTTCCCAAATCACTTGAAATCCAGGAAAACGCACCCTGCATCAGTCTTGCTCAAACACGCTCTTTCACCTAATGCATTGAGAACATTCAAGAAAGCAGAAAAGAAGGGCCTTTTGCAGTGAATTTCACACTGGTATGTACAAAAGCCATTTATTTCGGTTGCAGAGTGCAAAAGCATGATTGACTTCATGTTCTCTATGAAACCCTTACATTTCCAAGTGACCTGAAGTAGGAATTTCACAAAAACATGTGTTGGCGTGTCTGTTGTGAAAGGAACTCTAAGTTGTGTATTCAGTGCTGGAGAGTGACACACTCTACACAGGTTAGACAGCGTCCTTAGAGCACCAACATGCTTAAAATAGAAACTGCTACAAGATGTGTGTAGCCTGCTGAATGAAGGCTTGTCATTTCAAAGAAAGAAGAGGAAAGCAAATTCCAGGTAGTGAAACGAGCACACCAGTATGGGAAATGTGCATGTGGACAGTTTCCAGCCGCAGCTCTTTGTGGATACTTGGAAACAGCACTGTGAAAATATTTCGTACGAAGCGGGTTTTGCCAAAGTTGAAAGACTTGCCAAAAGCAACCCTAAAGGACTTAGCCCAACAATGAATGTTGCAATAAGCTCCTGCAGGAAAGGTTCTTCAATGACACAACTCCCGAGCAGGTAGCTGCATTCTGCACAGTACAAAATGCATATGAATTCCTGGCTGGAAACTCACTCCAGAAGGAAGGAATGCGTATGTTTCTCTCTGAATGAACACTCAGCCACTAGGCTTTTGCTTGCTCCTTCAAAGTCTTTGTAGAAACATGTGTTTTCACTGGTGGAATACGTTTTGGGATGCATTGTTTCAATCTCTTGCAAGCCTCATGTTCTTTCTTAGACGAAGTGGAAAAACAAGGAGTATGTTTCCCAGATCACTTGCAATCCAGAAAAACACACACTGCATCACTCTTGCCCAAACATGCTCTTTCTCCTAATGTGTTGAGAACATTCAAGAAAGCAGAAAGGAACGGCATTTGGTAGTGAAATTCAGACTGGCATGTACAAAAAGCCATTTATTTCGGTTGCAGGGTGTAAATGCATGATTGACTTCATGTTCTCTATGAAACCCTTACATTTCCAAGTGACCTGAAGTAGGACTTTCAAAAAAACATGTGTTTGCGTGTCAGTGGTGAAAGAAACTCTAAGTTGTGTATTCAGTGCTGGAGAGTGACACACTCTACACAGGTTAGACAGCGTTCTTAGAGCAACAACATGCTTAAAATTGAAACTGCTACAAGATGTGTGTAGCAGGCAGAAAGAAGGCTTCTCATTTCAAATAAAGAAGAGGAAACCAAAATCCAGGTACTGAAACGAGCACACCAGTATGGGAGATGTGCATGTGGACAGTTTCAAGCAGCAGCTCCTTCTGGACAGTTGGAAAAAGCAATGTAAAAACATTTCGTTCGAAGCGGGATTTGTCCAAAGTTGAAAGATCTTCCAACACCAACCCTAAAGAACTTAGCCAAACAATGAATGTTGCAATAAGCTCCTGTAGGAAAGGTGATTCTAAGACACAACCCCCGAGCAGGTAGCTACATTCTGCACAGTACAAAATGCATATGAATTCCAGGCTGAAAACTCACTCCAGAAGGAAGAAATGCGTGTGTTTCTCTCTGAAAGAACACTCAGACACTATTGTGTTGCTTGCTCCTTCAAAGTCTTTGTAGAAACGTGTGTTTTCACTGCTGGAATACGTTTTGGGATGCATTGTTTCAATCTCTTGGAGGCTCATGTTCTTTCTTACACAATGTGGAAAAACGAGGATTATGTTTCCCAAATAACTTGAAATCCAGGAAAACGCACCCTGCATCAGTCTTGCTCAAACACGCTCTTTCACCTAATGCATTGAGAACATTCAAGAAAGCAGAAAAGAAGGGCCCTAAGCCTTGGTCCAATCCTAAACCGAACTGTCTCCCTAAACCTAGCCCTCAACATAACCCTAACTCTCGGTCCAATCCTAAGCCTAATCGTGTACCTAACCGTAGCCGTCAACATAACCCTAACCCTAGCTCCAAACCTACCATAATCGTCTCTCTATCCGTAGCCCTCAACATAACCCTAACCCTAGCTCCAATCCTAAGCCTAATCGTCTACCTAACCCTAGCCCTCAACATAACCCTAACCCTAGGTCCAGTCCTAACCCTAATAGTATCTCTAACCCTAGCCCTCAACAAAACCCTAACCCTAGGTCCAATCCTACACCTAATCGTTTATCTAAAACTAGCCCTAAACATAACACTAACCCTAGGTACAATCCTAACCCGAACCGTCTCTCTAACCTTAGCCCTCAACGTAACCCTAAACCTAGGTCCAATACTAACCCTAATTGTAGACGTAACCCTAGCCCTCAACATAACCCTAACCCTAGGTCCAATCCTAACAATAATCGTCTATCTAACCCTAGCCCTCAACATAACCCAAACCCTAGGTCCAATCCTAACCCTAATTGTCTATGTAACCCTAGCCCTCAACATAACCCTACCCCTAGCTGCAATCCTAACCCTAATCGTCTACCTAACCTTAGCCCTCAACACAACCATAACCCTAGGTCCAATCGTAACCCTAATCGACTCTCTAACCGTGGCCCTCATCATAACCCTAAACCTATGTCCAATCCTAACACGAACCGTCTGTCTAACCCTAGCCCTCAACATAACCCTAAGCCTAGGTCCACTCCTTACCCTAATCATCTCTCTAACCCTAGCCCTCAACATAACCCTAACCTTAGGTACAATCCTAACAATAATCGTCTATCTAAACCTAGCCCTAAACATAACCCTAACCCTAGGCCCAATCCTATCCCTAACCGTCTACCTAACCCTAGGCCTCAAGATAACCCTAACCCTAGCTCCAATCCTAACCCTAATCGTCTCTCTACCCATAGCCCTCAACAAAACCCTAACCCTAGGTCCAATCCTAACCCTAATCGTCTATCTAACCCTAGCCCTAAACATAACCCTAACCCTAGTTCCAATCCAAACCCTAATTGTCTATCTAACCCTAGCCCTAAAAATAACCCTAACCCTAGGCCCAATCCTAACCCTAATAGTGTATCTAACCCTAGCCCTCATCATAACCATAACCCTACGTCCAATCCTAATCCGAAAGGTCTCTCTAACCCTAGCACTCAACATAACCCTAACCCTAGCTCCAATCCTAACCTATTTGTCCCTCTAACCCTAGCCCTCAACGTAACCCTAACGCTAGGTCCAATTATAACCCTAATCGAATCTCTAACCGTAGTCCTCAACATAACCCTAACCCTAGGTCCAATCCTAACCTGAACCGTCTCTCTAAACCTAGCCCTCAACATAACCCTAAACTTAGGTCCAATTTTAACCAGAACATTCTCTCTAACCGTAGCCCTCAACATAACCATATTCCTACGTCCAATCCTAACCCTAATCGTCTACCTAACCCTAGCCCTCCACATAACCCTAACCCTAGCTCCAAACCTAACCCTAATCGTCTCTGTAACCCTAGCCATCAACATTAGCCTAACCCTAGGTCCAATCCTACCCTAATCGTCTATCTAACCATAGCCCTAAACATAACCCTACCCCTAGGTCCAATCCTAACCAGAACCGTCTCTCTAACCCTAGCCCTCCACATAACCCTAACCCTAGGTACAATCCAAACACTAATCGTTTATCTAACCCTAGCCCTAAACATAACTTTAGCCCTAGGTCCAATAATCACCCTAATCGCCTCTCTGACCCTAGCCCTCAACATAACCCTAACCCTAGTTCCAATCCTAACCCTAATTGTCTATGTAACCCTAGCCCTCAACATAACCCTACCCCTAGCTCCAATCCTAAACCTAATCGTCTACCTAACCTTAGCCCTCAACACAACCATAACCCTAGGTCCAATCGTAACCCTAATCGACACTCTAACCGTAGCCCTCAACATAACCCTAAACCTAGGTCCAATCCTAACACGAACCGTCTCTCTAACCCTAGCCCTCAACATAACCCTAACCTTAGGTACAATCCTAACAATAATCGTCTATCTAAACCTAGCCCTAAACATAACCCTAACCCTAGGTCCAATCCTATCCCTAACCGTCTACCTAACCCTAGGCCTCAACATAACCCTAACCCTAGCACCAATCCTAACCCTAATCGTCCCTCTAACCTTAGCCCTCAACATAACCCTAACCTTGGCTCCAATCCTAACATTATCGTCTCTCTAATCCTAGCCCTCAATATAACCTTACCCTAGGTCCAATCCAACCCAAATCCGTCTCTCTAACCCTAGCTCTCAACATAACCCTAACCCTCGGTGCAATCCTAACCCGAACTGTCTCTCTAACCCTAGCACTCAACAAGACACTAACCCTAGATCCATTCCTAACCCGAACCTTCTCTCTAACCCTAGCCCTCAACATAACCCTAACCCTAGATCCAATCATAACCTTAATCATCTACCTAACCCTAGCCCTCAACATAACCCTAACCCTAGCTCCAATCCTAACCCTAATCGTCTCTCTACCCCTAGCCCTCAACATAACCCTAACCCTAGTTCCAATCCAAACCCTAATCGTCTATCTAACCCTAGCCCTAAAAATAACCCTAACCCTAGGCCCAATCCTAACCCTAATAGTGTATCTAACCCTAGCCCTCATCATAAACATAACCCTACGTCCAATCCTAATCCGAAAGGTCTCTCTAACCCTAGCACTCAACATAACCCTAACCCTAGCTCCAATCCTAACCTATTTGTCCCTCTAACCCTAGCCCTCAACGTAACCCTAACGCTAGGTCCAATTATAACCCTAATCGAATCTCTAACTGTAGTCCTCAACATAACCCTAACCCTAGGTCCAATTTTAACCAGAACTTTCTCTCTAACAGTAGCCCTCAACATAACCATATTCCTACGTCCAATCTTAACCCTAATCGTCTACCTAACCCTAGCCCTCCACACAACGCTAACCCTAGCACCAAACCTAACCCTAATCGTCTCTGTAACCCTAGCCATCAAAATTAGCCTAACCCTAGTTCCAATCCTACCCTAATCGTCTATCTAACCATAGCCCTAAACATAACCCTACCCCTAGGTCCAATCCTAACCACAACCATCTCTCTAACCCTAGCCCTCCACATAACCCTAAACCTATGTACAATCCAAACACTAATCATTTATCTAACCCTAGCCCTAAACATAACTTTAACCCTAGGTCCAATAATCCCCCTAATCGTCTCTCTGACTCTAGCCCTCAACATAACCCTAACCCTAGGTCCAATCCTAACCCGAACCTTCTCTCTAACCCTAGCCCTAAACATAACCCTAACCCTAGGTCCATTCATAAACCCTAATTGTCTACCTAGCCCTAGCCCTCAACATAACCCTAACCCTAGCTCCAATCCTAACCCTAACCGTCTCTCTAACCCTAGCCCTCAACATAACCCTAACCCCAGGTCCAATCCTTACCCGAACTGTCTTTCTAACCCTAGCCCTCAACCTAAACCTAACTCTAGGTCCAATCCTAACCCAAATCGTCTCTCTAACCCTAGCCCTCAACATAACCATAACACTAGGTCCAATCCTAACCCGAACCGTCTCTCTAACCCTAGCCCTCAACATAAACCTATCCCTAGGTCCAGTCCTAACCCTAATCGTGTATCCAACACTAGCCCTCAACATAACCCTAACCCTCGATCCAATCCTAACCCGAACACTCTCTCTAACCCTAGCCCTCAAAATAACCATAACCCTCAACATAAACTTAACCCTAGGGCCAATCCTAACCCTAATCGTCCACCTAACCCTAGCCCTCAACAAAACCCTAACCCTATGGTCCAGTCCTAACCCTAATAGTGTATCTAACCCTAGCGCTAAACATAACCATAACCCTAGGTCCAATCCTAACCCTAATCGTCTATCTAACCCTAGCCCTGAACATAACTCTAACACTAGCTCCAATGCTATCCCTAATCAACAACCGAACCGTAATCGTCTCTCTAATCATAGCCCTCAATATAACCTTAACCCTAGGACCAATCCTAACCCAACGTGTGTTTTCACTGCTGGAATAAGTTTTGGGATGCATTGTTTCAATCTCTTGCAAGCCTCATGTTGTTTTTAGAGAATATGGAAAAACAAAGAGTATGTTTCCCAAATCACTTGTAATCCAGAAAAAGGCACACTGCATCACTCTTGCTGAAACACGCTCTTTCTCCTAATGTGTTGATAACATTCAAGAAACCAGAAAAGAAGGGCATTTTGCAGTGAAATTCAGACGGGTATGTTCAAAAGGACATTTCTATTGGTTGCAGTGCGCAAAAGCACGATTGACTTCATGTTCTCCATGACACCCTTACATTTCCAAGTGACCTCAATTAGGACATTCCCCAAAAGATGTGTTTGCGTGTCTGTAGCGAAAGGAGCTCTAAGTTGTGTATTCAGTGCTGGAGAGTGACACAGTCTACATAGGTTTAACAGCGTTTTAAGAGCACCAACATGCTCAAAGGTGAAACTGCTACAAGGTGTGTGTAGCATGCAGAAAGAAGGCTTGTCATTTCAAAGAAAGAAGAGGAAACCAAAATCCAGGTACTGAAACGAGCACACCAGTATGGGAGATGTGCATGTGGACAGTTTCAAGCAGCAGCTCTTTGTCGACGCTTGGGAACAGCGCTGTGAAAAAATTGAGTAGGAAGCGGGATTTGGCTAAATTTGAAAGACCTTCCAACCAGCCCTAAAGAACTTAGCCAAACAATGAATGTTGCAATAAGCTCCTGCAGGAAAGGTGCTTCTATGACACAACCCCCGAGCAGGAAGCTACATTCTGCACAATACAAAATGCAAATGAATTCCAGGCTGAAAACTCTCCGCAGAAGAATGAAATGCATGTGTTTCTCTCTGAAAGAACACTCAGCAACTAGGGTTTTGCTTGCTCCTTCAAAGTCTTTGTAGAAACGTGTGTTTTCACTGTTGGAATACGTTTTGGGATGCATTGTTTCAATCTCTTGCAAGCCTCATGTTGTTTCTTAGACAATGTGGAAAAACAAGGAGTATGTTTCCCAAATCACTTGTAATCCAGAGGAACGCACACTGCATCACTCTTGCTCGAACACGCTCTTTCTCCTAATGTGTTGAGAATATACAAGAAATCAGAAAAGAAGGGCATTTTGCTGTGAAATTCAGACGGGTATGTTCAATAGGAATTTCTATTGGTTGCAGAGTGCAGAAGGACGATTGACTTCATGTTCTAGATGACACCCTTACTTTTAAAAGTGACCTGAAGTAGGACTTTCACAAAAAGATGTGTTTGGTGTCTGTGGTGAAAGGAGCTCTAAGTTGTGTATTCAGTGCAGGGGAGTGACACACTCTACGTAGATTACACAGCATTTTAAGAGCAGCAACATGCTTCAAACTGAAACTGCTACAAGGTGTGTGTAGCATGCAGAAAGAAGGCTTGTCATTTCAAAAAAAGAAGAGGAAACCCAAATACAGGTAGTTAAACGAGCACAAAAGTATGGGAGATGTGCATGTGGACAGTTTCAAGCAGCAGCTCTTTGTGGACACTTGGGAACAGCGCTGTGAAAAAATTTCGTATGAAGCAGGATTTGTCCAAAGTTGAAAGACCTTCCAAAACCAGCCCTAAAGAACTTAGCCAATCAATGAATGTTGCAATAAGCTCCTGCAGGAAAGGTGCTTCTATGACACAATCCCCGAGCAGGTAGCTACATTCTGCACAGTACAAAATGCATATGAATTCCTGGCTGAAAACTCACTCCAGAAGAATGAAATGCATGTGTTTCTCTCTGAAAGAAAACTCAGCCACTAGTCTTTTGCTTTCTCCTTCAAAGTCTTTGTAGAAATGTGTGTTTTCACTGTTGGAATACGTTGTGGGATGCATTGTTTCAGTCTCTTGCAAGCCTCATGTTGTTTCTTAGACAATGTGGAAAAACAAAGAGTATGTTTCCCAAATCACTTGTAATCCAGAGAAACGCACACTGCATCACTCTTGCCAAAGCACGCTCTTTCTCCTAATGTGTTGATAACATTCAAGAAACCAGAAAAGAAGGGCATTTTGCAGTGAAATTCAGACGGGTATGTTCAAAAGGACATTTCTATTGGTAGCAGAGTGCAAAAGCACGATTGACGTCATGTTCTCGATGACACCCTTACTTTTCCAAGTGACCTGAAGTAGGACTTTCACAAAAAGATGTCTTTGCGTGTCTGTGGTGAAAGTACCTCTTAGTTGAGTATTAAGTGCTGGAGAGTGACACACTCTACGTAGCTTACACAGCCTTTTGAAAGCAGCAACATGTTTCAAACTGAAACTGCTACAAGGTGTGTGTAGCATGCAGGAAGAAGGCTTGTCATTTCAAAGAAGGAAGAGGAAACCAAAATCCAGGTACTGAAACGAGCACACCAGTATGGGAGATGTGCATGTGGACAGTTTCAAGCAGCAGCTCCTTCTGGACACTTGGAAACAGCAATGTAAAAACATTTCGTTCGAAGCGGGATTTGTCCAAAGTTGAAAGACCTTCCAACACCAACCCTAAAGAACTTAGCCAAACAATGAATGTTGCAATAAGCTCCTGCAGGAAAGGTGCTTCTATGACACAACCCCCGAGCAGGTAGCTACATTCTGCACAGTACAAAATGCATATGAATTCCAGGCTGAAAACTCACTCCAGAAGGAAGAAATGCGTGTGTTTCTCTCTGAAACAACACTCAGTCACTATTCTTTTGCTTGCTCCTTCAAAGTCTTTGTAGAAACGTGTGTTTACACTGCTGGAATACGTTTTGGGATGCATTGTTTCAATCTCTTGCAAGCCTCATGTTCTTTCTTAGACGATGTGGAAAAACAAGGAGTATGTTTCCCAAATCACTAGCAATCCAGAAAAACACACAGTGCATCACTCTTGCCCAAACATGCTCTTTCTCTTAATGCGTTGAGAACATTCAAGAAAGCAGAAAGGAAGAGCATTTTGCAGTGAAATTCAGACTGGCATGTACAAAAAGCCATTTCTTTCGGTTGCAGGGTGTAAAAGCATGACGGTCTTCATGTTCTCGATGAAACCCTTACATTTCCAAGTGACCTCAATTAGGACATTCCCCAAAAATTGTGTTTGCGTGTCTGTAGCGAAAGGAGCTCTAAGTTGTGTATTCAGTGCTGGAGAGTGACACAGTCTACATAGGTTTAACAGCGTTTTAAGAGCACCAACATGCTCAAAGGTGAAACTGGTACAAGGTGTGTGTAGCATGCAGAAAGAAGGCTTGTCCTTTCAAAGAAAGAAGAGGAAACCAAAATCCAGGTACTGAAACGAGCACACCAGTATGGGAGATGTGCATGTGGACAGTTTCAAGCAGCCCATCCTTCTGGACACTTGGAAACAGCAATGTAAAAACATTTCGTTCGAAGTGGGATTTGGCCAAAGTTGAAAGACCTTCCAACACCAACCCTAAAGAACTTAGCCAAACAATGAATGTTGCAATAAGCTCCTGTAGGAAAGGTGCTTCTATGACACAACCCCCGAGCAGGTAGCTACATTCTGCACAGTACAAAATGCATATGAATTCCAGGCTGAAAACTCACTCCAGAAGGAAGAAATGCGTGTGTTTCTCTCTGAAAGAACACTCAGCCACTATTGTTTTGCTTGCTCCTTCAAAGTCTTTGTAGAAACGTGTGTTTTCACTGGTGGAATACGTTTTGGGATGCATTGTTTCAATCTCTTCCAATCCTCATGTTGTTTCTTAGACAATGTGGAAAAACGCAGATTATGTTTCCCAAATCACTTGAAATCCAGGAAAACGCACCCTGCATCAGTCTTGCTCAAACACGCTCTTTCACCTAATGCATTGAAACATTCAAGAAAGCAGAAAAGAAGGGCCTTTTGCAGTGAATTTCACACTGGTATGTACAAAAGCCATTTATTTCGGTTGCAGAGTGCAAAAGCATGATTGACTTCATGTTCTCTATGAAACCCTTACATTTCCAAGTGACCTGAAGTAGGAATTTCACAAAAACATGTGTTTGCGTGTCTGTGGAGAAAGGAACTCTAAGTTGTGTATTCAGTGCTGGAGAGTGACACACTCTACACAGGTTAGACAGCGTCCTTAGAGCACCAACATGCTTAAAATAGAAACTGCTACAAGATTTGTGTAGCATGCTGAATGAAGGCTTGTCATTTCAAAGAAAGAAGAGGAAACCAAATTCCAGGTAGTGAAACGAGCACACCAGTATGGGAGATGTGCATGTGGACAGTTTCAAGCTGCAGCTCCTTCTGGACACTTGGAAACAGCAATGTAAAACATTACGTTTGAAGCGGGATTTGTCCAAAGTTGAACGACCTTCCAAAACCAACCCTAAAGAACTTAGCCAAACAATGAATGTTGCAATAAGCTCCTGTAGGAAAGGTGCTTCTATGACACAACCCCCGAGCAGGGCGCTACATTCTGCACAGTACAAAATGCATATGAATTCCAGGCTGAAAACTCACTCCAGAAGGAGAAATGCGTGTTTTTTTCTCTGAAAGAACACTCAGCCACTATTCTTTTGCTTGCTCCTTCAAAGTCTTTGTAGAAACGTGTGTTTTCGCTATTGGAATACGTTTTGGGATGCATTGTTTCAATCACTTGCAAGCCTCATGTTGTTTCTTAGACAAGGTGGAAAAACAAGGAGTATGTTTCCCAAATAACTTGATATCCAGGAAAACGCAACCTGCATCACTCTTGCTCAAACACGCTCTTTCACCTAATGCATTGAGAACATTCAAGAAAGCAGAAAAGAAGGGCCCTAACCCTTGGTCCAATCCTAAACCGAACCGTCTCCCTAAACCTAGCCCTCAACATTACCCTAACTCTCGGTCCAATCCTAAGCCTAATCGTGTACCTAACCGTAGCCGTCAACATAACCCTAACCCTAGCTCCAAACCTACCATAATCGTCTCTCTATCCGTAGCCCTCAACATAACCCTAACCCTAGCTCCAATCCTAAGCCTAATTGTCTACCTAACCCTAGCCCTCAACATAACCCTAACCCTAGGTCCAGTCCTAACCCTAATAGTATCTCTAACCCTAGCCCTCAACAAAACCCTAACCCTAGGTCCAATCCTACACCTAATCGTTTATCTAAAACTAGCCCTAAACATAACACTAACCCTAGGTACAATCCTAACCCGAACCGTCTCTCTAACCTTAGCCCTCAACATAACCCTAACCCTAGGTCCAATCCTAACCCTAATTGTAGACGTAACGCTAGCCCTCAAAATAACCCTAACCCTAGGTCCAATCCTAACAATAATCGTCTATCTAACCCTAGCCCTAAACATAACCCTAACCCTAGGTCCAATCCTAACCCTAATTGTCTATGTAACCCTAGCCCTCAACATAACCCTACCCCTAGCTCCAATCCTAACCCTAATCGTCTACCTAACCTTAGCCCTCAACACAACCATAACCCTAGGTCCAATCGTAACCCTAATCGACTCTCTAACCGTAGCCCTCATCATAACCCTAAACCTAGGTCCAATCCTAACACTAACTGTCTCTCTAACCCTAGCCCTCAACATAACCCTAAGCCTAGGTCCACTCCTAACCCTAAACATCTCTCTAAGCCTAGCCCTCAACATAACCCTAACCTTAGGTACAATCCTAACAATAATCGTCTATCTAAACCTAGCCCTAAACATAACCCTAACCCTAGGCCCAATCCTATCCCTAACCGTCTACCTAACCCTAGGCCTCAACATAACCCTAACCCTAGCACCAATCCTAACCCTAATCGTCCCTCTAACCTTAGCCCTCAACATAACCCTAACCTTGGCTCCAATCCTAACACTATCGTCTCTCTAATCCTAGCCCTCAATATAACCTTACCCTAGGTCCAATCCAAACCAACCGTCTCTCTAACCCTAGCTCTCAACTTAACCCTAACCCTCGGTGCAATCCTAACCCGAACTGTCTCTCTAACCCTTGCCCTCAACATGACACTAACCCTAGGTCCATTCCTAACCCGAACCTTATCTCTAACCCTAGCACTCAACATAACCCTAACCCTAGATCCAATCCTAACCTTAATCATCTACCTAACCCTAGGCCTCAACATAACCCTAACCCTAGCTCCAATCCTAACCCTAATCGTCTCTCTACCCGTAGCCCTCAACATAACCCTAACCCTAGGTCCAATCCTAACCCTAATCGTCTATCTAACCCTAGCCCTAAACATAACCCTAACCCTAGTTCCAATCCAAAACCTAATTGTCTATCTAACCCTAGCCCTAAAAATAACCCTAACCCTAGGCCCAATCCTAACCCTAATAGTGTATCTAACCCTAGCCCTCATCATAACCATAACCCTACGTCCAATCCTAATCCGAAAGGTCTCTCTAACCCTAGCACTCAACATAACCCTAACCCTAGCTCCAATCCTAACCTATTTGTCCCTCTAACCCTAGCCCTCAACGTAACCGTAACGCTAGGTCCAATTATAACCCTAATCGAATCTCTAACCGTAGTCCTCAACATAACCCTAACCCTAGGTCCAATCCTAACCTGAACCGTCTCTCTAAACCTAGCCCTCAACATAACCCTAACCTTAGGTCCAATTTTAACCAGAACATTCTCTCTAACCGTAGCCCTCAACATAACCATATTCCTACGTCCAATCCTAACCCTAATCGTCTACCTAACCCTAGCCCTCCACATAACCCTAACCCTAGCTCCAAACCTAACCCTAATCGTCTCTGAAACCCTAGCCATCAACATTAGCCTAACCCTAGGTCCAATCCTACCCTAATCGTCTATCTAACCATAGCCCTAAACATAACCCTACCCCTAGGTCCAATCCTAACCAGAACCGTCTCTCTAACCCTAGCCCTCCACATAACCCTAACCCTAGGTACAATCCAAACACTAATCGTTTATCTAACCCTAGCCCTAAACATAACTTTAACCCTAGGTCCAATAATCCCCCTAATCGCCTCTCTGACCCTAGCCCTCAACATAACCCTAACCCTAGGTCCAATCCTAACTCTAATCGTCTATCTAACCCTAGCCCTCAGCATAACCCTAACCCTCGGTCCAATCCTAACCCGAACCTTCTCTCTAACCCTAGCCCTAAACATAACCATAACCCTAGGTCCATTCATAAACCCTAATTGTCTACCTAGCCCTAGCCCTCAACATAACGCTAACCCTAGCTCCAATCCTAACCCTAACCGTCTCTCTAACCCTAGCCCTCAACATAACCCTAACGCCAGGTCCAATCCTTACCCGAACTGTCTTTCTAACCCTAGCCCTCAACCTAAACCTAACCCTAGGTCCAATCCTAACCCTAATCGTCTCTCTAACCCTAGCCCTCAACATAACCATAACACTAGGTCCAATCCTAACCCGAACCGTCTCTCTAACCCTAGCCCTCAACATAAACCTATCCCTAGGTCCAGTCCTAACCCTAATCGTGTATCCAACACTAGCCCTCAACATAACCCTAACCCTCGGTCCAATCCTAACCCGAACCTTCTCTCTAACCCTAGCCCTCAACATAACCATAACCCTCAACATAAACTTAACCCTAGGGCCAATCCTAACCCTAATCGTCCACCTAACCCTAGCGCTCAACAAAACCCTAACCCTATGGTCCAGTCCTAACCCTAATAGTGTATCTAACCCTAGCGCTAAACATAACCATAACCCTAGGTCCAATCCTAACCCTAATCGTCTATCTAACCCTAGCCCTGAACATAACTCTAACACTAGCTCCAATGCTATCCCTAAACGACAACCGAACCCTAATCGTCTCTCTAATCCTAGCCCTCAATATAACCTTAACCCTAGGACCAATCCTAACCCAACGTGTGTTTTCACTGCTGGAATAAGTTTTGGGATGCATTGTTTCAATCTCTTGCAAGCCTCATGTTGTTTTTAGAGAATATGGAAAAACAAAGAGTATGTTTTCCAAATCACTTGTAATCCAGAAAAAGGCACACTGCATCACTCTTGCTGAAACACGCTCTTTCTCATAATGTTTTGAGAACATTCAAGAAACCCGAAGAGAAGTGCATTTTGCAGTGAAATTCAGACGGGTATGTTCAAAATGACATTTCTATTGGTTGCAGAGTGCAAAAGCACGATTGCCTTCACGTTCTCCATGACACCCTTACATTTCCAACTGACCTGCAGTAGGACTTTCACAAAAAGATGTGTTTGCGGGTCTGTGGTTAAAGGAGCTCTAAGTTGTGTATTCAGTGCTGGAGAGTGACACACTCTACGTAGGTTACACAGCATTTTGAGAGCAGCAACATGCTTCAAACTGAAACTGCTACAATGTGTGTAGCATGCAGAAAGAAGGCTTGTCATTTCAAAGAAAGAAGACGAAACCAAAATCCAGGTAGTTAAACGAGCACAAAAGGATGGCAGATGTGCATGTGGACAGTTTCAAGCAGCAGCTCTTTGTGGACACTTGGGAACAGCGCTGTGAAAAAATTTCGTACGTAGCAGGATTTGTCCAAAGTTGAAAGACCTTCCAAAACCAGCCAGAAAGAACTTAGCCAATCAATGAATGTTGCAATAAGCTCCTGCAGGAAAGGTGCTTCTATGACACAACCCCCGAGCAGGTAGCTACATTCTGCACAGTACAAAATGCAAATGAATTCCAGACTGAAAATTCTCCACAGAAGAATGAAATGCATGTGTTTCTCTCTGAAAGAACACTCAGCCACTAGGCTTTTGCTTTCTCCTTCAAAGTCTTTGTACAAACGTGTGTTTTCACTGTTGGAATACGTTGTGGGATGCATTGTTTCAATCTCTTGCAAGCCTCATGTTGTTTCTTAGACAATGTGGAAAAACAAGGAGTATGTTTCCCAAATTACTTGTAATCCAGAGAAACGCACACTGCATCACTCTTGCTCACACACGCTCTTTCTCCTAATGTGTTGATAACATTCAAGAAACCAGAAAAGAAGGGCATTTTGCAGTGAAATTCAGACGGGTATGTTCAAAAGGACATTTCCATTGGTTGCAGTGCGCAAAAGCACGATTGACTTCATGTTCTCCATGACACCCTTACATATCCAAGTGACCTCAATTAGGACATTCCCCAAAAGATGTGTTTGCGTGTCTGTAGCGAAAGGAGCTCTAAGTTGTGTATTCAGTGCTGGAGTGTGACACAGTCTACATAGGTTTAACAGCATTTTAAGAGCACCAACATGCTTCAAACTGAAACTGCTACAAGGTGTGTGTAGCATGCAGAAAGAAGGCTTGTCCTTTCAAAGAAAGAAGAGGAAACCAAAATCCAGGTAGTTAAACGAGCACAAAAGTATGGGAGATGTGCATGTGGACAGTTTCAAGCAGCAGCTCTTTGTGGACACTTGGGAACAGCGCTGTGAAAAAATTTCGTATGAAGCAGGATTTGTCCAAAGTTGAAAGACCTTCCAAAACCAGCCCTAAAGAACTTAGCCAATCAATGAATGTTGCAATAAGCTCCTGCAGGAAAGGTGCTTCTATGACACAACCCCCGAGCAGGAAGCTACATTCTGCACAGTACAAAATGCAAATGAATTCCAGGCTGAAAACTCTCCGCAGAAGTATGAAATGCATGTGTTTCTCTCTGAAAGAACACTCTGCAACTAGGGTTTTGCTTGCTCCTTCAAAGTCTTTGTAGAAACGTGTGTTTTCACTGTTGGAATACGTTTTGGGATGCATTGTTTCAATCTCTTGCAAGCCTCATGTTGTTTCTTAGACAATGTTGAAAAACAAGGATTATGTTTCCCAAATCACTTGTAATCCAGAGGAACGCACACTGCATCACTCTTGCTCAAACACGCTCTTTCTCCTAATGTGTTGAGAATATACAAGAAATCAGAAAAGAAGGGCATTTTGCAGTGAAATTCAGACGGGTATGTTCAATAGGAATTTCTATTGGTTGCAGAGTGCAAAAGGACGATTGACTTCATGTTCTAGATGACACCCTTACATTTCAAAGTGACCTGAAGTAGGACTTTCACAAAAAGATGTGTTTGGGTGTCTGTGGTGAAAGGAGCTCTAAGTTGTGTATTCAGTGCTGGAGAGTGACATAGTCTACATAGGTTTAACAGCGTTTTAAGAGCACCAACATGCTCAAAGGTGAAACTGCTACAAGGTGTGTGTAGCATGCAGAAAGAGGGCTTGTCCTTTCAAAGAAAGAAGAGCAAACCAAAATCCAGGTACTGAAACGAGCACACCAGTATGGGAGATGTGCATGTGGACAGTTTCAAGCAGCCCATCCTTCTGGACACTTGGAAACAGCAATGTAAAAACATTTCGTTCGAAGTGGGATTTGGCCAAGTTGAAAGACCTTCCAACACCAACCCTAAAGAATTTAGCCAAACAATGAATGTTGCAATAAGCTCCTGTAGGAAAGGCGCTTCTATGACACAAACCCCAAACAGGTAGCTACATTCTGCACAGTACAAATGCATATGAATTCCAGGCTGAAAACTCACTCCAGAAGGAAGAAATGTGTGTGTTTCTCTCTGAAAGAACACTCAGCCACTATTCTTTTGCTTGCTCCTTCAAAGTCTTTGTAGAAACGTGTGTTTTCACTGGTGGAATACGTTTTGGGATGCATTGTTTCAATCTCTTCCAATGCTCATGTTCTTCCTTAGACAATGTGGAAAAACGCGGATTATGTTTCCCCAATCACTTGAAATCCAGGAAAACGCACCCTGCATCAGTCTTGCTCAAACACGCTCTTTCACCTAATGCATTGAGAACATTCAAGGAAGCAGAAAAGAAGGGCCTTTTGCAGTGAATTTCACACTGGTATGTACAAAAGCCATTTATCTCGGTGGCAGAGTGCAAAAGCATGATTGACTTCATGTTCTCTATGAAACCCTTACATTTCCAAGTGACCTGAGGTAGGAATTTCACAAAAACATGTGTTTGCGTGTCTGTGGTGAAAGGAACTCTAAGTTGTGTATTCAGAGCTGGAGAGTGACACACTCAACACAGGTTAGACAGCGTCCTTAGAGCACCAACATGCTTAAAATAGAAACTGCTACAAGATTTGTGTAGCATGCTGAATGAAGGCTTGTCATTTCAAAGAAAGAAGAGGAAACCAAATTCCAGGTAGTGAAACGAGCACACCAGTATGGGAGATGTGCATGTGGACAGTTTCCAGCAGCAGCTCTTTGTGGACCCTTGGAAACAGCACTGTGAAAATATTTCGTACGAAGCGGGTTTTGCCAAATTTGAAAGACTTGCCAAAAGCAACCCTAAAGGACTTAGCCAAAAAATGAATGTTGCAATAAGCTCCTGCAGGAAAGGTGCTTCAATGACACAACTCCCGAGCAGGTAGCTACATTCTGCACAGTACAAAATGCATATGAATTCCTGGCTGGAAACTCACTCCAGAAGGAAGGAATGCGTGTGTTTCTCTCTGAAAGAACACTCAGCCACTAGGCTTTTGCTTGCTCCTTCAAAGTCTTTGTAGAAACGTGTGTTTTCACTGGTGGAATACGTTTTGGGATGCATTGTTTCAATCTCTTGCAAGCCTCATGTTCTTTCTTAGACGAAGTGGAAAAACAAGGAGTATGTTTCCCAGATCACTTGCAATCCAGAAAAACACACACTGCATCACTCTTGCCCAAACATGCTCTTTCTCCTAATGTGTTGAGAACATTCAAGAAAGCAGAAAGGAAGAGCATTTGGTAGTGAAATTCAGACTGGCATGTACAAAAAGCCATTTCTTTCGGTTGCAGGGTGTAAATGCATGATGGTCTTCATGTTTTCGATGAAAGCCTTACATTTCCAAGTGACCACAATTAGGACTTTCCCAAAAAGATGTATGCGTGTCTGTGGCAACGGAGCTCTAAGTTGTGTATTCAATGCTGGAGAGTGACACACTCTACATAGGTTAAAAAACGTTCTTAGAGCACCAACATGCTTAAAATTGAAACTGCTACAAGATGTGCGTAGCATGCTGAATGAAGGCTTCTCATTTCAAACAAAGAAGAGGAAACCAAATTCCAGGAAGTGAAACGAGCCCACCAGTATGGCAGATGTGCATGTGGACAGTTTCAAGCAGCAGCTCTTTGTGGACACTTATAAACATTGCTGTGAAAAAAATTCGTACGAAGCGGGATTTGGCCAAAGTTGAAAGTCTTTCCAAAACCAAACCTAAAGGACTTAGCAAAACAATGAATGTTGCAATAAGCTCCTGCAGGAAAGGTGCTTCAATGACACAACTCCCGAGCAGGTAGCTACATTCTGCACAGTACAAAATGCATATGAATTCCAGGCTGAAAACTCACTCCAGAAGGAAGAAATGCGTGTGTTTCTCTCTGAAAGAACACTCAGCCACTATTCTTTTGCTTGCTCCTTTAAGGTCTTTGTAGAAACGTTTGTTTTCACTGCTGGAATACGTTGTGGGATGCGTTGTTTTAATCTCTTGCAGGCCTCATGTTCTTTCTTACACAACGTGGAAAAACGCGGATTATGTTTCCCAAATCACTTGAAATCCAGAAAATCGCAACCTGCATCACTCTTGCTCAAACACGCTCTTTCACCTAATGCGTTGAGAACATTCAAGAAAGCAGAAAATAAGGGCCTTTTGCAGTGAATTTCAGACTGGTGTGTACAAAAAGCCATTTATTTCGGTTGCAGAGTGCAAAAGCATGATTGACTTCATGTTCTCTATGAAACCCTTACATTTCCAAGTGACCTGAAGTAGGACTTTCAAAAAAACATGTGTTTGCGTGTCAGTGGTGGAAGGAGCTCTAAGTTGTGTATTCAGTGCTGGAGAGTGACACACTCTACACAGGTTAGACAGCGTTCCTAGAGCAACAACATGCTTAAAATTGAAACTGCTACAAGATGTGTGTAGCAGGCAGAAAGAAGGCTTGTCATTTCAAAGAAAGAAGAGGAAACCAAAATCCAGGTACTGAAACGAGCACACCAGTATGGGAGATGTGCATGTGGACAGTGTCAAGCAGCAGCTCCTTCTGGACACTTAGAAAAAGCAATGTAAAAACATTTCGTTCGAAGCGGGATTTGGCCAAAGTTGAAAGATCTTCCAACACCAACCCTAAAGAACTTAGCCAAACAATGAATGTTGCAATAAGCTCCTGTAGGAAAGGTGCTTCTATGACACAACCCCCGAGCAGGTAGCTACATTCTGCACAGTACAAAATGCATATGAATTCCAGGCTGAAAACTCACTACAGAAGGAAGAAATGCGTGTGTTTCTCTCTGAAAGAACACTCAGCCACTATTGTTTTGCTTGCTCCTTCAAAGTCTTTGTAGAAACGTGTGTTTTCACTGCTGGAATACGTTTTGGGATGCATTGTTTCAATCTCTTGCAAGCCTCATGTTCTTTCTTACACAATGTGGAAAAACGCGGATTATGTTTCCCAAATAACTTGAAATCCAGGAAAACGCACCCTGCATCACTCTTGCTCAAACACGCTCTTTCACCTAATGCATTGAGAACATTCAAGAAAGCAGAAAAGAAGGACTTTTTGCAGTGAATTTCACACTGGTATGTACAAAAAGCCATTTATTTCGGTTGCAGAGTGCAAAAGCATGATTGACTTCATGTTCTCAATGAAACCCTGACATTTCCAAGTGACCTGAAGTAGGACTTTCACAAAAACATGCGTTTGCGTGTCTGTGGTGAAAGGAGCTCTAAGTTGTGTATTCAGTGCTGGAGAGTGACACACTCTACACAGGTTAGACAGCGTTCTTAGAGCACCAACATGCTTAAAATAGAAACTACTACAAGATGTGTGTAGCATGCTGAATGAAGGCTTGTCATTTCAAAGAAAGAAGAGGAAACCAAATTCCAGGTAGTGAAATGACCATGCCAGTGTGCGAGATGTGCATGTGGACAGTTTCAAGCAGCAGCTCTTTGTGGACACTTGGAAGCAGCGCTGTGAAAAAATTTCGTAGGAGGCGGGATTTGGCCAAAGTTGAAAGACCTTCCAAAACCAATCCTAAAGGACTTAGCCAAACAATGAATGTTGCAATAAGCCCCTGCAAGAAAGGTGCTTCAATGACACAACTCCCGAGCAGGTAGTTACATTCCGCACAGTACAAAATGCATATGAATTCCTGGCTGGAGACTCACTCCAGAAGGAAGAAATGCGTGTGTTTCTCTCTGAAACAACACTCAGCCACTATTGTTTTGCTTGCTCCTTCAAAGTCTTTGTAGAAACGTGTGTTTTCACTGCTGGAATACGTTTTGGGATGAATTGTTTCAATCTCTTGCAAGCCTCATGTTCTTTCTTACACAATGTGGAAAAACGCGGATTATGTTTCACCTAATGCATTGAGAACATTCAAGAAAGTCGAAAAGAAGGGCCCTAACCCTAGGTCCAATCCTATCCCTAATCGTTTATCTAAAACTAGCCCTAAACATAACACTAACCCTAGGTACAATCCTAACCCGAACCGTCTCTCTAACCTTAGCCCTCAACATAACCCTAACCCTAGGTCCAATCCTAACCCTAATTGTAGACGTAACCCTAGCCCTCAACATAACCCTAACCCTAGGTCCAATCCTAAACCTACTCGTCTATCTAACCCTGGCCATCAACATAACCCTACCCCTAGCTCCAATCCTAACCCTAATCGTCTACCTAACCTTAGCCCTCAACACAACCATAAGCCTAGGTCCAATCGTAACCCTAATCGACCCTCTAACCGTAGCCCTCAACATAACCCTAAACCTAGGTCCAATCCTAACACGAACCGTCTCTCTAACCCTAGCCCTCAACATAACCCTAAGGCTAGGTCCACTCCTAACCCTAATCATCTCTCTAACCCTAACCCTCAACATAACCCTAACCTTAGGTACAATCCTAACAATAATCGTCTATCTAAACCTAGCCCTAAACATAACCCTAACCCTTGCTCCAAACCTAACCTAATCGTCTCTCTATCCGTAGCCCTCAACATAACCCTAACCCTAGGTCCAATCCTAAGCCTAATTGTCTACCTAAACCTAGCCCTCAACATAACCCTAACCCTAGGTCCAGTCCTAACCCTAATAGTATCTCTAACCCTAGCCCTCAACAAAACCTTAACCATAGGTCCAATCCTATCCCTAATCGTTTATCTAAAACTAGCCCTATACATAACACTAAACTTAGGTACAATCCTAACCCGAACCGTCTCTCTAACCTTAGCCCTCAATATAACCCTAACCCTAGGTCCAATCCTAAACCTACTCGTCTATCTAACCGTAGCCCTCAACATAACCCTAAACCTAGGTCCAATCCTAACACGAACAGTCTCTCTAACCCTAACCCTCAACATAACCCTAACCCTCGGTGCAATCCTAACCCGAACTGTCTCTCTAACCCTAGCCCTAAACATAACCATAACCCTAGGTCCAATAATAACACTAATCGTCTCTCGGACCCTAGCCCTCAACATAACCCTAACGCTAGGTCCACTCCTAACCCTAATCATCTCTCTAACCCTAGCCCTCAACATAACCCTAACCTTAGGTACAATCCTAACAATAATCGTCTATCTAAACCTAGCCCTAAACATAACCCTAACCCTAGGTCCAATCCTATCCCTAACCGTCTACCTAACCATAGGCCTCAACATAACCCTAACCCTAGCACCAATCCTAACCCTAATCGTCCCTCTAACCTTAGCCCTCAACATAACCCTAACCTTGGCTCCAATCCTAACCCTATCGTCTCTCTAATCCTAGCCGTCAATATAACCTTACCTAGGGCCAATCCAAACCAAATCCGTCTTTCTAACCCTAGCTCTCAACATAACCCTAACCCTCGGTGCAATCCTAACCCGAACTGTCTCTCTAACCCTAGCCCTCAACGTGACACTAACCCTAGGTCCATTCCTAACCCGAACCTTCTCTCTAAACCTAGCCCTCAACATAACCCTAACCCTAGATCCAATCCTAACCTTAATCATCTACCTAACCCTAGCCCTCAACATAACCCTAACCCTAGCTCCAATCCTAACCCTAATCGTCTCTCTACCCCTAGCCCTCAACATAACCCTAACCCTAGGTCCAATCCAAACCCTAATCGTCTATCTAACCCTAGCCCTAAAAATAACCCTAACCCTAGGCCCAATCCTAACCCTAATCGTGTATCTAACCCTAGCCCTCATCATAACCATAACCCTACGTCCAATCCTAATCCGAAAGGTCTCTCTAACCCTAGCACTCAACATAACCCTAACCGTAGCTCCAATCCTAACCTATTTGTCCCTCTAACCCTAGCCCTCAACGTAACCCTAACGCTAGGTCCAATTATAACCCTAATCGAATCTCTAACCGTAATCCTCAACATAACCCTAACCCTAGGTCCAATCCTAACCTGAACCGTCTCTCTAAACCTAGCCCCCAACATAACCCTAACCCTAGGTACATTTTTAACCAGAACATTCTCTCTAACCGTAGGCCTCAACATAACCATATTCCTACGTCCAATCCTAACCCTATTCGTCTACCTAACCCTAGCCCTCCACATAACCCTAACCCTAGCTCCAAACCTAACCCTAATCGTCTCTGTAACCCTAGCCATCAACATTAGCCTAACCCTAGGTCCAATCCTACCCTAATCGTCTATCTAACCATAGCCCTAAACATAACCCTACCCCTAGGTCCAATCCTAACCAGAACCGTCTCTCTAACCCTAGCCCTCCACATAACCCTAACCCTAGGTTCAATCCAAACACTAATCGTTTATCTAACCCTAGCCCTAAACATAACTTTAACCCTAGGTCCAATAATCACCCTAATCGTCACTCTGACCCTAGCCCTCAACATAACCCTAACCCTAGGTCCAATCCTAACTCTAATCGTCTATCTAACCCTAGCCCTCAGCATAACCCTAACCCGCGGTCCAATCCTAACCCGAACCTCTCTCTAAGCCTAGCACTCAACATAACGCTAACCCTAGCTCCAATCCTAACCCTAACCGTCTCTCTAACCCTAGCCCTCAACATAACCCTAACCCCAGGTCCAATCCTTACCCGAACTGTCTTTCTAATCCTTGCCCTCAACCTAAACCTAACCCTAGGTCCAATCCTAACCCTAATCGTCTCTCTAACCCTAGCCCTCAACATAACCATACCACTAGGTCCAAACCTAACCCGAACCGTCTCTCTAACCCTAGCCCTCAACCTAAACCTAACCCTAGGTCCAATCCTAACCCTAATCGTCTCTCTAACCCTAGCCCTCAACATAACCATAACACTAGGTCCAATCCTAACCCGAACCGTCTCTCTAACCCTAGCCCTCAACATAAACCTATCCCTAGGTCCAGTCCTAACCCTAATCGTGTATCCAACACTAGCCCTCAACATAACCATAACCCTCGGTCCAATCCTAACCCGAACCTTCTCTCTAACCCTAGCCCTAAACATAACCATAACCCTAGGTCCAATCCTAACCCTAATCGTCTCTCTAACCCTAGCCCTCAACATAATCCTAACACTACGTCCAATCCTAACTCTTATCGTCTAACTAACCCTAGCCCTCAACATAACCCTAACCCTAGGTCCAATCCTAACTCTAATCGTCTATCTAACCCTAGCCCTCAACATAACCCTAACCCTCGGTCCAATCCGAACCCGAACCTTCTCTCTAACCCTAGCCCAAACATAACCTTAACCCTAGGTCCATTCATAAACCCAAATGTCTACCTAGCCGTAGCCCTCAACATAACGCTAACCCTAGCTCCTATCCTAACCCTAACCGTCTCTCTAACCCTAGCCCTCAATGTAACCCTAACCCTAGGTCCAATCCTAACCCTAACCGTCGCTCTAAACCTAGCCCTCAACATAACCCTAACCCTAGGTCCAATCCTAACCCTATCCGTCCCTCTGACCCTAGCCCTCAACATGACCCTAACCCTAGGTCCAATCCTCACCCTAACCGTCTCTCTAACCCTTGCCCTCAACATAACCCTAACCCTAGGTCCAATCCTCACCCTAACCGTTTCTCTAGCCCTAGCCCTCAACATAACCCTAACCCTAGGTCCAATCCTAACCCTAACCATCTCTCTAACCCTAGCCCTCAACATAAGCCTAACCCTAGGTCCAATCCTAAACCTATCCGTCTCTCTAACTCTAGCCCTCAACATAACCCTAACCCTAGGACCAATCCTAACCCTAACCGTCTCTCTAACCCTAGCCCTCAACATAACCCTAACCCTAGGTCCAATCCTCACCCCAACCGTCTCTCTAACCCTAGCCCTCAACATAACTCTAACCCTAGGTCCAATCCTAACCCAAACCGTCTCTCTAACCCTAGACCTCAACATAACCCTAACCCTAGGACCAATCCTAACCCTAAACTTCGCTCTAACCCTAGTACTCAACATAACACTAACCCTAGGTCCAAACCTTACCCTAACCGTCTCTCTGACCCTAGCCCTCAACATAACCCTAACCCTAGGTCCAATCCTCACCCTAACCATCTCTCTAACCCTAGCCCTCAACATAACCCTAACCCTAGGTCCAATCCTCACCCTAACCGTCTCTCTAACCCTAGCCCTCAACATAACCCTAACCCTAGGTCCAATCGTAACCCTAAACGTCTCTCTAACCCTAGCCCTCAACATAACCCTAACCCTAGGTCCAATCCGCACCCTAACCGTCTCTCTAACCCTAACCCTCAACATAACCCTAACCCTAGGACCAATACTAACCCTAACCGTCTCTCTAACCCTAGCCCTCAACATAACACTAACCTTAGGTCCAATCCTAACCCTATCCGTGTCTCTAACTCTAGCCCTCAACATAACCCTAACCCTAGGACCAATCCTAACCCTAACCGTCTCTCTAACCCTAGCCCTCAACATAACCCTAACCCTAGGTCCAATCCTATACCTAACCGTCTCTCTGACCCTAGCCCTCAGCATAACCCTAACCCTAGGTCCAATCCTAACCCTAACTGTCTCTCTAACCCTAGCCCTCAACATAAGCCTCACCCTAGGTCCAATCCTAACCCTAACCGTCTCTCTAACCCTAGCCCTCAACTTAACCCTAACCCTAGGTCCAATCCTAACACTAACCGTCTCTCTAACCCTAGCCCTCAACATAACCCTAACCCTAGGTCCAATCCTAACACTAACCGTCTCTCTAACCCTAGCCCTCAACATAACCCTAACCCTAGGTGCAATCCTAACCCTATCCATCTCTCTAACTCTAACCCTCAACATAACCCTAACCCTAGGACCAATCCTAACCCTAAACGTCTCTCTAACCCTACCCCTCAACATAACCCTAAATCTAGGTCCAATCCGCACCCTAACCGTCTCTCTAACCCTAGACCTCAACATAACCCTAACCCTAGGACCAATCCTAACCCTAAACGTCGCTCTAACCCTAGTACTCAACATAACCCTAACCCTAGGTCCAATCCTAACCCTAACCGTCTCTCTGACCCTAGCCCTCAACATAACCCTAACCTAGGTCCAATCCTCACCCTAACCGTCTCTCTAACCCTAGCCCTCAACATAACCCTAACCCTAGGTCCAATCCTAACCCTAACCGTCTCTCTAACCCTAGCCCTCAACATAACCCTAACCCTATGTCCAATCCTAACCCTAACCGTCTCTCTAAACCTAGCCCTCAACATAACCCTAACACGAGGTCCAATCCTAACCCTAACTGTCTGTCTAACCCTAGCCCTCAACATAACCCTAACCCTAGGTCCAATCCTAACCCTAACCGTCTTTCTAACCTTAGCCCTCAACCTAACCCTAACCCTAGGTCCAATCCTAACCCTAACCGTCTCTCTGACCCTGGCCCTCAGCATAACCCTAACCCTAGGTCCAATTCTAACCCTAACTGTCTGTCTAACCATCGCCTTCAACATAACCCTAACCCTAGGTCCAATCCTAACCTTACTGTCTATCTAACCCTAGCCCTCAACATAACCCTAACCCTAGGTCCAATCCTAACCCTAACCGTCTCTCTAACCTTAGCCCTCAACCTAACCCTAAGCCTAGGTCCAATCCTAACCCTAACCGTCTCTCTAACCCTAGCCCTCAACCTAACCCTAACCCTATGTCCAATCCTAACCGTAACCGTCTCTCTGACCCTAGCCCTCAACATAACCCTAACCCTAGGTCCAATCCTAACCCTAACTGTCTGTCTAAGCTTCGCCCTCAACATAACCCTAACCCTAGGTCCTGTCCTAAGCCTAACCGTCTCTCAAACCCTAGCCCTCAACATAACCCTAACCCTAGGTCCAATCCTAACCCTATCCGTCTCTCTAACTCTAGCCGTCAACATAACCCTAACCCTAGGTCCAATCCTAACCCTATCCGTCTCTCTAACTCTAGCCCTCAACATAACCCTAACCCTAGGACCAATCCTAACCCTAACAGTCTCTCTAACCCTAGCCCTAAACTTAACCCTAACCCTAGGTCCAATCCTAACCCTAACCGTCTCTCTAACCCTAGCCCTCAACCTAACCCTAATCCTAGGTCCAATCCTAACCCTAACCGTCTCTCTAACCCTAGCCCTCAACATAACCCTAACCCTAGGTCCAATCCTAACCCTAACCGTCGCACTAACCCTAGCCCTCAACATAACCCTAACCCTAGGTTCAATCCTAACCCTAACCGAATCTCTGACCCTAGCCCTCAACATAACCCTAACCTTAGGTCTAATCCTCACCCTAACCGTCTCTCTAACCCTAGCCCTCAACATATCCCTAACCCTAGGTCCCATCCTCACCCTAACCGTCTCTCTAAGCCTAGCCCTCAAAATGACCCTAACCCTAGGTCCAATCCTAACCCAAACCGTCTCTCTAACCCTAGCCCTCAACATTACCCTAACCCTAGGTCCAATCCTAATCCTAACCGTCGCTCTAACCCTAGCCCTCAACATAACCCTAACCCTAGGTCCAATCCTATACCTAACCGTCTCTCTGACCCTAGCCCTCAGCATTACCCTAACCCTAGGTCCAATCCTAACCCTAACTGTCTGTGTAACCCTCGCCCTCAACATAAGCCTAACCCTAGGTCCAATCCTAACCCTAACTGTCTGTCTAACCCTAGCCCTCAACATAACCCTAACTCTAGGACCAATCCTAACCCTAACCGTCTCTCTAACCCTCGCCCTCAACATAACCCTAACCCTAGGTGCAATCCTCACCCTAACTGTCTCTCTAACCCTAGCCCTCAACATAAGCCTAACCCTAGGTCCAATCCTAACCCTAACCGTCTCTCTAAACCTAGCCCTCAACGTAACCCTAACCCTAGGTCCAATCCTCACCCTAACCGTCTCTCTAACCCTAGCCCTCAACGTAACCCTAACCCTAAGTCCAATCCTCACCCTAACCGTCTCTCTAACCCTAGCCCTCAACATAGCCCTAACCCTAGGTCCAATCCTAACCCTAACCGTCTCTCTAACCCTAGCCCTCAACCTAACCCTAACCCTAAGTCCAATCCTAACCCTAACCGTCTCTCTAACCCTAGCCCTCAACATAACCCTAACCATAGGTCCAATCCTCACCCAAACCGTCTCTCTAACCCTAGCCCTCAACATAACCCTAACCCTAGGTCCAATCCTAACACTAACTGTCCCTCTAACCCTAGCCCTCAACATAACCCTAACCCTAGGTCCAATCCTAACCCTAACCGTCACTCTAACCCTAGCCCTCAACATAACCCTAACCCTAGGTCCAATCCTAACCTTAACTGTCTGTCTAACCCTAGCCCTCAACATAACCCTAACCCTAGGTCCAATCTTAACCATAACCGTCTCTAACCCTAGCCCTCAACATAACCCTAACCCTAGTTCCAATCCTCACCCAAACCGTCTCCCTAACCCTAGCCCTCAACATAACCCTAACCCTAGGTCCAATCCTAACTCAAACAGTCTCTCTTACCCTAGACCTCATCATAACCCTAACCCTAGGACCAATCCTAACCCTAAACGTCGCTCTAAGCCTAGTACTCAACATAATCCTAACCCTAGGTCCAATCCTAACACCAACCGTCTCTCTCACCCTAGACCTCAACATAACGCTAACCCTAGGTCCAATTCTCACCCTAACCATCTCTCTAACCCTAGCCCTCAACATAACCCTAACCCTAGGTCCAATCCTCACCCTAACCGTCTCTCTAACCCTAGCCCTCAACATAACCCTAACCCTAGGTCCAATCCTAACCCTAAACGTCTCTCTAACCCTAGCCCTCAACATAACCCTAACCCTAGGTCCAATCCTCACCCTAACCGTCTCTCTAACCCTAGCCCTCAACATAACCCTAACCCTAGGTCCAATCCTAACCCTATCGTGTCTCTAACTCTAGCCCTCAACATAACCCTAACCCTAGGACCAATCCTAACCCTAACCGTCTCTCTAACCCTAGCCCTCAAAATAACCCTAACCCTAGGTCCAATCCTAACCCTAACCGTCTCTCTAACCCTAGCCCTCAACATAAGCCTAACCCTAGGTCCAATCCTAACCCTAACTGTCTCTCTAACCCTAGCCCTCAACATAAGCCTAACCCTAGGTCCAATCCTAACCCTAACCGTCTCTCTAAACCTACCCCTCAACGTAACCCTTACCCTAGGTCCAATCCTCACCCTAACCGTCTCTCTAAACCTAGCCCTCAACATAACCCTAACCCTAAGTCCAATCCTCACCCTAACCGTCTCTCTAACCCTAGCCCTCAACATAGCCCTAACCCTAGGTCCAATCCTAACCCTAACCGTCTATCTAACCCTAGCCCTCAACATAACCCTAACCCTAGGTCCAATCCGCACCCTAACCGTCTCTCTAACCCTAACCCTCAACATAACCCTAACCCTAGGACCAATACTAACCCTAACCGTCTCTCTAACCCTAGCCCTCAACATAACACTAACCTTAGGTCCAATCCTAACCCTATCCGTGTCTCTAACTCTAGCCCTCAACATAACCCTAACCCTAGGACCAATCCTAACCCTAACCGTCTCTCTAACCCTAGCCCTCAACATAACCCTAACCTTAGGTCCAATCCTAACACTAACCGTCTCTCTAACCCTAGCCCTCAACATAACCCTAATCCTAGGTCCAATCCTAACCCTAACTGTCTCTCTAACCCTAGCCCTCAACATAAGCCTAACCCTAGGTCCAATCCTAACCCTAACCGTCTCTCTAACCCTAGCTCTCAACTTAACCCTAACCCTAGGTCCAATCCTAACACTAACCGTCTCTCTAACCCTAGCCCTCAACATAACCCTAACCCTAGGTCCAATCCTAACACTAACCGTCTCTCTAACCCTAGCCCTCAACATAACCCTAACCCTAGGTGCAATCCTAACCCTATCCATCTCTCTAACTCTAGCCCTCCACATAACGCTAACCCTAGGACCAATCCTAACCCTAAACGTCTCTCTAACCCTACCCCTCAACATAACCCTAAATCTAGGTCCAATCCGCACCCTAACCGTCTCTCTAACCCTAGCCCTCAACATAACCCTAACCCTAGGTCCAATCCTAACCCTAACTGTCTATCTAACCCTAGCCCTCAACATAACCCTAACCCTAGGTCCAATCCTAACCCTAACCGTCTCTCTAACCTTAGCCCTCAACCTAACCCTAAGCCTAGGTCCAATCCTAACCCTAACCGTCTCTCTAACCCTAGCCCTCAACCTAACCCTAACCCTAGGTCCAATCCTAACCGTAACAGTCTCTCTGACCCTAGCCCTCAACATAACCCTAACCCTAGGTCCAATCCTAACCCTAACTGTCTGTCTAAGCCTCGCCCTCAACATAACCCTAACCCTAGGTCCTGTCCTAAGCCTAACCGTCTCTCAAACCCTAGCCCTCAACATAACCCTAACCCTAGGTCCAATCCTAACCCTATCCGTCTCTCTAACTCTAGCCGTCAACATAACCCTAACCCTAGGTCCAATCCTAACCCTATCCGTCTCTCTAACTCTAGCCCTCAACATAACCCTAACCCTAGGACCAATCCTAACCCTAAACGTCTCTCTAACCCTACCCCTCAACATAACCCTAAATCTAGGTCCAATCCGCACCCTAACCGTCTCTCTAACCCTAGCCCTCAACATAACCCTAACCCTAGGTCCAATCCTAACCCAAACCGTCTCTCTAACCCTAGACCTCAACATAACCCTAACCCTAGGACCAATCCTAACCCTAAACGTCGCTCTAACCCTAGTACTCAACATAACCCTAACCCTAGGTCCAATCCTAACCCTAACCGTCTCTCTGACCCTAGCCCTCAACATAACCCTAACCTAGGTCCAATCCTCACCCTAACCGTCTCTCTAACCCTAGCCCTCAACATAACCCTAACCCTAGGTCCAATCCTAACCCTAACCGTCTCTCTAACCCTAGCCCTCAACATAACCCTAACCCTATGTCCAATCCTAACCCTAACCGTCTCTCTAAACCTAGCCCTCAACATAACCCTAACACGAGGTCCAATCCTAACCCTAACTGTCTGTCTAACCCTAGCCCTCAACATAACCCTAACCCTAGGTCCAATCCTAACCCTAACCGTCTTTCTAACCTTAGCCCTCAACCTAACCCTAACCCTAGGTCCAATCCTAACCCTAACCGTCTCTCTGACCCTGGCCCTCAGCATAACCCTAACCCTAGGTCCAATTCTAACCCTAACTGTCTGTCTAACCATCGCCTTCAACATAACCCTAACCCTAGGTCCAATCCTAACCCTAACTGTCTATCTAACCCTAGCCCTCAACATAACCCTAACCCTAGGTCCAATCCTAACCCTAACCGTCTCTCTAACCTTAGCCCTCAACGTAACCCTAAGCCTAGGTCCAATCCTAACCCTAACCGTCTCTCTAACCCTAGCCCTCAACCTAACCCTAACCCTAGGTCCAATCCTAACCGTAACCGTCTCTCTGACCCTAGCCCTCAACATAACTCTAACCCTAGGTCCAATCCTAACCCTAACTGTCTGTCTAAGCCTCGCCCTCAACATAACCCTAACCCTAGGTCCTGTCCTAAGCCTAACCGTCTCTCAAACCCTAGCCCTCAACATAACCCTAACCCTAGGTCCAATCCTAACCCTATCCGTCTCTCTAACTCTAGCCGTCAACATAACCCTAACCCTAGGTCCAATCCTAACCCTATCCGTCTCTCTAACTCTAGCCCTCAACATAACCCTAACCCTAGGACCAATCCTAACCCTAAACGTCTCTCTAACCCTACCCCTCAACATAACCCTAAATCTAGGTCCAATCCGCACCCTAACCGTCTCTCTAACCCTAGCCCTCAACATAACCCTAACCCTAGGTCCAATCCTAACCCAAACCGTCTCTCTAACCCTAGACCTCAACATAACCCTAACCCTAGGACCAATCCTAACCCTAAACGTCGCTCTAACCCTAGTACTCAAAATAACCCTAACCCTAGGTCCAATCCTAACCCTAACCGTCTCTCTGACCCTAGCCCTCAACATAACCCTAACCTAGGTCCAATCCTCACCCTAACCGTCTCTCTAAACCTAGCCCTCAACATAACCCTAACCCTAGGTCCAATCCTAACCCTAACCGTCTCTCTAACCCTAGCCCTCAACATAACCCTAACCCTATGTCCAATCCTAACCCTAACCGTCTCTCTAAACCTAGCCCTCAACATAACCCTAACACGAGGTCCAATCCTAACCCTAACTGTCTGTCTAAGCCTCGCCCTCAACATAACCCTAACCCTAGGTCCTGTCCTAAGCCTAACCGTCTCTCAAACCCTAGCCCTCAACATAACCCTAACCCTAGGTCCAATCCTAACCCTATCCGTCTCTCTAACTCTAGCCGTCAACATAACCCTAACCCTAGGTCCAATCCTAACCCTATCCGTCTCTCTAACTCTAGCCCTCAACATAACCCTAACCCTAGGACCAATCCTAACCCTAACCGTCTCTCTAACCCTAGCCCTAAACTTAACCCTAACCCTAGGTCCAATCCTAACCCTAACCGTCTCTCTAACCCTAGCCCTCAACCTAACCCTAATCCTAGGTCCAATCCTAACCCTAACCGTTTCTCTAACCCTAGCCCTCAACATAACCCTAACCCTAGGTCCAATCCTAACCCTAACCGTCGCTCTAACCCTAGCCCTCAACATAACCCTAACCCTAGGTTCAATCCTAACCCTAACCGAATCTCTGACCCTAGCCCTCAACATAACCCTAACCTTAGGTCTAATCCTCACCCTAACCGTCTCTCTAACCCTAGCCCTCAACATATCCCTAACCCTAGGTCCAATCCTCACCCTAACCGTCTCTCTAAGCCTAGCCCTCAAAATGACCCTAACCCTAGGTCCAGTCCTAACCCAAACCGTCTCTCTAACCCTAGCCCTCAACATTACCCTAACCCTAGGTCCAATCCTAATCCTAACCGTCGCTCTAACCCTAGCCCTCAACATAACCCTAACCCTAGATCCAATCCTATACCTAACCGTCTCTCTGACCCTAGCCCTCAGCATAACCCTAACCCTAGGTCCAATCCTAACCCTAACTGTCTGTGTAACCCTCTCCCTCAACATAAGCCTAACCCTAGGTCCAATCCTAACCCTAACTGTCTGTCTAACCCTAGCCCTCAACATAACCCTAACCCTAGGTCCAATCCTAACCCTAACCGTCTCTCTAACCTTAGCCCTCAACCTAAACCTAAACCTAGGTCCAATCCTAACCCTATCCGTCTCTCTAACCCTAGCCCTCAACATAACCCTAAACCTAGGTCCAATCCTAACCCTATCCGTGTCTCTAAACCTAGCCCTCAACATAACCCTACCCCTAGGTCCAATCCTATACCTAACCGTCTCTCTGACCCTAGCCCTCAGCATAACCCTAACCCTAGGTCCAATCCTAACCCTAACTGTCTGTGTAACCCTCGCCCTCAACATAAGCCTAACCCTAGGTCCAATCCTAACCCTAACTCTCTGTCTAACCCTAGCCCTCAACATAACCCTAACTCTAGGACCAATCCTAACCCTAACCGTCTCTCTAAACCTCGCCCTCAACATAACCCTAACCCTAGGTGCAATCCTCACCCTAACTGTCTCTCTAACCCTAGCCCTCAACATAAGCCTAACCCTAGGTCCAATCCTAACCCTAACCGTCTCTCTAAACCTAGCCCTCAACGTAACCCTAACCCTAGGTCCAATCCTCACCCTAACCGTCTCTCTAACCCTAGCCCTCAACGTAACCCTAACCCTAAGTCCAATCCTCACCCTAACCGTCTCTCTAACCCTAGCCCTCAACATAGCCCTAACCCTAGGTCCAATCCTAACCCTAACCGTCTCTCTAACCCTAGCCCTCAACCTAACCCTAACCCTAGGTCCAATCCTAACCCTAACCGTCTCTCTAACCCTAGCCCTCAACATAACCCTAACCATAGGTCCAATCCTCACCCAAACCGTCTCTCTAACCCTAGCCCTCAACATAACCCTAACCCTAGGTCCAATCCTAACACTAACTGTCCCTCTAACCCTAGCCCTCAACATAACCCTAACCCTAGGTCCAATCCTAACCCTAACCGTCTCTCTAACCCTAGCCCTCAACATAACCCTAACCCTAGGTCCAATCCTAACCCTAAATGTCTGTCTAACCCTAGCCCTCAACATAACCCTAACCCTAGGTCCAATCTTAACCATAACCGTCTCTAACCCTAGCCCTCAACATAACCCTAACCCTAGTTCCAATCCTCACCCAAACCGTCTCCCTAACCCTAGCCCTCAACATAACCCTAACCCTAGGTCCAATCCTAACTCAAACAGTCTCTCTTACCCTAGACCTCATCATAACCCTAACCCTAGGACCAATCCTAACCCTAAACTTTGCTCTAACCCTAGTACTCAACATAACCCTAAACCTAGGTCCAATCCTAACACCAACCGTCTCTCTCACCCTAGACCTCAACATAACCCTAACCCTAGGTCCAATCCTCACCCTAACCGTCTCTCTAACCCTAGCCCTCAACATAACCCTAACCCTAGGTCCAATCCTAACCCTAAACGTCTCTCTAACCCTAGCCCTCAACATAACCCTAACCCTAGGTCCAATCCTCACCCTAACCGTATCTCTAACCCTAGCCCTCAACATAACCCTAACCCTAGGTCCAATCCTAACCCTATCCGTGTCTCTAACTCTAGCCCTCAACATAACCCTAACCCTAGGACCAATCCTAACCCTAACCGTCTCTCTAACCCTAGCCCTCAAAATAACCCTAACCCTAGGTCCAATCCTAACCCTAACCGTCTCTCTAACCCTAGCCCTCAACATAACCCTAACCCTAGGTCCAATCCTAACCCTAACTGTCTCTCTAACCCTAGCCCTCAACATAAGCCTAACCCTAGGTCCAATCCTAACCCTAACCGTCAATCTAAACCTAGCCCTCAACGTAACCCTTACCCTAGGTCCAATCCTCACCCTAACCGTCTCTCTAACCCTAGCCCTCAACATAACCCTAACCCTAAGTCCAATCCTCACCCTCACCGTCTCTCTAACCCTAGCCCTCAACATAGCCCTAACCCTAGGTCCAATCCTAACCCTAACCGTCTATCTAACCCTAGCTCTCAACCTAACCCTAACCCTAGGTCCAATCCTAACCCTAACCGTGTCTCTAACCCTAGCCCTCAACATAACCCTAACCCTAGGTCCAATCCTCACCCTAACCGTCTCTCTAACCCTAGCCCTCAACATAACCCTAACCCTAGGTCCAATCCTAACACTAACCGTCCCTCTATCCCTAGCCCTCAACATAACCCTAACCCTAGGTCCAATCCTAACACTAACCATCCCTCTAACCCTAGCCCTCAACATAACCCTAACCCTAGGTCCAATCCTACCCCTAACCGTCTCTCTAACCCTAGCCCTCAACATGACCCTATCCCTAGGTCCAATCCTAACACTAACCGTCCCTCTAACCCTAGCCCTCAACATAACCCTAACCCTAGGTCCAATCCTAACCCTAACCGTCATTCTAACCCTAGCCCTCAACATAACCCTACCCCTAGGTCCAATCCTAACCCTAACTGTCTGTCTAACCCTAGCCCTCAACATAACCCTAAGCTAGGTCCAATCCTAACCCTAACCGTCTCTCTAACCCTAGCCCTCAATATAACCCTAACCCTAGGTCCAATCCTAACCCTATCCGTCTCTCTAACTCTAGGCCTCAACATAACATTAACCCTAGGACCAATCCTAACCCTAACCGTCTCTCTAACCCTAGCCCTCAACGTAACCCGAACCCTAGGTCCAATCCTAACCCTAACCGTCGCTCTAACCCTAGCCCTCAACATAAGCCTAACACTAGGTCCAATCCTAACCCTAACCGTCTCTCTGACCCTAGCCCTCAACATGACCCTAACCCTAGGTCCAATCCTCACCCTAACCGTCTCTCTAACCCTTGCCCTCAACATAACCCTAACCCTAGGTCCAATCCTGACCCTAACCGTCTCTCTAGACCTAGCCCTCAACATAACCCTAACCCTAGGTCCAATCCTAACCCAAACCGTCTGTCTAAACCTAGACCTCAACATAACCCTAACCCTAGGTCCAATCCTAACCCTATTCGTCTCTCTAACTCTAGCCCTCAACATAACCCTAACCCTAGGACCAATCCTAACCCTAACCGTCTCTATAACCCTAGCCCTCAACATAACCCTAACCCTAGGTCCAATCCTAACCCTAAATGTCTCTCTAACCCTACCCTCAACATAACCCTAACCCTACGTCCAATCCTCACCCTAACCGTCTCTCTAACGCTAACCCTCAACATAACGCTAACCTTAGGTCCAATCCTAACCCTAACCGTCTCTCTAACCCTAGCCCTCAACATAACCCTAACCCTAAGTCCAATCCTCACCCTAACCGTCTCTCTAACCCTAGCCCTCAACATAGCGCTAACCCTAGGTCCAATCCTAACCCTAAACGTCTCTCTAACCCTAGCCCTCAACCTAACCCTAACCCTAGGTCCAATCCTAACCCTAACCGTCTCTCTAACCCTAGCCCTCAACATAACCCTAACCCTAGGTCCAATCCTCACCCTAACCGTCTCTCTAACCGTAGCCCTCAACATAACCCTAACCCTAGGTCCAATCCTAACACTAATCGTCCCTCTAACCCAAGCCCTCAACATAACCCTAAACCTAAGTCCAATCCTAACCCTAACCGTCTCTCTAACCCTAGCCCTCAACATAACCCTAACCCTAGGTCCAATCCTAACCCTAAATGTCTGTCTAACCCTAGCCCTCAACATAACCCTAACCCTAGCTCCAATCCTAGCCCTAACCGTCTCTAACCCTAGCCCTCAACATAACCTTAACCCTAGGTTCAATCCTCAACCTAACGGTCTCCCTAACCCTAGCCCTCAACATAACCCTAACCCTAGGTCCAATCATAACTCAAACAGTCTCTCTAACCCTAGAACTCAACATAACCCTAACCCTAGGACCAATCCTAACCCTCAACGTCGCTCTAACCCTAGTACTCAACAAAACCCAAACCGTAGGTCCAATCCTAACACCAACCGTCTCTCTGACCCTAGCCCTCAACATAACCCTAACCCTAGGTCCAATACTCACCCTAACCATCCCTCTAACCCTAGCCCTCAACATAACCCTAACCCTAGGTCGAATCCTCACCCTAACTGTGTCTCTCACCCTAGCCCTCAACATAAACCTAACCCTAGGTCCAATCCTAAACCTAAACGTCTCTCTAACCCTAGCCCTGAACATAACCCTAACCCTAGGTCCAATCCTCACCCTAACCGTCTCTCTAACCCTAGCCCTCAACATAACTCTAACCCTAGGTCCAATCCTAACACTAACGGTCCCTCTAATCTTAGCCCTCAACATAACCCTAACCCTAGGTCCAATCCTTACCCTAACCGTCTCTCTAACCCTAGCCCTCAACGTAACCCTAACCCTAGGTCCAATCCTAACCCTATCCGTCTCTCTAACTCTAGCCCTCAACATAACCCTCACCATAGGACCTATCCTAACCCTAACCGTCTCTCTAACCCTAGCCCTCAACGTAACCCTAACCCTAGGTCCAATCCTAACCCTAACCGTCGCTCTAACCCTAGCCCTCAACATAACGTTAACCCTAGGTCCAATCCTAACCCTAACCGTCTCTCTGACCCTAGCCCTCAACATGACCCTAACCCTAGGTCCAATCCTCACCCTAACCGTCTCTCTAACACTTGCCCTCAACATAACCCTAACCCTAGGTCCAATCCTCACCGTAACCGTCTCTAACCCTAGCCCTCAACATAACCCTAACCCTAGTTCCAATCCTAACACTAACCGTCCCTCTAACCCTAGCCCTCAACATAACCCTAACCCTAGGTCCAATCCTAACCCTAACCGTCTCTCTAACCCTAGCCCTCAACCTAACCCTAACCTTAGGTCCAATCCTAACCCTAACCGTCTCTCTGCCTCTAGCCCTCAGCATAACCCTAACCCTAGGTCCAATCCTTACCCTAACTGTCTGTCTAAGCCTAGCCCTCAACATAACCCTAACCCTAGGTCCAATCATAACCCTAACCGTCTCTCTAACCCTAGCCCTCAACATAGCCCTAACCGTAGGTCCAATCCTAACCCTAACCGTCTCTCTAACCCTAGCCCTCAACCTAACCCTAACCCTAGGTCCAATCCTAACCCTAACCGTCTCTCTGCCCCTAGCCCTCAGCATAACCCTAACCCTAGGTCCAATCCTAACCCTAACTGTCTGTCTAACCCTAGCCCTCAACATAACACTAAACCTAGGTCCAATCCTCACCCTAACCGTCTCCCTAACCCTAGCCCTCAACATAACCCTAACCCTAGGTCCAATCCTAACCCAAACCGTCTCTCTAACCCTAGACCTCAACATAACCCTAACCCTAGGACCAATCCTAACCCTAACTGTCTGTCTAACCCTAGCCCTCAACATGACCCTAACCCTAGGTCCAATCCTCACCCTAACCGTCTCTCTAGACCTAGCCCTCAACTTAACCCTATCCCTAGGTCCAATCCTAACCCAAACCGTCTCTCTAACCCTAGACCTCAACATAACCCTAACCCTAGGTCCAATCCTAACCCTATCCGTCTCTCTAACTCTAGCCCTCAACATAACCCTAACCCTAGGAAGAATCCTAACCCTAACCGTCTCTCTAACCCTAGCCCTCAACATAACCCTAACCCTAGGTCCAATCCTCACCCTAACCGTCTCTCTAACCCTAGCCCTCAACATAACCCTAACCCTAGGTCCAATCCTACCCCAAACCGTCTCTCTAACCCTAGACCTCAACATAACCCTAACCCTAGGACCAATCCTAACCCTAACTGTCTGTCTAACCCTAGCCCTCAACATGACCCTAACCCTAGGTCCAATCCTCACCCTAACCGTCTCTCTAGACCTAGCCCTCAACATAACCCTAACCCTAGGTCCAATCCTAACCCAAACCGTCTCTCTAACCCTAGACCTCAACATAACCCTAACCCTAGGTCCAATCCTAACCCTATCCGTCTCTCTAACTCTAGCCGTCAACATAACCCTAACCCTACGTCCAATCCTCACCCTAACCGTCTCTCTAACCCTAACCCTCAACATAACCCTAACCCTAGGTCCAATCCTAACCCTAACCGTCTCTCTAAACCTAGCCCTCAACATAACCCTAACCCTAGGACCAATCCTAACCCTAACCGTCTCTCTAACCCTAGCCCTCAACATAACCCTAACCCTAGGTCCAATCCTAACCCTAACCGTCTCTCTAACCCTAGCCCTCAACATAACCCTAACCTTAGGCCCAATCCTAACACTATCCGTCTCTCTAACTCTAGCCCTCAACATAACCCTAACCCTAGGTCCAATCCTCACCCTAACCGTCTCTCTAACCCTAGCCCTCAACATAACTCTAACCCTAGGTCCAATCCTAACACTATAGGTCCCTCTAAACCTAGCCCTCAACATAACTCTAACCCTAGGTCCAATCCTAACCCTAACCGTCTCTCTAACCCTAGCCCTCAACATAACCCTAACCCTAGGTCCAATCCTAACCCTAAATGTCTGTCTAACCCTAGCTCTCAACATAACCCTAACCCTAGGTCCAATCCTAACCCTAAATGTCTGTCTAACCCTAGCCCTCAACATAACCCTAACCCTAGGTCCAATCCTAACCCTAACCGTCTCTCTGACCCTAGCCCTCAACATGACCCTAACCCTAGGTCCAATCCTCACCCTAACCGTCTCTCTAACCCTTGCCCGCAACATAACCCTAACCCTAGGTCCAATCCTCACCCTAAACGTTTCTCTAGACCTAGCCCTCAACATAACCCTAACCCTAGGTCCAATCCTAACCCAAACCGTCTCTCTAACCCTAGACCTCAACATAACCCTAACCCTAGGTCCAATCCTAACCCTATCCGTCTCTCTAACTCTAGCCCTCAACATAACCCTAACCCTAGGTCCAATCCTAACGCTATCCGTCTCTCTAACTCTAGCCCTCAACATAACCCTAACCCTAGGTCCAATCCTAACCCTAAACGTCTCTCTAACCCTACCCTCAACATAACCCTAACTCTACGTCCAATCCTCACCCTAACCGTCTCTCTAACGCTAACCCTCAACATAACCCTAACTCTAGGTCCAATCCTAACCCTAACCGTCTCTCTAACCCTAGCCCTCAACCTAACCCTAACCCTAGGTCCAATCCTAACCCTAACCGTCTCTCTAACCCTAGCCCTCAACATAACCCTAACCCTAGGTCCAATCCACACCCTAACCGTCTCTCTAACCCTAGCCCTCAACATAACCCTAACCCTAGGTCCAATCCTAACCCTAAATGTCTCTCTAACCCTACCCTCAACATAACCCTAACTCTACGTCCAATCCTCACCCTAACTGTCTCTCTAACGCTAACCCTCAATATAACCCTAACCCTAGGTCCAATCCTAACCCTAACCGTCTCTCTAACCCTAGCCCTCAACATAACCCTAACCCTAAGTCCAATCCTCACCCTAAGCGTCACTCTAACCCTAGCCCTCAACATAGCCCTAACCCTAGGTCCAATCCTAACCCTAACCGTCTCTCTAACCCTAGCCCTCAACATAACCCTAACCCTAGGACGAATCCTAACCCTAACCGTCACTCTAACCCTAGCCCTCAACATAACCCTAACCCTAGGACGAATCCTAACCCTAACCGTCTCTCTAACCCTAGCCCTCAACATAACCCTAACCCTAGGTCCAATCCTAACCCAAACCGTCTATCTAACCCTAGACCTCAACATAACCCTAACCCTAGTTCCAATCCTAAACCTAACTATCTGTCTAACCCTAGCCCTCAACCTAACCCTAACCCTAGGTCCAATCCTAACCCTGACCGTCTCTCTAACCCTAGCCCTCAACATAACCCTAACCCTAGGGCCAATCCTAACCCTAACCGTCTCTCTAACGCTAGCCCTCAACATAACCCTAACCCAAGTTCCAATCCTAACCCTAACCGTCTCTCTGCCCCTAGCCCTCAGCATAACCCTAACCCTAGGTCCAATCCTAACCCTAACTGTCTGTCTAACCCTAGCCCTCAACATAACCCTAACCCTAGGTCCAATCCTAACCCTAACCGTCTCTAACCCTAGCCGTCAACATAACCCTAAACCTAGGTCCAATCCTCACCCTAAGCATCTCCCTAACCCTAGCCCTCAACATAACCCTAACCCTAGGTCCAATCCTAACCCAAACCGTCTCTCTAACCCTAGACCTCAACATAACTTTAACCCTAGGACCAATCCTAACCCTAAACGTCGCTCTAACCCTAGTACTCAACATAACCCTAACCCTAGTTCCAATCCTCACCCTAACCGTCTCTCTAACCCTAGCCCTCAACATAACCCTAACCCTAGGTCCAATCCTCACCCTAACCGTCTCTCTAACCCTAGCCCTCAACATAACCCTAACCCTAGGTCCAATCCTAACACTAACCGTCCCTCTAACCCTAGCCCTCAACATAACCCTAACCCTAGGTCCAATCCTAACTCTAACCGTCTCTCTAACCCTAGCCCTCAACATAACCCTAACCCTAGGTCCAATCCTAACCCTAACCGTCTCTCTAACCCTAGCCCTCAACATAACCCTAACCCTAGGTCCAATCCTAACACTAACCGACCCTCTAACCCTAGCCCTCAACATAACCCTAACCCTAGGTCCAATCCTAACCCTATCCGTCTCTCTAACTCTAGCCCTCAACATAACCCTAACCCTAGGACGAATCCTAACCCTAACCGTCTCTCTAACCCTAGCCCTCAACATAACCCTAACCCTAGGTCCAATCCTAACCCAAACCGTCTATCTAACCCTAGACCTCAACATAACCCTAACCCTAGGACCAATCCTAAACCTAACTATCTGTCTAACCCTAGCCCTCAACCTAACCGTAACCCTAGGTCCAATCCTAACCCTAACCGTCTCTCTAACCCTAGCCCTCAACCTAACCCTAACCTTAGGTCCAATCCTAACCCTAACCGTCTCTCTGCCCCTAGCCCTCAGCATAACCCTAACCCTAGGTCCAATCCTTACCCTAACTGTCTGTCTAAGCCTAGCCCTCAACATAACCCTAACCCTAGGTCCAATTCTAACCCTAACCGTCTCTCTAACCCTAGCCCTCAACATAACCCTAACCCTAGGTCCAATCCTTACCCTAACTGTCTGTCTAAGCCTAGCCCTCAACATAACCCTAACCCTAGGTCCAATCCTTACCCTAACTGTCTGTCTAAGCCTAGCCCTCAACATAACCCTAACCCTTGGTCCAATTCTAACCCTAACCGTCTCTCTAACCCTAGCCCTCAACGTAACCCTAACTGTAGGTCCAATCCTCACCCTAACCGTCTCTCTAACCCTAGCCCTCAACATAACCCTAACCCTAAGTCCAATCCTCACCCTAACCGTCTCTCTAACCCTAGCCCCCAACATAGCCCTAACCCTAGGTCCAATCCTAACCTTAACCGTCTCTCTAACCCTACCCCTCAACCTAACCCTACCCGTAGGTCCAATCCTAACCCTAACCGTCTCTCTAACCCTAGCCCTCAACCTAACCCTAACCCTAGGTCCAATCCTAACCCTAACCGTCTCTCTGCCCCTAGCCCTCAGCATAACCCTAACCCTAGGTCCAATCCTAACCCTAACTGTCTGTCTAACCCTAGCCCTCAACATAACCCTAACCCTAGGTCCAATCCTAACCCTAACCGTCTCTAACCCTAGCCCTCAACATAACCCTAAACCTAGGTCCAATCCTCACCCTAACCATCTCCCTAACCCTAGCCCTCAACATAACCCTAACCCTAGGTCCAATCCTAACCCAAACCGTCTCTCTAACCCTAGACCTCAACATAACCCTAACCCTAGGACCAATCCTAACCCTAAACGTCGCTCTAACCCTAGTACTCAACATAACCCTAACCCTAGTTCCAATCCTAACCCTAACCGTCTCTCTAACCCTACCCCTCAACCTAACAATAACCCTAGGTCCAATCCTCACCCTAACCGTCTCTCTAACCCTAGCCCTCAACATAACCCTAACCCTAGGTCCAATCCTAACCCTAACCGTCTCTCTGACCCTAGCCCTCAACATGACCCTAACCGTAGGTCCAATCCTCACCCTAACCGTCTCTCTAACCCTTGCCCGCAACATAACCCTAACCCTAGGTCCAATCCTAACCCTATCCGTCTCTCTAACTCTAGCCCTCAACATAACCCTAACCCTAGGTCCAATCCTAACCCTATCCGTCTCTCTAACTCTAGCCCTCAACATAACCCTAACCCTAGGTCCAATCCTAACCCTAAAAGTCTCTCTAACCCTACCCTCAACATAACCCTAACTCTACGTCCAATCCTCACCCTAACTGTCTCTCTAACGCTAACCCTCAATATAACCCTAACCCTAGGTCCAATCCTAACCCTAACCGTCTCTCTAACCCTAGCCCTCAACATAACCCTAACCCTAGGTCCAATCCTCACCCTAACCGTCTCTCTAACCCTAGCCCTCAACATAACCCTAACCCTAGGTCCAATCCTAACCCTATCCGTCTCTCTAACTCTAGCCCTCAACATAACCCTAACCCTAGGACGAATCCTAACCCTAACCGTCTCTCTAACCCTAGCCCTCAACATAACCCTAACCCTAGGTCCAATCCTCACCCTAACCATCTCTCTAACCCTAGCCCTCAACATAACCCTAACCCTAGGTCCAATCCTAACCCAAACCGTCTCTCTAACCCTAGACCTCAACATAACCCTAACCCTAGGACCAATCCTAACCCTAACTGTCTGTCTAACCCTAACCCTCAACATAACCCTAACCCTAGGTCCAATCCTAACTCTAACCGTCTCTCTAACCCTAGCCGTCAACATAGCCCTAACCCTAGGTCCAATCCTAACCCTATCCGTCTCTCTAACTCTAGCCCTCAACATAACCCTAACCCTAGGACCAATCCTAACCCTAACCGTCTCTCTAACCCTAGCCCTCAACGTAACCCTAACCCTAGGTCCAATCCTAACACTAACCGTCGCTCTAACCCTAGCCCTCAGAATAACCCTAACCCTAGGTCCAATCCTAACCCTAACTGTCTGTCTAACCCTAGTCCTCAACATAACCCTAACCCTAGGTCCAATCCTAACCCAAACCGTCTCTCTAACCCTAGCCCTCAACATTACCCTAACCCTAGGTCCAATCCTAACCCTAACCGTCGCTCTAACCCTAGCCCTCACTATAACCCTAACGCTAGGTCCAATCCTAAACCTAACCGTCTCTCTGAACCTCGCCCTCAGCATAACCCTAACCCTAGGTCCAATCGTAATCCTAACTGTCTGTCTAAACCTAGCCCTCAACATAACCCTAACCCTAGGTCCAATCCTAACTCTAACTGTCTCTCTAACCTTAGCCCTCAACCTAACCCTAACCCTAGGTCCAATCCTAACCCTAACCGTCTCTCTAACCCTAGCCCTCAACCTAACCCTAACCCTAGGTCCAATCCTAACCCTATCCGTCTCTCTATCTCTAGCCCTCAACATAACCCTAACCCTAGGTCCAATCCTAACCCTAACCGTCTCTCTAACCCTAGCCCTCAACCTAACCCTAACCCTAGGTCCAATCCTAACCCTATCCGTCTCTCTATCTCTAGCCCTCAACCTAACCCTAACCCTAGGTCCAATCCTAACCGTAACCGTCTCTCTGACCCTAGCCCTCAGAATAACCCTAACCCTAGGTCCAATCCTAACCCTAACTGTCTGTCTAACCCTCGCACTCAACATAACCCTAACCCTAGGTCCAATCCTAAGCATAACCGTCTCTCAAACCCTAGTACTCAACATAACCCTAACCCTAGGTCCAATCCTAACACTAACCGTCCCTCTAACCCTAGCCCTCAATATAACCCTAACCCTAGGTCCAATCCTAAGCCTAACCGTCTCTCTAACCCTAGCCCTCAACATAACCCTAACCCTAGGTCCAATCCTAACCCTAACTGTCTGTCTAACCCTAGCCCTCAACATAATCCTAACCCTCGGTCCAATCCTAACGCTAACCGTCTCTCTAACCCTAGCCCTCAACATAACCCTAACCCTAGGTCCAATCCTAACCCTATCCGTCTCTCTATCTCTAGCCCTCAACATAACCCTAACCCTAGGACCAATCCTAACCCTAACCGTCTCTCTAACCCTAGCCCTCAACCTAACCCTAACCCTAGGTCCAATCCTAACCCTAACCGATGCTCTAACCCTAGCCCTCAACATAACGCTAACCCTAGGTCCAATCCTAACCCTAACCGTCTCTCTGACCCTAGCCCTCAACATGACCCTAACCCTAGGTCCAATCCTCACCCTAACCGTCTCTCTAACCCTTGCCCTCAACATAACCCTAACCCTAGATCCAATCCTCACCCTAACCGTCTCTCTAGCCCTAGCCCTCAACCTAACGCTAACTCTAGGTCCAATCCTAACCCAAACCGTCTCTCTAACCCTAGACCTCAACATAAACCTAACCCTAGGTCCAATTCTAACCCTAACCGTCGCTCTAACCCTAGTACTCCACATAACCCTAACCATAGGTCCAATCCTAACCCTAACCGTCTCTCTGACCCTAACCCTCAACATAACCCTAACCCTAGGTCCAATCCTCACCCTAACCGTCTCTCTAACCCTAACTCTCAACATAACCCTAACCCTAGGTCCAATCCTAACCCTAACCGTCTCTCTAACCCTAGTCCTCAACATGACCCAAACCCTAGGTCCAATCCTAACCCAAACCGTCTCTCTAACCCTAGCCCTCAACATTACCCTAACCCTAGGTCCAATGCTAACCCTAACCGTCGCTCTTACCCTAGCCCTCAACATAACCCTAACCCTAGGTCCAATCCTAAACCTAACCGTCTCTCTGACCCTAGCCCTCAACATAACCCTAACCCTAGGTCCAATCCTCGCCCTAACCGTCTCTCTAACCCTAGGCCTCAACATAACCCTAACCCTAGGTACAATCCTAACCCTAACCGTCTCTCTAACCCTAGCCCTCAACATAACCCTAATCCTAGGTCCAATCCTCACCCTAACCGTCTCTCTAACCCTAACCCTCAACATAACCCTAACACTAGGTCCAATCCTAACCCTAACCGTCTCTCTAAGCCTAGCCCTCAACCTAACCCTAACCCTAGGTCCAATCCTAACCGTAACCCTCTCTCTGACCCTAGCCCTCAGCATAACCCTAACCCTAGGTCCAATCCTAACCCTAACTGTCTGTCTAACCCTCGCACTCAACATAACCCTAACCCTAGGTCCAATCCTAAGCCTAACTGTCTCTCAAACCCTACCCCTCAACATAACCCTAACCCTAGGTCCAATCCTAACACTAACCGTGCCTCTAAAACTAGCCTTCTATATAACCCTAACCCTACGTCCAATCCTAACCCTAACCGTCTCTCTAACCCTAGCCCTCAACATAACCCTAACCCTAGGTCCAATCCTAACCCTAACTGTCTGTCTAACCCTAGACCTCAACATAACCCTAACCCTAGGTCCAATCCTAACCCTAACCATCTCTCTAACCCTAGCCCTCAACATAACCCGAACCCTAGGTCCAATCCTAACACTAACCGTCCCTCTAAACCTAGCCCTCAATATAACCCTAACCCTACGTCCAATCCTAACCCTAACCGTCTCTCTAACCCTAGCCCTCAACATAACCCTAACCCTAGGTCCAATCCTAACCCTAACTGTCTGTCTAACCCTAGACCTCAAAATAACCCTAACTCTAGGTCCAATCCTAACCCAAACCGTCTCTCTAACCCTAGCCCTCAACATTACCCTAACCCTAGGTCCAATCCTAACCCTAACCGTCGCTCTAACCCTAGCCCTCAACATAACCCTAACCCTAGGTCCAATCCTAAACCTAACCGTCTCTCTGAACCTCGTCCTCAGCATAACCCTAACCCTAGGTCCAATCCTAACCCTAACTGTCTGTCTAACCCTAGCCCTCAACATAACCCTAACCCTAGGTCAAATCCTAACCCTAACTGTCTCTCTAACCTTAGCCCTCAACCTAACCCTAACCCTAGGTCCAATCCTAACCCTAACCGTCTCTCTAACCCTAGCCCTCAACCTAACCCTAACCCTAGGTCCAATCCTAACCGTAACCGTCTCTCTGACCCTAGCCCTCAGAATAACCCTAACCCTAGGTCCAATCCTAACCCTAACTGTCTGTCTAACCCTCTCACTCAACATAACCCTAACCCTAGGTCCAATCCTAACCCTAACTGTCTGTCTAACCCTAGCCCTCAACATAACCCTAACCCTAGGTCCAATCCTAACCCAAACCGTCTCTCTAACCCTAGCACTCAACATTACCCTAACCCTAGGTCCAATCCTAACCCTAACCGTCGCTCTAACCCTAGCCCTCACTATAACCCTAACCCTAGGTCCAATCCTAAACCTAACCGTCTCTCTGAACCTCGCCCTCAACATAACCCTAACCCTAGGTCCAATCCTAACCCTAACTGTCTCTGTAACCTTAGCCCTCAACCTAACCCTAACCCTAGGTCCAATCCTAACCCTAACCGTCTCTCTAACCCTAGCCCTCAACCTAACCCTAACCCTAGGACCAATCCTAACCGTAACCGTCTCTCTGACCCTAGCCCTCAGAATAACCCTATCCCTAGGTCCAATCCTAACCCTAACTGTCTGTCTAACCCTCGCACTCAACATAACCCTAACCCTAGGTCCAATCCCAAGCATAACCGTCTCTCAAACCCTAGCACTCAACATAACCCTAACCCTAGGTCCAATCCTAACACTAACCGTCCCTCTAAACCTAGCCCTCAATATAACCCTAACCCTAGGTACAATCCTAAGCCTAACCGTCTCTCTAATCCTAGCCCTCAACATAACCCTAACCCTAGGTCCAATCCTAACCCTAACTGTCTGTCTAACCCTAGCCCTCAACATAACCCTAACCCTCGGTCCAATCCTAACGCTAACCATCTCTCTAACCCTAGCCCTCAACATAACCCTAACCCTAGGTCCAATCCTAACCCTATCCGTCTCTCTATCTCTAGCCCTCAACATAACCCTAACCCTAGGACCAATCCTAACCCTAACCGTCTCTCTAACCCTAGCCCTCAACCTAACCCTAACCCTAGGTCCAATCCTAACCCTAACCGTTGCTCTAACCCTAGCCCTCAACATAACGCTAACCCTAGGTCCAATCCTAACCCTAACCGTCTCTCTGACCCTAGCCCTCAACATGACCCTAACCCTAGGTCCAATCCTCACCCTAACCGTCTCTCTAGCCCTAGCCCTCAACCTAACGCTAACCCTAGGTCCAATCCTAACCCAAACCGTCTCTCTAACCCTAGACCTCAACATAAACCTAACCCTAGGTCCAATCCTAACCCTAACCGTCGCTCTAACCCTAGTACTCCACATAACCCTAACCATAGGTCCAATCCTAACCCTAACCGTCTCTCTGACCCTAACCCTCACCATAACCCTAACCCTAGGTCCAATCCTCACCCTAAACTTCTCTCTAACCCTAACTCTCAACATAACCCTAACCCTAAGTCCAATCCTCACCCTAACCGTCTCTCTAACCCTAGCCCTCAACATAGCCTTAACCCTAAGTCCAATCCTCACCCTAACCGTCTCTCTAACCCTAACCCTCAACATAACCCTAACCCTAGGTCCAATCCTAACCCTAACCGTCTCTCTAACCCTAGCCCTCAACATAACCCTAACCCTAGGTCCAATCCTAACCCTATCCGTGTCTCTAACTCTAGCCCTCAACATAACCCTAACCCTAGGTCCAATCCTAACCCTAACCGTCTCTCTAACCCTAGCCCTCAACATAACAATAACCCTAGGTCCAATCCTAACTCTAACTGTCTCTCTAACCGTAGCCCTCAACATAAGCCTAACCCTAGGTCCAATCCTAACCCTAACCGTCTCTCTAAACCTAGCCCTCAACGTAACCCTAACCCTAGGTCCAATCCTCACCCTAACCGTCTCTCTAACCCTAGCCCTCAACGTAACCCTAACCCTAAGTCCAATCCTCACCCTAACCGTCTCTCTAACCCTAGCCCTCAACATAGCCCTAACCGTAGGTCCAATCCTAACCCTATCCGTCTCTCTAACCCTAGCCCTCTACATAACCCTATCCCTAGTTCCAATCCTAACCCTATCCATGTCTCTAACTCTAGCCATCAACATAAACATAACCCTAGGACCAATCCTAACCCTAACCGTCTCTCTAACCCTAGCCCTCAACATAAACCTAACCCTAGGTCCAATCCTAACCCTAACCGTCTCTCTAACCCTAGCCCTCAACATAACCCTAACCCTAGGTCCAATCCTAAACCTAACTGTCTCTCTAACCCTAGCTCTCAACATAAGCCTAACCCTAGGTCCAATCCTAACCCTAACCGTCTCTCTAAACCTACCCCTCAACGTAACCCAAACCCTAGGTCCAATCCTCACCCTAACCGTCTCTCTAACCCTAGCCCTCAACATAACCCTAACCCTAAGTCCAATCCTCAACCTAACCGTCTCTCTAACCCTAGCCCTCAACATAGCCTTAACCCTAGGTCCAATCCTAACCCTAACCGTCTCTCTAACCCTAGCCCTCAACCTAACCCTAACCCTAGGTCCAATCCTAACCCTAACGGTCTCTCTAAACCTAGCCCTCAACCTAACCCTAACCTTAGGTCCAATCATAACCCTAACCGTCTCTCTGCCCCTAGCCCTCAGCATAACCCTAACCCTAGGTCAAATCCTAAACCTAACTGTCTGTCTAAGCCTAGCCCTCAACATAACCCTAACCTTAGGTCCAATCTTAACCCTAACCTTCTCTCTGCCCCTAGCCCTCAGCATAACCCTAACCCTAGGTCAAATCCTAACCCTAACACTCTGTCTAAGCCTAGCCCTCAACATAACCCTAACCCTAGGTCCAATCCTAACCCTAACCGTCTCTCTAACCCTAGCCCTAAACATAACCCTAACCGTAGGTCCAATCCTCACCCTAACCGTCTCTCTAACCCTAGCCCTCAACATAACCCTAACCCTAAGTCCAATCCTCACCCTAACCGTCTCTCTAACCCTAGCCCTCAACATAGCCCTAACCCTAGGTCCAATCCTAACCTTAACCGTCTCTCTAACCCTAGCCCTCAACCTAACCCTAACCCTAGGTCCAATCCTAACCCTAAACGTCTCACTAACCCTAGCCCTCACACTAACCCTAACCCTAGGTCCAATCATAACCCTAACCGTCTCTCTGCCCCTAGACCTCAGCATAACCCTAACCCTAGGTCCAATCCTAACCCTAACTGTCTGTCTAACCCTAGCCCTCAAGATAACCCTAACCCTAGGTCCAATCCTAACCCTAACCGTCTCTAACCCTAGCCCTCAACATAACCCTAAACCTAGGTCCAATCCTCACCCTAACCGTCTCCCTAACCCTAGCCCTCAACATAACCCTAACCCTAGGTCCAATCCTAACCCAAACCGTCTCTCTAACCCTAGACCTCAACATAACCCTAACCCTAGGACCAATCCTAACCCTAAACGTCGCTCTAACCCTAGTACTCAACATAACCCTAACCCTAGGTCCAATCCTAACCCTAACCGTCTCTCTAACCCTAGTCCTCAACCTAACCCCAACCCTAGGTCCAATCCTCACCCTAACCGTCTCTCTAACCCTAGCCCTCAACATAACCCTAACCCTAGGTCCAATCCTCACCCTAACCGTCTCTCTAACCCTAGCCCTCAACATAACCCTAACCCTAGGTCCAATCCTAACCCTAACCGTCTCTCTAAACCTAGCCCCCAACGTAACCCTAACCCTAGGTCCAATGCTCACCCTAACCTTCTCTCTAACCCTAGCCCTCAACGTAACTATAACCCTAAGTCCAATCCTCACCCTAACCGTCTCTCTAACCCTAGCCCTCAACATAGCCCAACCCTACGTCCAATCCTAACCCTAACCGTCTCTCTAACCCTAGCCCTCAACATAACCCTATCCCTCGTTCCAATCCTAACCCTATCCGTGTCTCTAACTCTAGCCCTCAACATAAACCTAACCCTAGGACCAATCCTAACCCTAACCGTCTCTCTAACCCTAGCCCTCAACATAAACTTAACCCTAGGTCCAATCCTAACCCTAACCGTTGCTCTAACCCTAGCCCTCAACATAACGCTAACCCTAGGTCCAATCCTAACCCTAACCGTCTCTCTGACCCTAGCCCTCAACATGACCCTAACCCTAGGTCCAATCCTCACCCTAACCGTCTCTCTAACCCTAGCCCTCAACATAGCCCTAACCCTAGGTCCAATCCTAACCCTAACCGTCTCTCTAACCCTAGCCCTCAACATAACCCTATCCCTCGTTCCAATCCTAACCCTATCCGTGTCTCTAACTCTAGCCCTCAACATAAACCTAACCCTAGGACCAATCCTAACCCTAACCGTCTCTCTAACCCTAGCCCTCAACATAAACCTAACCCTAAGTCCAATCCTCACCCTAACCGTCTCTCTAACCCTAGCCCTCAACATAGCCCTAACCCTAGGTCCAATCCTAACCTTAACCGTCTCTCTAACCCTAGCCCTCAACCTAACCCTAACCCTAGGTCCAATCCTAACCCTAACCGTCTCTCTAACCCTAGCCCTCACACTAACCCTAACCCTAGGTCCAATCATAACCCTAACCGTCTCTCTGCCCCTAGACCTCAGCATAACCCTAACCCTAGGTCCAATCCTAACCCTAACTGTCTGTCTAACCCTAGCCCTCAACATAACCCTAACCCTAGGTCCAATCCTAACCCTAACCGTCTGTAACCCTAGCCCTCAACATAACCCTAACCCTAGGTCCAATCCTAACCCAAACCGTCTCTCTAACCCTAGACCTCAACATAACCCTAACCCTAGGACCAATCCTAACCCTAAACGTCGCTCTAACCCTAGTACTCAACATAACCCTAACCCTAGGTCCAATCCTAACCCTAACCGTCTCTCTAACCCTAGTCCTCAACCTAACCCCAACCCTAGGTCCAATCCTCACCCTAACCGTCTCTCTAACCCTAGCCCTCAACATAACCCTAACCCTAGGTCCAATCCTCACCCTAACCGTCTCTCTAACCCTAGCCCTCAACATAACCCTCACCCTAGGTCCAATCCTAACCCTAACCATCTCTCTAACCCTAGCCCTCAACATAACCCTAACCCTAGGTCCAATCCTAACACTAACCGCCCTCTAACCCTAGCGCTCAACATAACCCTAACACTAGGTCCAATCCTAACCCTAACCGTCTCTCTAACCATAGCCCTCAACATAACCCTAACCCTAGATCCAATCCTAACCCTATCCGTCTCTCTAACTCTAGCCCTCAACATAACCCTAACCCTAGGATCAATCATAACCCTAACCGTCTCTCTAACCCTAGCCCTCAACGTAACCCTAACTCTAGGTCCAATCCTAACCCTAACCGTCTCTCTAAACCTAGCCCCCAACGTAACCCTAACCCTAGGTCCAATGCTCACCCTAACCTTCTCTCTAACCCTAGCCCTCAACGTAACTATAACCCTAAGTCCAATCCTCACCCTAACCGTCTCTCTAACCCTAGCCCTCAACATAGCCCAACCCTAGGTCCAATCCTAACCCTAACCGTATCTCTAACCCTAGCCCTCAACATAACCCTATCCCTCGTTCCAATCCTAACCCTATCCGTGTCTCTAACTCTAGCCCTCAACATAAACCTAACCCTAGGACCAATCCTAACCCTAACCGTCTCTCTAACCCTAGCCCTCAACATAAACTTAACCCTAGGTCCAATCCTAACCCTAACCGTTGCTCTAACCCTAGCCCTCAACATAACGCTAACCCTAGGTCCAATCCTAACCCTAACCGTCTCTCTGACCCTAGCCCTCAACATGACCCTAACCCTAGGTCCAATCCTCACCCTAACCGTCTCTCTAACCCTAGCCCTCAACATAGCCCTAACCCTAGGTCCAATCCTAACCCTAACCGTCTCTCTAACCCTAGCCCTCAACATAACCCTATCCCTCGTTCCAATCCTAACCCTATCCGTGTCTCTAACTCTAGCCCTCAACATAAACCTAACCCTAGGACCAATCCTAACCCTAACCGTCTCTCTAACCCTAGCCCTCAACATAAACCTAACCCTAAGTCCAATCCTCACCCTAACCGTCTCTCTAACCCTAGCCCTCAACATAGCCCTAACCCTAGGTCCAATCCTAACCTTAACCGTCTCTCTAACCCTAGCCCTCAACCTAACCCTAACCCTAGGTCCAATCCTAACCCTAACCGTCTCTCTAACCCTAGCCCTCACACTAAACCTAACCCTAGGTCCAATCATAACCCTAACCGTCTCTCTGCCCCTAGACCTCAGCATAACCCTAACCCTAGGTCCAATCCTAACCCTAACTGTCTGTCTAACCCTAGCCCTCAACATAACCCTAACCCTAGGTCCAATCCTAACCCTAACCGTCTGTAACCCTAGCCCTCAACATAACCCTAACCCTAGGTCCAATCCTAACCCAAACCGTCTCTCTAACCCTAGACCTCAACATAACCCTAACCCTAGGACCAATCCTAACCCTAAACGTCGCTCTAACCCTAGTACTCAACATAACCCTAACCCTAGGTCCAATCCTAACCCTAACCGTCTCTCTAACCCTAGTCCTCAACCTAACCCCAACCCTAGGTCCAATCCTCACCCTAACCGTCTCTCTAACCCTAGCCCTCAACATAACCCTAACCCTAGGTCCAATCCTCACCCTAACCGTCTCTCTAACCCTAGCCCTCAACATAACCCTAACCCTAGGTCCAATCCTAACCCTAACCCTCTCTCTAACCCTAGCCCTCAACATAACCCTAACCCTAGGTCCAATCCTAACACTAACCGCCCTCTAACCCTAGCCCTCAACATAACCCTAACACTAGGTCCAATCCTAACCCTAACCGTCTCTCTAACCATAGCCCTCAACATAACCCTAACCCTAGATCCAATCCTAACCCTATCCGTCTCTCTAACTCTAGCCCTCAACATAACCCTAACCCTAGGATCAATCATAACCCTAACCGTCTCTCTAACCCTAGCCCTCAACGTAACCCTAACTCTAGGTCCAATCGTAACCCTAACCGTCGCTCTAACCCTAGCCCTCAACATAACGCTAACCCTAGGTCCAATCCTAACCCTAACCGTCTCTCTGACCCTAGCCCTCAACATGACCCTAACCCTAGGTCCAATCCTCACCCTAACCGTCTCTCTAAACCTTGCCCTCAACATAACCCTAAACCTAGGTCCAATCCTCACCCTATCCGTCTCCCTAAACATAGCCCTCAACATAACCCTAACCCTAGGTCCAATCCTAACCCAAACCGTCTCTGTAACCCTAGCCCTCAAGATAACCCTAACCCTAGGTCCAATCCTAACCCTAACAGTCTCTCTAACGTTAGCCCTCAACATAACCCTAACCCTAGGTCCAATCCTAACCCAAACGGTCTCTCTAACCCTGGTCCTCAACGTAAGCTAACCCTAGGTCCAATCCTCACCCTAACCGCCTCTCTAACTCTACCCCTCAACCCAACCCTAACCCTAGGTCCAATCCTAACCCTAACCGTCTCTCTAACCCTTGCCCTCAACCTAACCCTAACCCTAGGTCCAATCCTAACCCTAAGCATCTCTCTAACGCTAGCCCTCAACATAACCCTAACCCTACGTCCAATCCTAACCCTAACCGTCTCTCTAACCCTAGCCCTCAACGTAACCCGAACCCTAGGTCCAATCCTAACCCTAACCGTTTCTATCCCTAGCCGTCAACCTAACCCTAACCCTAGGTCCAATCCTCACCCTAACCGTCTCCCTAACCCTAGCCCTCAACCTAACCCTAACCCTAGGTCCAATCCTAACCCTAACCGTTTCTCTATCCCTAGCCGTCAACCTGACCCTAACCCTAGGTCCAATCCTCACCCTAACCGTCTCCCTAACCCTAGCCCTCAACCTAACCCTAACCCTAGGTCCAATCCTAACCCTAACCGTCTCTCTAACCCTTGCCCTCAACCTAACCTTAACCCTAGGTCCAATCCTAACCCTAAGCATCTCTCTAACGCTAGCCCTCAACATAACCCTAACCCTAGGTCCAATCCTAACCCAAACCGTCTCTCTAACCCTAGACCTCACCATAACCCTAACCCTAGGACCAATCCTAACCCTAAACGTCGCTCTAACCCTAGTACTCAACATAACCCTAACCCTAGGTCCAATCCTAACCCTAACCGTCTCTCTAACCCTAGTCCTCAACCTAACCCTAACCCTAGGTCCAATCCTCACCCTAACCGTCTCTCTAACCCTAGCCCTCAACATAACCCTAACCCTAGGTCCAATCCTCACCCTAACCGTCTCTCTAACCCTAGCCCTCAACATAACCCTAACCCTAGGTCCAATCCTAACCCTAACCATCTCTCTAACCCTAGCCCTCAACATAACCCTAACCCTAGGTCCAATCCTAACACTAACCGTCCCTCTAACCCTAGCGCTCAACATAACCCTAACCCTAGGACCAATCCTAACCCTAACCGTCTCTCTAACCCTAGCCCTCAACGTAACCCTAACCCTAGGTCCAATCCTAACCCTAACCGTCGCTCTAACCCTAGCCCTCAACATAACGCTAACCCTAGGTCCAATCCTAACCCTAACCGTCTCTCTGACCCTAGCCCTCAACATGACCCTAACCCTAGGTCCAATCCTCACCCTAACCGTCTCTCTAAACCTTGCCCTCAACATAACCCTAAACCTAGTTCCAATCCTCACGCTAACCGTCTCCCTAACCCTAGCCCTCAACATAACCCTAACCCTAGGTCCAATCCTAACCCAAACCGTCTCTGTAACCCTAGCCCTCAAGATAACCCTAACCCTAGGTCAAATCCTAACCGTAACAGTCTCTCTAACCTTAGCCCTCAACATAACCTTAACCCTAGGTCCAATCCTAACCCAAACGGTCTCTCTAACCCTGGTCCTCAACGTAACCTAACCCTAGGTCCAATCCTCACCCTAACCGCCTCTCTAACTCTACCCCTCAACCCAACCCTAACCCTAGGTCCAATCCTCACCCTAACCGTCTCCCTAACCCTAGCCCTCAACCTAACCCTAACCCTAGGTCCAATCCTAACCCTAAACGTATCTCTAACCCTATCCCTCAACATAACCCTAACCCTAGGTCCAATCCTAACCCTAACCGTCTCTCTAACCCTAGCCCTCAACATAACTCTAACCCTAGGTCCAATCCTAACCCTAACCGTCTCTCTAACCCTAGCACTCAACCTAACCCTAACCCTAGGTCCAATCCTAACCCTAACCGTCTCTCTAACCCTAGCACTCAACCTAACCCTAACCCTAGGTCCAATCCTAACCCTAACCGTCTCTCTAACCCTAGCCCTCAACCTAAACCTAACCCTAGGTGCAATCCTAACCCTAAGCCTCTCTGTAACCCTAGCCCTCAACATAACCCTAACCCTAGGTCCAATCCTAACCTTAACCGTCTCTCTAACCCTAGCCCTCAACATAACCCTAACCCTAGGTCCAATCCTAACCCTAACAGTCTCTCTAACCGTAGCCCTCAACATAACCCTAACCCTACGTCCAATCCTAACCCTAACAGTCTCTGTAAACCTAGCCCTCAACATAACCCTAACTCTAGGTCCAATCCTCACCCTAACCGTCTCTCTAACCCTAGCCCTCAACATAACCCTAACCCTAGGTCCAATCCTCACCCTAACCGTCTCTCTAACCCTAGCCCTCAACATAACCCTAACCCTAGGTCCAATCATAACGCTAACCCTCTCTCTAACCCTAGCCCTCAACATAACCCCAACCCTAGGTCCAATCCTAACCCTAACGGTCTCTCTAACCGTAGCCCTCAACATAACCCTAACCCTAGGTCCAATCCTAACCCTAACAGTCTCTCTAACCTTAGCCCTCAACATAACCCTAACCCTAGGTCCAATCCTAACCCAAACCGTCTCTGTAACCCTAGCCCTCAACATAACCCTAACCCTAGGTCCAATCCTAACCCTAACCATCGCTCTAACCCTAGCCCTCAACATAACCCTAACCCTAGGTCTAATCCTCACCCTAACCGTCTCTCTAACCCTAGCCTTCAACATAACCCTAACCCTAGGTCCAATCCTCACCCTAACCGTCTTTCTAACCCTGGCCCTCGACATAACCCTAACCCTAGGTCCAATCCTAACCCTAACCGTCTCTCTAACCCTAGCCCTCAACATAACCCTAACCCTAGGTCCAATCCTAATCCTAACAGTCTCTCTAAGCTTAGCCCTCAACATAACCCTAACCCTAGGTCCAATCCTAACCCTAATCGTCTCTCTAACCCTAGCCCTCAACATAACCCTAACCCTAAGTCCAATCCTAACCCTAACAGTCTCTGTAACCCTAGCCCTCAACATAACCCTATCTCTAGGTCCAATCCTCACCCTAACCGTCTCTCTAACCCTTGCCCTCAACCTAACCCTAACCCTAGGTCCAATCCTAACCATAAGCATCTCTCTAACCCTAGCCCTCAACATAACCCTAACGCTACGTCCAATCCTAACCCTAACCGTCTCTCTAACCCTATCCCTCAACGTAACCCGAACCCTAGGTCCAATCCTAACCCTAACAGTTTCTCTATCCCTACCCGTCAACCTAACCCTAACCCTAGGTCCAATCCTCACCGTAACCGTCTCCCTAACCCTAGCCCTCAACCTAACCCTAACCCTAGGTCCAATCCTAACCCTAAACGTATCTCTAACCCTAGCCCTCAACATAAACCTAACCCTAGGTCCAATCCTAACCCTAACCGTCTCTCTAACCCTAGCCCTCAACATAACTCTAACCCTAGGTCCAATCCTATCCCTAACCGTCTCTCTAACCCTAGCACTCAACCTAACCCTAACCCTAGGTCCAATCCTAACCCTAACCGTCTCTCTAACCCTAGCCCTCAACCTAAACCTAACCCTAGGTGCAATCCTAACCCTAAGCCTCTCTGTAACCCTAGCCCTCAACATAACCCTAACCCTAGGTCCAATCCTAACCCTAACCGTCTCTCTAACCCTAGCCCTCAACATAACCCTAACCCTAGGTCCAATCCTAACCCTAACAGTCTCGCTAACCTTAGCCCTCAACATAACCCTAACCCTACGTCCAATCCTAACCCTAACAGTCTCTCTAACCCTAGCCCTCAACATAACCCTAACTCTAGGTCCAATCCTCACCCTAACCGTCTCTCTAACCCTAGCCCTCAACATACCCCTAACCCTAGGTCCAATCCTCACCCTAACCGTCTCTCTAACCCTAGCCCTCAACATAACCCTAACCCTAGGTCCAATCATAACGCTAACCCTCTCTCTAACCCTAGCCCTCAACATAACCCCAACCCTAGGTCCAATCCTAACCCTAACGGTCTCTCTAACCCTAGCCCTCAACATAACCCTAACCCTAGGTCCAATCCTAACCCTAACAGTCTCTCTAACCTTAGCCCTCAACATAACCCTAACCCTAGGTCCAATCATAACCCAAACCGTCTCTGTAACCCTAGCCCTCAACATAACCCTAATCCTAGGTCCAATCCTAACCCTAACCATCGCTCTAACCCTAGCCCTCAACATAACCCTAACCCTAGGTCTAATCCTCACCCTAACCGTCTCTCTAACCCTAGCCTTCAACATAACCCTAACCCTAGGTCCAATCCTAACCCTAAGCATCTCTCTAACCCTAGCCCTCAACATAACCCTAACCCTAGGTCCAACCCTAACCCTAACCGTGTCTCTAACCCTAGCCCTCAACATAACCCTAACCCTAGGTCCAATCCTCACCCTAACCGTCTCTCTAACCCTAGCCCTCCACATAACCCTAACCCTAGGTCCAATCCTAACCCTAAGCATCTCTCTAACCCTAGCCCTCAACATAACCCTAACCCTAGGTCCAACCCTAACCCTAACCGTGTCTCTAACCCTAGCCCTCAACATAACCCTAACCCTAGGTCTAATCCTCACCCTAACCGTCTCTCTAACCCTAGCCTTCAACATAACCCTAACCCTAGGTCCAATCCTAACCCTAACCGTCTCTCTAACCCTAGCCCTCCACATAACCCTAACCCTAGGTCCAATCCTAACCCTAACTGTCTCTCTAACCCTAGCCCTCAACATAACCCGAACCCTAGGTCCAATCCTAACCCTAACCATCTCTCTAATCCTAGCCCTCAACATAACCCTAATCCTAGGTCCAATCCTATCCCTAACCCTCTCTCTAACCCTACCCCTCAACATAACTCTAACCCAAGGTCCAATCCTAACCCTAACCATCTCTCTAACCCTAGCCCTCAACATAACCCCAACCCTAGGTCCAATCCTCACCCTAACCGCCTCTCTAACCCTAGCCCTCAACATAACCCTAACCCTAGGTCCAATCCTCACCCTAACCGCCTCTCTAAACCTAGCCCTCATCCTAACCCTAACCCTAGGTCCAATCCTAACCCTAACCGTCTGTCTAACCCTTGCCCTCAACCTAACCCTAACCCTAGGTCCTATCCTAACCCTAAGCATCTCTCTAACCCTAGCCCTCAACATAAACCTAACCCTACGTCCAATCCTAACCCTAACCGTCTCTCTAACCTTAGCCCTCTACATAACACTAACCCTACGTCCAATCCTAACCCTAACAGTCTCTCTAACCCTAGCCCTCAACATAACCCTAACCCTAGGTCCAATCCTTACCCTAACCGTCTCTCTAACCCTGGCCCTCAACATAACCCTAACCCTAGGTCCAATCCTAACCCTAACCGTCTCTCTAACCCTAGCCCTCAACATAACCCTAACCCTAGGTCCAATCATAATCCTAACAGTCTCTCTAACCTTAGCCCTCAACATAACTCTAACCCTACGTCCAATCCTAACACAAACCGTCTCTCTAACCCTAGCCCTCAACATAACCCTAACCCTAAGTCCAATCCTAACCCTAACCGCCTCTCTAACCCTAGCCCTCAACCTAACCCTAACCCTAGGTCCAATCCTAACCCAACCCGTATCTCTAAACTTAGCCCTCAACATAACCCTAACCCTAGGTCCAATCCTAACCCTAACCGTTTCCCAAACCCTAGCCCTCAACCTAACCCTAACCCTAGGTCCAATCCTAACCCTAACCGTCTCTCTAACCCTAGCCCTCAACATAACCCTAACCCTAGGTCCAATCCTCACCCTAACCGTCTCTCTAACCCTAGCCCTCAACATAACCCTAACCCTAGGTCCAATCCTATCCCTAACCGTCTCTCTAACCCTAGCCCTCAACATAACCCAAACCCTAGGTCCAATCCTAACCCTAACCGTCTCTCTAACCCTAGCCCTCAACCTAACCCTAACCCTAGTTCCAATCCTAAGCCTAAGCATCTCTCTAACCCTAGCCCTCAACAAAACCCTAACCCTAGGTCCAATCCTATCCCTAACCGTCTCTCTAACCCTAGCCCTCAACATAACCCTAACCCTAGGTCCAATCCTCACCCTAACCGTCTCTCTAACCCTAGCCCTCCACATAACCCTAACCCTAGGTCCAATCCTAACCCTAACTGTCTCTCTAACCCTAGCCCTCAACATAACCCGAACCCTAGGTCCAATCCTAACCCTAACCATCTCTCTAATCCTAGCCCACAACATAACCCTAACCCTAGGTCCAATCCTATCCCTAACCCTCTCTCTAACCCTAGCCCTCAACATAACCCTAACCCTAGGTCAATCCTAACCCTAAAGTCTCTCTAACCGTAGCCCTCAACATAACCCTAACCCTAGGTCCAATCCTAACCCAACCCGTCTCTGTAACCCTAGCCCTCAACATAACCCTAACCCTAGGTCCAATCCTAACCCTAACCGTCTCTCTAACCCTAGCCCTCAACATAACTCTAACCCTAGGTCCAATCCTAACCCTAACCGTCTCTCTAACCCTAGCACTGAACCTCACCCTAACCCTAGGTCCAATCCTAACCCTAACCGTCTCTCTAACCCTAGCCCTCAACCTAACCCTAACCCTAGGTACAATCCTAACCCTAAGCATCTCTCTAACCCTAGCCGTCAACATAATCCTAACCCTAGGTACAATCCTAACCCTAACCGTCTTTCTAACCCTAGCCCTCAACATAACCCTACCCCTACTTCCAATCCTCACCCTAACCGTCTCTCTAACCCTAGCCCTCAACATAACCCTAACCCTAGGTCCAATCCTCACCCTAACCATCTCTCTAACTCTAGCCCTCAACATAACCCTTACCCTAGGTCCAATCCTAACCCTAACCTTCTCTCTAACCCTAGCCCTCAACATAACCCTAACCCTAGGTCCAATCCTAACCCTAACCGTCTCTCTAATCCTAGCCCTCAACATAACCCGAACCCTAGGTCCAATTCTCACCCTAACCGTCTCTCTAACCCTAGCCCTCAACATAACCCTAACCCTAGGTCCAATCCTCACCCTAACAGTCTCTCTAACCCTAGCCCTCAACATAACCCTAACCCTAGGTACAATCCTAACCCTAACCGTCTCTCTAACCCTAGCCCTCAACCTAACCCTAACCCGAGGTCCAATCCTAACTCTAACCGTCTCTCTAACCCTTGCCCTCAACCTAACCGTAACCCTAGGTCCAATCCTAACCCTAACCATCTCTCTGACCCTAACCCTCAACATAACCCTAACCCTACGTCCAATCTTAACCCTAACCGTCTCTCTAACCTTAGTCCTCTACATAACCCTAACCCTAGGTCCAATCCTAACCCTAACCATCTCTCTAACCCTAGCCCTCAACATAACTCTAACCCTAGGTCCATCCTAACCCTAACCGTCTCTCTAAACCTAGCCCTCAACCTAACCCTAACCATAGGTCCAATCCTAACCCTAACCGTCTCTCTTAGCCTTGCCCTCAACCTAACCCTAACCCTAGGTCCAATCCTAACCCTAAGCGTCTCTCTAACCCTAACCCTCAACATAACCCTAGCCCTACGTCCAATCCTAATCCAAACCGTCCCTGTAACCCTAGCTCTCAACATAACCCTAACCCTAGGTCCAATCCTAACCCTAACAGACTCTCTAACCTTAGCCCTCAACATAACGCTAACCCTAGGTCCTATCCTAACCCAAACGATCTCTCTAACCCTGGCCCTCAACATAACCCTAACCCTAAGTCCAATCCTAACCCTAACCCTCTCTCTAACCCTAGGCCTCAACATAACCCTAACCCTAGGTCCAATCCTCACCCTAACAGTCTCTCTAACCCTAGCCCTCAACATAACCCTAACCCTAGGTCCAATCCTAAGCCTAAGAATCTCTCTAACCCAAGCCCTCAACATAACCCTAACCCTAGGTCCAATCCTATCCCTAACCGTCTCTCTAACCCTAGCCCTCAACATAACCCTAACCCTAGGTCCAATCCTAACCCTAACCGTCTGTATAACCCTAGCCCTCAACCTAACCCTAACCCTAGTTCCAATCCTAAGCCTAAGCATCTCTCTAACCCTAGCCCTCAACATAACCCTAACCCTAGGTCCAATCCTATCCCTAACCGTCTCTCTAACCCTAGCCCTCAACATAACCCTAACCCTAGTTCCAATCCTAAGCCTAAGCATCTCTCTAACCCTAGCCCTCAACATAACCCTAACCCTAGGTCCAATCCTATCCCTAACCGTCTCTCTAACCCTAGCCCTCAACATAACCCTAACCCTAGGTCCAATCCTCACCCTAACCGTCTCTCTAACCCTAGCCCTCCACATAACCCTAACCCTAGGTCCAATCCTAACCCTAACTGTCTCTCTAACCCTAGCCCTAAACATAACCCGAACCCTAGGTCCAATCATAACCCTAACCATCTCTCTAATCCTAGCCCACAACATAACCCTAACCCTAGGTCCAATCCTATCCCTAACCCTCTCTCTAACCCTAGCCCTCAACATAACCCTAACCCTAGGTCCAATCCTAACCCTAACCGTCTCTCTAACCCTAGCCCTCAACATAACTCTAACCCTAGGTCCATCCTAACCCTAACCGTCTCTCTAACCCTAGTCCTCAACCTAAACCTAACCATAGGTCCAATCCTAACCCTAACCGTCTCTCTAACCCTAGCCCTCAACCTAACCCTAACCCTAGGTACAATCCTAACCCTAAAGTCTCTCTAACCGTAGCCCTCAACATAACCCTAACCCTAGGTCCAATCCTAACCCAACCCGTCTCTGTAACCCTAGCCCTCAACATAACCCTAACCCTAGGTCCAATCCTAACCCTAACCGTCTCTCTAACCCTAGCCCTCAACATAACTCTAACCCTAGGTCCAATCCTAACCCTAACCGTCTCTCTAACCCTAGCACTGAACCTCACCCTAACCCTAGGTCCAATCGTAACCCTAACCGTCTCTCTAACCCTAGCCCTCAACCTAACCCTAACCCTAGGTAGAATCCTAACCCTAAGCATCTCTCTAACCCTAGCCGTCAACATAATCCTAACCCTAGGTACAATCCTAACCCTAACCGTCTTTCTAACCCTAGCCCTCAACATAACCCTAACCCTACTTCCAATCCTCACCCTAACCGTCTCTCAACCCTAGCCCTCAACATAACCCTAACCCTAGGTCCAATCCTCACCCTAACCATCTCTCTAACTCTAGCCCTCAACATAACCCTTACCCTAGGTCCAATCCTAACCCTAACCTTCTCTCTAACCCTAGCCCTCAACATAACCCTAACCCTAGGTCCAATCCTAACCCTAACCGTCTCTCTAATCCTAGCCCTCAACATAACCCGAACCCTAGGTCCAATTCTCACCCTAACCGTCTCTCTAACCCTAGCCCTCAACATAACCCTAACCCTAGGTCGAATCCTCACCCTAACAGTCTCTCTAACCCTAGCCCTCAACATAACCCTAACCCTAGGTACAATCCTAACCCTAACCGTCTCTCTAACCCTAGCCCTCAACCTAACCCTAACCCGAGGTCCAATCCTAACTCTAACCGTCTCTCTAACCCTTGCCGTCAACCTAACCGTAACCCTAGGTCCAATCCTAACCCTAACCATCTCTCTGACCCTAACCCTCAACATAACCCTAACCCTATGTCCAATCTTAACCCTAACCGTCTCTCTAACCTTAGTCCTCTACATAACCCTAACCCTAGGTCCAATCCTAACCCTAACCATCTCTCTAACGCTAGCCCTCAACATAACTCTAACCCTAGGTCCATCCTAACCCTAACCGTCTCTCTAACCCTAGCCCTCAACCTAACCCTAACCATAGGTCCAATCCTAACCCTAACCGTCTCTCTTAGCCTTGCACTCAACCGAACCCTAACCCTAGGTCCAATCCTAACCCTAAGCGTCTCTCTAACCCTAACCCTCAACATAACCCTAGCCCTAGGTCCAATCCTAATCCAAACCGTCTCTGTAACCCTAGCCCTCAACATAACCCTAACCCTAGGTCCAATCCTAACCCTAACAGACTCTCTAACCTTAGCCCTCAACATAACGCTAACCCTAGGTCCTATCCTAACCCAAACGATCTCTCTAACCCTGGCCCTCAACATAACCCTAACCCTAAGTCCAATCCTAACCCTAACCCTCTCTCTAACCCTAGGCCTCAACATAACCCTAACCCTAGGTCCAATCCTCACCCTAACCGTCTCTCTAACCCTAGCCCTCAACATAACCCTAACCCTAGGTCCAATCCTAAGCCTAAGAATCTCTCTAACCCTAGCCCTCAACATAACCCTAACCCTAGGTCCAATCCTATTCCTAACCATCTCTCTAACCCTAGCCCTCAACATAACCCTAACCCTAGGTCCAATCCTAACCCTAACCGTCTCTCTAACCCTAGCCCTCAACCTAACCCTAACCCTAGTTCCAATCCTAAGCCTAAGCATCTCTCTAACCCTAGCCCTCAACATAACCCTAACCCTAGGTCCAATCCTATCCCTAACCGTCTCTCTAACCCTAGCCCTCAACATAACCCTAACCCTAGTTCCAATCCTAAGCCTAAGCATCTCTCTAACCCTAGCCCTCAACATAACCCTAACCCTAGGTCCAATCATATCCCTAACCGTCTCTCTAACCCTAGCCCTCAACATAACCCTAACCCTAGGTCCAATCCTCACCCTAACCGTCTCTCTAACCCTAGCCCTCCACATAACCCTAACCCTAGGTCCAATCCTAACCCTAACTGTCTCTCTAACCCTAGCCCTCAACATAACCCGAACCCTAGGTCCAATCCTAACCCTAACCATCTCTCTAATCCTAGCCCACAACATAACCCTAACCCTAGGTCCAATCCTATCCCTAACCCTCTCTCTAACCCTAGCCCTCAACATAACCCTAACCCTAGGTCCAATCCTAACCCTAACCGTCTCTCTAACCCTAGCCCTCAACATAACTCTAACCCTAGGTCCATCCTAACCCTAACCGTCTCTCTAACCCTAGTCCTCAACCTAAACCTAACCATAGGTCCAATCCTAACCCTAACCGTCTCTCTAACCCTAGCCCTCAACCTAACCCTAACCCTAGGTACAATCCTAACCCTAAAGTCTCTCTAACCGTAGCCCTCAACATAACCCTAACCCTAGGTGCAATCCTAACCCAACCCGTCTCTGTAACCCTAGCCCTCAACATAACCCTAACCCTAGGTCCAATCCTAACCCTAACCGTCTCTCTAACCCTAGCCCTCAACATAACTCTAACCCTAGGTCCAATCCTAACCCTAACCGTCTCTCTAACCCTAGCACTGAACCTCACCCTAACCCTAGGTCCAATCCTAACCCTAACCGTCTCTCTAACCCTAGCCCTAAACCTAACCCTAACCCTAGGTACAATCCTAACCCTAAGCATCTCTCTAACCCTAGCCCTCAACATAATCCTAACCCTAGGTACAATCCTAACCCTAACCGTCTTTCTAACCCTAGCCCTCAACATAACCCTAACCCTACTTCCAATCCTCACCCTAACCGTCTCTCTAACCCTAGCCCTCAACATAACCCTAACCCTAGGTCCAATCCTCACCCTAACCATCTCTCTAACTCTAGCCCTCAACATAACCCTTACCCTAGGTCCAATCCTAACCCTAACCTTCTCTCTAACCCTAGCCCTCAACATAACCCTAACCCTAGGTCCAATCCTAACCCTAACAGTCTCTCTAATCCTAGCCCTCAACATAATCCGAACCCTAGGTCCAATTCTCACCCTAACCGTCTCTCTAACCCTAGCCCTCAACATAACCCTAACCCTAGGTCCAATCCTCACCCTAACAGTCTCTCTAACCCTAGCCCTCAACATAACCCTAACCCTAGGTACAATCCTAACCCTAACCGTCTCTCTAACTCTAGCCCTCAACCTAACCCTAACCCGAGGTCCAATCCTAACTCTAACCGTCTCTCTAACCCTTGCCCTCAACCTAACCGTAACCCTAGGTCCAATCCTAACCCTAACCATCTCTCTGACCCTAACCCTCAACATAACCCTAACCCTACGTCCAATCTTAACCCTAACCGTCTCTCTAACCTTAGTCCTCTACATAACCCTAACCCTAGGTCCAATCCTAACCCTAACCATCTCTCTAACCCTAGCCCTCAACATAACTCTAACGCTAGGTCCATCCTAACCCTAACCGTCTCTCTAACCCTAGCCCTCAACCTAACCCTAACCATAGGTCCAATCCTAACCCTAACCGTCTCTCTTAGCCTTGCCCTCAACCTAACCCTAACCCTAGGTCCAATCCTAACCCTAAGCGTCTCTCTAACCCTAACCTTCAACATAACCCTAGCCCTAAGTCCAATCCTAATCCAAACCGTCTCTGTAACCCTAGCCCTCAACATAACCCTAACCCTAGGTCCAATCTTAACCCTAACAGACTCTCTAACCTTAGCCCTCAACATAACGCTAACCCTAGGTCCTATCCTAACCCAAACGATCTCTCTAACCCTGGCCCTCAACATAACCCTAACCCTAAGTCCAATCCTAACCCTAACCCTCTCTCTAACCCTAGGCCTCAACATAACCCTAACCCTAGGTCCAATCCTCAACCTAACCGTCTCTCTTACCCTAGCCCTCAACATAACCCTAACCCTAGGTCCAATCCTAAGCCTAAGAATCTCTCTAACCCTAGCCCTCAACATAACCCTAACCCTAGGTCCAATCCTATCCCTAACCGTCTCTCTAACCCTAGCCCTCAACATAACCCTAACCCTAGGTCCAATCCTAACCCTAACCGTCTCTCTAACCCTAGCCCTCAACCTAACCCTAACCCTAGTTCCAATCCTAAGCCTAAGCATCTCTCTAACCCTAGCCCTCAACATAACCCTAACCCTAGGTCCAATCCTAACCCTAACCGTCTCTCTAACCCTAGCCCTCAACATAACACTAACCCTAGGTCCATCCTAACCCTAACCGTCTCTCTAACCCTAGCCCTCAACCTAAACCTAACCATAGGTCCAATCCTAACCCTAACCGTCTCTCTAACCCTAGCCCTCAACCTAACCCTAACCCTAGGTCCAATCCTAACCCTAAAGTCTCTCTAACCGTAGCCCTCAACATAACCCTTACCCTAGGTCCAATCCTAACCCAACCCGTCTCTGTAACCCTAGCCCTCAACATAACCCTAACCCTAGGTCCAATCCTAACCCTAACAGTCCCTCTAAACTTAGCCCTCAACCTAACCCTAACCCTAGGTCCAATCCTCACCCTAACCATCTCTCTAACCCTAGCCCTCAAACTAACCCTAACCCTAGGTACAATCCTAACCCTAAGCATCTCTCTAACCCTAGCCTTCAACATAACCCTAACCGTAGGTCCAATCCTAATCCTAACCGTCTCTCTAACAATAGCCCTCAACATAACCCTAACCCTAGTTCCAATCCTCACCCTAACCGTCTCTCTAACCCTAGCCCTCAACATAACCCTAACCCTAAGTCCACTCCTAACCCTAACCGTCTCGCTAACCCTAGCCCTCAACATAACCCTAACCCTAGGTCCAATCCTAACCCAAACCGTCTCTCTATCCCTAGCCCTCAACATAACCCTAACCCTAGGTCCGATCCTAACCCTAACCATCTCTCTAACCCTAGCCCTCAACATAACCTTAACCCTAGGTCCAATCCTAACCCTAAACCTCTCTCTAACCCTAGCCCTCAACATAACCCGAACCCTAGGTCCAATCCTAACCCTAACCGTCTCTCTAAACCTAGCCCTCAACGTAACCCGAACCCTATGTCCAATCCTAACCCTGACCGTCTCTCTATCCCTAGCCCACAACATAACCCTAACCCTAGGTCCAATCCTCACCCTAACCGTCTCCCTAACCATAGCCCTCAACCTAACCCTAACCCCAGGTCCAATCCTAACCCTAACCGTCTCTCTAACCCTAGCCCTCAACATAACTCTAACCCTAGGTCCAATCCTAACCCTAACCGTCTCTCTAACCCTAGCACTGAACCTCACCCTAACCCTAGGTCCAATCCTAACCCTAACCGTCTCTCTAACCCTAGCCCTCAACCTAACCCTAACCCTAGGTACAATCCTAACCCTAAGCATCTCTCTATCCCTAGCCGTCAACATAACTCTAACCCTAGGTCCAATCCTAACCCTAACCGTCTCTCTAACCCTAGCACTGAACCTCTCCCTAACCCTAGGTCCAATCCTATCCCTAACCCTCTCTCTAACCCTAGCCCTCAACATAACCCTAACCCTAGGTCCAATCCTAACCCTAACCGTCTCTCTAACCCTAGCCCTCAACATAACTCTAACCCTAGGTCCATCCTAACCCTAACCGTCTCTCTAACCCTAGCCCTCAACCTAAACCTAACCATAGGTCCAATCCTAACCCTAACCGTCTCTCTAACCCTAGCCCTCAACCTAACCCTAACCCTAGGTCCAATCCTAACCCTAAAGTCTCTCTAACCGTAGCCCTCAACATAACCCTAACCCTAGGTCCAATCCTAACCCAACCCGTCTCTGTAACCCTAGCCCTCAACATAACCCTAACCCTAGGTCCAATCCTAACCCTAACAGTCCCTCTAAACTTAGCCCTCAACCTAACCCTAACCCTAGGTCCAATCCTCACCCTAACCATCTCTCTAACCCTAGCCCTCAACCTAACCCTAACCCTAGGTACAATCCTAACCCTAAGCATCTCTCTAACCCTAGCCTTCAACATAACCCTAACCGTAGGTCCAATCCTAATCCTAACCGTCTCTCTAACCCTAGCCCTCAACATAACCCTAACCCTAGTTCCAATCCTCACCCTAACCGTCTCTCTAACCCTAGCCCTCAACATAACCCTAACCCTAAGTCCAATCCTAACCCTAACCGTCTCGCTAACCCTAGCCCTCAACATAACCCTAACCCTAGGTCCAATCCTAACCCAAACCGTCTCTCTATCCCTAGCCCTCAACATAACCCTAACCCTAGGTCCAATCCTAACCCTAACCATCTCTCTAACCCTAGCCCTCAACATAACCTTAACCCTAGGTCCAATCCTAACCCTAAACCTCTCTCTAACCCTAGCCCTCAACATAACCCGAACCCTAGGTCCAATCCTAACCCTAACCGTCTCTCTAACCCTAGCCCTCAACGTAACCCGAACCCTATGTCCAATCCTAACCCTGACCGTCTCTCTATCCCTAGCCCACAACATAACCCTAACCCTAGGTCCAATCCTCACCCTAACCGTCTCCCTAACCATAGCCCTCAACCTAACCCTAACCCCAGGTCCAATCCTAACCCTAACCCTCTCTCTAACCCTAGCCCTCAACATAACCCTAACCCTAGGTCCAATCCTAACCCTAACCCTCTCTCTAACCCTAGCCCTCAACATAACCCTAACCCTAGGTCCAATCCTAACCCTAACCCTCTCTCTAACCCTAGCCCTCAACATAACCCTAACCCTAGGTCCAATCCCAACCCTAACCGTCTCTCTAACCCTAGCCCTCAACATAACCCTAACCCTAGGTCCAATCCTATCCCTAACCGTCTCTCTAACCCTAGCCCTCAACGTAACCCGAACCCTATGTCCAATCCTAACCCTGACCGTCTCCCTATCCCTAGCCCACAACATAACCCTAACCCTAGGTCCAATCCTCACCCTAACCGTCTCCCTAACCATAGCCCTCAACCTAACCCTAACCCCAGGTCCAATCCTAACCCTAACCCTCTCTCTAACCCTAGCCCTCAACATAACCCTAACCCTAGGTCCAATCCTAACCCTAACCGTCTCTCTAACCCTAGCCCTCAACATAACTCTAACCCTAGGTCCAATCCTAACCCTAACCGTCTCTCTAACCCTAGCACTGAACCTCACCCTAACCCTAGGTCCAATCCTAACCCTAACCGTCTCTCTAACCCTAGCCCTCAACATAACCCTAACCCTAAGTCCAATCCTAACCCTAACCGTCTCTCTAACCCTAGCCCTCAACATAACCCTAACCCTAGGTCCAATCCTCACCCTAACCATCTCTCTAACTCTAGCCCTCAACATAACCCTAACCCTAGGTCCAATCCTAACCCTAACCTTCTCTCTAACCCTAGCCCTCAACATAACCCTAACCCTAGGTCCAATCCTAACCCTAACCGTCTCTCTAACCCTAGCCCTCAACATAACCTGAACCCTAGGTCCAATTCTCACCCTAACCGTAGCTCTAACCCTAGCCCTCAACATAACCCTAACCCTAGGTCCAATCCTCACCCTAACAGTCTCTCTAACCCTAGCCCTCATCATAACCCTAACCCTAGGTACTATCCTAACCCTAACCGTCTCTCTAACCCTAGCCCTCAACCTTACCCTAACCCGAGGTCCAATCCTAACTCTAACCGTCTCTCTAACCCTTGCCCTCAACCTAACCCTAACCCTAGGTCCAATCCTAACCCTAACCATCTCTCTGACCCTAACCCTCAACATAACCCTAACCCTACGTCCAATCTTAACCCTAACCGTCTCTCTAACCTTAGTCCTCTACATAACCCTAACCCTACGTCCAATCCTAACCCTAACAGTCTCTCTAACCCTAGCCCTCAACCTAACGCTAACCCTAGGTCCAATCCTAACCCTAACCGACTCTCTAACCCTTGCCCTCAACCTAACCCTAACCCTAGGTCCAATTCTAACCCTAACCGTCTCTCTAACCCTAGCCCTCAACATAACCCTAACCCTAGGTCCAATCCTATCCCTAACCCTCTCTCTAACCCTAGCCCTCAACATAACCCTAACCCTAGGTCCAATCCTAACCCTAACCGTCTCTCAAACCCTAGCCCTCAACATAACTCTAACCCTAGGTCCATCCTAACCCTAACCGTCTCTCTAACCCTAGCCCTCAACCTAAACCTAACCATAGGTCCAATCCTAACCCTAACCGTCTCTCTAACCCTAGCCCTCAACCTAACCCTAACCCTAGGTCCAATCCTAACCCTAAAGTCTCTCTAACCGTAGCCCTCAACATAACCCTAACCCTAGGTCCAATCCTAACCCAACCCGTCTCTGTAACCCTAGCCCTCAACATAACCCTAACCCTAGGTCCAATCCTAACCCTAACAGTCCCTCTAAACTTAGCCCTCAACCTAACCCTAACCCTAGGTCCAATCCTCACCTTAACCGTCTCTCTAACCCTAGCCCTCAACCTAACCCTAACCCTAGGTCCAATCCTAACCCAAACCGTCTCTCTATCCCTAGCCCTCAACATAACCCTAACCCTAGGTCCAATCCTAACCCTAACCATCTCTCTAACCCTAGCCCTCAACATAACCTTAACCCTAGGTCCAATCCTAACCCTAACCCTCTCTCTAACCCTAGCCCTCAACATAACCCGAACCCTAGGTCCAATCCTAACCCTAACCGTCTCTCTAACCCTAGCCCTCAACGTAACCCGAACCCTATGTCCAATCCTAACCCTAACCGTCTCTCTATCCCTAGCCCACAACATAACCCTAACCCTAGGTCCAATCCTCACCCTAACCGTCTCCCTAACCGTAGCCCTCAACCTAACCCTAACCCTAGGTCCAATCCTAACCCTAACCCACTCTCTAACCCTAGCCCTCAACATAACCCTAACCCTAGGTCCAATCCTAACCCTAACCGTCTCTCTAACCCTAGTGCTCAACATAACTCTAACCCTAGGTCCAATCCTAACCCTAACCGTCTCTCTAACCCTAGCACTGAACCTCACCCTAACCCTAGGTCCAATCCTAACCCTAACCGTCTCTCTAACCCTAGCCCTCAACCTAAACCTAACCATAGGTCCAATCCTAACCCTAACCGTCTCTCTAACCCTAGCCCTCAACCTAACCCTAACCCTAAACCTAGGTCCAATCCTAACCCTAAAGACTCTCTAACCGTAGACCTCAACCTAACCCTAACCCTAGGTACAAACCTAACCCTAACCCTCTCTCTAACCCTAGCCCTCAACATAACCCTAACCCTAGGTCCAATCCTAACCCTAACCGTCTCTCTAACCCTAGCCCTCAACATAACTCTAACCCTAGGTCCAATCCTAACCCTAACCGTCTCTCTAACCCTAGCACTCAACCTCACCCTAACCCTAGGTCCAATCCTCACCCTAACCGTCTCTCTAACCCTAGCCCTCAACCTAACCCTAACCCTAGGAACAATCCTAACCCTAAGCATCTCTCTAACCCTAGCCTTCAACATAATCCTAACCCTAGGTCCAATCCTAACCCTAACCGTCTTTCTAACCCTAGCACTCAACATAACCCTAACCCTAGGTCCAATCCTCACCCTAACAGTCTCTCTAACCCTAGCCCTCAACATAACCCTAACCCTAGGTACAATCCTAACCTTAACCGTCTCTCTAACCCTAGCCCTCAACCTGACCCTAACCCGAGGTCCAATCCTAACTCTAACCGTCTCTCTAAACCTTGCCCTCAACCTAACCCTAACCCTAGGTCCAATCCTAACCCTAAGCATCTCTCTGACCCTAACCCTCAACATAACCCTAACCCTACGTCCAATCTTAACCCTAATCGTCTCTCTAACCTTAGCCCTCTACATAACCCTAACGCTACGTCCAATCCTAACCCTAACAGTCTCTCTAAACCTAGCCCTCAACCTAACCCTAACCCTAGGTCCAATCCTAACCCTAACCGTCTCTCTAACCCTAGCCCTCAACATAACCCGAAACCTAGGTCGAATCCTAACCCTAACCGTCTCTCTAATCCTAGCCCTCAACATAACCCTAACCCTAGGTCCAATCCTAACCCTAACCCTCTCTCTAACCCTAGCCCTCAACATAACCCTAACCCTAGGTCCAATCCTAACCCTAACCGTCTCTCTAACCCTAGCCCTCAACATAACTCTAACCCTAGGTCCATCCTAACCCTAACCGTCTCTCTAACCCTAGCCCTCAACCTAACCCTACCCATAGGTCCAATCCTAACCCTAACCGTCTCTCTAACCCTAGCCCTCAACCTAACCCTAACCCTAGGTCCAATCCTGACCCTAAAGTCTCTCTAACCGTAGCCCTCAACAATACCCTAACCCTAGGTCCAATCATAACCCAACCCGTCTCTGTAACCCTAGCCCTCACCATAACCCTAACCCTAGGTCCAATCCTAACCCTAACAGTCCCTCTAAACTTAGCCCTCAACCTAACCCTAACCCTAGGTCCAATCCTCACCCTAACCGTCTCTCTAACCATAGCCCTCAACCTAACCCTAACCCTAGGTACAATCCTAACCCTAAGCATCTCTCTAACCCTAGACTTCAACTTAACCCTAACCGTAGGTCCAATCCTAACCCTAACCGTCTCTCTAACCCTAGCCCTCAACATAACCCTAACCCTAGTTCCAATCCTCACCCTAACCGACTCTCTAACCCTAGCCCTCAACATAACCCTAACCCTAAGTCCAATCCTAACCCTAACCGTCTCGCTAACCCTAGCCCTCAATATAACCTTAACCCTAGGTCCAATCCTAACCCTAAACCTCTCTCTAACCCTAGCCCTCAACATAACCCGAACCCTATGTCCAATCCTAACCCTGACCGTCTCTCTATCCCTAGCCCACAACATAACCCTAACCCTAGGTCCAATCCTCACCCTAACCGTCTCCCTAACCATAGCCCTCAACCTAACCCTAACCCCAGGTCCAATCCTAACCCTAACCCTCTCTCTAACCCTAGCCCTCAACATAACCCTAACCCTAGGTCCAATAATAACCCTAACCGTCTCTCTAACCCTAGCCCTCAACATAACTCTAACCCTAGGTCCAATCCTAACCCTAACCGTCTTTCTAACCCTATCCCTCAACCTAACCCTAACCCTAGGTACAATCCTAACCCTAAGCATCTCTCTAACCCTAGCCGTCAACATAACTCTAACCCTAGGTCCAATCCTAACCCTAACAGTCTCTCTAAACTTAGCCCTCAACATAACCCTAACCCTAGGTCCAATCCTAACCCAAACCGTCTCTCTAACCCTAGCCCTCAACATAACCCTAACCCTAAGACCAATCCTAACACTAACCGTCTCTCTAACCCTAGCCCTCAACCTAACCCTAACCCTAGGTCCAATCCTAACCCTAAGCGTCTCTCTAACCCTAGCCCTCAACATAACCCTAACCCTAGGTCCAATCCTAACCCTAACCGTTTCTCTAAACCTAGCCCTCAACATAACTTTAACCCTAGGTCCAATCCTACCGCTAACCGTCTCTCTAACCCTAGCCCTCAACATAACCCTAACCCTAGGTCCAATCCTAAGCCTAACCGTCTCTCTAACACTAGCCCTCAACATAACCCTAAGCCTAGGTCCAATCCGAACCCTAACCGTCTCTCTAACCCTAGCCCTCAGCATAACCCTAACCCTAGGTCCAATCCTAACCCTAACTGTCTCTCTAACCCTAGCCCTCAACCTAACCCTAACCCTAGGTCCAATCCTAACACTAACCGTCTCTCTAACCCTAGCCCTCAACATAACCCTAACCCTAGGACCAATACTAACCCTAACCGCCTATCTAACACTAGCCCTCAATCTAACCCTAACCCGAGGTCCAATCCTCACCCTAACCGTCTCTCTAACCCTAGCCCTCAACATAACCCTAACCCTAGGACCAATACTAACCCTAACCGCCTCTCTAACACTAGCCTTAATCTAACCCTAACCCGAGGTCCAATCCTAACCCTAACCGTCTCTCTAACCCTTGCCCTCAACCTAACACTAACCCTAGGTCCAATCCTAACCCTAAGCATCTCTCTAACCCTAGCCCTCAACATAACCCTAACCCTACGTCCAATCCTAACCCTAACAGTCTCTCTAACCCTAGCCCTCAACCTAACCCTAACCCTAGGTCCAATCCTAACCCTAGCCATCTCTCTAACCCTTGCCCTCAACCTAACCCTAACCCTAGGTCCAATACTAACCCTAAGCATCTCTCTAAACCTAGCCCTCAACATAACCCTAACCCTACGTCCAAACCTAACCCTAACCGTCTCTCTAACCTTAGCCCTCTACATAACCCAAACCCTACGTCCAATCCTAACCCTAACAGTCTCTCTAACCCTAGCCCTCAACATAACCCTAACTCTAGGTCCAATCCTCACCCTAACCGTCTCTCTAACCTTAGCCCTCTACATAACCCTAACCCTAGGTCCAATCCTCACCCTAACCGTCTCTCTAAACCTAGCCCTCAACTTAACCCTAACCCTAGGTCCAATCCTAACCCTAACCGTCTCTCTAACCCTAGCCCTCAACATAATCCTAACCCCATGTCCAATACTAACCCTAACCGTCTCTCTAACCATAGCCCTCAACATAACCCTAACCCTAGGTCCAATCCTAAACCTAACAGTCTCTCTAACCGTAGCCCTCAACATAACCCTAACCCTAGGTCCAATCCTAACCCAAACCGTCTCTCTAACCCTAGCCCTCAACATAACCCTAACCCTAGGTCCAATCCTAACCCTAACCCTCTCTCTAACCCTAGCCCTCAACATAACCCAAACCCTAGATCCAATACTAACCCTAACCCTCTCTCTAACCCTAGCCCTCAACATAACCCTAACCCTAGGTCCAATCCTAACGCTAACTGACACTCTAACCCTAGCCCTCAACATAACCCTAACCCTAGATCCAATCCTAACCCTAACCGTCTCTAACCCTAGCCCTCAACATAACCCTAACCCAAGGTCCAATCCTAACCCTAACAGTCTCTCTAACCTTAGCCCTCAACATAAACCTAACCCTAGGTCCAATCCTAATCCAAACCGTCTCTCTAACCCTAGCCCTCAACATAACCCTAACCCTAAGTCCAATCCTGACCCTAACCGTCTCTCTAACCCTAGCCCTCAACCTAACCCTAACCCTAACCCTAAGTCCAATCCTAATCCTAACCGTCTCTAACCCTAGCCGTCAACATAACCCTAACCCTAGGTCCAATCCTAACCCTAACCGTCTCTCTAACCCTAGCCCTCAACATAACCCTAACCCTAGGTCCGATTCTAACACTAACCGTCTCTCTAACCCTAGCCCTCAACATAACCCTAACCCTAGGTCCGATCCTAACCCTGACCGTCTCTCTAACCCTAGCCCTCAACATAACCCTAACCCTAGGTCCAATCCTCACCCTAACTGTCTCTCTAACCCTAGCCCTCAACATAACCCTAACCCTAGGTCCAATCCTAACCCTAACAGTCTCTCTAAACTTAGCCCTCAACATAACCCTAACCCTAGGTCCAATCCTAACCCAAACCGTCTCTCTAACCCTAGCCCTCAACATAACCCTAACCCTAGGTCCAATCCTAACACTAACCGTCTCTCTAACCCTAGCCCTCAACCTAACCCTAACCCTAGGTCCAATCCTAACCCTAAGCGTCTCTCTAACCCGATTCCTCAACATAACCCTAACCCTAGGTCCAATCCTAACCCTAACCGTTTCTCTAAACCTAGCCCTCAACATAACCCTAACCCTAGGTCCAATCCTACCGCTAACCGTCTCTCTAACCCTAGCCATCAACATAACCCTAACCCTAGGTCCAATCCAAACCCAAACCGTCTCTCTAAACCTAGCCCTCAACATAACCCTAACCCTAGGTCTAATCCTCACCCTAACCCTCTCTCTAACTCTAGCCCTCAACATAATCCTAACCCTAGGTCCAATCCTAACCTTAACCCTCTGTCTAATCCTAGCCCTCAACATAACCCTAACGCTAGGTCCAATCGTAACCCTAACCGCCTCTCTTACCCTAGCCCTCAACATAACCCTAACCCTAGGTCCAATTCTAACCCTATCCGTCTCTCTAACCCTAGCCCTCAACATAACCCTAACCCTAGGTCCAATCCTCACCCTAACCGTCTCTCTAACCCTAGCCCTCAACATAACCCTAACCCTAGGTCCAATCCTAACCTTAATCGTCTCTCTTACCCTAGCCCTCAACATAACTCTAACCGTAGGTCCAATCCTAACCCTAACCGTCTCTCTAACCCTAGCCCTCAACATAACCCTAACCATAGGTCCAATCCTCACCCGAACCGCCTCTCTAACCCTAGCCCTCAACGTAACCCTAACCCGTGGTCCAATCCTAACCCTAACCCTGTATCTAACCCTAGCCCTCAACCTAACCCTAACCCTAGGTCCAATCCTAACCCTAAACGTCTCCCTAACCCTAGCCCTCAACATAACCAGAACCCTAGGTCCAATGCTAACCCTAACCATCTCTCTAACCCTAGCCCTCAACATAACCCTAACCCTAGTTCCAATCCTAACCCTAACCCTCTCTCTAACCCTAGCCCTCAACATAACCCTAACCCTAGGTCCAATCCTTACCCTAACCGTCTCTCTAACGCTAGCCCTCAACATAACCCTAACCCTAGGTCCAATTATCACCCTAACCGCCTCTCTAACACTAGCCCTCAACATAACCCTAACCCTAGGTCCAATCCTAACCCTAACCGTCACTCTAACCCTAGCCCTCAACCTAACCCTAACCCTAGGTCCAATCCTAACCCTAACCGTCTCTCTAACCCTTGCCCTCAACCTAACCCTAACCCCAGGTCCAATCCTAAACCTAAGCATCTCTCTAACCCTAGCCCTCAACATAACCCTAACACTACGTCCAAACCTAACCCTAACCCTCTCTCTAACCTTAGCCCTCTACATAACCCTAACCCTACGTCCAATCCTAACCCTATCAGTCTCTCTAACCCTAGCCCTCAACATAACCCTAACCCTAGGTCCAATCCTAACCCGAACCCTCTCTCTAACCCTAGCCCTCAACATAACCCAAACCCTAGATCCACTCCTAACCCTAACCATCTCTCTAACCCTAGCCCTCAACATAACCCTAACCCTAGGTCCAATCCTAACGCTAACCGACACTCTAACCCTAGCCCTCAACATAACCCTAACCCTAGGTTCAATCCTAACCCTAACCGTCTGTCTAACCCTAGCCCTCAACATAACCCTAACCCTAGGTCCAATCCTAACCCTAACAGTCTCTCTAACCTTAGCCCTCAACATAACCCTAACCCTAAGTCCAATCCTAACCCTAATCGTCTCTCTAACCCTAGCCCTCAACATAACCCTAACCCTAGGTCCAATACTAACGCTAAACGTCTCTCTAACACTAGCCCTCAACATAACCCTAACCCTAGGTCCGATCCTAACCGTAACCGTCTCTCTAACCCTAGCCCTCAACATAACCCTAACCCTAGGTCCAATCCTCACCCTAACTGTCTCTCTAACCCTAGCCCTCAACAGACTCTAACCGTAGGTCCAATCCTAACCCTAACCGTCTCTCTAACCCTAGCCCTCAACATAACCCTAACCATAGGTCCAATCCTCACCCGAACCGCCTCTCTAACCCTAGCCCTCAACATAACCCTAACGCTAGGTCCAATCCTAACCCTAAACCTCTATCTAACCCTAACCCTCAACCTAACCCTAACCCTAGGTCCAATCCTAACCCTAACCGTCTCCCTAACCCTAGCCCTCAACATAACCCGAACCCTAGGTCCAATGCTAACCCTAACCGTCTCTCTAACCCGAGCCCTCAACATAACACTAACCCTAGGTCCAATCCTAACCCTAAACCTCTCTCTAACCCTAGCCCTCAACATAACCCTAACCCTAGGTCCAATCCTAACTCTAACCGTCTCTCTAACCTAGCCCTCAACATAACCCTAACCCTAGGTCCAATTATCACCCTAACCGTCTCTCTAACCCTTGCCCTCAACCTAACCCTAACCCCAGGTCCAATCCTAACCCTAAGCATCTCTCTAACCCTAGCCCTCAACATAACCCTAACCCTACGTCCAAACCTAACCCTAACCATCTCTTTAACCTTAGCCCTTTACATAACCCTAACCCTAGGTCCAATCCTCACCCTAACCGTCTCTCTAACCCTAGCCCTCATAATAACCCTAACCCTAGGTCCAATCCTCACCCTAACCGTCTCTCTAACCCTAGCCCTCAACATAACCCGAACCCTAGGTCCAATCCTAACCCTAACCATCTCTCTAACCCTAGCCCTCAACATAACCCTAACCCTAAGTCCAATCCTAACCCTAACCCTCTCTCTAACCTTAGCCCTCAACATAACCCTAACCCTAGGTCCAATCCTAACCCTAACCGTCTCTCTAACCCTAGCCCTGAACAAAATCCTAACACTAGGTCCAATCCTAATCCTAACCGTCTCTCTAACTCTAGCCCTCAACATAACCCTAACCCTAGGTCCGATTCTAACCCTAACCGTCTCTCTAACCCTAGCCCTCAACATAACCCTAACCCTAGGTCCAATCCTAAACCTAACAGTCTCTCTAAGCGTAGCCCTCAACATAACCCTAACCTTAGGTCCAATCCTAAACCAAACCGTCTCTCTAACCCTAGCCGTCAACATAACCCTAACCCTAGGTCCAATCCTAACCCTAACCCTCTCTCTAACCCTAGCCCTCAACATAACCCAAACCCTAGATCCAATCCTAACCCTAACACTCTCTCTAACCCTAGCACTCAACATAACCCTAACCCTAGGTCCAATCCTAACCCTAACCGCCTCTCTAACCCTAGCCCTCAACATAACCCTAACCCTAGGTCCAATCCTAACGCTAACCGACTCTCTAAACCTAGCCCTCAACATAACCCTAACCCTAGGTCCAATCCTAACCCTAACAGTCTCTCTAACCTTAGTCCTCAACATAACCCTAACCCTAGGTCCAATCCTAACCCTAACCGTCTCTCTAACCCCGAGCCCTCAACATAACACTAACCCTAGGTCCAATCCTAACCCTAAGCCTCTCTCTAACCCTAGCCCTCAACAGAACCCTAACCCTAGGTCCAATCCTAACCCTAACCGTCTCTCTAACCCTAGCCCTCAACATAACCCTAACCCTAGGTCCAATCCTAACCCTAAACATCTCTCTAACACTAGCCCTCAACATAACCCTAACCCTAGGTCCAATCCGAAACCTAACCGTCTCTCTAACCCTAGCCCTCAACATAACCCTAACCCTAGGTCCGATCCTCACCCTAACCTTCTCTCTAACCCTAGCCCTCAACATAACCCGAACCCTAGGTCCAATCCTCACCCTAACCTTCTCTCTAACCCTAGCCCTCAACATAACCCTAACCCGAGGTCCAATCCTAACCCTAACCTTCTCTCTAACCCTAGCCCTCAACATAACCCTAACCCTACGTCCAATCCTAACCCAAACCGTCTCTCTAGCCCTAGCCTTCAACATAACCCTAACCCGAGGTCCAATCCTAACCCTAACCTTCTCTCTAACCCTAGCCCTCAACATAACCCTAACCCTACGTCCAATCCTAACCCAAACCGTCTCTCTAACCCTAGCCCTCAACATAACCCTAACCCTAGGTCAAATCCTAACCCTAACCGTCTATCTAACCCTAGCCCTCAACATAACCCTAACCCTAGGTCCAATCCTAACCCTAAACGTCTCTCTAACAGTAGCCCTCAACATAACCCTAACCCTACGTCCAATCCGAAACCTAACCGTCTCTCTAACCCTAGCCCTCAACATAACCCTAACCCTAGTTCCAATCCTCACCCTAACCGTCTCTCTAACCCTAGCCCTCAACATAACCCGAACCCTAGGTCCAATCCTCACCCTAAACGTCTCTCTAACCCTAGCCCTCAACATAACCCTAACCCTAGGTTCAATCCTAACCCTAACAGTCTCTCTAACCTTAGCCCTCAAAATAACCCTAACCCTACGTCCAATCCTAACCCAAACCGTCTCTCTAACCCTAGCCCTCAACATAACCCTAACCCTAAGTCCAATCCTGACCCTAACCGTCTCTCTAACCCTAGCCCTCAACCTAACCCTAACCCTAGGTCCAATCCACACCCTAACCGTCTCTCTCACCCTAGCCTTCAACATAACCCTAACCCTAGGTCCAATCCTCACCCTAACCGTCTCTCTAACCCTAGCCCTTAACATAACGCGAACCCTAGGTCCAATCCTAACCCTAACCGTCTCTCTAACCATAGCCCTCAACATAACCCTAACCCTAGGTCCAATCCTAACCCTAACCGACTCTCTAAACCTGGCCCTCAACATAATCCTAATCCTAGGTCCAATCCTAACCCTAACCGTCTCTCTAAACCTAGCCCTCAACATAACCCTAACCCTAGGTCCAATCCTAACCCTAACCGTTTCTCTAACCCTAGCCCTCAACATAACCCTAACCCTAGGTCCAATCCTAACCCTAACAGTCTCTCTAAGCGTAGCCCTCAACATAACCCTAACCTTAGGTCCAATCCTAAACCAAACCGTCTCTCTAACCCTAGCCCTCAACATAACCCTAACCCTAGGTCCAATCCTAACCCTAACCCTCTCTCTAACCCTAGCCCTCAACATAACCCAAACCCTAGATCCAATCCTAACCCTAACACTCTCTCTAACCCTAGCACTCAACATAACCCTAACCCTAGGTCCAATCCTAACCCTAACCGCCTCTCTAACCCTAGCCCTCAACATAACCCTAACCCTAGGTCCAATCCTAACGCTAACCGACTCTCTAACCCTAGCCCTCAACATAACCCTAACCCTAGGTCCAATCCTAACCCTAACCGTCTTTCTAACCCTAGCCCTCAACATAACCCTAACCCTAGGTCCAATCCTAACCCTAACAGTCTCTCTAACGTTAGTCCTCAACATAACCCTAACCCTAGGTCCAATCCTAACCCTAACTGTCTCTCTAACCCTAGCCCTCAACAAAACCCTAACCCTAGGTCCAATCCTAACCCTAACCGTCTCTCTAACCCTAGCCCTCAACATAACCCTAACCCTAGGTCCAATCCTCACCCTAACCGCCTCTCTAACCCTAGCCCTCAACATAACCCTAACCCTAGGTCCAATCCTCACCCTAACCGCCTCTCTAACCCTAGCCCTCAACATAACCCTAACTCTAGGTCCAATCCTAAACCTAACCGTCTCTCTAACCCTAGCCCTCAACATAACCCTAACCCTAGGTCCAATCCTAACCCTAACCCTCTCTCTAACCCTAGCCCTCAACATAACCCAAACCCTAGATCCAATCCTAACCCTAACACTCTCTCTAACCCTAGCACTCAACATAACCCTAACCCTAGGTCCAATCCTAACCCTAACCGCCTCTCTAACCCTAGCCCTCAACATAACCCTAACCCTAGGTCCAATCCTAACGCTAACCGACTCTCTAACCCTAGCCCTCAACATAACCCTAACCCTAGGTCCAATCCTAACCCTAACCGTCTCTCTAACCCTAGCCCTCAACATAACCCTAACCCTAGGTCCAATCCTCACCCTAACCGCCTCTTTAACCCTAGCCCTCAACATAACCATAACTCTAGGTCCAATCCTAAACCTAACCGTCTCTCTATCCCTAGCCCTCAACATAACCCTAAACCTAGGTCCAATCCTAACCCTAACCGTCTCCCTAACCCTAGCCCTCAACTTAACCCGAACCCTAGGTCCAATCCTCACCCTAACCGCCTCTTTAACCCTAGCCCTCAACATAACCATAACTCTAGGTCCAATCCTAAACCTAACCGTCTCTCTATCCCTAGCCCTCAACATAACCCTAAACCTAGGTCCAATCCTAACCCTAACCGTCTCCCTAACCGTAGCCCTCAACATAACCCGAACCCTAGGTCCAATCCTAACCCTAACCGTCTCTCTAACCCTAGCCCTCAACGTAACCCTAACCCTAGGTCCAATCCTAACCCTAATAGTCTCTCTAAGCGTAGCCCTCAACATAACCCTAACCTTAGGTCCAATCCTAAACCAAACCGTCTCTCTAACCCTAGCCCTCAACATAACCCTAACCCTAGGTCCAATCCTAACCCTAACCCTCTCTCTAACGCTAGCCCTCAACATAACCCAAACCCTAGATTCAATCCTAACCCTAACACTCTCTCTAACCCTAGCACTCAACATAACCCTAACCCTAGGTCCAATCCTAACCCTAACCGCCTCTCTAACCCTAGCCCTCAACATAACCCTAACCCTAGGTCCAATCCTAACGCTAACCGACTCTCTAACCATAGCCCTCAACATAACCCTAACCCCAGGTCCAATCCTAACCCTAACCGTCTCTCTAACCCTAGCCCTCAACATAACCCTAACCGTAGGTCCAATCCTAACCCTAACAGTCTCTCTAACCTTAGTCCTCAACATAACCCTAACCCTAGGTCCAATCCTAACCCTAACTGTCTCTCTAACCCTAGCCCTCAACATAACCCTAACCCTAGGTCCAATCCTAACCCTAACCGTCTCTCTAACCCGAGCCCTCAACATAACACTACCCTAGGTCCAATACTAACCCTAACCCTCTCTCTAACCCTAGCCCTCAACATAACCCTAACCCTAGGTCCAATCCTAACCCTAACCGTCTCTCTAACCCTAGCCCTCAACATAACCCTAACCCTATGTCCAATCCTAACCCTAAACATCTCTCTAACACTAGCCCTCAACATAACCCTATCCCTAGGTCCAATCCGAAACCTAACCGTCTCTCTAACCCTAGCCCTCAACATAACCCTAACCCTAGGTCCAATCCTCACCCTAACCTTCTCTCTAACCCTAGCCCTCAATATAACCCGAACCCTAGGTCCAATCCTCACCCTAAACTTCTCTCTAACCCTAGCCCTCAACATAACCCTAACCCGAGGTCCAATCCTAACCCTAACCTTCTCTCTAACCCTAGCCCTCAACATAACCCTAACCCTACGTCCAATCCTAACCCAAACCGTCTCTCTAGCCCTAGCCCTCAACATAACCCTAACCCGAGGTCCAATCCTAACCCTAACCTTCTCTCTAACCCTAGCCCTCAACATAACCCTAACCCTACGTCCAATCCTAACCCAAACCGTCTCTCTAACCCTAGCCCTCAACATAACCCTAACCCTAGGTCCAATCCTAACCCTAACCGTCTATCTAACCCTAGCCCTCAACATAACCCTAACCCTAGGTCCAATCCTAACCCTAAACGTCTCTCTAACACTAGCCCTCAACATAACCCTAACCCTAGGTCCAATCCGAAACCTAACCGTCTCTCTAACCCTAGCCCTCAACATAACCCGAACCGTAGGTCCAATCCTCACCCTAACCGTCTCTCTAACCCTAGCCCTCAACATAACCCTAACCCTAGGTTCAATCCTAACCCTAACAGTCTCTCTAACCTTAGCCCTCAAAATAACCCTAACCCTACGTCCAATCCTAACCCTAACCGTCTCTCTAACCCGAGCCCTCAACATAACACTAACCCTAGGTCCAATCCTAACACTAAGCCTCTCTCTAACCCTAGCCCTCAACAGAACCCTAACCCTAGGTCCAATCCTAACCCTAACCGTCTCTCTAACCCTAGCCCTCAACATAACCCTAACCCTAGGTCCAATCCTAACCCTAAACATCTCTCTAACACTAGCCCTCAACATAACCCTAACCCTAGGTCCAATCCGAAACCTAACCGTCTCTCTAACCCTAGCCCTCAACATAACCCTAACCCTAGGTCCAATCCTCACCCTAACCTTCTCTCTAACCCTAGCCCTCAACATAACCCGAACCCTAGGTCCAATCCTCACCCTAACCTTCTCTCTAACCCTAGCCCTCAACATAACCCTAACCCGAGGTCCAATCCTAACCCTAACCTTCTCTCTAACCCTAGCCCTCAACATAACCCTAACCCTACGTCCAATCCTAACCCAAACCGTCTCTCTAGCCCTAGCCCTCAACATAACCCTAACCCGAGGTCCAATCCTAACCCTAACCTTCTCTCTAACCCTAGCCCTCAACATAACCCTAACCCAAGTCCAATCCGAAACCTAACCGTCTCTCTAACCCTAGCCCTCAACATAACCCTAACCCTAGTTCCAATCCTCACCCTAACCGTCTCTCTAACCCTAGCCCTCAACATAACCCGAACCGTAGGTCCAATCCTCACCCTAACCGTCTCTCTAACCCTAGCCCTCAACATAACCCTAACCCTAGGTTCAATCCTAACCCTAACAGTCTCTCTAACCTTAGCCCTCAAAATAACCCTAACCCTAAGTCCAATCCTAACCCAAACCGTCTCTCTAACCCTAGCAATCAACATAACCCTAACCCTAAGTAGAATCCTAACCCTAACCGTCTCTCTAAACCTAGCCCTCAACCTAACCCTAACCCTAGGTCCAATCCACACCCTAACCGTCTCTCTAACCCTAGCCTTCAACATAACCCTAACCCTAGGTCCAGTCCTCACCCTAACCGTCTCTCTAACCCTAGCCCTCAACATAACGCGAACCTTAGGTCCAATCCTAACCCTAACCGTCTCTCTAACCCTAGCCCTCAACATAACCCTAACCCTAGGTCCAATCCTAACCCTAACCGACTCTCTAACCCTGGCCCTCAACATAATAATAACCCTAGGTCCAATCCTAACCCTAACCGTCTCTCTAAACCTAGCCCTCAACATAACCCTAACCCTAGGTCCAATCCTAACCCTAACCGTCTCTCTAACCCTAGCCCTCAACATAACCCTAACCCTAGTTCCAATCCTAACCCTAACCGTCTCTCTAACCCTAGCCTTCAACATAAGCCTAACCCTAGGTCCAATCCTAACCCTGACCGTCTCTCTAACCCAAGCCCTCAACATAACCCTAACCCTATGTCCAATCCTAACCCTGACCGTCTCTCTAACCCTAGCCCTCAACATAACCCTAACCCTAGGTCCAATCCTAACCCTAACCGTCTCTAACCCAAGCCCTCAACATAACCCTAACCCTATGTCCAATCCTAACCCTGACCGTCTCTCTAACCCTAGCCCTCAACATGACCCTAACCCTAGGTCCAATCCTAACCCTAACCGTCTCTCTAACCCTAGCCCTCAACATAAGCCTAACCCTAGGACAAATCCTAACCCTAACCGTCTCTCTAAACCTAGCCCTCAACATAATCCTAACCCTAGGTCCAATCCTAACCCTAACCGTCTCTCTAACGCTAGCCCTCAACATAACCCTAACCCTAGGTCCAATCCTAACCCTAACCGTCTCTCTAACCCTAGCCCTCAACATAACCCTAACCTAGGTCATATCCTAACCCTAACCGCTCTCTAACGCTAACACTCAACATAACCCTAACCCTAGTTCCAAACCTAACCCTAACCGTCTCTCTAACCCTAGCCCTCAACCTAACCCTAACCCTAGGTCCAATCCCAACTCTAACCATCTCTCTAACCCTAGCCCTCAACATAACCCTAACTGTAGGTCCAATCCTAACCCTAACCGCCTCTCTAACCCTAGCCCTCAACATAACCCTAACCCTAGGTCCAATCCTAACGCTAACCGTCTCTAACCTTGGCCCTCAGCATAATCCTAACCCTAGGTCCAATCCTAATCCTAACCGTCTCTCTAACCCTAGCCCTCAACATAACACTAACCCTAGTTCCAATCCTAACCCTGACAGTCTCTCTTACCCTAGCCCTCAACATAACCCTAACCCTAGGTCCAATCCTAACCCTAACCGTCTCTCTAACCCTAGCCCTCAACATAAGCCTAACCCTAGGACCAATCCTAACCCTAACCGTCTCTCTAAAACTAGCCCTCAACATAACCCTAACCCTAGGTCCAATCCTAACCCTAACCGTCTCTCTAACCCTAGCCCTCAACATAACCCTAACCCTAGGTCCAATCCTAACCCTAATCGTCTCTCTTACCCTAGCCCTCAACATAACCCTATCCCTAGGTCCAATCCTAACCCTAACTCCCACTCTAACCCTAGCCCTCAACATAACCCTAACCCTAGGTCCAATCCTAACCCTAACCGTCTCCTCTAACCCTAGCCCTAAACATAACCCTACCCTAGGTCAAATCCTAATCCTAACCGTCTCCCTAACCCTAGCCCTCAACCTAACCCTATCCCTAGGTCCAATCCTAACCCTAACCGTCTCTCTAACCCTAACCGTCAACATAACCCTACCCTAGGTCCAATCCTAACCCTAAACACCTCTCTAACCCTAGCCCTCAACATAACCCTAACCCTAGGTCCAATCCTAACCCTAACCGTCTCTCTAACCCTAGCCCTCAACATAACCCTAACCCTAGGTCCAATCCTAACTCTAACCGTCTCTCTAACCCTAGCCCTCAACATAACCCTAACCCTAGGTCCAATCCTAACCCTAACCGTCTCTCTAACCCTTGCCCTCAACATAAGCCTAACCCTAGGTCCAATCCTAACCCTAACCGTCTCTCTAACCCTAGCCCTCAACATAACCCTAACCCTAGGTCCTATCCTAACCCTAACCGTCTCTCTAACCCTAGCCCTCAACATAACACTAACCCTAGGTCTAATCCTAACCCTAACCGTCTCTCTAACCCTAGCCCTCAACCTAACCCTAACTCTAGGTCCAATCCTAAACCTAAGCGTCTCTCTAACCCTAGCCCTCAACATAACCGTAATCCTAGGTCCAATAGTAACCCTAAGCGTCTCTCTAACCCTAGCCCTCAACATAACCCTTACCCTAGGTCCAGTTCTAACCCTAATCGTCTCTCTTACCCTAGCCCTCAACATAACCCTATCCCTAGGTCCAATCCTAACCCTAACCGTCTCTCTAACCCTAGCCCTCAACATAACCCTACCCTAGGTCATATCCTAACCCTAACCGCCTCTCTAACGCTAACACTCAACATAACCCTAACCCTAGTTCCAATCCTAACCCTAACCATCTCTCTAACCCTAGCCCTCAACATAACCATAACCCTAGTTCCAATCCTAACCCTAACCGTCTCTCTAACCCTAGCCTTCAACATAAGCCTAACCCTAGGTCCAATCCTAACCCTGACCGTCTCTCTAACCCTAGCCCTCAACATAACCCTAACCCTAGGTCCAATCCTAACCCTAACCGTCTCTAACCCTAGCCCTCAACATAAGCCTAACCCTAGGACCAATCCTAACCCTAACCGTCTCTCTAACCCTAGCCCTCAACATAACCCTAACCCTAGGTCCAATCCTAACCCTAACCGTCTCTCTAACCCTAGCCCTCAACATAACCGTAACCCTAGGTCCAATCCTAACCCTAACCGTCTCTCTAACCCTTGCCCTCAACATAACCCTACCCTAGGTCATATCCTAAACCTAACCGCTCTCTAACGCTAACACTCAACATAACCCTAACCCTAGTTCCAATCCTAACCCTAACCGTCTCTCTAACCCTAGCCCTCAACCTAACCCTAACCCTAGGTACAATCCTAACTCTAACCATCTCTCTAACCCTCGCCCTCAACATAACCCTAACCCTAGGTCCAGTCCTAACCCTAACCGTCTCTCTAACCCTTGCCCTCAACATAACCCTACCCTAGGTCATATCCTAAACCTAACCGCTCTCTAACGCTAACACTCAACATAACCCTAACCCTAGTTCCAATCCTAACCCTAACCGTCTCTCTAACCCTAGCCCTCAACCTAACCCTAACCCTAGGTACAATCCTAACTCTAACCATCTCTCTAACCCTAGCCCTCAACATAACCCTAACCCTAGGTCCAATCCTAACCCTAACCGTCTCTAACCCTATCCCTCAACATAATCCTAACCCTAGGTCCAATCCTAACCCTAACCGTCTCTCTAACGCTAGCCCTCAACATAACCCTAACCCTAGTTCCAATCCTAACCCTAACCGTCTCTCTAACCCTACCCTTCAACCTAACACTAACCCTAGATTCAATCCTAAACCTAACCATCTCTATAACCCTAGCCCTCAACATAACCCTAACCATAGGTCCAATCCTAACCCAAACCGTCTCTCTAACGCTAGCCCTCAACATAACCCTAACGCTAGTTCCAATCCTAACCCTAACCGTCTCTCTAACCCTAGCCCTCAACCCAACCCTAACCCTAGGTCCAATCCTAACCCTAACCGTCTCTATAACCCTAGCCCTCAACATAACCCTAACCATAGGTCCAATCCTAACCCTGACCGTCTCTCTAAACATAGCCTTCAACATAACCCTAACCCTAGGTCCAATCCTAACCCTAACTGTCTCTCTAACCCTAGCCCTCAACATAACCCTTACCCTAAGTCCAGTTCTAACCCTAATCGTCTCTCTTACCCTAGCCCTCAACATAACCCTATCCCTAGGTCCAATCCTAACCCTAACCGTCTCTCTAACCCTAGCCCTCAACCTAAACCTAACCCTAGGTCTAATCCTAACCCTAACCGTCTCTCTAACCCTAGCCCTCAACATAACCCTAACCCTAGGTCCAATCCTAACCCTAACCGTCTCTCTAACCCTAGCCCTCAACATAACCCTAATCCTAGGTCCAATCCTAACCCTAACCGTCTCTCTAACCCTAGCCCTCAACATAAGCCTAACCCTAGGACCAACCCTAACCCTAACCGTCTCTCTAACCCTAGCCCTCAACATAACCCTAACCCTAGGTCCAATCCTAACCCTAATCGTCGCTCTCACCCTAGCCCTCAACATAACCCTATCCCTAGGTCCAATCCAAACCCTAACTCCCTCTCTAAACCTAGCCCTCAACATAACCCTAACCCTAGGTCCAATCCTAACCCTAACCGTGTCTCTAACCCTAGCCCTAAACATAACCCTACCCTAGGTCAAATCCTAACCCTAACCGTCTCTCTAACCCTAGCCCTCAACCTAACCCTATCCCTAGGTCCAATCCTAACCCTAACCGTCTCTCTAACCCTAACCCTCAACATAACCCTACCCTAGGTCCAATCCTAACCCTAAACGCCTCTCTAACCGTAGCCCTCAACATAACCCTAACCCTAGGTCCAATCCTAACCCTAACCTTCTCTCGAACCCTAGCCCTCAACATAACCCTAACCCTAGGTCCAATCCTAACCCTAACCGTCTCTCTAACCCTAGCCCTCAACATAACCCTAACCCTAGGTCCAAACCTAACCCTAACCGTCTCTCTAACCCTAGCCCTCAACATAACCCTAACCCTAGGTCCAATCCTAACCCTAACCGTCTCTCTAACTCTAGCCCTCAACATAACCCTAACCCTAGTTCCAATCCTAACCCTAACCGTCTCTCTAACCCTAGCCCTCAACCTAACCCTAACCCTAGGTCCAATCCTAACCCTAACTGCCTCACTAAACCTAGCCCTCAACATAACCCTAACCCTAGGTCCAATCCTAACCCTAACCGTCTCTCTAACCCTAGCCCTAAACATAACCCTAACCTAGGTCAAATCCTAACCCTAACCGTCTCTCTAACCCTAGCCCTCAACCTAACCCTATCCCTAGGTCCAATCCTAACCCTAACCGTCTCTCTAACCCTAACCCTCAACATAACCCTACCCTAGGTCCAATCCTAACCCTAAACGCCTCTCAAACCGTAGCCCTCAACATAACCCTAACCCTAGGTCCAATCCTAACCCTAACCTTCTCTCGAACCCTAGCCCTCAACATAACCCTAACCCTAGGTCCAATCCTAACCCTAACCGTCTCTCTAACCCTAGCCCTCAACATAACCCTAACCCTAGGTCCAATCCTAACCCTAACCGTCTCTCTAACCCTAGCCCTCAACATAACCCTAACCCTAGGTCCAATCCTAACCCTAACCGTCTCTCTAACTCTAGCCCTCAACATAACCCTAACCCTAGTTCCAATCCTAACCCTAACCGTCTCTCTAACCCTAGCCCTCAACCTAACCCTAACCCTAGGTCCAATCCTAACCCTAACTGCCTCACTAAACCTAGCCCTCAACATAACCCTAACCCTAGGTCCAATCCTAACCCTAACCGTCTCTCTAACCCTAGCCCTAAACATAACCCTAACCTAGGTCAAATCCTAACCCTAACCGTCTCTCTAACCCTAGCCCTCAACCTAACCCTATCCCTAGGTCCAATCCTAACCCTAACCGTCTCTCTAACCCTAGCCCTCAACCTAACCCTAACCCTAGGTCTAATCCTAACCCTAACCGTCTCTCTAACCCTAGCCCTCAACATAACCCTAACCCTAGGTGCAATCCTAACCCTAACCGTCTCTCTAACCCTAGCCCTCAACATAACCCTAAAGCTAGGTCCAATCCTAACCCTAACCGTCTCTCTAACCCTAGCCCTCAACATAAGCCTAACCCTAAAACCAACCCTAACCCTAACCGTCTCTCTAACCCTAGCCCTCAACATAACCCTAACCCTAGGTCCAATCCTAACCCTAATCGTCGCTCTTACCCTAGCCCTCAACATAACCCTATCCCTAGGTCCAATCCTAACCCTAACTCCCTCTCTAAACCTAGCCCTCAACATAACCCTAACCCTAGGTCCAATCCTAACCCTAACCGTCTCTCTAACCCTAGCCCTAAACATAACCCTACCCTAGGTAAAATCCTAACCCTAACCGTCTCTCTAACCCTAGCCCTCAACCTAACCCTATCCCTAGGTCCAATCCTAACCCTAACCGTCTCTCTAACCCTAACCCTCAACATAACCCTACCCTAGGTCCAATCCTAACCCTAAACACCTCTCTAACCCTAGCCCTCAACATAACCCTAACCCTAGGTCCAATCCTAACCCTAACCGTCTCTCTAACCCTAGCCCTCAACATAACCCTAACCCTAGGTCCAATCCTAACTCTAACCGTCTCTCTAACCCTAGCCCTCAACATAACCCTAACCCTAGGTCCAATCCTAACCCTAACCGTCTCTCTAACCCTTGCCCTCAACATAAGCCTAACCCTAGGTCCAATCCTAACCCTAACCGTCTCTCTAACCCTAGCCCTCAACATAACCCTAACCCTAGGTCCTATCCTAACCCTAACCGTCTCTCTAACCCTAGCCCTCAACCTAACCCTAACTCTAGGTCCAATCCTAAACCTAAGCGTCTCTCTAACCCTAGCCCTCAACATAACCGTAATCCTAGGTCCAATAGTAACCCTAAGCGTCTCTCTAACCCTAGCCCTCAACATAACCCTTACCCTAGGTCCAGTTCTAACCCTAATCGTCTCTCTTACCCTAGCCCTCAACATAACCCTATCCCTAGGTCCAATCCTAACCCTAACCGTCTCTCTAACCCTAGCCCTCAACATAACCCTACCCTAGGTCATATCCTAACCCTAACCGCCTCTCTAACGCTAACACTCAACATAACCCTAACCCTAGTTCCAATCCTAACCCTAACCATCTCTCTAACCCTAGCCCTCAACATAACCATAACCCTAGTTCCAATCCTAACCCTAACCGTCTCTCTAACCCTAGCCTTCAACATAAGCCTAACCCTAGGTCCAATCCTAACCCTGACCGTCTCTCTAACCCTAGCCCTCAACATAACCCTAACCCTAGGTCCAATCCTAACCCTAACCGTCTCTAACCCTAGCCCTCAACATAAGCCTAACCCTAGGACCAATCCTAACCCTAACCGTCTCTCTAACCCTAGCCCTCAACATAACCCTAACCCTAGGTCCAATCCTAACCCTAACCGTCTCTCTAACCCTAGCCCTCAACATAACCCTAACCCTAGGTCCAATCCTAACCCTAACCGTCTCTCTAACCCTTGCCCTCAACATAACCCTACCCTAGGTCATATCCTAACCCTAACCGCTCTCTAACGCTAACACTCAACATAACCCTAACCCTAGTTCCAATCCTAACCCTAACCGTCTCTCTAACCCTAGCCCTCAACCTAACCCTAACCCTAGGTACAATCCTAACTCTAACCATCTCTCTAACCCTCGCCCTCAACATAACCCTAACCGTAGGTCCAATCCTAACCCTAACCGCCTCTCTAACCCTAGCCCTCAACATAACCCTAACCCTAGGTCCAATCCTAACCCTAACCGTCTCTAACCCTATCCCTCAACATAATCCTAACCCTAGGTCCAATCCTAACCCTAACCGTCTCTCTAACGCTAGCCCTCAACATAACCCTAACCCTAGTTCCAATCCTAACCCTAACCGTCTCTCTAACCCTACCCTTCAACCTAACACTAACCCTAGATTCAATCCTAAACCTAACCATCTCTATAACCCTAGCCCTCAACATAACCCTAACCATAGGTCCAATCCTAACCCTAACCGTCTCTCTAACGCTAGCCCTCAACATAACCCTAACGCTAGTTCCAATCCTAACCCTAACCGTCTCTCTAACCCTAGCCCTCAACCCAACCCTAACCCTAGGTCCAATCCTAACCCTAACCGTCTCTATAACCCTAGCCCTCAACATAACCCTAACCATAGGTCCAATCCTAACCCTGACCGTCTCTCTAAACATAGCCTTCAACATAACCCTAACCCTAGGTCCAATCCTAACCCTAACTGTCTCTCTAACCCTAGCCCTCAACATAACCCTTACCCTAGGTCCAGTTCTAACCCTAATCGTCTCTCTTACCCTAGCCCTCAACATAACCCTATCCCTAGGTCCAATCCTAACCCTAACCGTCTCTCTAACCATAGCCCTCAACATAACCCTACCCTAGGTCATATCCTAACCCTAACCGCCTCTCTAACGCTAACACTCAACATAAACCTAACCCTAGTTCCAATCCTAACCCTAACCATCTCTCTAACCCTAGCCCGCAACATAACCCTAACCCTAGTTCCAATCCTAACCCTAACCGTCTCTCTAACCCTAGCCTTCAACATAAGCCTAACCCTAGGTCCAATCCTAACCCTGACCGTCTCTCTAACCCTAGCCCTCAACATAACCCTAACCTTATGTCCAATCCTAACCCTGACCGTCTCTCCAACCCTAGCCCTCAACATAACCCTAACCCTAGGTCCAATCCTAACCCTAACCGTCTCTCTAACGCTAGCCCTCAACATAACCCTAACCCTAGTTCCAATCCTAACCCTAACCCTCTCTCGAACCCTAGCCCTCAACATAACCCTAACCCTAGGTCCAATCATAACCCTAACCTTCTCTCTAACCCTAGCCCTCAACCATAACCCTAACCCTAGGTCCAATCCTAACCCTAACCGTCTCTCTAACCCTAGCCCTCAACATAACCCTAACCCTAGGTCCAATCCTAACCCTAACCGTCTCTCTAACCCTAGCCCTCAACATATCCCTAACCCTAGGTCCAATCATAACCCTAACCGCCTCTCTAACCCTAGCCCTCAACATAATCCTAACCCTAGGTCCAATCCTAACCCGAACCGTCTCTAACCCTAGCCCTCAACAATACCCTAACCCTAGGTCCAATCCTAACCCTAACCGTCTCTCTAACCCTAGCCCTCAACATAACCCTAACCCTAGGTCCAATCCTAACCCTGACAGTCTCTCTAAGCCTAGCCCTCAACATAACCCTAACCCTAGGTCCAATCCGAACCTTAACCGTCTCTCTAACTCTAGCCCTCAGCATAACCCTAATCCTAGTTCCAATCCTAACCCTAACCGTCTCTCTAACCCTAGCCCTCAACCTAACCCTAACCCTAGGTCCAATCCTAACCCTAACTCCCTCACTAACCCTAGCCCTCAACATAACCCTAACCCCAGGTCCAATCCTAACCCTAACCGTCTCTCTAACCCTAGCCCTCAACCTAACCCTATCCCTAGGTCTAATCCTAACCCTAACAGTCTCTCTAACCCTAGCCCTCAACATAACCCTGACCTTAGGTCCGATCCTAACCCTAACCGACTCTCTAACCCTAGCCCTCAACATAAACCTAACCCTAGGTCTAATCCTAACCCTAACCGTCTCTAAACCTAGCCCTCAACATAACCCTAACCCTAGGTCCAATCCTAACCTTAACCGCCTCTCTAAACCTAGCCCTCAACATAACCCTAACCCTAGCTCCAATCCTAACCCTAACCGTCTCTAAACCTAGCCCTCAACATAACCCTAACCCTAGGTCCAATCCTAACCCTAACCGTCTCTCTAACCCTAGCCCTCAACATAACCCTAACCCTAGGTCCAATCCTAACCCTTACCGTCTCTCTAACCCTAGCCCTCAACATAACCCTAACCCTAGGTCCAATCCTAACCCTAACCGTCTCTCTAACTCTAGCCCTCAACATAACCCTAACCCTAGTTCCAATCCTAACCCTAACCGTCTCTCTAACCCTAGCCCTCAACCTAACCCTAACCCTAGGTCCAATCCTAACCCTAACTGCCTCACTAAACCTAGCCCTCAACATAACCCTAACCCTAGGTCCAATCCTAACCCTAACCGTCTCTCTAACCCTAGCCCTAAACATAACCCTACCCTAGGTCAAATCCTAACCCTAACCGTCTCTCTAACCCTAGCCCTCAACCTAACCCTATCCCTAGGTCCAATCCTAACCCTAACCGTCTCTCTAACCCTAGCCCTCAACCTAAACCTAACCCTAGGTCTAATCCTAACCCTAACCGTCTCTCTAACCCTAGCCCTCAACATAACCCTAACCCTAGGTCCAATCCTAACCCTAACCGTCTCTCTAACCCTAGCCCTCAACATAACCCTAATCCTAGGTCCAATCCTAACCCTAACCGTCTCTCTAACCCTAGCCCTCAACATAAGCCTAACCCTAGGACCAACCCTAACCCTAACCGTCTCTCTAACCCTAGCCCTCAACATAACCCTAACCCTAGGTCCAATCCTAACCCTAATCGTCGCTCTCACCCTAGCCCTCAACATAACCCTATCCCTAGGTCCAATCCAAACCCTAACTCCCTCTCTAAACCTAGCCCTCAACATAACCCTAACCCTAGGTCCAATCCTAACCCTAACCGTGTCTCTAACCCTAGCCCTAAACATAACCCTACCCTAGGTCAAATCCTAACCCTAACCGTCTCTCTAACCCTAGCCCTCAACCTAACCCTATCCCTAGGTCCAATCCTAACCCTAACCGTCTCTCTAACCCTAACCCTCAACATAACCCTACCCTAGGTCCAATCCTAACCCTAAACGCCTCTCTAACCGTAGCCCTCAACATAACCCTAACCCTAGGTCCAATCCTAACCCTAACCTTCTCTCGAACCCTAGCCCTCAACATAACCCTAACCCTAGGTCCAATCCTAACCCTAACCGTCTCTCTAACCCTAGCCCTCAACATAACCCTAACCCTAGGTCCAATCCTAACCCTAACCGTCTCTCTAACCCTAGCCCTCAACATAACCCTAACCCTAGGTCCAATCCTAACCCTAACCGTCTCTCTAACTCTAGCCCTCAACATAACCCTAACCCTAGTTCCAATCCTAACCCTAACCGTCTCTCTAACCCTAGCCCTCAACCTAACCCTAACCCTAGGTCCAATCCTAACCCTAACTGCCTCACTAAACCTAGCCCTCAACATAACCCTAACCCTAGGTCCAATCCTAACCCTAACCGTCTCTCTAACCCTAGCCCTAAACATAACCCTAACCTAGGTCAAATCCTAACCCTAACCGTCTCTCTAACCCTAGCCCTCAACCTAACCCTATCCCTAGGTCCAATCCTAACCCTAACCGTCTCTCTAACCCTAACCCTCAACATAACCCTACCCTAGGTCCAATCCTAACCCTAAACGCCTCTCTAACCGTAGCCCTCAACATAACCCTAACCCTAGGTCCAATCCTAACCCTAACCTTCTCTCGAACCCTAGCCCTCAACATAACCCTAACCCTAGGTCCAATCCTAACCCTAACCGTCTCTCTAACCCTAGCCCTCAACATAACCCTAACCCTAGGTCCAATCCTAACCCTAACCGTCTCTCTAACCCTAGCCCTCAACATAACCCTAACCCTAGGTCCAATCCTAACCCTAACCGTCTCTCTAACTCTAGCCCTCAACATAACCCTAACCCTAGTTCCAATCCTAACCCTAACCGTCTCTCTAACCCTAGCCCTCAACCTAACCCTAACCCTAGGTCCAATCCTAACCCTAACTGCCTCACTAAACCTAGCCCTCAACATAACCCTAACCCTAGGTCCAATCCTAACCCTAACCGTCTCTCTAACCCTAGCCCTAAACATAACCCTAACCTAGGTCAAATCCTAACCCTAACCGTCTCTCTAACCCTAGCCCTCAACCTAACCCTATCCCTAGGTCCAATCCTAACCCTAACCGTCTCTCTAACCCTAGCCCTCAACCTAACCCTAACCCTAGGTCTAATCCTAACCCTAACCGTCTCTCTAACCCTAGCCCTCAACATAACCCTAACCCTAGGTCCAATCCTAACCCTAACCGTCTCTCTAACCCTAGCCCTCAACATAACCCTAAAGCTAGGTCCAATCCTAACCCTAACCGTCTCTCTAACCCTAGCCCTCAACATAAGCCTAACCCTAGGACCAACCCTAACCCTAACCGTCTCTCTAACCCTAGCCCTCAACATAACCCTAACCCTAGGTCCAATCCTAACCCTAATCGTCGCTCTTACCCTAGCCCTCAACATAACCCTATCCCTAGGTCCAATCCTAACCCTAACTCCCTCTCTAAACCTAGCCCTCAACATAACCCTAACCCTAGGTCCAATCCTAACCCTAACCGTCTCTCTAACCCTAGCCCTAAACATAACCCTACCCTAGGTAAAATCCTAACCCTAACCGTCTCTCTAACCCTAGCCCTCAACCTAACCCTATCCCTAGGTCCAATCCTAACCCTAACCGTCTCTCTAACCCTAACCCTCAACATAACCCTACCCTAGGTCCAATCCTAACCCTAAACGCCTCTCTAACCGTAGCCCTCAACATAACCCTAACCCTAGGTCCAATCCTAAACCTAACCTTCTCTCGAACCCTAGCCTTAAACATAACGCTAACCCTAGGTCCAATCCTAACCCTAACCTTCTCTCGAACCCTAGCCCTCAACATAACCCTAACCCTAGGTCCAATCCTAACCCAAACCGTCTCTCTAAACCTAGCCCTCAACATAACCCTAACCCTAGGTCCAATCCTAACCCTTACCGTCTCTCTAACACTAGCCCTCAACATAACCCTAACCCTAGGTCCAATCCTAACCCTAACCGTCTCTCTAACTCTAGCCCTCAACATAACCGTAATCCTAGGTCCAATAGTAACCCTAAGCGTCTCTCTAACCCTAGCCCTCAACATAACCCTTACCCTAGGTCCAGTTCTAACCCTAATCGTCTCTCTTACCCTAGCCCTCAACATAACCCTATCCCTAGGTCCAATCCTAACCCTAACCGTCTCTCTAACCCTAGCCCTCAACATAACCCTACCCTAGGTCATATCCTAACCCTAACCGCCTCTCTAACGCTAACACTCAACATAACCCTAACCCTAGTTCCAATCCTAACCCTAACCATCTCTCTAACCCTAGCCCTCAACATAACCATAACCCTAGTTCCAATCCTAACCCTAACCGTCTCTCTAACCCTAGCCTTCAACATAAGCCTAACCCTAGGTCCAATCCTAACCCTGACCGTCTCTCTAACCCTAGCCCTCAACATAACCCTAACCCTAGGTCCAATCCTAACCCTAACCGTCTCTAACCCTAGCCCTCAACATAAGCCTAACCCTAGGACCAATCCTAACCCTAACCGTCTCTCTAACCCTAGCCCTCAACATAACCCTAACCCTAGGTCCAATCCTAACCCTAACCGTCTCTCTAACCCTAGCCCTCAACATAACCCTAACCCTAGGTCCAATCCTAACCCTAACCGTCTCTCTAACCCTAGCCCTCAACATAACCCTAACCCTAGGTCCAATCCTAACCCTAACCGTCTCTCTAACCCTAGCCCTCAACATAACCCTAACCCTAGGTCCAATCCTAACCCTAACCGTCTCTCTAACTCTAGCCCTCAACATAACCCTAACCCTAGTTCCAATCCTAACCCTAACCGTCTCTCTAACCCTAGCCCTCAACCTAACCCTAACCCTAGGTCCAATCCTAACCCTAACTGCCTCACTAAACCTAGCCCTCAACATAACCCTAACCCTAGGTCCAATCCTAACCCTAACCGTCTCTCTAACCCTAGCCCTAAACATAACCCTAACCTAGGTCAAATCCTAACCCTAACCGTCTCTCTAACCCTAGCCCTCAACCTAACCCTATCCCTAGGTCCAATCCTAACCCTAACCGTCTCTCTAACCCTAGCCCTCAACCTAACCCTAACCCTAGGTCTAATCCTAACCCTAACCGTCTCTCTAACCCTAGCCCTCAACATAACCCTAACCCTAGGTGCAATCCTAACCCTAACCGTCTCTCTAACCCTAGCCCTCAACATAACCCTAAAGCTAGGTCCAATCCTAACCCTAACCGTCTCTCTAACCCTAGCCCTCAACATAAGCCTAACCCTAAAACCAACCCTAACCCTAACCGTCTCTCTAACCCTAGCCCTCAACATAACCCTAACCCTAGGTCCAATCCTAACCCTAATAGTCGCTCTTACCCTAGCCCTCAACATAACCCTATCCCTAGGTCCAATCCTAACCCTAACTCCCTCTCTAAACCTAGCCCTCAACATAACCCTAACCCTAGGTCCAATCCTAACCCTAACCGTCTCTCTAACCCTAGCCCTAAACATAACCCTACCCTAGGTAAAATCCTAACCCTAACCGTCTCTCTAACCCTAGCCCTCAACCTAACCCTATCCCTAGGTCCAATCCTAACCCTAACCGTCTCTCTAACCCTAACCCTCAACATAACCCTACCCTAGGTCCAATCCTAACCCTAAACACCTCTCTAACCCTAGCCCTCAACATAACCCTAACCCTAGGTCCAATCCTAACCCTAACCGTCTCTCTAACCCTAGCCCTCAACATAACCCTAACCCTAGGTCCAATCCTAACTCTAACCGTCTCTCTAACCCTAGCCCTCAACATAACCCTAACCCTAGGTCCAATCCTAACCCTAACCGTCTCTCTAACCCTTGCCCTCAACATAAGCCTAACCCTAGGTCCAATCCTAACCCTAACCGTCTCTCTAACCCTAGCCCTCAACATAACCCTAACCCTAGGTCCTATCCTAACCCTAACCGTCTCTCTAACCCTAGCCCTCAACCTAACCCTAACTCTAGGTCCAATCCTAAACCTAAGCGTCTCTCTAACCCTAGCCCTCAACATAACCGTAATCCTAGGTCCAATAGTAACCCTAAGCGTCTCTCTAACCCTAGCCCTCAACATAACCCTTACCCTAGGTCCAGTTCTAACCCTAATCGTCTCTCTTACCCTAGCCCTCAACATAACCCTATCCCTAGGTCCAATCCTAACCCTAACCGTCTCTCTAACCCTAGCCCTCAACATAACCCTACCCTAGGTCATATCCTAACCCTAACCGCCTCTCTAACGCTAACACTCAACATAACCCTAACCCTAGTTCCAATCCTAACCCTAACCATCTCTCTAACCCTAGCCCTCAACATAACCATAACCCTAGTTCCAATCCTAACCCTAACCGTCTCTCTAACCCTAGCCTTCAACATAAGCCTAACCCTAGGTCCAATCCTAACCCTGACCGTCTCTCTAACCCTAGCCCTCAACATAACCCTAACCCTAGGTCCAATCCTAACCCTAACCGTCTCTAACCCTAGCCCTCAACATAAGCCTAACCCTAGGACCAATCCTAACCCTAACCGTCTCTCTAACCCTAGCCCTCAACATAACCCTAACCCTAGGTCCAATCCTAACCCTAACCGTCTCTCTAACCCTAGCCCTCAACATAACCCTAACCCTAGGTCCAATCCTAACCCTAACCGTCTCTCTAACCCTTGCCCTCAACATAACCCTACCCTAGGTCATATCCTAACCCTAACCGCTCTCTAACGCTAACACTCAACATAACCCTAACCCTAGTTCCAATCCTAACCCTAACCGTCTCTCTAACCCTAGCCCTCAACCTAACCCTAACCCTAGGTACAATCCTAACTCTAACCATCTCTCTAACCCTCGCCCTCAACATAACCCTAACCGTAGGTCCAATCCTAACCCTAACCGCCTCTCTAACCCTAGCCCTCAACATAACCCTAACCCTAGGTCCAATCCTAACCCTAACCGTCTCTAACCCTATCCCTCAACATAATCCTAACCCTAGGTCCAATCCTAACCCTAACCGTCTCTCTAACGCTAGCCCTCAACATAACCCTAACCCTAGTTCCAATCCTAACCCTAACCGTCTCTCTAACCCTACCCTTCAACCTAACACTAACCCTAGATTCAATCCTAAACCTAACCATCTCTATAACCCTAGCCCTCAACATAACCCTAACCATAGGTCCAATCCTAACCCTAACCGTCTCTCTAACGCTAGCCCTCAACATAACCCTAACGCTAGTTCCAATCCTAACCCTAACCGTCTCTCTAACCCTAGCCCTCAACCCAACCCTAACCCTAGGTCCAATCCTAACCCTAACCGTCTCTATAACCCTAGCCCTCAACATAACCCTAACCATAGGTCCAATCCTAACCCTGACCGTCTCTCTAAACATAGCCTTCAACATAACCCTAACCCTAGGTCCAATCCTAACCCTAACTGTCTCTCTAACCCTAGCCCTCAACATAACCCTTACCCTAGGTCCAGTTCTAACCCTAATCGTCTCTCTTACCCTAGCCCTCAACATAACCCTATCCCTAGGTCCAATCCTAACCCTAACCGTCTCTCTAACCATAGCCCTCAACATAACCCTACCCTAGGTCATATCCTAACCCTAACCGCCTCTCTAACGCTAACACTCAACATAAACCTAACCCTAGTTCCAATCCTAACCCTAACCATCTCTCTAACCCTAGCCCGCAACATAACCCTAACCCTAGTTCCAATCCTAACCCTAACCGTCTCTCTAACCCTAGCCTTCAACATAAGCCTAACCCTAGGTCCAATCCTAACCCTGACCGTCTCTCTAACCCTAGCCCTCAACATAACCCTAACCTTATGTCCAATCCTAACCCTGACCGTCTCTCCAACCCTAGCCCTCAACATAACCCTAACCCTAGGTCCAATCCTAACCCTAACCGTCTCTCTAACGCTAGCCCTCAACATAACCCTAACCCTAGTTCCAATCCTAACCCTAACCCTCTCTCGAACCCTAGCCCTCAACATAACCCTAACCCTAGGTCCAATCATAACCCTAACCTTCTCTCTAACCCTAGCCCTCAACCATAACCCTAACCCTAGGTCCAATCCTAACCCTAACCGTCTCTCTAACCCTAGCCCTCAACATAACCCTAACCCTAGGTCCAATCCTAACCCTAACCGTCTCTCTAACCCTAGCCCTCAACATATCCCTAACCCTAGGTCCAATCATAACCCTAACCGCCTCTCTAACCCTAGCCCTCAACATAATCCTAACCCTAGGTCCAATCCTAACCCTAACCGTCTCTAACCCTAGCCCTCAACAATACCCTAACCCTAGGTCCAATCCTAACCCTAACCGTCTCTCTAACCCTAGCCCTCAACATAACCCTAACCCTAGGTCCAATCCTAACCCTGACAGTCTCTCTAAGCCTAGCCCTCAACATAACCCTAACCCTAGGTCCAATCCGAACCTTAACCGTCTCTCTAACTCTAGCCCTCAGCATAACCCTAATCCTAGTTCCAATCCTAACCCTAACCGTCTCTCTAACCCTAGCCCTCAACCTAACCCTAACCCTAGGTCCAATCCTAACCCTAACTCCCTCACTAACCCTAGCCCTCAACATAACCCTAACCCCAGGTCCAATCCTAACCCTAACCGTCTCTCTAACCCTAGCCCTCAACCTAACCCTATCCCTAGGTCTAATCCTAACCCTAACAGTCTCTCTAACCCTAGCCCTCAACATAACCCTGACCTTAGGTCCGATCCTAACCCTAACCGACTCTCTAACCCTAGCCCTCAACATAAACCTAACCCTAGGTCTAATCCTAACCCTAACCGTCTCTAAACCTAGCCCTCAACATAACCCTAACCCTAGGTCCAATCCTAACCTTAACCGCCTCTCTAAACCTAGCCCTCAACATAACCCTAACCCTAGCTCCAATCCTAACCCTAACCGTCTCTAAACCTAGCCCTCAACATAACCCTAACCCTAGGTCCAATCCTAACCCTAACCGTCTCTCTAACCCTAGCCCTCAACATAACCCTAACCCTAGGTCCAATCCTAACCCTTACCGTCTCTCTAACCCTAGCCCTCAACATAACCCTAACCCTAGGTCCAATCCTAACCCTAACCGTCTCTCTAACTCTAGCCCTCAACATAACCCTAACCCTAGTTCCAATCCTAACCCTAACCGTCTCTCTAACCCTAGCCCTCAACCTAACCCTAACCCTAGGTCCAATCCTAACCCTAACTGCCTCACTAAACCTAGCCCTCAACATAACCCTAACCCTAGGTCCAATCCTAACCCTAACCGTCTCTCTAACCCTAGCCCTAAACATAACCCTACCCTAGGTCAAATCCTAACCCTAACCGTCTCTCTAACCCTAGCCCTCAACCTAACCCTATCCCTAGGTCCAATCCTAACCCTAACCGTCTCTCTAACCCTAGCCCTCAACCTAAACCTAACCCTAGGTCTAATCCTAACCCTAACCGTCTTTCTAACCCTAGCCCTCAACATAACCCTAACCCTAGGTCCAATCCTAACCCTAACCGTCTCTCTAACCCTAGCCCTCAACATAACCCTAATCCTAGGTCCAATCCTAACCCTAACCGTCTCTCTAACCCTAGCCCTGAACATAAGCCTAACCCTAGGACCAACCCTAACCCTAACCGTCTCTCTAACCCTAGCCCTCAACATAACCCTAACCCTAGGTCCAATCCTAACCCTAATCGTCGCTCTCACCCTAGCCCTCAACATAACCCTATCCCTAGGTCCAATCCAAACCCTAACTCCCTCTCTAAACCTAGCCCTCAACATAACCCTAACCCTAGGTCCAATCCTAACCCTAACCGTGTCTCTAACCCTAGCCCTAAACATAACCCTACCCTAGGTCAAATCCTAACCCTAACCGTCTCTCTAACCCTAGCCCTCAACCTAACCCTATCCCTAGGTCCAATCCTAACCCTAACCGTCTCTCTAACCCTAACCCTCAACATAACCCTACCCTAGGTCCAATCCTAACCCTAAACGCCTCTCTAACCGTAGCCCTCAACATAACCCTAACCCTAGGTCCAATCCTAACCCTAACCTTCTCTCGAACCCTAGCCCTCAACATAACCCTAACCCTAGGTCCAATCCTAACCCTAACCGTCTCTCTAACCCTAGCCCTCAACATAACCCTAACCCTAGGTCCAATCCTAACCCTAACCGTCTCTCTAACCCTAGCCCTCAACATAACCCTAACCCTAGGTCCAATCCTAACCCTAACCGTCTCTCTAACTCTAGCCCTCAACATAACCCTAACCCTAGTTCCAATCCTAACCCTAACCGTCTCTCTAACCCTAGCCCTCAACCTAACCCTAACCCTAGGTCCAATCCTAACCCTAACTGCCTCACTAAACCTAGCCCTCAACATAACCCTAACCCTAGGTCCAATCCTAACCCTAACCGTCTCTCTAACCCTAGCCCTAAACATAACCCTAACCTAGGTCAAATCCTAACCCTAACCGTCTCTCTAACCCTAGCCCTCAACCTAACCCTATCCCTAGGTCCAATCCTAACCCTAACCGTCTCTCTAACCCTAACCCTCAACATAACCCTACCCTAGGTCCAATCCTAACCCTAAACGCCTCTCTAACCGTAGCCCTCAACATAACCCTAACCCTAGGTCCAATCCTAACCCTAACCTTCTCTCGAACCCTAGCCCTCAACATAACCCTAACCCTAGGTCCAATCCTAACCCTAACCGTCTCTCTAACCCTAGCCCTCAACATAACCCTAACCCTAGGTCCAATCCTAACCCTAACCGTCTCTCTAACCCTAGCCCTCAACATAACCCTAACCCTAGGTCCAATCCTAACCCTAACCGTCTCTCTAACTCTAGCCCTCAACATAACCCTAACCCTAGTTCCAATCCTAACCCTAACCGTCTCTCTAACCCTAGCCCTCAACCTAACCCTAACCCTAGGTCCAATCCTAACCCTAACTGCCTCACTAAACCTAGCCCTCAACATAACCCTAACCCTAGGTCCAATCCTAACCCTAACCGTCTCTCTAACCCTAGCCCTAAACATAACCCTAACCTAGGTCAAATCCTAACCCTAACCGTCTCTCTAACCCTAGCCCTCAACCTAACCCTATCCCTAGGTCCAATCCTAACCCTAACCGTCTCTCTAACCCTAGCCCTCAACCTAACCCTAACCCTAGGTCTAATCCTAACCCTAACCGTCTCTCTAACCCTAGCCCTCAACATAACCATAACCCTAGGTCCAATCCTAACCCTAACCGTCTCTCTAACCCTAGCCCTCAACATAACCCTAAAGCTAGGTCCAATCCTAACCCTAACCGTCTCTCTAACCCTAGCCCTCAACATAAGCCTAACCCTAGGACCAACCCTAACCCTAACCGTCTCTCTAACCCTAGCCCTCAACATAACCCTAACCCTAGGTCCAATCCTAACCCTAATCGTCGCTCTTACCCTAGCCCTCAACATAACCCTATCCCTAGGTCCAATCCTAACCCTAACTCCCTCTCTAAACCTAGCCCTCAACATAACCCTAACCCTAGGTCCAATCCTAACCCTAACCGTCTCTCTAACCCTAGCCCTAAACATAACCCTACCCTAGGTAAAATCCTAACCCTAACCGTCTCTCTAACCCTAGCCCTCAACCTAACCCTATCCCTAGGTCCAATCCTAACCCTAACCGTCTCTCTAACCCTAACCCTCAACATAACCCTACCCTAGGTCCAATCCTAACCCTAAACGCCTCTCTAACCGTAGCCCTCAACATAACCCTAACCCTAGGTCCAATCCTAAACCTAACCTTCTCTCGAACCCTAGCCTTAAACATAACGCTAACCCTAGGTCCAATCCTAACCCTAACCTTCTCTCGAACCCTAGCCCTCAACATAACCCTAACCCTAGGTCCAATCCTAACCCAAACCGTCTCTCTAAACCTAGCCCTCAACATAACCCTAACCCTAGGTCCAATCCTAACCCTTACCGTCTCTCTAACACTAGCCCTCAACATAACCCTAACCCTAGGTCCAATCCTAACCCTAACGGTCTCTCTAACTCTAGCCCTCAACATAACCCTAACCCTAGTTCCAATCCTAACCCTAACCGTCTCTCTAACCCTAGCCCTCAACCTAACCCTAACCCTAGGTCCAATCCTAACCCTAACTGCCTCACTAAACCTAGCCCTCAACATAACCCTAACCCTAGGTCCAATCCTAACCCTAACCGTCTCTCTAACCCTAGCCCTAAACATAACCCTAAGCTAGGTCAAATCCTAACCCTAACCGTCTCTCTAACCCTAGCCCTCAACCTAACCCTATCCCTAGGTCCAATCCTAACCCTAACCGTCTCTCTAACCCTAGCCCTCAACCTAACCCTAACCCTAGGTCTAATCCTAACCCTAACCTTCTCTCTAACCCTAGCCCTCAACATAACCCTAACCCTAGGTCCAATCCTAACCCTAACCGTCTCTCTAACCCTAGCCCTCAACATAACCCTAAAGCTAGGTCCAATCCTAACCCTAACCGTCTCTCTAACCCTAGCCCTCAACATAAGCCTAACCCTAGGACCAACCCTAACCCTAACCGTCTCTCTAACCCTAGCCCTCAACCTAACCCTATCCCTAGGTCCAATCCTAACCCTAACCGTCTCTCTAACCCTAACCCTCAACATAACCCTACCCTAGGTCCAATCCTAACCCTAAACGCCTCTCTAACCGTAGCCCTCAACATAACCCTAACCCTAGGTCCAATCCTAAACCTAACCTTCTCTCGAACCCTAGCCTTAAACATAACGCTAACCCTAGGTCCAATCCTAACCCTAACCTTCTCTCGAACCCTAGCCCTCAACATAACCCTAACCCTAGGTCCAATCCTAACCCAAACCGTCTCTCTAAACCTAGCCCTCAACATAACCCTAACCCTAGGTCCAATCCTAACCCTTACCGTCTCTCTAACACTAGCCCTCAACATAACCCTAACCCTAGGTCCAATCCTAACCCTAACCGTCTCTCTAACTCTAGCCCTCAACATAACCCTAACCCTAGTTCCAATCCTAACCCTAACCGTCTCTCTAACCCTAGCCCTCAACCTAACCCTAACCCTAGGTCCAATCCTAACCCTAACTGCCTCACTAAACCTAGCCCTCAACATAACCCTAACCCTAGGTCCAATCCTAACCCTAACCGTCTCTCTAACCCTAGCCCTAAACATAACCCTAAGCTAGGTCAAATCCTAACCCTAACCGTCTCTCTAACCCTAGCCCTCAACCTAACCCTATCCCTAGGTCCAATCCTAACCCTAACCGTCTCTCTAACCCTAGCCCTCAACCTAACCCTAACCCTAGGTCTAATCCTAACCCTAACCGTCTCTCTAACCCTAGCCCTCAACATAACCCTAACCCTAGGTCCAATCCTAACCCTAACCGTCTCTCTAACCCTAGCCCTCAACATAACCCTAAAGCTAGGTCCAATCCTAACCCTAACCGTCTCTCTAACCCTAGCCCTCAACATAAGCCTAACCCTAGGACCAACCCTAACCCTAACCGTCTCTCTAACCCTAGCCCTCAACATAACCCTAACCCTAGGTCCAATCCTAACCCTAACTCCCTCTCTAAACCTAGCCCTCAACATAACCCTAACCCTAGGTCCAATCCTAACCCTAACCGTCTCTCTAACCCTAGCCCTAAACATAACCCTACCCTAGGTAAAATCCTAACCCTAACCGTCTCTCTAACCCTAGCCCTCAACCTAACCCTATCCCTAGGTCCAATCCTAACCCTAACCGTCTCTCTAACCCTAACCCTCAACATAACCCTACCCTAGGTCCAATCCTAACCCTAAACGCCTCTCTAACCGTAGCCCTCAACATAACCCTAACCCTAGGTCCAATCCTAACCCTAACCTTCTCTAGAACCCTAGCCCTAAACATAACCCTAACCCTAGGTCCAATCCTAACCCTAACCGTCTCTCTAACCCTAGCCCTCAACATAACCCTAACCCTAGGTCCAATCCTAACCCTAACCGTCTCTCTAACCCTAGCCCTCAACATAACCCTAACCCTAGGTCCAATCCTAACCCTAACCGTCTCTCTAACCCTAGCCCTCAACATAACCCTAACCCTAGGTCCTATCCTAACCCTAATCGTCTCTATAAACCTAGCCCTCAACATACCCCTATCCCTAGGTCCAATCCTAACCCTAACCGTCTCTCTAACGCTAGCCCTCAACATAACCCTAACCCTAGGTCCAATCCTAACCCTAACCGTCTCTCTAACGCTAGCCCTCAACATAACCCTAACCCTAGGTCCAATCCTAACCCTAACCGTCTCTCTAACGCTAGCCCTCAACATAACCCTAACCCTAGGTCCAATCCTAACCCTAACCGTCTCTCTAACCCTAGCCCTCAACATAACCCTAACCGTAGGTCCTATCCTAACCCTAACCGTCTCTCTAACCCTAGCCCTCAACATAACCCTAACCCTAGGTCCAATCCTAACCCTAACCGTCTCTCTAACGCTAGCCCTCAACATAACCCTAACCCTAGTTCCAATCCTAACATTAACTCTCTCTCGAACCCTAGCCCTCAACATAACCCTAACCCTAGGTCCAATCATAACCCTAACCTTCTCTCTAACCCTAGCCCTCAACCATAACCCTAACCCTAGGTCCAATCCTAACCCTAACCGTCTCTCTAACCCTAGCCCTCAACATAACCCTAACCCTAGGTCCAATCCTAACTCTAACCGTCTCTCTAACCCTAGCCCTCAACATATCCCTAACCCTAGGTCCAATCATAACCCTAACCGCCTCTCTAACCCTAGCCCTCAACATAATCCTAACCCTAGGTCCAATCCTAACCCTAACCGTCTCTAACCCTAGCCCTCAACAATACCCTAACCCTAGGTCCAATCCTAACCCTAACCGTCTCTCTAACCCTAGCCCTCAACATAACCCTAACCCTAGGTCCAATCCTAACCCTGACCGTCTCTCTAAGCCTAGCCCTCAACATAACCCTAACCCTAGTTCCAATCCTAACCCTAACCGTCTCTCTAACCCTAGCCCTCAACCTAACCCTAACCCTAGGTCCAATCCTAACCCTAACTCCCTCACTAACCCTAGCCCTCAACATAACCCTAACCCTAGGTCCAATCCTAACCCTAACCGTCTCTCTAACCCTAGCCCTCAACCTAACCCTATCCCTAGGTCTAATCCTAACCCTAACAGTCTCTAACCCTAGCCCTCAACATAACCCTGACCTTAGGTCCGATCCTAACCCTAACCGTCTCTCTAACCCTAGCCCTCAACATAAACCTAACCCTAGGTCCAATCCTAACCCTAACCGTCTCTAAACCTAGCCCTCAACATAACCCTAACCCTAGGTCCAATCCTAACCTTAACCGCCTCTCTAAACCTAGCCCTCAACATAACCCTAACCCTAGGTCCAATCCTAACCCTAACCGTCTCTAAACCTAGCCCTCAACATAACCCTAACCCTAGGTCCAATCCTAACCCTAACCGTCTCTCTAACCCTAGCCCTCAACATAACCCTAACCCTAGGTCCAATCCTAACCCTTACCGTCTCTCTAACCCTAGCCCTCAACATAACCCTAACCCTAGGTCCAATCCTAACCCTAACCGTCTCTCTAACTCTAGCCCTCAACATAACCCTAACCCTAGTTCCAATCCTAACCCTAACCGTCTCTCTAACCCTAGCCCTCAACCTAACCCTAACCCTAGGTCCAATCCTAACCCTAACTGCCTCACTAAACCTAGCCCTCAACATAACCCTAACCCTAGGTCCAATCCTAACCCTAACCGTCTCTCTAACCCTAGCCCTAAACATAACCCTACCCTAGGTCAAATCCTAACCCTAACCGTCTCTCTAACCCTAGCCCTCAACCTAACCCTATCCCTAGGTCCAATCCTAACCCTAACCGTCTCTCTAACCCTAGCCCTCAACCTAAACCTAACCCTAGGTCTAATCCTAACCCTAACCGTCTCTCTAACCCTAGCCCTCAACATAACCCTAACCCTAGGTCCAATCCTAACCCTAACCGTCTCTCTAACCCTAGCCCTCAACATAACCCTAAAGCTAGGTCCAATCCTAACCCTAACCGTCTCTCTAACCTTAGCCCTCAACATAAGCCTAACCCTAGGACTAACCCTAACCGTAACCGTCTCTCTAACCCTAGCCCTCAACATAACCCTAACCCTAGGTCCAATCCTAACCCTAATCGTCGCTCTTACCCTAGCCCTCAACATAACCCTATCCCTAGGTCCAATCCAAACCCTAACTACCTCTCAAAACCTAGCCCTCAACATAACCCTAACCCTAGGTCCAATCCTAACCCTAACCGTGTCTCTAACCCTAGCCCTAAACATAACCCTACCCTAGGTCAAATCCTAACCCTAACCGTCTCTCTAACCCTAGCCCTCAACCTAACCCTATCCCTAGGTCCAATCCTAACCCTAACCGTCTCTCTAACCCTAACCCTCAACATAACCCTACCCTAGGTCCAATCCTAACCCTAAACGCCTCTCTAACCGTAGCCCTCAACATAACCCTAACCCTAGGTCCAATCCTAACCCTAACCTTCTCTCGAACCCTAGCCCTCAACATAACCCTAACCCTAGGTCCAATCCTAACCCTAACCGTCTCTCTAACCCTAGCCCTCAACATAACCCTAACCCTAGGTCCAATCCTAACCCTAACCGTCTCTCTAACCCTAGCCCTCAACATAACCCTAACCCTAGGTCCAATCCTAACCCTAACCGTCTCTCTAACCCTAGCCCTCAACATAACCCTAACCCTAGGTCCAATCCTAACCCTTACCGTCTCTCTAACCCTAGCCCTCAACATAACCCTAACCCTAGGTCCAATCCTAACCCTAACCGTCTCTCTAACTCTAGCCCTCAACATAACCCTAACCCTAGTTCCAATCCTAACCCTAACCGTCTCTCTAACCCTAGCCCTCAACCTAACCCTAACCCTAGGTCCAATCCTAACCCTAACTGCCTCACTAAACCTAGCCCTCAACATAACCCTAATCCTAGGTCCAATCCTAACCCTAACCGTCTCTCTAACCCTAGCCCTAAACATAACCCTAACCTAGGTCAAATCCTAACCCTAACCGTCTCTCTAACCCTAGCCCTCAACCTAACCCTATCCCTAGGTCCAATCCTAACCCTAACCGTCTCTCTAACCCTAGCCCTCAACCTAACCCTAACCCTAGGTCTAATCCTAACCCTAACCGTCTCTCTAACCCTAGCCCTCAACATAACCCTAACCCTAGGTCCAATCCTAACCCTAACCGTCTCTCTAACCCTAGCCCTCAACATAACCCTAAAGCTAGGTCCAATCCTAACCCTAACCGTCTCTCTAACCCTAGCCCTCAACATAAGCCTAACCCTAGGACCAACCCTAACCCTAACCGTCTCTCTAACCCTAGCCCTCAACATAACCCTAACCCTAGGTCCAATCCTAACCCTAATCGTCGCTCTTACCCTAGCCCTCAACATAACCCTATCCCTAGGTCCAATCCTAACCCTAACTCCCTCTCTAAACCTAGCCCTCAACATAACCCTAACCCTAGGTCCAATCCTAACCCTAACCGTCTCTCTAACCCTAGCCCTAAACATAACCCTACCCTAGGTAAAATCCTAACCCTAACCGTCTCTCTAACCCTAGCCCTCAACCTAACCCTATCCCTAGGTCCAATCCTAACCCTAACCGTCTCTCTAAACCTAACCCTCAACATAACCCTACCCTAGGTCCAATCCTAACCCTAAACGCCTCTCTAACCGTAGCCCTCAACATAACCCTAACCCTAGGTCCAATCCTAACCCTAACCTTCTCTCGAACCCTAGCCCTAAACATAACCCTAACCCTAGGTCCAATCCTAACCCTAACCGTCTCTCTAACCCTAGCCCTCAACATAACCCTAACCCTAGGTCCAATCCTAACCCTAACCGTCTCTCTAACCCTAGCCCTCAACATAACCCTAACCCTAGGTCCAATCCTAACCCTAACCGTCTCTCTAACGCTAGCCCTCAACATAACCCTATCCCTAGGTCCAATCCTAACCCTAACCGTCTCTCTAACCCTAGCCCTCAACATAACCCTAACCCTAGGTCCTATCCTAACCCTAATCGTCTCTATAAACCTAGCCCTCAACATAACCCTATCCCTAGGTCCAATCCTAACCCTAACCGTCTCTCTAACGCTAGCCCTCAACATAACCCTAACCCTAGGTCCAATCCTAACCCTAACCGTCTCTCTAACGCTAGCCCTCAACATAACCCTAACCCTAGGTCCAATCCTAACCCTAACCGTCTCTCTAACCCTAGCCCTCAACATAACCCTAACCCTAGGTCCAATCCTAACCCTAACCATCTCTCTAACCCTAGCCCTCAACATAACCCTAACCGTAGGTCCTATCCTAACCCTAACCGTCTCTCTAACCCTAGCCCTCAACATAACCCTAACCCTAGGTCTAATCCTAACCCTAACCGTCTCTCTAACCCTAGCCCTCAACCTAACCCTAACCCTAGGTCCAATCCTAACCCTAAGCGTCTCTCTAACCCTAGCCCTCAACATAACCCTAATCCTAGGTCCAATAGTAACCCTAACCGTCTCTCTAACCCTAGCCCTCAACATAACCCTTACCCTAGGTCCACTTCTAACCCTAATCGTCTCTCTTACCCTAGCCCTCAACATAACCCTATCCCTAGGTCCAATCCTAACCCTAACCGTCTCTCTAACCCTAGCCCTCAACATAACCCTACCCTAGGTCATATCCTAACCCTAACCGCCTCTCTAACGCTAACACTCAACATAACCCTAACCCTAGTTCCAATCCTAACCCTAACCGTCTCTCTAACCCTAGCCCTCAACATAACCCTAACCCTAGTTCCAATCCTAACCCTAACCGTCTCTCTAACCCTAGCCTTCAACATAAGCCTAACCCTAGGTCCAATCCTAACCCTGACCGTCTCTCTAACCCAAGCCCTCAACATAACCCTAACCCTATGTCCAATCCTAACCCTGACCGTCTCTCTAACCCTAGCCCTCAACATAACCCTAACCCTAGGTCCAATCCTAACCCTAACCGTCTCTAACCCAAGCCCTCAACATAACCCTAACCCTAGGTCCAATCCTAACCCTAACCGTCTCTCTAACCCTAGCCCTCAACATAACCCTAACCCTAGGTCCAATCCTAACCCTAACCGTCTCTCTAACCCTAGCCCTCAACATAACCCTACCCTAGGTCATATCCTAACCCAAACCGCTCTCTAACGCTAACACTCAACATAACCCTAACCCTAGTTCCAATCCTAACCCTAACCGTCTCTCTAACCCTAGCCCTCAACCTAACCCTAACCCTAGGGACAATCCCAACTCTAACCATCTCTCTAACCCTAGCCCTCAACATAACCCTAACCGTAGGTCCAATCCTAACCCTAACCGCCTCTCTAACCCTAGCCCTCAACATAACCCTAACCCTAGGTCCAATCCTAACCCTAACCGTCTCTAACCTTGGCCCTCAACATAATCCTCACCCTAGGTCCAATCCTAATCCTAACCGTCTCTCTAACCCTAGCCCTCAACATAACACTAACCCTAGTTCCAATCCTAACCCTGACAGTCTCTCTTACCCTAGCCCTCAACATAAACCTAACCCTAGGTCCAATCCTAACCCTAACCGTCTCTCTAACCCTAGCCCTCAAAATAAGCCTAACCCTAGGACCTATCCTAACCCTAACCGTCTCTCTAACACTAGCCCTCAACATAACCCTAACCCTAGGTCCAATCCTAACCCTAACCGTCTCTCTAACCCTAGCCCTCAACATAACCCTAACCCTAGGTCCAATCCTAACCCTAATCGTCTCTCTTACCCTCGCCCTCAACATAACCCTATCCCTAGGTCCAATCCTAACCCTAACTCCCTCTCTAACCCTAGCCCTCAACATAACCCTAACCCTAGGTCCAATCCTAACCCTAACCGTCTCTCTAACCCTAGCCCTAAACATAACCCTACCCTAGGTCAAATCCTAACCCTAACCGTCTCTCTAACCCTAGCCCTCAACCTAACCCTATCCCTAGGTCCAATCCTAACCCTAACCGTCTCTCTAACCCTAACCCTCAACATAACCCTACCCTAGGTCCAATCCTAACCCTAAACACCTCTCTAACCCTAGCCCTCAACATAACCCTAACCCTAGGTCCAATCCTAACCCTAACCGTCTCTCTAACCCTAGCCCTCAACATAACCCTAACCCTAGGTCCAATCCTAACTCTAACCGTCTCTCTAACCCTAGCCCTCAACATAACCCTAACCCTAGGTCCAATCCTAACCCTAACCGTCTCTCTAACCCTTGCCCTCAACATAAGCCTAACCCTAGGTCCAATCCTAACCCTAACCGTCTGTCTAACCCTAGCCATCAACATAACCCTAACCCTAGGTCCAATCCTAACCCTAACCGTCTCTCTAACCCTTGCCCTCAACATAAGCCTAACCCTAGGTCCAATACTAACCCTAACCGTCTCTCTAACCCTAGCCCTCAACCTAACCCTAACCCTAGGTCCAATCCTAAACCTAAGCGTCTCTCTAACCCTAGCCCTCAACATAACCCTAATCCTAGGTCCAATAGTAACCCTAACCGTCTCTCTAACCCTAGCCCTCAACATAACCCTTACCCTAGGTCCAGTTCTAACCCTAATCGTCTCTCTTACCCTAGCCCTCAACATAACCCTATCCCTAGGTCCAATCCTAACCCTAACCGTCTCTCTAACCCTAGCCCTCAACATAACCCTACGCTAGGTCATATCCTAACCCTAACCGCCACTCTAACGCTAACACTCAACATAACCCTAACCCTAGTTCCAATCCTAACCCTAACCGTCTCTCTAACCCTAGCCTTCAACATAAGCCTAACCCTAGGTCCAATCCTAACCCTGACCGTCTCTCTAACCCTAGCCCTCAACATAACCCTAACCCTAGGTCCAATCCTAACCCTAACCGTCTCTAACCCTAGCCCTCAACATAAGCCTAACCCTAGGACCAATCCTAACCCTAACCGTCTCTCTAACCCTAGCCCTCAACATAACCCTAACCCTAGGTCCAATCCTAACCCTAACCGTCTCTCTAACCCTAGCCCTCAACATAACCCTAACCCTAGGTCCAATCCTAACCCTAACCGTCTCTCTAACCCTTGCCCTCAACATAACCCTACCCTAGGTCATATCCTAACCCTAACCGCTCTCTAACGCTAACACTCAACATAACCCTAACCCTAGTTCCAATCCTAACCCTAACCGTCTCTCTAACCCTAGCCCTCAACCTAACCCTAACCCTAGGTACAATCCTAACTCTAACCATCTCTCTAACCCTCGCCCTCAACATAACCCTAACCGTAGGTCCAATCCTAACCCTAACCGCCTCTCTAACCCTAGCCCTCAACATAACCCTAACCCTAGGTCCAATCCTAACCCTAACCGTCTCTAACCCTATCCCTCAACATAATCCTAACCCTAGGTCCAATCCTAACCCTAACCGTCTCTCTAACGCTAGCCCTCAACATAACCCTAACCCTAGTTCCAATCCTAACCCTAACCGTCTCTCTAACCCTACCCTTCAACCTAACACTAACCCTAGATTCAATCCTAAACCTAACCATCTCTATAACCCTAGCCCTCAACCCAACCCTAACCCTAGGTCCAATCCTAACCCTAACCGTCTCTATAACCCTAGCCCTCAACATAACCCTAACCATAGGTCCAATCCTAACCCTGACCGTCTCTCTAAACATAGCCTTCAACATAACCCTAACCCTAGGTCCAATCCTAACCCTAACTGTCTCTCTAACCCTAGCCCTCAACATAACCCTTACCCTAGGTCCAGTTCTAACCCTAATCGTCTCTCTTACCCTAGCCCTCAACATAACCCTATCCCTAGGTCCAATCCTAACCCTAACCGTCTCTCTAACCATAGCCCTCAACATAACCCTACCCTAGGTCATATCCTAACCCTAACCGCCTCTCTAACGCTAACACTCAACATAAACCTAACCCTAGTTCCAATCCTAACCCTAACCATCTCTCTAACCCTAGCCCGCAACATAACCCTAACCCTAGTTCCAATCCTAACCCTAACCGTCTCTCTAACCCTAGCCTTCAACATAAGCCTAACCCTAGGTCCAATCCTAACCCTGACCGTCTCTCTAACCCTAGCCCTCAACATAACCCTAACCTTATGTCCAATCCTAACCCTGACCGTCTCTCCAACCCTAGCCCTCAACATAACCCTAACCCTAGGTCCAATCCTAACCCTAACCGTCTCTCTAACGCTAGCCCTCAACATAACCCTAACCCTAGTTCCAATCCTAACCCTAACCCTCTCTCGAACCCTAGCCCTCAACATAACCCTAACCCTAGGTCCAATCATAACCCTAACCTTCTCTCTAACCCTAGCCCTCAACCATAACCCTAACCCTAGGTCCAATCCTAACCCTAACCGTCTCTCTAACCCTAGCCCTCAACATAACCCTAACCCTAGGTCCAATCCTAACCCTAACCGTCTCTCTAACCCTAGCCCTCAACATATCCCTAACCCTAGGTCCAATCATAACCCTAACCGCCTCTCTAACCCTAGCCCTCAACATAATCCTAACCCTAGGTCCAATCCTAACCCTAACCGTCTCTAACCCTAGCCCTCAACAATACCCTAACCCTAGGTCCAATCCTAACCCTAACCGTCTCTCTAACCCTAGCCCTCAACATAACCCTAACCCTAGGTCCAATCCTAACCCTGACAGTCTCTCTAAGCCTAGCCCTCAACATAACCCTAACCCTAGGTCCAATCCGAACCTTAACCGTCTCTCTAACTCTAGCCCTCAGCATAACCCTAATCCTAGTTCCAATCCTAACCCTAACCGTCTCTCTAACCCTAGCCCTCAACCTAACCCTAACCCTAGGTCCAATCCTAACCCTAACTCCCTCACTAACCCTAGCCCTCAACATAACCCTAACCCCAGGTCCAATCCTAACCCTAACCGTCTCTCTAACCCTAGCCCTCAACCTAACCCTATCCCTAGGTCTAATCCTAACCCTAACAGTCTCTCTAACCCTAGCCCTCAACATAACCCTGACCTTAGGTCCGATCCTAACCCTAACCGACTCTCTAACCCTAGCCCTCAACATAAACCTAACCCTAGGTCTAATCCTAACCCTAACCGTCTCTAAACCTAGCCCTCAACATAACCCTAACCCTAGGTCCAATCCTAACCTTAACCGCCTCTCTAAACCTAGCCCTCAACATAACCCTAACCCTAGCTCCAATCCTAACCCTAACCGTCTCTAAACCTAGCCCTCAACATAACCCTAACCCTAGGTCCAATCCTAACCCTAACCGTCTCTCTAACCCTAGCCCTCAACATAACCCTAACCCTAGGTCCAATCCTAACCCTTACCGTCTCTCTAACCCTAGCCCTCAACATAACCCTAACCCTAGGTCCAATCCTAACCCTAACCGTCTCTCTAACTCTAGCCCTCAACATAACCCTAACCCTAGTTCCAATCCTAACCCTAACCGTCTCTCTAACCCTAGCCCTCAACCTAACCCTAACCCTAGGTCCAATCCTAACCCTAACTGCCTCACTAAACCTAGCCCTCAACATAACCCTAACCCTAGGTCCAATCCTAACCCTAACCGTCTCTCTAACCCTAGCCCTAAACATAACCCTACCCTAGGTCAAATCCTAACCCTAACCGTCTCTCTAACCCTAGCCCTCAACCTAACCCTATCCCTAGGTCCAATCCTAACCCTAACCGTCTCTCTAACCCTAGCCCTCAACCTAAACCTAACCCTAGGTCTAATCCTAACCCTAACCGTCTCTCTAACCCTAGCCCTCAACATAACCCTAACCCTAGGTCCAATCCTAACCCTAACCGTCTCTCTAACCCTAGCCCTCAACATAACCCTAATCCTAGGTCCAATCCTAACCCTAACCGTCTCTCTAACCCTAGCCCTCAACATAAGCCTAACCCTAGGACCAACCCTAACCCTAACCGTCTCTCTAACCCTAGCCCTCAACATAACCCTAACCCTAGGTCCAATCCTAACCCTAATCGTCGCTCTCACCCTAGCCCTCAACATAACCCTATCCCTAGGTCCAATCCAAACCCTAACTCCCTCTCTAAACCTAGCCCTCAACATAACCCTAACCCTAGGTCCAATCCTAACCCTAACCGTGTCTCTAACCCTAGCCCTAAACATAACCCTACCCTAGGTCAAATCCTAACCCTAACCGTCTCTCTAACCCTAGCCCTCAACCTAACCCTATCCCTAGGTCCAATCCTAACCCTAACCGTCTCTCTAACCCTAACCCTCAACATAACCCTACCCTAGGTCCAATCCTAACCCTAAACGCCTCTCTAACAGTAGCCCTCAACATAACCCTAACCCTAGGTCCAATCCTAACCCTAACCTTCTCTCGAACCCTAGCCCTCAACATAACCCTAACCCTAGGTCCAATCCTAACCCTAACCGTCTCTCTAACCCTAGCCCTCAACATAACCCTAACCCTAGGTCCAATCCTAACCCTAACCGTCTCTCTAACCCTAGCCCTCAACATAACCCTAACCCTAGGTCCAATCCTAACCCTAACCGTCTCTCTAACTCTAGCCCTCAACATAACCCTAACCCTAGTTCCAATCCTAACCCTAACCGTCTCTCTAACCCTAGCCCTCAACCTAACCCTAACCCTAGGTCCAATCCTAACCCTAACTGCCTCACTAAACCTAGCCCTCAACATAACCCTAACCCTAGGTCCAATCCTAACCCTAACCGTCTCTCTAACCCTAGCCCTAAACATAACCCTAACCTAGGTCAAATCCTAACCCTAACCGTCTCTCTAACCCTAGCCCTCAACCTAACCCTATCCCTAGGTCCAATCCTAACCCTAACCGTCTCTCCAACCCTAACCCTCAACATAACCCTACCCTAGGTCCAATCCTAACCCTAAACGCCTCTCTAACCGTAGCCCTCAACATAACCCTAACCCTAGGTCCAATCCTAACCCTAACCTTCTCTCGAACCCTAGCCCTCAACATAACCCTAACCCTAGGTCCAATCCTAACCCTAACCGTCTCTCTAACCCTAGCCCTCAACATAACCCTAACCCTAGGTCCAATCCTAACCCTAACCGTCTCTCTAACCCTAGCCCTCAACATAACCCTAACCCTAGGTCCAATCCTAACCCTAACCGTCTCTCTAACTCTAGCCCTCAACATAACCCTAACCCTAGTTCCAATCCTAACCCTAACCGTCTCTCTAACCCTAGCCCTCAACCTAACCCTAACCCTAGGTCCAATCCTAACCCTAACTGCCTCACTAAACCTAGCCCTCAACATAACCCTAACCCTAGGTCCAATCCTAACCCTAACCGTCTCTCTAACCCTAGCCCTAAACATAACCCTAACCTAGGTCAAATCCTAACCCTAACCGTCTCTCTAACCCTAGCCCTCAACCTAACCCTATCCCTAGGTCCAATCCTAACCCTAACCGTCTCTCTAAACCTAGCCCTCAACCTAACCCTAACCCTAGGTCTAATCCTAACCCTAACCGTCTCTCTAACCCTAGCCCTCAACATAACCCTAACCCTAGGTCCAATCCTAACCCTAACCGTCTCTCTAACCCTAGCCCTCAACATAACCCTAAAGCTAGGTCCAATCCTAACCCTAACCGTCTCTCTAACCCTAGCCCTCAACATAAGCCTAACCCTAGGACCAACCCTAACCCTAACCGTCTCTCTAACCCTAGCCCTCAACATAACCCTAACCCTAGGTCCAATCCTAACCCTAATCGTCGCTCTTACCCTAGCCCTCAACATAACCCTATCCCTAGGTCCAATCCTAACCCTAACTCCCTCTCTAAACCTAGCCCTCAACATAACCCTAACCCTAGGTCCAATCCTAACCCTAACCGTCTCTCTAACCCTAGCCCTAAACATAACCCTACCCTAGGTAAAATCCTAACCCTAACCGTCTCTCTAACCCTAGCCCTCAACCTAACCCTATCCCTAGGTCCAATCCTAACCCTAACCGTCTCTCTAACCCTAACCCTCAACATAACCCTACCCTAGGTCCAATCCTAACCCTAAACGCCTCTCTAACCGTAGCCCTCAACATAACCCTAACCCTAGGTCCAATCCTAAACCTAACCTTCTCTCGAACCCTAGCCTTAAACATAACGCTAACCCTAGGTCCAATCCTAACCCTAACCTTCTCTCGAACCCTAGCCCTCAACATAACCCTAACCCTAGGTCCAATCCTAACCCAAACCGTCTCTCTAAACCTAGCCCTCAACATAACCCTAACCCTAGGTCCAATCCTAACCCTTACCGTCTCTCTAACACTAGCCCTCAACATAACCCTAACCCTAGGTCCAATCCTAACCCTAACCGTCTCTCTAACTCTAGCCCTCAACATAACCCTAACCCTAGTTCCAATCCTAACCCTAACCGTCTCTCTAACCCTAGCCCTCAACCTAACCCTAACCCTAGGTCCAATCCTAACCCTAACTGCCTCACTAAACCTAGCCCTCAACATAACCCTAACCCTAGGTCCAATCCTAACCCTAACCGTCTCTCTAACCCTAGCCCTAAACATAACCCTAAGCTAGGTCAAATCCTAACCCTAACCGTCTCTCTAACCCTAGCCCTCAACCTAACCCTATCCCTAGGTCCAATCCTAACCCTAACCGTCTCTCTAACCCTAGCCCTCAACCTAACCCTAACCCTAGGTCTAATCCTAACCCTAACCGTCTCTCTAACCCTAGCCCTCAACATAACCCTAACCCTAGGTCCAATCCTAACCCTAACCGTCTCTCTAACCCTAGCCCTCAACATAACCCTAAAGCTAGGTCCAATCCTAACCCTAACCGTCTCTCTAACCCTAGCCCTCAACATAAGCCTAACCCTAGGACCAACCCTAACCCTAACCGTCTCTCTAACCCTAGCCCTCAACATAACCCTAACCCTAGGTCCAATCCTAACCCTAATCGTCGCTCTTACCCTAGCCCTCAACATAACCCTATCCCTAGGTCCAATCCTAACCCTAACTCCCTCTCTAAACCTAGCCCTCAACATAACCCTAACCCTAGGTCCAATCCTAACCCTAACCGTCTCTCTAACCCTAGCCCTAAACATAACCCTACCCTAGGTAAAATCCTAACCCTAACCGTCTCTCTAACCCTAGCCCTCAACCTAACCCTATCCCTAGGTCCAATCCTAACCCTAACCGTCTCTCTAACCCTAACCCTCAACATCACCCTACCCTAGGTCCAATCCTAACCCTAAACGCCTCTCTAACCGTAGCCCTCAACATAACCCTAACCCTAGGTCCAATCCTAACCCTAACCTTCTCTAGAACCCTAGCCCTAAACATAACCCTAACCCTAGGTCCAATCCTAACCCTAACCGTCTCTCTAACCCTAGCCCTCAACATAACCCTAACCCTAGGTCCAATCCTAACCCTAACCGTCTCTCTAACCCTAGCCCTCAACATAACCCTAACCCTAGGTCCAATCCTAACCCTAACCGTCTCTCTAACCCTAGCCCTCAACATAACCCTAACCCTAGGTCCTATCCTAACCCTAATCGTCTCTATAAACCTAGCCCTCAACATACCCCTATCCCTAGGTCCAATCCTAACCCTAACCGTCTCTCTAACGCTAGCCCTCAACATAACCCTAACCCTAGGTCCAATCCTAACCCTAACCGTCTCTCTAACGCTAGCCCTCAACATAACCCTAACCCTAGGTCCAATCCTAACCCTAACCGTCTCTCTAACGCTAGCCCTCAACATAACCCTAACCCTAGGTCCAATCCTAACCCTAACCGTCTCTCTAACCCTAGCCCTCAAAATAACCCTAACCGTAGGTCCTATCCTAACCCTAACCGTCTCTCTAACCCTAGCCCTCAACATAACCCTAACCCTAGGTCCAATCCTAACCCTAACCGTCTCTCTAACGCTAGCCCTCAACATAACCCTAACCCTAGTTCCAATCCTAACATTAACTCTCTCTCGAACCCTAGCCCTCAACATAACCCTAACCCTAGGTCCAATCATAACCCTAACCTTCTCTCTAACCCTAGCCCTCAACCATAACCCTAACCCTAGGTCCAATCCTAACCCTAACCGTCTCTCTAACCCTAGCCCTCAACATAACCCTAACCCTAGGTCCAATCCTAACTCTAACCGTCTCTCTAACCCTAGCCCTCAACATATCCCTAACCCTAGGTCCAATCATAACCCTAACCGCCTCTCTAACCCTAGCCCTCAACATAATCCTAACCCTAGGTCCAATCCTAACCCTAACCGTCTCTAACCCTAGCCCTCAACAATACCCTAACCCTAGGTCCAATCCTAACCCTAACCGTCTCTCTAACCCTAGCCCTCAACATAACCCTAACCCTAGGCCCAATCCTAACCCTGACCGTCTCTCTAAGCCTAGCCCTCAACATAACCCTAACCCTAGTTCCAATCCTAACCCTAACCGTCTCTCTAACCCTAGCCCTCAACCTAACCCTAACCCTAGGTCCAATCCTAACCCTAACTCCCTCACTAACCCTAGCCCTCAACATAACCCTAACCCTAGGTCCAATCCTAACCCTAACCGTCTCTCTAACCCTAGCCCTCAACCTAACCCTATCCCTAGGTCTAATCCTAACCCTAACAGTCTCTAACCCTAGCCCTCAACATAACCCTGACCTTAGGTCCGATCCTAACCCTAACCGTCTCTCTAACCCTAGCCCTCAACATAAACCTAACCCTAGGTCCAATCCTAACCCTAACCGTCTCTAAACCTAGCCCTCAACATAACCCTAACCCTAGGTCCAATCCTAACCTTAACCGCCTCTCTAAACCTAGCCCTCAACATAACCCTAACCCTAGGTCCAATCCTAACCCTAACCGTCTCTAAACCTAGCCCTCAACATAACCCTAACCCTAGGTCCAATCCTAACCCTAACCGTCTCTCTAACCCTAGCCCTCAACATAACCCTAACCCTAGGTCCAATCCTAACCCTTACCGTCTCTCTAACCCTAGCCCTCAACATAACCCTAACCCTAGGTCCAATCCTAACCCTAACCGTCTCTCTAACTCTAGCCCTCAACATAACCCTAACCCTAGTTCCAATCCTAACCCTAACCGTCTCTCTAACCCTAGCCCTCAACCTAACCCTAACCCTAGGTCCAATCCTAACCCTAACTGCCTCACTAAACCTAGCCCTCAACATAACCCTAACCCTAGGTCCAATCCTAACCCTAACCGTCTCTCTAACCCTAGCCCTCAACCTAACCCTAACCCTAGGTCCAATCCTAACCCTAACTGTCTCTCTAACCCTAGCCCTCAACATAACCCTAACCCTAGGTCCAATCCTAACCCTAACCGTCTCTCTAACCCGAGCCCTCAACATAACACTACCCTAGGTCCAATAATAACCCTAACCCTCTCTCTAACCCTAGCCCTCAACATAACCCTAACCCTAGGTCCAATCCTAACCCTAACCGTCTCTCTAACCCTAGCCCTCAACATAACCCTAACCCTATGTCCAATCCTAACCCTAAACATCTCTCTAACCCTAGCCCTCAATATAACCCGAACCCTAGGTCCAATCCTCACCCTAAACTTCTCTCTAACCCTAGCCCTCAACATAACCCTAACCCGAGGTCCAATCCTAACCCTAACCTTCTCTCTAACCCTAGCCCTCAACATAACCCTAACCCTACGTCCAATCCTAACCCAAACCGTCTCTCTAGCCCTAGCCCTCAACATAACCCTAACCCGAGGTCCAATCCTAACCCTAACCTTCTCTCTAACCCTAGCCCTCAACATAACCCTAACCCTACGTCCAATCCTAACCCAAACCGTCTCTCTAACCCTAGCCCTCAACATAACCCTAACCCTAGGTCCAATCCTAACCCTAACCGTCTATCTAACCCTAGCCCTCAACATAACCCTAACCCTAGGTCCAATCCTAACCCTAAACGTCTCTCTAACACTAGCCCTCAACATAACCCTAACCCTAGGTCCAATCCGAAACCTAACCGTCTCTCTAACCCTAGCCCTCAACATAACCCGAACCGTAGGTCCAATCCTCACCCTAACCGTCTCTCTAACCCTAGCCCTCAACATAACCCTAACCCTAGGTTCAATCCTAACCCTAACAGTCTCTCTAACCTTAGCCCTCAAAATAACCCTAACCCTACGTCCAATCCTAACCCTAACCGTCTCTCTAACCCGAGCCCTCAACATAACACTAACCCTAGGTCCAATCCTAACACTAAGCCTCTCTCTAACCCTAGCCCTCAACAGAACCCTAACCCTAGGTCCAATCCTAACCCTAACCGTCTCTCTAACCCTAGCCCTCAACATAACCCTAACCCTAGGTCCAATCCTAACCCTAAACATCTCTCTAACACTAGCCCTCAACATAACCCTAACCCTAGGTCCAATCCGAAACCTAACCGTCTCTCTAACCCTAGCCCTCAACATAACCCTAACCCTAGGTCCAATCCTCACCCTAACCTTCTCTCTAACCCTAGCCCTCAACATAACCCGAACCCTAGGTCCAATCCTCACCCTAACCTTCTCTCTAACCCTAGCCCTCAACATAACCCTAACCCGAGGTCCAATCCTAACCCTAACCTTCTCTCTAACCCTAGCCCTCAACATAACCCTAACCCTACGTCCAATCCTAACCCAAACCGTCTCTCTAGCCCTAGCCCTCAACATAACCCTAACCCGAGGTCCAATCCTAACCCTAACCTTCTCTCTAACCCTAGCCCTCAACATAACCCTAACCCAAGTCCAATCCGAAACCTAACCGTCTCTCTAACCCTAGCCCTCAACATAACCCTAACCCTAGTTCCAATCCTCACCCTAACCGTCTCTCTAACCCTAGCCCTCAACATAACCCGAACCGTAGGTCCAATCCTCACCCTAACCGTCTCTCTAACCCTAGCCCTCAACATAACCCTAACCCTAGGTTCAATCCTAACCCTAACAGTCTCTCTAACCTTAGCCCTCAAAATAACCCTAACCCTAAGTCCAATCCTAACCCAAACCGTCTCTCTAACCCTAGCAATCAACATAACCCTAACCCTAAGTAGAATCCTAACCCTAACCGTCTCTCTAAACCTAGCCCTCAACCTAACCCTAACCCTAGGTCCAATCCACACCCTAACCGTCTCTCTAACCCTAGCCTTCAACATAACCCTAACCCTAGGTCCAGTCCTCACCCTAACCGTCTCTCTAACCCTAGCCCTCAACATAACGCGAACCTTAGGTCCAATCCTAACCCTAACCGTCTCTCTAACCCTAGCCCTCAACATAACCCTAACCCTAGGTCCAATCCTAACCCTAACCGACTCTCTAACCCTGGCCCTCAACATAATAATAACCCTAGGTCCAATCCTAACCCTAACCGTCTCTCTAAACCTAGCCCTCAACATAACCCTAACCCTAGGTCCAATCCTAACCCTAACCGTCTCTCTAACCCTAGCCCTCAACATAACCCTAACCCTAGTTCCAATCCTAACCCTAACCGTCTCTCTAACCCTAGCCTTCAACATAAGCCTAACCCTAGGTCCAATCCTAACCCTGACCGTCTCTCTAACCCAAGCCCTCAACATAACCCTAACCCTATGTCCAATCCTAACCCTGACCGTCTCTCTAACCCTAGCCCTCAACATAACCCTAACCCTAGGTCCAATCCTAACCCTAACCGTCTCTAACCCAAGCCCTCAACATAACCCTAACCCTATGTCCAATCCTAACCCTGACCGTCTCTCTAACCCTAGCCCTCAACATGACCCTAACCCTAGGTCCAATCCTAACCCTAACCGTCTCTCTAACCCTAGCCCTCAACATAAGCCTAACCCTAGGACAAATCCTAACCCTAACCGTCTCTCTAAACCTAGCCCTCAACATAATCCTAACCCTAGGTCCAATCCTAACCCTAACCGTCTCTCTAACGCTAGCCCTCAACATAACCCTAACCCTAGGTCCAATCCTAACCCTAACCGTCTCTCTAACCCTAGCCCTCAACATAACCCTAACCTAGGTCATATCCTAACCCTAACCGCTCTCTAACGCTAACACTCAACATAACCCTAACCCTAGTTCCAAACCTAACCCTAACCGTCTCTCTAACCCTAGCCCTCAACCTAACCCTAACCCTAGGTCCAATCCCAACTCTAACCATCTCTCTAACCCTAGCCCTCAACATAACCCTAACTGTAGGTCCAATCCTAACCCTAACCGCCTCTCTAACCCTAGCCCTCAACATAACCCTAACCCTAGGTCCAATCCTAACGCTAACCGTCTCTAACCTTGGCCCTCAGCATAATCCTAACCCTAGGTCCAATCCTAATCCTAACCGTCTCTCTAACCCTAGCCCTCAACATAACACTAACCCTAGTTCCAATCCTAACCCTGACAGTCTCTCTTACCCTAGCCCTCAACATAACCCTAACCCTAGGTCCAATCCTAACCCTAACCGTCTCTCTAACCCTAGCCCTCAACATAAGCCTAACCCTAGGACCAATCCTAACCCTAACCGTCTCTCTAAAACTAGCCCTCAACATAACCCTAACCCTAGGTCCAATCCTAACCCTAACCGTCTCTCTAACCCTAGCCCTCAACATAACCCTAACCCTAGGTCCAATCCTAACCCTAATCGTCTCTCTTACCCTAGCCCTCAACATAACCCTATCCCTAGGTCCAATCCTAACCCTAACTCCCTCTCTAACCCTAGCCCTCAACATAACCCTAACCCTAGGTCCAATCCTAACCCTAACCGTCTCTCTAACCCTAGCCCTAAACATAACCCTACCCTAGGTCAAATCCTAATCCTAACCGTCTCTCTAACCCTAGCCCTCAACCTAACCCTATCCCTAGGTCCAATCCTAACCCTAACCGTCTCTCTAACCCTAACCGTCAACATAACCCTACCCTAGGTCCAATCCTAACCCTAAACACCTCTCTAACCCTAGCCCTCAACATAACCCTAACCCTAGGTCCAATCCTAACCCTAACCGTCTCTCTAACCCTAGCCCTCAACATAACCCTAACCCTAGGTCCAATCCTAACTCTAACCGTCTCTCTAACCCTAGCCCTCAACATAACCCTAACCCTAGGTCCAATCCTAACCCTAACCGTCTCTCTAACCCTTGCCCTCAACATAAGCCTAACCCTAGGTCCAATCCTAACCCTAACCGTCTCTCTAACCCTAGCCCTCAACATAACCCTAACCCTAGGTCCTATCCTAACCCTAACCGTCTCTCTAACCCTAGCCCTCAACATAACACTAACCCTAGGTCTAATCCTAACCCTAACCGTCTCTCTAACCCTAGCCCTCAACCTAACCCTAACTCTAGGTCCAATCCTAAACCTAAGCGTCTCTCTAACCCTAGCCCTCAACATAACCGTAATCCTAGGTCCAATAGTAACCCTAAGCGTCTCTCTAACCCTAGCCCTCAACATAACCCTTACCCTAGGTCCAGTTCTAACCCTAATCGTCTCTCTTACCCTAGCCCTCAACATAACCCTATCCCTAGGTCCAATCCTAACCCTAACCGTCTCTCTAACCCTAGCCCTCAACATAACCCTACCCTAGGTCATATCCTAACCCTAACCGCCTCTCTAACGCTAACACTCAACATAACCCTAACCCTAGTTCCAATCCTAACCCTAACCATCTCTCTAACCCTAGCCCTCAACATAACCATAACCCTAGTTCCAATCCTAACCCTAACCGTCTCTCTAACCCTAGCCTTCAACATAAGCCTAACCCTAGGTCCAATCCTAACCCTGACCGTCTCTCTAACCCTAGCCCTCAACATAACCCTAACCCTAGGTCCAATCCTAACCCTAACCGTCTCTAACCCTAGCCCTCAACATAAGCCTAACCCTAGGACCAATCCTAACCCTAACCGTCTCTCTAACCCTAGCCCTCAACATAACCCTAACCCTAGGTCCAATCCTAACCCTAACCGTCTCTCTAACCCTAGCCCTCAACATAACCGTAACCCTAGGTCCAATCCTAACCCTAACCGTCTCTCTAACCCTTGCCCTCAACATAACCCTACCCTAGGTCATATCCTAAACCTAACCGCTCTCTAACGCTAACACTCAACATAACCCTAACCCTAGTTCCAATCCTAACCCTAACCGTCTCTCTAACCCTAGCCCTCAACCTAACCCTAACCCTAGGTACAATCCTAACTCTAACCATCTCTCTAACCCTCGCCCTCAACATAACCCTAACCCTAGGTCCAATCCTAACCCTAACCGTCTCTCTAACCCTTGCCCTCAACATAACCCTACCCTAGGTCATATCCTAACCCTAACCGCCTCTCTAACGCTAACACTCAACATAACCCTATCCCTAGGTCCAATCCTAACCCTAACCGTCTCTCTAACCCTAGCCCTCAACCTAAACCTAACCCTAGGTCTAATCCTAACCCTAACCGTCTCTCTAACCCTAGCCCTCAACATAACCCTAACCCTAGGTCCAATCCTAACCCTAACCGTCTCTCTAACCCTAGCCCTCAACATAACCCTAATCCTAGGTCCAATCCTAACCCTAACCGTCTCTCTAACCCTAGCCCTCAACATAAGCCTAACCCTAGGACCAACCCTAACCCTAACCGTCTCTCTAACCCTAGCCCTCAACATAACCCTAACCCTAGGTCCAATCCTAACCCTAATCGTCGCTCTCACCCTAGCCCTCAACATAACCCTATCCCTAGGTCCAATCCAAACCCTAACTCCCTCTCTAAACCTAGCCCTCAACATAACCCTAACCCTAGGTCCAATCCTAACCCTAACCGTGTCTCTAACCCTAGCCCTAAACATAACCCTACCCTAGGTCAAATCCTAACCCTAACCGTCTCTCTAACCCTAGCCCTCAACCTAACCCTATCCCTAGGTCCAATCCTAACCCTAACCGTCTCTCTAACCCTAACCCTCAACATAACCCTACCCTAGGTCCAATCCTAACCCTAAACGCCTCTCTAACCGTAGCCCTCAACATAACCCTAACCCTAGGTCCAATCCTAACCCTAACCTTCTCTCGAACCCTAGCCCTCAACATAACCCTAACCCTAGGTCCAATCCTAACCCTAACCGTCTCTCTAACCCTAGCCCTCAACATAACCCTAACCCTAGGTCCAAACCTAACCCTAACCGTCTCTCTAACCCTAGCCCTCAACATAACCCTAACCCTAGGTCCAATCCTAACCCTAACCGTCTCTCTAACTCTAGCCCTCAACATAACCCTAACCCTAGTTCCAATCCTAACCCTAACCGTCTCTCTAACCCTAGCCCTCAACCTAACCCTAACCCTAGGTCCAATCCTAACCCTAACTGCCTCACTAAACCTAGCCCTCAACATAACCCTAACCCTAGGTCCAATCCTAACCCTAACCGTCTCTCTAACCCTAGCCCTAAACATAACCCTAACCTAGGTCAAATCCTAACCCTAACCGTCTCTCTAACCCTAGCCCTCAACCTAACCCTATCCCTAGGTCCAATCCTAACCCTAACCGTCTCTCTAACCCTAACCCTCAACATAACCCTACCCTAGGTCCAATCCTAACCCTAAACGCCTCTCTAACCGTAGCCCTCAACATAACCCTAACCCTAGGTCCAATCCTAACCCTAACCTTCTCTCGAACCCTAGCCCTCAACATAACCCTAACCCTAGGTCCAATCCTAACCCTAACCGTCTCTCTAACCCTAGCCCTCAACATAACCCTAACCCTAGGTCCAATCCTAACCCTAACCGTCTCTCTAACCCTAGCCCTCAACATAACCCTAACCCTAGGTCCAATCCTAACCCTAACCGTCTCTCTAACTCTAGCCCTCAACATAACCCTAACCCTAGTTCCAATCCTAACCCTAACCGTCTCTCTAACCCTAGCCCTCAACCTAACCCTAACCATAGGTCCAATCCTAACCCTAACTGCCTCACTAAACCTAGCCCTCAACATAACCCTAACCCTAGGTCCAATCCTAACCCTAACCGTCTCTCTAACCCTAGCCCTAAACATAACCCTAACCTAGGTCAAATCCTAACCCTAACCGTCTCTCTAACCCTAGCCCTCAACCTAACCCTATCCCTAGGTCCAATCCTAACCCTAACCGTCTCTCTAACCCTAGCCCTCAACCTAACCCTAACCCTAGGTCTAATCCTAACCCTAACCGTCTCTCTAACCCTAGCCCTCAACATAACCCTAACCCTAGGTGCAATCCTAACCCTAACCGTCTCTCTAACCCTAGCCCTCAACATAACCCTAAAGCTAGGTCCAATCCTAACCCTAACCGTCTCTCTAACCCTAGCCCTCAACATAAGCCTAACCCTAGGACCAACCCTAACCCTAACTCCCTCTCTAAACCTAGCCCTCAACATAACCCTAACCCTAGGTCCAATCCTAACCCTAACCGTCTCTCTAACCCTAGCCCTAAACATAACCCTACCCTAGGTAAAATCCTAACCCTAACCGTCTCTCTAACCCTAGCCCTCAACCTAACCCTATCCCTAGGTCCAATCCTAACCCTAACCGTCTCTCTAACCCTAACCCTCAACATAACCCTACCCTAGGTCCAATCCTAACCCTAAACACCTCTCTAACCCTAGCCCTCAACATAACCCTAACCCTAGGTCCAATCCTAACCCTAACCGTCTCTCTAACCCTAGCCCTCAACATAACCCTAACCCTAGGTCCAATCCTAACTCTAACCGTCTCTCTAACCCTAGCCCTCAACATAACCCTAACCCTAGGTCCAATCCTAACCCTAACCGTCTCTCTAACCCTTGCCCTCAACATAAGCCTAACCCTAGGTCCAATCCTAACCCTAACCGTCTCTCTAACCCTAGCCCTCAACATAACCCTAACCCTAGGTCCTATCCTAACCCTAACCGTCTCTCTAACCCTAGCCCTCAACCTAACCCTAACTCTAGGTCCAATCCTAAACCTAAGCGTCTCTCTAACCCTAGCCCTCAACATAACCGTAATCCTAGGTCCAATAGTAACCCTAAGCTTCTCTCTAACCCTAGCCCTCAACATAACCCTTACCCTAGGTCCAGTTCTAACCCTAATCGTCTCTCTTACCCTAGCCCTCAACATAACCCTATCCCTAGGTCCAATCCTAACCCTAACCGTCTCTCTAACCCTAGCCCTCAACATAACCCTACCCTAGGTCATATCCTAACCCTAACCGCCTCTCTAACGCTAACACTCAACATAACCCTAACCCTAGTTCCAATCCTAACCCTAACCATCTCTCTAACCCTAGCCCTCAACATAACCATAACCCTAGTTCCAATCCTAACCCTAACCGTCTCTCTAACCCTAGCCTTCAACATAAGCCTAACCCTAGGTCCAATCCTAACCCTGACCGTCTCTCTAACCCTAGCCCTCAACATAACCCTAACCCTAGGTCCAATCCTAACCCTAACCGTCTCTAACCCTAGCCCTCAACATAAGCCTAACCCAAGGACCTATCCTAACCCTAACCGTCTCTCTAACCCTAGCCCTCAACATAACCCTAACCCTAGGTCCAATCCTAACCCTAACCGTCTCTCTAACCCTAGCCCTCAACATAACCCTAACCCTAGGTCCAATCCTAACCCTAACCGTCTCTCTAACCCTTGCCCTCAACATAACCCTACCCTAGGTCATATCCTAACCCTAACCGCTCTCTAACGCTAACACTCAACATAACCCTAACCCTAGTTCCAATCCTAACCCTAACCGTCTCTCTAACCCTAGCCCTCAACCTAACCCTAACCCTAGGTACAATCCTAACTCTAACCATCTCTCTAACCCTCGCCCTCAACATAACCCTAACCGTAGGTCCAATCCTAACCCTAACCGCCTCTCTAACCCTAGCCCTCAACATAACCCTAACCCTAGGTCCAATCCTAACCCTAACCGTCTCTAACCCTATCCCTCAACATAATCCTAACCCTAGGTCCAATCCTAACCCTAACCGTCTCTCTAACGCTAGCCCTCAACATAACCCTAACCCTAGTTCCAATCCTAACCCTAACCGTCTCTCTAACCCTACCCTTCAACCTAACACTAACCCTAGATTCAATCCTAAACCTAACCATCTCTATAACCCTAGCCCTCAACATAACCCTAACCATAGGTCCAATCCTAACCCTAACCGTCTCTCTAACGCTAGCCCTCAACATAACCCTAACGCTAGTTCCAATCCTAACCCTAACCGTCTCTCTAACCCTAGCCCTCAACCCAACCCTAACCCTAGGTCCAATCCTAACCCTAACCGTCTCTATAACCCTAGCCCTCAACATAACCCTAACCATAGGTCCAATCCTAACCCTGACCGTCTCTCTAAACATAGCCTTCAACATAACCCTAACCCTAGGTCCAATCCTAACCCTAACTGTCTCTCTAACCCTAGCCCTCAACATAACCCTTACCCTAGGTCCAGTTCTAACCCTAATCGTCTCTCTTACCCTAGCCCTCAACATAACCCTATCCCTAGGTCCAATCCTAACCCTAACCGTCTCTCTAACCATAGCCCTCAACATAACCCTACCCTAGGTCATATCCTAACCCTAACCGCCTCTCTAACGCTAACACTCAACATAAACCTAACCCTAGTTCCAATCCTAACCCTAACCATCTCTCTAACCCTAGCCCGCAACATAACCCTAACCCTAGTTCCAATCCTAACCCTAACCGTCTCTCTAACCCTAGCCTTCAACATAAGCCTAACCCTAGGTCCAATCCTAACCCTGACCGTCTCTCTAACCCTAGCCCTCAACATAACCCTAACCTTATGTCCAATCCTAACCCTGACCGTCTCTCCAACCCTAGCCCTCAACATAACCCTAACCCTAGGTCCAATCCTAACCCTAACCGTCTCTCTAACGCTAGCCCTCAACATAACCCTAACCCTAGTTCCAATCCTAACCCTAACCCTCTCTCGAACCCTAGCCCTCAACATAACCCTAACCCTAGGTCCAATCATAACCCTAACCTTCTCTCTAACCCTAGCCCTCAACCATAACCCTAACCCTAGGTCCAATCCTAACCCTAACCGTCTCTCTAACCCTAGCCCTCAACATAACCCTAACCCTAGGTCCAATCCTAACCCTAACCGTCTCTCTAACCCTAGCCCTCAACATATCCCTAACCCTAGGTCCAATCATAACCCTAACCGCCTCTCTAACCCTAGCCCTCAACATAATCCTAACCCTAGGTCCAATCCTAACCCTAACCGTCTCTAACCCTAGCCCTCAACAATACCCTAACCCTAGGTCCAATCCTAACCCTAACCGTCTCTCTAACCCTAGCCCTCAACATAACCCTAACCCTAGGTCCAATCCTAACCCTGACAGTCTCTCTAAGCCTAGCCCTCAACATAACCCTAACCCTAGGTCCAATCCGAACCTTAACCGTCTCTCTAACTCTAGCCCTCAGCATAACCCTAATCCTAGTTCCAATCCTAACCCTAACCGTCTCTCTAACCCTAGCCCTCAACCTAACCCTAACCCTAGGTCCAATCCTAACCCTAACTCCCTCACTAACCCTAGCCCTCAACATAACCCTAACCCCAGGTCCAATCCTAACCCTAACCGTCTCTCTAACCCTAGCCCTCAACCTAACCCTATCCCTAGGTCTAATCCTAACCCTAACAGTCTCTCTAACCCTAGCCCTCAACATAACCCTGACCTTAGGTCCGATCCTAACCCTAACCGACTCTCTAACCCTAGCCCTCAACATAAACCTAACCCTAGGTCTAATCCTAACCCTAACCGTCTCTAAACCTAGCCCTCAACATAACCCTAACCCTAGGTCCAATCCTAACCTTAACCGCCTCTCTAAACCTAGCCCTCAACATAACCCTAACCCTAGCTCCAATCCTAACCCTAACCGTCTCTAAACCTAGCCCTCAACATAACCCTAACCCTAGGTCCAATCCTAACCCTAACCGTCTCTCTAACCCTAGCCCTCAACATAACCCTAACCCTAGGTCCAATCCTAACCCTTACCGTCTCTCTAACCCTAGCCCTCAACATAACCCTAACCCTAGGTCCAATCCTAACCCTAACCGTCTCTCTAACTCTAGCCCTCAACATAACCCTAACCCTAGTTCCAATCCTAACCCTAACCGTCTCTCTAACCCTAGCCCTCAACCTAACCCTAACCCTAGGTCCAATCCTAACCCTAACTGCCTCACTAAACCTAGCCCTCAACATAACCCTAACCCTAGGTCCAATCCTAACCCTAACCGTCTCTCTAACCCTAGCCCTAAACATAACGCTACCCTAGGTCAAATCCTAACCCTAACCGTCTCTCTAACCCTAGCCCTCAACCTAACCCTATCCCTAGGTCCAATCCTAACCCTAACCGTCTCTCTAACCCTAGCCCTCAACCTAAACCTAACCCTAGGTCTAATCCTAACCCTAACCGTCTCTCTAACCCTAGCCCTCAACATAACCCTAACCCTAGGTCCAATCCTAACCCTAACCGTCTCTCTAACCCTAGCCCTCAACATAACCCTAATCCTAGGTCCAATCCTAACCCTAACCGTCTCTCTAACCCTAGCCCTCAACATAAGCCTAACCCTAGGACCAACCCTAACCCTAACCGTCTCTCTAACCCTAGCCCTCAACATAACCCTAACCCTAGGTCCAATCCTAACCCTAATCGTCGCTCTCACCCTAGCCCTCAACATAACCCTATCCCTAGGTCCAATCCAAACCCTAACTCCCTCTCTAAACCTAGCCCTCAACATAACCCTAACCCTAGGTCCAATCCTAACCCTAACCGTGTCTCTAACCCTAGCCCTAAACATAACCCTACCCTAGGTCAAATCCTAACCCTAACCGTCTCTCTAACCCTAGCCCTCAACCTAACCCTATCCCTAGGTCCAATCCTAACCCTAACCGTCTCTCTAACCCTAACCCTCAACATAACCCTACCCTAGGTCCAATCCTAACCCTAAACGCCTCTCTAACCGTAGCCCTCAACATAACCCTAACCCTAGGTCCAATCCTAACCCTAACCTTCTCTCGAACCCTAGCCCTCAACATAACCCTAACCCTAGGTCCAATCCTAACCCTAACCGTCTCTCTAACCCTAGCCCTCAACATAACCCTAACCCTAGGTCCAATCCTAACCCTAACCGTCTCTCTAACCCTAGCCCTCAACATAACCCTAACCCTAGGTCCAATCCTAACCCTAACCGTCTCTCTAACTCTAGCCCTCAACATAACCCTAACCCTAGTTCCAATCCTAACCCTAACCGTCTCTCTAACCCTAGCCCTCAACCTAACCCTAACCCTAGGTCCAATCCTAACCCTAACTGCCTCACTAAACCTAGCCCTCAACATAACCCTAACCCTAGGTCCAATCCTAACCCTAACCGTCTCTCTAACCCTAGCCCTAAACATAACCCTAACCTAGGTCAAATCCTAACCCTAACCGTCTCTCTAAACCTAGCCCTCAACCTAACCCTATCCCTAGGTCCAATCCTAACCCTAACCGTCTCTCTAACCCTAACCCTCAACATAACCCTACCCTAGGTCCAATCCTAACCCTAAACGCCTCTCTAACCGTAGCCCTCAACATAACCCTAACCCTAGGTCCAATCCTAACCCTAACCTTCTCTCGAACCCTAGCCCTCAACATAACCCTAACCCTAGGTCCAATCCTAACCCTAACCGTCTCTCTAACCCTAGCCCTCAACATAACCCTAACCCTAGGTCCAATCCTAACCCTAACCGTCTCTCTAACCCTAGCCCTCAACATAACCCTAGCCCTAGGTCCAATCCTAACCCTAACCGTCTCTCTAACTCTAGCCCTCAACATAACCCTAACCCTAGTTCCAATCCTAACCCTAACCGTCTCTCTAACCCTAGCCCTCAACCTAACCCTAACCCTAGGTCCAATCCTAACCCTAACTGCCTCACTAAACCTAGCCCTCAACATAACCCTAACCCTAGGTCCAATCCTAACCCTAACCGTCTCTCTAACCCTAGCCCTAAACATAACCCTAACCTAGGTCAAATCCTAACCCTAACCGTCTCTCTAACCCTAGCCCTCAACCTAACCCTATCCCTAGGTCCAATCCTAACCCTAACCGTCTCTCTAACCCTAGCCCTCAACCTAACCCTAACCCTAGGTCTAATCCTTACCCTAACTGTCTCTCTAACCCTAGCCCTCAACATAACCCTAACCCTAGGTCCAATCCTAACCCTAACCGTCTCTCTAACCCTAGCCCTCAACATAACCCTAAAGCTAGGTCCAATCCTAACCCTAACCGTCTCTCTAACCCTAGCCCTCAACATAAGCCTAACCCTAGGACCAACCCTAACCCTAACCGTCTCTCTAACCCTAGCCCTCAACATAACCCTAACCCTAGGTCCAATCCTAACCCTAATCGTCGCTCTTACCCTAGCCCTCAACATAACCCTATCCCTAGGTCCAATCCTAACCCTAACTCCCTCTCTAAACCTAGCCCTCAACATAACCCTAACCCTAGGTCCAATCCTAACCCTAACCGTCTCTCTAACCCTAGCCCTAAACATAACCCTACCCTAGGTAAAATCCTAACCCTAACCGTCTCTCTAACCCTAGCCCTCAACATAAGCCTAACCCTAGGACCAACCCTAACCCTAACCGTCTCTCTAACCCTAGCCCTCAACATAACCCTAACCCTAGGTCCAATCCTAACCCTAATCGTCGCTCTTACCCTAGCCCTCAACATAACCCTATCCCTAGGTCCAATCCTAACCCTAACTCCCTCTCTAAACCTAGCCCTCAACATAACCCTAACCCTAGGTCCAATCCTAACCCTAACCGTCTCTCTAACCCTAGCCCTAAACATAACCCTACCCTAGGTAAAATCCTAACCCTAACCGTCTCTCTAACCCTAGCCCTCAACCTAACCCTATCCCTAGGTCCAATCCTAACCCTAACCGTCTCTCTAACCCTAACCCTCAACATAACCCTACCCTAGGTCCAATCCTAACCCTAAACGCCTCTCTAACCGTAGCCCTCAACATAACCCTAACCCTAGGTCCAATCCTAACCCTAACCTTCTCTAGAACCCTAGCCCTAAACATAACCCTAACCCTAGGTCCAATCCTAACCCTAACCGTCTCTCTAACCCTAGCCCTCAACATAACCCTAACCCTAGGTCCAATCCTAACCCTAACCGTCTCTCTAACCCTAGCCCTCAACATAACCCTAACCCTAGGTCCAATCCTAACCCTAACCGTCTCTCTAACCCTAGCCCTCAACATAACCCTAACCCTAGGTCCTATCCTAACCCTAATCGTCTCTATAAACCTAGCCCTCAACATACCCCTATCCCTAGGTCCAATCCTAACCCTAACCGTCTCTCTAACGCTAGCCCTCAACATAACCCTAACCCTAGGTCCAATCCTAACCCTAACCGTCTCTCTAACGCTAGCCCTCAACATAACCCTAACCCTAGGTCCAATCCTAACCCTAACCGTCTCTCTAACGCTAGCCCTCAACATAACCCTAACCCTAGGTCCAATCCTAACCCTAACCGTCTCTCTAACCCTAGCCCTCAACATAACCCTAACCGTAGGTCCTATCCTAACCCTAACCGTCTCTCTAACCCTAGCCCTCAACATAACCCTAACCCTAGGTCCAATCCTAACCCTAACCGTCTCTCTAACGCTAGCCCTCAACATAACCCTAACCCTAGTTCCAATCCTAACATTAACTCTCTCTCGAACCCTAGCCCTCAACATAACCCTAACCCTAGGTCCAATCATAACCCTAACCTTCTCTCTAACCCTAGCCCTCAACCATAACCCTAACCCTAGGTCCAATCCTAACCCTAACCGTCTCTCTAACCCTAGCCCTCAACATAACCCTAACCCTAGGTCCAATCCTAACTCTAACCGTCTCTCTAACCCTAGCCCTCAACATATCCCTAACCCTAGGTCCAATCATAACCCTAACCGCCTCTCTAACCCTAGCCCTCAACATAATCCTAACCCTAGGTCCAATCCTAACCCTAACCGTCTCTAACCCTAGCCCTCAACAATACCCTAACCCTAGGTCCAATCCTAACCCTAACCGTCTCTCTAACCCTAGCCCTCAACATAACCCTAACCCTAGGTCCAATCCTAACCCTAACTACCTCTCAAAACCTAGCCCTCAACATAACCCTAACCCTAGGTCCAATCCTAACCCTAACCGTGTCTCTAACCCTAGCCCTAAACATAACCCTACCCTAGGTCAAATCCTAACCCTAACCGTCTCTCTAACCCTAGCCCTCAACCTAACCCTATCCCTAGGTCCAATCCTAACCCTAACCGTCTCTCTAACCGTAACCCTCAACATAACCCTACCCTAGGTCCAATCCTAACCCTAAACGCCTCTCTAACCGTAGCCCTCAACATAACCCTAACCCTAGGTCCAATCCTAACCCTAACCTTCTCTCGAACCCTAGCCCTCAACATAACCCTAACCCTAGGTCCAATCCTAACCCTAACCGTCTCTCTAACCCTAGCCCTCAACATAACCCTAACCCTAGGTCCAATCCTAACCCTAACCGTCTCTCTAACCCTAGCCCTAAACATAACCCTAACCCTAGGTCCAATCCTAACCCTAACCGTCTCTCTAACCCTAGCCCTCAACATAACCCTAACCCTAGGTCCAATCCTAACCCTTACCGTCTCTCTAACCCTAGCCCTCAACATAACCCTAACCCTAGGTCCAATCCTAACCCTAACCGTCTCTCTAACTCTAGCCCTCAACATAACCCTAACCCTAGTTCCAATCCTAACCCTAACCGTCTCTCTAACCCTAGCCCTCAACCTAACCCTAACCCTAGGTCCAATCCTAACCCTAACTGCCTCACTAAACCTAGCCCTCAACATAACCCTAATCCTAGGTCCAATCCTAACCCTAACCGTCTCTCTAACCCTAGCCCTAAACATAACCCTAACCTAGGTCAAATCCTAACCCTAACCGTCTCTCTAACCCTAGCCCTCAACCTAACCCTATCCCTAGGTCCAATCCTAACCCTAACCGTCTCTCTAACCCTAGCCCTCAACCTAACCCTAACCCTAGGTCTAATCCTAACCCTAACCGTCTCTCTAACCCTGGCCCTCAACATAACCCTAACCCTAGGTCCAATCCTAACCCTAACCGTCTCTCTAACCCTAGCCCTCAACATAACCCTAAAGCTAGGTCCAATCCTAACCCTAACCGTCTCTCTAACCCTAGCCCTCAACATAAGCCTAACCCTAGGACCAACCCTAACCCTAACCGTCTCTCTAACCCTAGCCCTCAACATAACCCTAACCCTAGGTCCAATCCTAACCCTAATCGTCGCTCTTACCCTAGCCCTCAACATAACCCTATCCCTAGGTCCAATCCTAACCCTAACTCCCTCTCTAAACCTAGCCCTCAACATAACCCTAACCCTAGGTCCAATCCTAACCCTAACCGTCTCTCTAACGCTAGCCCTCAACATAACCCTATCCCTAGGTCCAATCCTAACCCTAACCGTCTCTCTAACCCTAGCCCTCAACATAACCCTAACCCTAGGTCCTATCCTAACCCTAATCGTCTCTATAAACCTAGCCCTCAACATAACCCTATCCCTAGGTCCAATCCTAACCCTAACCGTCTCTCTAACGCTAGCCCTCAACATAACCCTAACCCTAGGTCCAATCCTAACCCTAACCGTCTCTCTAACGCTAGCCCTCAACATAACCCTAACCCTAGGTCCAATCCTAACCCTAACCGTCTCTCTAACCCTAGCCCTCAACATAACCCTAACCCTAGGTCCAATCCTAACCCTAACCATCTCTCTAACCCTAGCCCTCAACATAACCCTAACCGTAGGTCCTATCCTAACCCTAACCGTCTCTCTAACCCTAGCCCTCAACATAACCCTAACCCTAGGTCTAATCCTAACCCTAACCGTCTCTCTAACCCTAGCCCTCAACCTAACCCTAACCCTAGGTCCAATCCTAACCCTAAGCGTCTCTCTAACCCTAGCCCTCAACATAACCCTAATCCTAGGTCCAATAGTAACCCTAACCGTCTCTCTAACCCTAGCCCTCAACATAACCCTTACCCTAGGTCCACTTCTAACCCTAATCGTCTCTCTTACCCTAGCCCTCAACATAACCCTATCCCTAGGTCCAATCCTAACCCTAACCGTCTCTCTAACCCTAGCCCTCAACATAACCCTACCCTAGGTCATATCCTAACCCTAACCGCCTCTCTAACGCTAACACTCAACATAACCCTAACCCTAGTTCCAATCCTAACCCTAACCGTCTCTCTAACCCTAGCCCTCAACATAACCCTAACCCTAGGTCCAATCCTAACCCTAACCGTCTCTCTAACCCTAGCCCTCAACATAACCCTAACCCTAGGTCCAATCCTAACCCTAACCGTCTCTCTAACGCTAGCCCTCAACATAACCCTATCCCTAGGTCCAATCCTAACCCTAACCGTCTCTCTAACCCTAGCCCTCAACATAACCCTAACCCTAGGTCCTATCCTAACCCTAATCGTCTCTATAAACCTAGCCCTCAACATAACCCTATCCCTAGGTCCAATCCTAACCCTAACCGTCTCTCTAACGCTAGCCCTCAACATAACCCTAACCCTAGGTCCAATCCTAACCCTAACCGTCTCTCTAACGCTAGCCCTCAACATAACCCTAACCCTAGGTCCAATCCTAACCCTAACCGTCTCTCTAACCCTAGCCCTCAACATAACCCTAACCCTAGGTCCAATCCTAACCCTAACCATCTCTCTAACCCTAGCCCTCAACATAACCCTAACCGTAGGTCCTATCCTAACCCTAACCGTCTCTCTAACCCTAGCCCTCAACATAACCCTAACCCTAGGTCTAATCCTAACCCTAACCGTCTCTCTAACCCTAGCCCTCAACCTAACCCTAACCCTAGGTCCAATCCTAACCCTAAGCGTCTCTCTAACCCTAGCCCTCAACATAACCCTAATCCTAGGTCCAATAGTAACCCTAACCGTCTCTCTAACCCTAGCCCTCAACATAACCCTTACCCTAGGTCCACTTCTAACCCTAATCGTCTCTCTTACCCTAGCCCTCAACATAACCCTATCCCTAGGTCCAATCCTAACCCTAACCGTCTCTCTAACCCTAGCCCTCAACATAACCCTACCCTAGGTCATATCCTAACCCTAACCGCCTCTCTAACGCTAACACTCAACATAACCCTAACCCTAGTTCCAATCCTAACCCTAACCGTCTCTCTAACCCTAGCTCTCAACATAACCCTAACCCTAGTTCCAATCCTAACCCTAACCGTCTCTAACCCTAGCCCTCAACAATACCCTAACCCTAGGTCCAATCCTAACCCTAACCGTCTCTCTAACCCTAGCCCTCAACATAACCCTAACCCTAGGTCCAATCCTAACCCTAACTACCTCTCAAAACCTAGCCCTCAACATAACCCTAACCCTAGGTCCAATCCTAACCCTAACCGTGTCTCTAACCCTAGCCCTAAACATAACCCTACCCTAGGTCAAATCCTAACCCTAACCGTCTCTCTAACCCTAGCCCTCAACCTAACCCTATCCCTAGGTCCAATCCTAACCCTAACCGTCTCTCTAACCCTAACCCTCAACATAACCCTACCCTAGGTCCAATCCTAACCCTAAACGCCTCTCTAACCGTAGCCCTCAACATAACCCTAACCCTAGGTCCAATCCTAACCCTAACCTTCTCTCGAACCCTAGCCCTCAACATAACCCTAACCCTAGGTCCAATCCTAACCCTAACCGTCTCTCTAACCCTAGCCCTCAACATAACCCTAACCCTAGGTCCAATCCTAACCCTAACCGTCTCTCTAACCCTAGCCCTAAACATAACCCTAACCCTAGGTCCAATCCTAACCCTAACCGTCTCTCTAACCCTAGCCCTCAACATAACCCTAACCCTAGGTCCAATCCTAACCCTTACCGTCTCTCTAACCCTAGCCCTCAACATAACCCTAACCCTAGGTCCAATCCTAACCCTAACCGTCTCTCTAACTCTAGCCCTCAACATAACCCTAACCCTAGTTCCAATCCTAACCCTAACCGTCTCTCTAACCCTAGCCCTCAACCTAACCCTAACCCTAGGTCCAATCCTAACCCTAACTGCCTCACTAAACCTAGCCCTCAACATAACCCTAATCCTAGGTCCAATCCTAACCCTAACCGTCTCTCTAACCCTAGCCCTAAACATAACCCTAACCTAGGTCAAATCCTAACCCTAACCGTCTCTCTAACCCTAGCCCTCAACCTAACCCTATCCCTAGGTCCAATCCTAACCCTAACCGTCTCTCTAACCCTAGCCCTCAACCTAACCCTAACCCTAGGTCTAATCCTAACCCTAACCGTCTCTCTAACCCTGGCCCTCAACATAACCCTAACCCTAGGTCCAATCCTAACCCTAACCGTCTCTCTAACCCTAGCCCTCAACATAACCCTAAAGCTAGGTCCAATCCTAACCCTAACCGTCTCTCTAACCCTAGCCCTCAACATAAGCCTAACCCTAGGACCAACCCTAACCCTAACCGTCTCTCTAACCCTAGCCCTCAACATAACCCTAACCCTAGGTCCAATCCTAACCCTAATCGTCGCTCTTACCCTAGCCCTCAACATAACCCTATCCCTAGGTCCAATCCTAACCCTAACTCCCTCTCTAAACCTAGCCCTCAACATAACCCTAACCCTAGGTCCAATCCTAACCCTAACCGTCTCTCTAACCCTAGCCCTAAACATAACCCTACCCTAGGTAAAATCCTAACCCTAACCGTCTCTCTAACCCTAGCCCTCAACCTAACCCTATCCCTAGGTCCAATCCTAACCCTAACCGTCTCTCTAAACCTAACCCTCAACATAACCCTACCCTAGGTCCAATCCTAACCCTAAACGCCTCTCTAACCGTAGCCCTCAACATAACCCTAACCCTATGTCCAATCCTAACCCTAACCTTCTCTCGAACCCTAGCCCTAAACATAAACCTAACCCTAGGTCCAATCCTAACCCTAACCGTCTCTCTAACCCTAGCCCTCAACATAACCCTAACCCTAGGTCCAATCCTAACCCTAACCGTCTCTCTAACCCTAGCCCTCAACATAACCCTAACCCTAGGTCCAATCCTAACCCTAACCGTCTCTCTAACGCTAGCCCTCAACATAACCCTATCCCTAGGTCCAATCCTAACCCTAACCGTCTCTCTAACCCTAGCCCTCAACATAACCCTAACCCTAGGTCCTATCCTAACCCTAATCGTCTCTATAAACCTAGCCCTCAACATAACCCTATCCCTAGGTCCAATCCTAACCCTAACCGTCTCTCTAACGCTAGCCCTCAACATAACCCTAACCCTAGGTCCAATCCTAACCCTAACCGTCTCTCTAACGCTAGCCCTCAACATAACCCTAACCCTAGGTCCAATCCTAACCCTAACCGTCTCTCTAACCCTAGCCCTCAACATAACCCTAACCCTAGGTCCAATCCTAACCCTAACCATCTCTCTAACCCTAGCCCTCAACATAACCCTAACCGTAGGTCCTATCCTAACCCTAACCGTCTCTCTAACCCTAGCCCTCAACATAACCCTAACCCTAGGTCTAATCCTAACCCTAACCGTCTCTCTAACCCTAGCCCTCAACCTAACCCTAACCCTAGGTCCAATCCTAACCCTAAGCGTCTCTCTAACCCTAGCCCTCAACATAACCCTAATCCTAGGTCCAATAGTAACCCTAACCGTCTCTCTAACCCTAGCCCTCAACATAACCCTTACCCTAGGTCCACTTCTAACCCTAATCGTCTCTCTTACCCTAGCCCTCAACATAACCCTATCCCTAGGTCCAATCCTAACCCTAACCGTCTCTCTAACCCTAGCCCTCAACATAACCCTACCCTAGGTCATATCCTAACCCTAACCGCCTCTCTAACGCTAACACTCAACATAACCCTAACCCTAGTTCCAATCCTAACCCTAACCGTCTCTCTAACCCTAGCCCTCAACATAACCCTAACCCTAGTTCCAATCCTAACCCTAACCGTCTCTCTAACCCTAGCCTTCAACATAAGCCTAACCCTAGGTCCAATCCTAACCCTGACCGTCTCTCTAACCCAAGCCCTCAACATAACCCTAACCCTATGTCCAATCCTAACCCTGACCGTCTCTCTAACCCTAGCCCTCAACATAACCCTAACCCTAGGTCCAATCCTAACCCTAACCGTCTCTAACCCAAGCCCTCAACATAACCCTAACCCTAGGTCCAATCCTAACCCTAACCGTCTCTCTAACCCTAGCCCTCAACATAACCCTAACCCTAGGTCCAATCCTAACCCTAACCGTCTCTCTAACCCTAGCCCTCAACATAACCCTACCCTAGGTCATATCCTAACCCAAACCGCTCTCTAACGCTAACACTCAACATAACCCTAACCCTAGTTCCAATCCTAACCCTAACCGTCTCTCTAACCCTAGCCCTCAACCTAACCCTAACCCTAGGGACAATCCCAACTCTAACCATCTCTCTAACCCTAGCCCTCAACATAACCCTAACCGTAGGTCCAATCCTAACCCTAACCGCCTCTCTAACCCTAGCCCTCAACATAACCCTAACCCTAGGTCCAATCCTAACCCTAACCGTCTCTAACCTTGGCCCTCAACATAATCCTCACCCTAGGTCCAATCCTAATCCTAACCGTCTCTCTAACCCTAGCCCTCAACATAACACTAACCCTAGTTCCAATCCTAACCCTGACAGTCTCTCTTACCCTAGCCCTCAACATAAACCTAACCCTAGGTCCAATCCTAACCCTAACCGTCTCTCTAACCCTAGCCCTCAACATAAGCCTAACCCTAGGACCTATCCTAACCCTAACCGTCTCTCTAACACTAGCCCTCAACATAACCCTAACCCTAGGTCCAATCCTAACCCTAACCGTCTCTCTAACCCTAGCCCTCAACATAACCCTAACCCTAGGTCCAATCCTAACCCTAATCGTCTCTCTTACCCTCGCCCTCAACATAACCCTATCCCTAGGTCCAATCCTAACCCTAACTCCCTCTCTAACCCTAGCCCTCAACATAACCCTAACCCTAGGTCCAATCCTAACCCTATCCGTCTCTCTAACCCTAGCCCTAAACATAACCCTACCCTAGGTCAAATCCTAACCCTAACCGTCTCTCTAACCCTAGCCCTCAACCTAACCCTATCCCTAGGTCCAATCCTAACCCTAACCGTCTCTCTAACCCTAACCCTCAACATAACCCTACCCTAGGTCCAATCCTAACCCTAAACACCTCTCTAACCCTAGCCCTCAACATAACCCTAACCCTAGGTCCAATCCTAACCCTAACCGTCTCTCTAACCCTAGCCCTCAACATAACCCTAACCCTAGGTCCAATCCTAACTCTAACCGTCTCTCTAACCCTAGCCCTCAACATAACCCTAACCCTAGGTCCAATCCTAACCCTAACCGTCTCTCTAACCCTTGCCCTCAACATAAGCCTAACCCTAGGTCCAATCCTAACCCTAACCGTCTGTCTAACCCTAGCCATCAACATAACCCTAACCCTAGGTCCAATCCTAACCCTAACCGTCTCTCTAACCCTTGCCCTCAACATAAGCCTAACCCTAGGTCCAATACTAACCCTAACCGTCTCTCTAACCCTAGCCCTCAACCTAACCCTAACCCTAGGTCCAATCCTAAACCTAAGCGTCTCTCTAACCCTAGCCCTCAACATAACCCTAATCCTAGGTCCAATAGTAACCCTAACCGTCTCTCTAACCCTAGCCCTCAACATAACCCTTACCCTAGGTCCAGTTCTAACCCTAATCGTCTCTCTTACCCTAGCCCTCAACATAACCCTATCCCTAGGTCCAATCCTAACCCTAACCGTCTCTCTAACCCTAGCCCTCAACATAACCCTACGCTAGGTCATATCCTAACCCTAACCGCCACTCTAACGCTAACACTCAACATAACCCTAACCCTAGTTCCAATCCTAACCCTAACCGTCTCTCTAACCCTAGCCTTCAACATAAGCCTAACCCTAGGTCCAATCCTAACCCTGACCGTCTCTCTAACCCTAGCCCTCAACATAACCCTAACCCTAGGTCCAATCCTAACCCTAACCGTCTCTAACCCTAGCCCTCAACATAAGCCTAACCCTAGGACCAATCCTAACCCTAACCGTCTCTCTAACCCTAGCCCTCAACATAACCCTAACCCTAGGTCCAATCCTAACCCTAACCGTCTCTCTAACCCTAGCCCTCAACATAACCCTAACCCTAGGTCCAATCCTAACCCTAACCGTCTCTCTAACCCTTGCCCTCAACATAACCCTACCCTAGGTCATATCCTAACCCTAACCGCTCTCTAACGCTAACACTCAACATAACCCTAACCCTAGTTCCAATCCTAACCCTAACCGTCTCTCTAACCCTAGCCCTCAACCTAACCCTAACCCTAGGTACAATCCTAACTCTAACCATCTCTCTAACCCTCGCCCTCAACATAACCCTAACCGTAGGTCCAATCCTAACCCTAACCGCCTCTCTAACCCTAGCCCTCAACATAACCCTAACCCTAGGTCCAATCCTAACCCTAACCGTCTCTAACCCTATCCCTCAACATAATCCTAACCCTAGGTCCAATCCTAACCCTAACCGTCTCTCTAACGCTAGCCCTCAACATAACCCTAACCCTAGTTCCAATCCTAACCCTAACCGTCTCTCTAACCCTACCCTTCAACCTAACACTAACCCTAGATTCAATCCTAAACCTAACCATCTCTATAACCCTAGCCCTCAACCCAACCCTAACCCTAGGTCCAATCCTAACCCTAACCGTCTCTATAACCCTAGCCCTCAACATAACCCTAACCATAGGTCCAATCCTAACCCTGACCGTCTCTCTAAACATAGCCTTCAACATAACCCTAACCCTAGGTCCAATCCTAACCCTAACTGTCTCTCTAACCCTAGCCCTCAACATAACCCTTACCCTAGGTCCAGTTCTAACCCTAATCGTCTCTCTTACCCTAGCCCTCAACATAACCCTATCCCTAGGTCCAATCCTAACCCTAACCGTCTCTCTAACCATAGCCCTCAACATAACCCTACCCTAGGTCATATCCTAACCCTAACCGCCTCTCTAACGCTAACACTCAACATAAACCTAACCCTAGTTCCAATCCTAACCCTAACCATCTCTCTAACCCTAGCCCGCAACATAACCCTAACCCTAGTTCCAATCCTAACCCTAACCGTCTCTCTAACCCTAGCCTTCAACATAAGCCTAACCCTAGGTCCAATCCTAACCCTGACCGTCTCTCTAACCCTAGCCCTCAACATAACCCTAACCTTATGTCCAATCCTAACCCTGACCGTCTCTCCAACCCTAGCCCTCAACATAACCCTAACCCTAGGTCCAATCCTAACCCTAACCGTCTCTCTAACGCTAGCCCTCAACATAACCCTAACCCTAGTTCCAATCCTAACCCTAACCCTCTCTCGAACCCTAGCCCTCAACATAACCCTAACCCTAGGTCCAATCATAACCCTAACCTTCTCTCTAACCCTAGCCCTCAACCATAACCCTAACCCTAGGTCCAATCCTAACCCTAACCGTCTCTCTAACCCTAGCCCTCAACATAACCCTAACCCTAGGTCCAATCCTAACCCTAACCGTCTCTCTAACCCTAGCCCTCAACATATCCCTAACCCTAGGTCCAATCATAACCCTAACCGCCTCTCTAACCCTAGCCCTCAACATAATCCTAACCCTAGGTCCAATCCTAACCCTAACCGTCTCTAACCCTAGCCCTCAACAATACCCTAACCCTAGGTCCAATCCTAACCCTAACCGTCTCTCTAACCCTAGCCCTCAACATAACCCTAACCCTAGGTCCAATCCTAACCCTGACAGTCTCTCTAAGCCTAGCCCTCAACATAACCCTAACCCTAGGTCCAATCCGAACCTTAACCGTCTCTCTAACTCTAGCCCTCAGCATAACCCTAATCCTAGTTCCAATCCTAACCCTAACCGTCTCTCTAACCCTAGCCCTCAACCTAACCCTAACCCTAGGTCCAATCCTAACCCTAACTCCCTCACTAACCCTAGCCCTCAACATAACCCTAACCCCAGGTCCAATCCTAACCCTAACCGTCTCTCTAACCCTAGCCCTCAACCTAACCCTATCCCTAGGTCTAATCCTAACCCTAACAGTCTCTCTAACCCTAGCCCTCAACATAACCCTGACCTTAGGTCCGATCCTAACCCTAACCGACTCTCTAACCCTAGCCCTCAACATAAACCTAACCCTAGGTCTAATCCTAACCCTAACCGTCTCTAAACCTAGCCCTCAACATAACCCTAACCCTAGGTCCAATCCTAACCTTAACCGCCTCTCTAAACCTAGCCCTCAACATAACCCTAACCCTAGCTCCAATCCTAACCCTAACCGTCTCTAAACCTAGCCCTCAACATAACCCTAACCCTAGGTCCAATCCTAACCCTAACCGTCTCTCTAACCCTAGCCCTCAACATAACCCTAACCCTAGGTCCAATCCTAACCCTTACCGTCTCTCTAACCCTAGCCCTCAACATAACCCTAACCCTAGGTCCAATCCTAACCCTAACCGTCTCTCTAACTCTAGCCCTCAACATAACCCTAACCCTAGTTCCAATCCTAACCCTAACCGTCTCTCTAACCCTAGCCCTCAACCTAACCCTAACCCTAGGTCCAATCCTAACCCTAACTGCCTCACTAAACCTAGCCCTCAACATAACCCTAACCCTAGGTCCAATCCTAACCCTAACCGTCTATCTAACCCTAGCCCTAAACATAACCCTACCCTAGGTCAAATCCTAACCCTAACCGTCTCTCTAACCCTAGCCCTCAACCTAACCCTATCCCTAGGTCCAATCCTAACCCTAACCGTCTCTCTAACCCTAGCCCTCAACCTAAACCTAACCCTAGGTCTAATCCTAACCCTAACCGTCTCTCTAACCCTAGCCCTCAACATAACCCTAACCCTAGGTCCAATCCTAACCCTAACTGCCTCACTAAACCTAGCCCTCAACATAACCCTAACCCTAGGTCCAATCCTAACCCTAACCGTCTCTCTAACCCTAGCCCTAAACATAACCCTAACCTAGGTCAAATCCTAACCCTAACCGTCTCTCTAACCCTAGCCCTCAACCTAACCCTATCCCTAGGTCCAATCCTAACCCTAACCGTCTCTCTAACCCTAACCCTCAACATAACCCTACCCTAGGTCCAATCCTAACCCTAAACGCCTCTCTAACCGTAGCCCTCAACATAACCCTAACCCTAGGTCCAATCCTAACCCTAACCTTCTCTCGAACCCTAGCCCTCAACATAACCCTAACCCTAGGTCCAATCCTAACCCTAACCGTCTCTCTAACCCTAGCCCTCAACATAACCCTAACCCTAGGTCCAATCCTAACCCTAACCGTCTCTCTAACCCTAGCCCTCAACATAACCCTAACCCTAGGTCCAATCCTAACCCTAACCGTCTCTCTAACTCTAGCCCTCAACATAACCCTAACCCTAGTTCCAATCCTAACCCTAACCGTCTCTCTAACCCTAGCCCTCAACCTAACCCTAACCCTAGGTCCAATCCTAACCCTAACTGCCTCACTAAACCTAGCCCTCAACATAACCCTAACCCTAGGTCCAATCCTAACCCTAACCGTCTCTCTAACCCTAGCCCTAAACATAACCCTAACCTAGGTCAAATCCTAACCCTAACCGTCTCTCTAACCCTAGCCCTCAACCTAACCCTATCCCTAGGTCCAATCCTAACCCTAACCGTCTCTCTAAACCTAGCCCTCAACCTAACCCTAACCCTAGGTCTAATCCTAACCCTAACCGTCTCTCTAACCCTAGCCCTCAACATAACCCTAACCCTAGGTCCAATCCTAACCCTAACCGTCTCTCTAACCCTAGCCCTCAACATAACCCTAAAGCTAGGTCCAATCCTAACCCTAACCGTCTCTCTAACCCTAGCCCTCAACATAAGCCTAACCCTAGGACCAACCCTAACCCTAACCGTCTCTCTAACCCTAGCCCTCAACATAACCCTAACCCTAGGTCCAATCCTAACCCTAATCGTCGCTCTTACCCTAGCCCTCAACATAACCCTATCCCTAGGTCCAATCCTAACCCTAACTCCCTCTCTAAACCTAGCCCTCAACATAACCCTAACCCTAGGTCCAATCCTAACCCTAACCGTCTCTCTAACCCTAGCCCTAAACATAACCCTACCCTAGGTAAAATCCTAACCCTAACCGTCTCTCTAACCCTAGCCCTCAACCTAACCCTATCCCTAGGTCCAATCCTAACCCTAACCGTCTCTCTAACCCTAACCCTCAACATAACCCTACCCTAGGTCCAATCCTAACCCTAAACGCCTCTCTAACCGTAGCCCTCAACATAACCCTAACCCTAGGTCCAATCCTAAACCTAACCTTCTCTCGAACCCTAGCCTTAAACATAACGCTAACCCTAGGTCCAATCCTAACCCTAACCTTCTCTCGAACCCTAGCCCTCAACATAACCCTAACCCTAGGTCCAATCCTAACCCAAACCGTCTCTCTAAACCTAGCCCTCAACATAACCCTAACCCTAGGTCCAATCCTAACCCTTACCGTCTCTCTAACACTAGCCCTCAACATAACCCTAACCCTAGGTCCAATCCTAACCCTAACCGTCTCTCTAACTCTAGCCCTCAACATAACCCTAACCCTAGTTCCAATCCTAACCCTAACCGTCTCTCTAACCCTAGCCCTCAACCTAACCCTAACCCTAGGTCCAATCCTAACCCTAACTGCCTCACTAAACCTAGCCCTCAACATAACCCTAACCCTAGGTCCAATCCTAACCCTAACCGTCTCTCTAACCCTAGCCCTAAACATAACCCTAAGCTAGGTCAAATCCTAACCCTAACCGTCTCTCTAACCCTAGCCCTCAACCTAACCCTATCCCTAGGTCCAATCCTAACCCTAACCGTCTCTCTAACCCTAGCCCTCAACCTAACCCTAACCCTAGGTCTAATCCTAACCCTAACCGTCTCTCTAACCCTAGCCCTCAACATAACCCTAACCCTAGGTCCAATCCTAACCCTAACCGTCTCTCTAACCCTAGCCCTCAACATAACCCTAAAGCTAGGTCCAATCCTAACCCTAACCGTCTCTCTAACCCTAGCCCTCAACATAAGCCTAACCCTAGGACCAACCCTAACCCTAACCGTCTCTCTAACCCTAGCCCTCAACATAACCCTAACCCTAGGTCCAATCCTAACCCTAATCGTCGCTCTTACCCTAGCCCTCAACATAACCCTATCCCTAGGTCCAATCCTAACCCTAACTCCCTCTCTAAACCTAGCCCTCAACATAACCCTAACCCTAGGTCCAATCCTAACCCTAACCGTCTCTCTAACCCTAGCCCTAAACATAACCCTACCCTAGGTAAAATCCTAACCCTAACCGTCTCTCTAACCCTAGCCCTCAACCTAACCCTATCCCTAGGTCCAATCCTAACCCTAACCGTCTCTCTAACCCTAACCCTCAACATAACCCTACCCTAGGTCCAATCCTAACCCTAAACGCCTCTCTAACCGTAGCCCTCAACATAACCCTAACCCTAGGTCCAATCCTAACCCTAACCTTCTCTAGAACCCTAGCCCTAAACATAACCCTAACCCTAGGTCCAATCCTAACCCTAACCGTCTCTCTAACCCTAGCCCTCAACATAACCCTAACCCTAGGTCCAATCCTAACCCTAACCGTCTCTCTAACCCTAGCCCTCAACATAACCCTAACCCTAGGTCCAATCCTAACCCTAACCGTCTCTCTAACCCTAGCCCTCAACATAACCCTAACCCTAGGTCCTATCCTAACCCTAATCGTCTCTATAAACCTAGCCCTCAACATACCCCTATCCCTAGGTCCAATCCTAACCCTAACCGTCTCTCTAACGCTAGCCCTCAACATAACCCTAACCCTAGGTCCAATCCTAACCCTAACCGTCTCTCTAACGCTAGCCCTCAACATAACCCTAACCCTAGGTCCAATCCTAACCCTAACCGTCTCTCTAACGCTAGCCCTCAACATAACCCTAACCCTAGGTCCAATCCTAACCCTAACCGTCTCTCTAACCCTAGCCCTCAACATAACCCTAACCGTAGGTCCTATCCTAACCCTAACCGTCTCTCTAACCCTAGCCCTCAACATAACCCTAACCCTAGGTCCAATCCTAACCCTAACCGTCTCTCTAACGCTAGCCCTCAACATAACCCTAACCCTAGTTCCAATCCTAACATTAACTCTCTCTCGAACCCTAGCCCTCAACATAACCCTAACCCTAGGTCCAATCATAACCCTAACCTTCTCTCTAACCCTAGCCCTCAACCATAACCCTAACCCTAGGTCCAATCCTAACCCTAACCGTCTCTCTAACCCTAGCCCTCAACATAACCCTAACCCTAGGTCCAATCCTAACTCTAACCGTCTCTCTAACCCTAGCCCTCAACATATCCCTAACCCTAGGTCCAATCATAACCCTAACCGCCTCTCTAACCCTAGCCCTCAACATAATCCTAACCCTAGGTCCAATCCTAACCCTAACCGTCTCTAACCCTAGCCCTCAACAATACCCTAACCCTAGGTCCAATCCTAACCCTAACCGTCTCTCTAACCCTAGCCCTCAACATAACCCTAACCCTAGGTCCAATCCTAACCCTGACCGTCTCTCTAAGCCTAGCCCTCAACATAACCCTAACCCTAGTTCCAATCCTAACCCTAACCGTCTCTCTAACCCTAGCCCTCAACCTAACCCTAACCCTAGGTCCAATCCTAACCCTAACTCCCTCACTAACCCTAGCCCTCAACATAACCCTAACCCTAGGTCCAATCCTAACCCTAACCGTCTCTCTAACCCTAGCCCTCAACCTAACCCTATCCCTAGGTCTAATCCTAACCCTAACAGTCTCTAACCCTAGCCCTCAACATAACCCTGACCTTAGGTCCGATCCTAACCCTAACCGTCTCTCTAACCCTAGCCCTCAACATAAACCTAACCCTAGGTCCAATCCTAACCCTAACCGTCTCTAAACCTAGCCCTCAACATAACCCTAACCCTAGGTCCAATCCTAACCTTAACCGCCTCTCTAAACCTAGCCCTCAACATAACCCTAACCCTAGGTCCAATCCTAACCCTAACCGTCTCTAAACCTAGCCCTCAACATAACCCTAACCCTAGGTCCAATCCTAACCCTAACCGTCTCTCTAACCCTAGCCCTCAACATAACCCTAACCCTAGGTCCAATCCTAACCCTTACCGTCTCTCTAACCCTAGCCCTCAACATAACCCTAACCCTAGGTCCAATCCTAACCCTAACCGTCTCTCTAACTCTAGCCCTCAACATAACCCTAACCCTAGTTCCAATCCTAACCCTAACCGTCTCTCTAACCCTAGCCCTCAACCTAACCCTAACCCTAGGTCCAATCCTAACCCTAACTGCCTCACTAAACCTAGCCCTCAACATAACCCTAACCCTAGGTCCAATCCTAACCCTAACCGTCTCTCTAACCCTAGCCCTAAACATAACCCTACCCTAGGTCAAATCCTAACCCTAACCGTCTCTCTAACCCTAGCCCTCAACCTAACCCTATCCCTAGGTCCAATCCTAACCCTAACCGTCTCTCTAACCCTAGCCCTCAACCTAAACCTAACCCTAGGTCTAATCCTAACCCTAACCGTCTCTCTAACCCTAGCCCTCAACATAACCCTAACCCTAGGTCCAATCCTAACCCTAACCGTCTCTCTAACCCTAGCCCTCAACATAACCCTAAAGCTAGGTCCAATCCTAACCCTAACCGTCTCTCTAACCTTAGCCCTCAACATAAGCCTAACCCTAGGACTAACCCTAACCGTAACCGTCTCTCTAACCCTAGCCCTCAACATAACCCTAACCCTAGGTCCAATCCTAACCCTAATCGTCGCTCTTACCCTAGCCCTCAACATAACCCTATCCCTAGGTCCAATCCAAACCCTAACTACCTCTCAAAACCTAGCCCTCAACATAACCCTAACCCTAGGTCCAATCCTAACCCTAACCGTGTCTCTAACCCTAGCCCTAAACATAACCCTACCCTAGGTCAAATCCTAACCCTAACCGTCTCTCTAACCCTAGCCCTCAACCTAACCCTATCCCTAGGTCCAATCCTAACCCTAACCGTCTCTCTAACCCTAACCCTCAACATAACCCTACCCTAGGTCCAATCCTAACCCTAAACGCCTCTCTAACCGTAGCCCTCAACATAACCCTAACCCTAGGTCCAATCCTAACCCTAACCTTCTCTCGAACCCTAGCCCTCAACATAACCCTAACCCTAGGTCCAATCCTAACCCTAACCGTCTCTCTAACCCTAGCCCTCAACATAACCCTAACCCTAGGTCCAATCCTAACCCTAACCGTCTCTCTAACCCTAGCCCTCAACATAACCCTAACCCTAGGTCCAATCCTAACCCTAACCGTCTCTCTAACCCTAGCCCTCAACATAACCCTAACCCTAGGTCCAATCCTAACCCTTACCGTCTCTCTAAACCTAGCCCTCAACATAACCCTAACCCTAGGTCCAATCCTAACCCTAACCGTCTCTCTAACTCTAGCCCTCAACATAACCCTAACCCTAGTTCCAATCCTAACCCTAACCGTCTCTCTAACCCTAGCCCTCAACCTAACCCTAACCCTAGGTCCAATCCTAACCCTAACTGCCTCACTAAACCTAGCCCTCAACATAACCCTAATCCTAGGTCCAATCCTAACCCTAACCGTCTCTCTAACCCTAGCCCTAAACATAACCCTAACCTAGGTCAAATCCTAACCCTAACCGTCTCTCTAACCCTAGCCCTCAACCTAACCCTATCCCTAGGTCCAATCCTAACCCTAACCGTCTCTCTAACCCTAGCCCTCAACCTAACCCTAACCCTAGGTCTAATCCTAACCCTAACCGTCTCTCTAACCCTAGCCCTCAACATAACCCTAACCCTAGGTCCAATCCTAACCCTAACCGTCTCTCTAACCCTAGCCCTCAACATAACCCTAAAGCTAGGTCCAATCCTAACCCTAACCGTCTCTCTAACCCTAGCCCTCAACATAAGCCTAACCCTAGGACCAACCCTAACCCTAACCGTCTCTCTAACCCTAGCCCTCAACATAACCCTAACCCTAGGTCCAATCCTAACCCTAATCGTCGCTCTTACCCTAGCCCTCAACATAACCCTATCCCTAGGTCCAATCCTAACCCTAACTCCCTCTCTAAACCTAGCCCTCAACATAACCCTAACCCTAGGTCCAATCCTAACCCTAACCGTCTCTCTAACCCTAGCCCTAAACATAACCCTACCCTAGGTAAAATCCTAACCCTAACCGTCTCTCTAACCCTAGCCCTCAACCTAACCCTATCCCTAGGTCCAATCCTAACCCTAACCGTCTCTCTAAACCTAACCCTCAACATAACCCTACCCTAGGTCCAATCCTAACCCTAAACGCCTCTCTAACCGTAGCCCTCAACATAACCCTAACCCTAGGTCCAATCCTAACCCTAACCTTCTCTCGAACCCTAGCCCTAAACATAACCCTAACCCTAGGTCCAATCCTAACCCTAACCGTCTCTCTAACCCTAGCCCTCAACATAACCCTAACCCTAGGTCCAATCCTAACCCTAACCGTCTCTCTAACCCTAGCCCTCAACATAACCCTAACCCTAGGTCCAATCCTAACCCTAACCGTCTCTCTAACGCTAGCCCTCAACATAACCCTATCCCTAGGTCCAATCCTAACCCTAACCGTCTCTCTAACCCTAGCCCTCAACATAACCCTAACCCTAGGTCCTATCCTAACCCTAATCGTCTCTATAAACCTAGCCCTCAACATAACCCTATCCCTAGGTCCAATCCTAACCCTAACCGTCTCTCTAACGCTAGCCCTCAACATAACCCTAACCCTAGGTCCAATCCTAACCCTAACCGTCTCTCTAACGCTAGCCCTCAACATAACCCTAACCCTAGGTCCAATCCTAACCCTAACCGTCTCTCTAACCCTAGCCCTCAACATAACCCTAACCCTAGGTCCAATCCTAACCCTAACCATCTCTCTAACCCTAGCCCTCAACATAACCCTAACCGTAGGTCCTATCCTAACCCTAACCGTCTCTCTAACCCTAGCCCTCAACATAACCCTAACCCTAGGTCTAATCCTAACCCTAACCGTCTCTCTAACCCTAGCCCTCAACCTAACCCTAACCCTAGGTCCAATCCTAACCCTAAGCGTCTCTCTAACCCTAGCCCTCAACATAACCCTAATCCTAGGTCCAATAGTAACCCTAACCGTCTCTCTAACCCTAGCCCTCAACATAACCCTTACCCTAGGTCCACTTCTAACCCTAATCGTCTCTCTTACCCTAGCCCTCAACATAACCCTATCCCTAGGTCCAATCCTAACCCTAACCGTCTCTCTAACCCTAGCCCTCAACATAACCCTACCCTAGGTCATATCCTAACCCTAACCGCCTCTCTAACGCTAACACTCAACATAACCCTAACCCTAGTTCCAATCCTAACCCTAACCGTCTCTCTAACCCTAGCCCTCAACATAACCCTAACCCTAGTTCCAATCCTAACCCTAACCGTCTCTCTAACCCTAGCCTTCAACATAAGCCTAACCCTAGGTCCAATCCTAACCCTGACCGTCTCTCTAACCCAAGCCCTCAACATAACCCTAACCCTATGTCCAATCCTAACCCTGACCGTCTCTCTAACCCTAGCCCTCAACATAACCCTAACCCTAGGTCCAATCCTAACCCTAACCGTCTCTAACCCAAGCCCTCAACATAACCCTAACCCTAGGTCCAATCCTAACCCTAACCGTCTCTCTAACCCTAGCCCTCAACATAACCCTAACCCTAGGTCCAATCCTAACCCTAACCGTCTCTCTAACCCTAGCCCTCAACATAACCCTACCCTAGGTCATATCCTAACCCAAACCGCTCTCTAACGCTAACACTCAACATAACCCTAACCCTAGTTCCAATCCTAACCCTAACCGTCTCTCTAACCCTAGCCCTCAACCTAACCCTAACCCTAGGGACAATCCCAACTCTAACCATCTCTCTAACCCTAGCCCTCAACATAACCCTAACCGTAGGTCCAATCCTAACCCTAACCGCCTCTCTAACCCTAGCCCTCAACATAACCCTAACCCTAGGTCCAATCCTAACCCTAACCGTCTCTAACCTTGGCCCTCAACATAATCCTCACCCTAGGTCCAATCCTAATCCTAACCGTCTCTCTAACCCTAGCCCTCAACATAACACTACCCTAGTTCCAATCCTAACCCTGACAGTCTCTCTTACCCTAGCCCTCAACATAAACCTAACCCTAGGTCCAATCCTAACCCTAACCGTCTCTCTAACCCTAGCCCTCAACATAAGCCTAACCCTAGGACCTATCCTAACCCTAACCGTCTCTCTAACACTAGCCCTCAACATAACCCTAACCCTAGGTCCAATCCAAACCCTAACCGTCTCTCTAACCCTAGCCCTCAACATAACCCTAACCCTAGGTCCAATCCTAACCCTAATCGTCTCTCTTACCCTCGCCCTCAACATAACCCTATCCCTAGGTCCAATCCTAACCCTAACTCCCTCTCTAACCCTAGCCCTCAACATAACCCTAACCCTAGGTCCAATCCTAACCCTAACCGTCTCTCTAACCCTAGCCCTAAACATAACCCTACCCTAGGTCAAATCCTAACCCTAACCGTCTCTCTAACCCTAGCCCTCAACCTAACCCTATCCCTAGGTCCAATCCTAACCCTAACCGTCTCTCTAACCCTAACCCTCAACATAACCCTACCCTAGGTCCAATCCTAACCCTAAACACCTCTCTAACCCTAGCCCTCAACATAACCCTAACCCTAGGTCCAATCCTAACCCTAACCGTCTCTCTAACCCTAGCCCTCAACATAACCCTAACCCTAGGTCCAATCCTAACTCTAACCGTCTCTCTAACCCTAGCCCTCAACATAACCCTAACCCTAGGTCCAATCCTAACCCTAACCGTCTCTCTAACCCTTGCCCTCAACATAAGCCTAACCCTAGGTCCAATCCTAACCCTAACCGTCTGTCTAACCCTAGCCATCAACATAACCCTAACCCTAGGTCCAATCCTAACCCTAACCGTCTCTCTAACCCTTGCCCTCAACATAAGCCTAACCCTAGGTCCAATACTAACCCTAACCGTCTCTCTAACCCTAGCCCTCAACCTAACCCTAACCCTAGGTCCAATCCTAAACCTAAGCGTCTCTCTAACCCTAGCCCTCAACATAACCCTAATCCTAGGTCCAATAGTAACCCTAACCGTCTCTCTAACCCTAGCCCTCAACATAACCCTTACCCTAGGTCCAGTTCTAACCCTAATCGTCTCTCTTACCCTAGCCCTCAACATAACCCTATCCCTAGGTCCAATCCTAACCCTAACCGTCTCTCTAACCCTAGCCCTCAACATAACCCTACGCTAGGTCATATCCTAACCCTAACCGCCACTCTAACGCTAACACTCAACATAACCCTAACCCTAGTTCCAATCCTAACCCTAACCGTCTCTCTAACCCTAGCCTTCAACATAAGCCTAACCCTAGGTCCAATCCTAACCCTGACCGTCTCTCTAACCCTAGCCCTCAACATAACCCTAACCCTAGGTCCAATCCTAACCCTAACCGTCTCTAACCCTAGCCCTCAACATAACCCTAACCCTAGGTCCAATCCTAACCCTAACCGTCTCTCTAACCCTAGCCCTCAACATAAGCCTATCCCTAGGACCAATCCTAACCCTAACCGTCTCTCTAACCCTAGCCCTCAACATAACCCTAACCCTAGGTCCAATCCTAACCCTAACCGTCTCTCTAACCCTAGCCCTCAACATAACCCAAACCCTAGGTCCAATCCTAACCCTAACCGTCTCTCTAACCCTAGCCCTCAACATAACCCTACCCTAGGTCATATCCTAACCCTAACCGCTCTCTAACGCTAACACTCAACATAACCCTAACCCTAGTTCCAATCCTAACCCTAACCGTCTCTCTAACCCTAGCCCTCAACCTAACCCTAACCCTAGGTACAATCCTAACTCTAACCATCTCTCTAACCCTCGCCCTCAACATAACCCTAACCGTAGGTCCAATCCTAACCCTAACCGCCTCTCTAACCCTAGCCGTCAACATAACCCTAACCCTAGGTCCAATCCTAACCCTAACCGTCTCTAACCCTATCCCTCAACATAATCCTAACCCTAGGTCCAATCCTAACCCTAACCGTCTCTCTAACGCTAGCCCTCAACATAACCCTAACCCTAGTTCCAATCCTAACCCTAACCGTCTCTCTAACCCTACCCTTCAACCTAACACTAACCCTAGGTTCAATCCTAAACCTAACCATCTCTATAACCCTAGCCCTCAACATAACCCTAACCATAGGTCCAATCCTAACCCTAACCGTCTCTCTAACGCTAGCCCTCAACATAACCCTAACCCTAGTTCCAATCCTAACCCTAACCGTCTCTCTAACCCTAGCCCTCAACCCAACCCTAACCCTAGGTCCAATCCTAACCCTAACCGTCTCCATAACCCTAGCCCTCAACATAACCCTAACCATAGGTCCAATCCTAACCCTGACCGTCTCTCTAAACATAGCCTTCAACATAACCCTAACCCTAGGTCCAATCCTAACCCTAACTGTCTCTCTAACCCTAGACCTCAACATAACCCTTACCCTAGGTCCAGTTCTAACCCTAATCGTCTCTCTTACCCTAGCCCTCAACATAACCCTATCCCTAGGTCCAATCCTAACCCTAACCCTCTCTCTAACCCTAGCCCTCAACATAACCCTACCCTAGGTCATATCCTAACCCTAACCGCCTCTCTAACGCTAACACTCAACATAACCCTAACCCTAGTTCCAATCCTAACCCTAACCGTCTCTCTAACCCTAGCCCGCAACATAACCCTAACCCTAGTTCCAATCCTAACCCTAACCGTCTCTCTAACCCTAGCCTTCAACATAAGCCTAACCCTAGGTCCAATCCTAACCCTGACCGTCTCTCTAACCCTAGCCCTCAACATAACCCTAATCTTATGTCCAATCCAAACCCTGACCGTCTCTCTAACCCTAGCCCTCAACATAACCCTAACCCTAGTTCCAAACCTAACCCTAACCCTCTCTCGAACCCTAGCCCTCAACATAACCCTAACCCTAGGTCCAATCATAACCCTAACCTTCTCTCTAACCCTAGCCCTCAACCATAACCCTAACCCTAGGTCCAACTCTAACCCTTACCGTCTCTCTAACCCTAGCCCTCAACATAACCCTAACCCTAGGTCCAATCCTAACCCTAACCGTCTCTCTAACCCTAGCCCTCAACATATCCCTAACCCTAGGTCCAATCATAACCCTAACCGCCTCTCTAACCCTAGCCCTCAACATAATCCTAACCCTAGGTCCAATCCTAACCCTAACCGTCTCTAACCCTAGCCCTCAACAATACCCTAACCCTAGGTCCAATCCTAACCCTAACCGTCTCTCTAACCCTAGCCCTCAACATAACCCTAACCCTAGGTCCAATCCTAACCCTGACCGTCTCTCTAACCCTAGCCCTCAACATAACCCTAACCCTAGGTCCAATCCTAACCCTAACCGTCTCTCTAACTCTAGCCCTCAGCATAACCCTTATTCTAGTTCCAATCCTAACCCTAACCGTCTCTCTAACCCTAGCCCTCAACCTAACCCTAACCCTAAGTCCAATCCTAACCCTAACTCCCTCACTAACCCTAGCCCTCAACATAACCCTAACCCTAGGTCCAATCCTAACCCTAACCGTCTCTCTAACCCTAGCCCTCAACCTAACCCTATCCCTAGGTCTAATCCTAACCCTAACAGTCTCTCTAACCCTAGCCCTCAACATAACCCTGACCTTAGGTCCGATCCTAACCCTAACCGTCTCTCTAACCCTAGCCCTCAACATAAACGTAACCCAAGGTCCAATCCTAACCCTAACCGTCTCTCTAACCCTAGCCCTCAACATAAGCCTAACCCTAGGACCAATCCTAAGCCTAACCGTCTCTCTAATCCTAGCCCTCAACATAACCCTAACCCTAGGTCCAATCCTAACCCTAACCGTCTCTCTAACCCTAGCCCTCAACATAACCCTAACCCTAGGTCCAATCCTAACCCTATTAGTCTCTCTTACCCTAGCACTCAACATAACCCTATCCCTAGGTCCAATCCTAACCCTAACTCCCTCTCTAACCCTAGCCCTCAACATAACCCTAACCCTAGGTCCAATCCTAACCCTAACCGTCTCTCTAGCCCTAGCCCTAAACATAACCCTACCCTAGGTCAAATCCTAACCCTAATCGTCTCTCTAACCCTAGCCCTCAACCTAACCCTATCCCTAAGTCCAATCCTAACCCTAACCGTCTCTCTAACCCTAACCCTCAACATAACCCTACCCTAGGTCCAATCCTAACCCTAAACGCCTCTCTAACCCTAGCCCTCAACATAACCCTAACCCTAGGTCCAATCCTAACCCTAACCGTCTCTCTAACCATAGCCCTCAACATAATCCTAACCCTAGGTCCAATCCTAACCCTAACCGTCTCTCTAACCCCAGCCCTCAACATAACCCCAACCCTAGGTCCAATCCTAACCCTAACCGTCTCTCTAACCCTAGCCCTCTACATAAGCCTAACCCTAGGTCCAATCCTAACCCTAACCGTCTCTCTAATGCTAGCCCTCAACATAACCATATCCCTAGGTCCAATCCTAACCCTAACCGTCTCTCTAACCCTAGCCCTCAACATAACCCTAACCCTAGGTCCTATCCTAACCCTAACCGTCTCTCTAACGCTAGCCCTCAACCTAACCCTATCCCTAGGACCAATGCTAACCCTAACCGTCTCTCTAACGCTAGCCCTCAACCTAACCCTATCCCTAGGTCCAATCCTAACACTAACCGTCTCTCTAACCCTAGCCCTCAACCTAACCCTAACCCTAGGTCTAATCCTAACCCTAACCGTCTCTCTAACCCTAGCCCTCAACATAACCCTAACCCTAGGTCCAATCCTAGCCCTAACCGTCTCTCTAACCCTAGCCCTCAACATAAACCTAAGCCTAGGTAAAATCCTAACACTAACCGGCTCTCTAATCCTAGCCCTCAACATAAGCCTAACCCTAGGACCAATCCTAACCCTAACCGTCTCTCTAACCCTAGCCCTCAACATAACCCTAACCATAGGTCCAATCCAAACCCTGACCGTCTCTCTAAACATAGCCTTCAACATAACCCTAACCCTAGGTCCAATCCTAACCCTGACCGTCTCTCTAACCCTAGCCCTCAACATAACACTAACCCTAGGTCCAATCCTAACCCTAACCGTCTCTCTAACCCTAGCCCTCAACATAACACTAACCCTAGGTCCAATCTAACCCTAAACGTCTCTCTAACCCTAACCCTCAACATAACCCTACCCTAGGTCCAATCCTAACCCTAAACGCCTCTCTAACCCTAGCCCTCAACATAACCCTAACCCTAGGTCCAATCCTAACCCTAACCGTCTCTCTAACCCTAGCCCTCAACATAACCCTAACCCTAGGTCCAATCCTAACCCTAACCGTCTCTCTAACCCTAGCCCTCTACATAAGCCTAACCCTAGGTCCAATCCTAACCCTAACCGTCTCTCTAACGCTAGCCCTCAACATAACCATATCCCTAGGTCCAATCCTAACCCTAACCGTCTCTCTAACCCTAGCCCTCAACATAACCCTAACCCTAGGTCCTATCCTAACCCTAACCGTCTCTATAACCCTAGCCCTCAACATAACCCTATCCCTAGGTCCAATCCTAACCCTAACCGTCTCTCTAACGCTAGCCCTCAACATAACCCTAAACCTAGGTCCAATCCTAACACTAACCGTCTCTCTAACGCTAGCCCTCAACCTAACCCTATCCCTAGGTCCAATGCTAACCCTAACCGTCTCTCTAACGCTAGCCCTCAACCTAACCCTATCCCTAGGTCCAATCCTAACCCTAACCGTCTCTCTAACCCTAGCCCTCAACCTAACCCTAACCCTAGGTCTAATCCTAACCCTAACCGTCTCTCTAACCCTAGCCCTCAACATAACCCTAACCCTAGGTCCAATCCTAACCCTAACCGTCTCTCTAACCCTAGCCCTCAACATAAACCTAAGCCTAGGTCCAATCCTAACCGTAACCGTCTCTCTAACCCTAGCCCTCAACATAAGCCTAACCCTAGGACCAATCCTAACCCTAACCGTCTCTCTAAGCCTAGCCCTCAACATAACCCTAATCATAGGTCCAATCCTAACCCTGACCGTCTCTCTAAACATAGCCTTCAACATAACCCTAACCCTAGGTCCAATCCTAACCCTGACCGTCTCTCTAACCCTAGCCCTCAACATAACACTAACCCTAGGTCCAATCCTAACCCTAACCGTCTCTCTAACCCTAGCCCTCAACATAACACTAACCCTAGGTCCAATCTAACCCTAAACGTCTCTCTAACCCTAACCCTCAACATAACCCTATCCCTAGGTCCAATCCTAACCCTAACCGTCTCTCTAAACCTAGTCCTCAACATAACCCTAACCCTAGGTCCAATCCTAACTCTAACCGTCTCTCGAACCCTAGCCCTCAACATAACCCTAACCCTTAGTCCAATCTTCATCCTAACCGTCTCTCGAACCCTAGCCCTCAACATAACCCTAACCCTAGGTCTAATCCTAACCCTAACCGTCTCTCTAACCCTAGCCCTCTACAAAAACCTAACCCTAGGTCCAATCCTAACCCTAACCGTCACTCTAACCCTAGCCCTCAACCTAACCCTAACCCTAGGTCCAATCCTAACCCTAACCGCCTCTCTAAACCTAGCCCTCTACATAACCGTATCCCTAGGTCCAATCCTAACCCTAACCGTCTCTCTCTAACCCTAGCCCTCAACATAACCCTAACCCTAAGTCCAATCCTAACCTTAATCGTCTCTCTAACCTTAGCCCTCAACATAACCCTAACCCTAGGTCCAATCCTAACCCTAACCGTCTCTCTAACCCTAGCCCTCAACATAACCCTAACCCTAGTTCCAATCCTAACCATAACCGTCTCTCTAACCCTAGCCCTCAACATAACCCTAACCCTAGGTCCAATCCTAACCCTATTAGTCTCTCTTACCCTAGCACTCAACATAACCCTATCCCTAGGTCCAATCCTAACCCTAACTCCCTCTCTAACCCTAGCCCTCAACATAACCCTAACCCTAGGTCCAATCCTAACCCTAACCGTCTCTCTAGCCCTAGCCCTAAACATAACCCTACCCTAGGTCAAATCCTAACCCTAATCGTCTCTCTAACCCTAGCCCTCAACCTAACCCTATCCCTAAGTCCAATCCTAACCCTAACCGTCTCTCTAACCCTAACCCTCAACATAACCCTACCCTAGGTCCAATCCTAACCCTAAAGGCCTCTCTAACCCTAGCCCTCAACATAACCCTAACCCTAGGTCCAATCCTAACCCTAACCGTCTCTCTAACCATAGCCCTCAACATAATCCTAACCCTAGGTCCAATCCTAACCCTAACCGTCTCTCTAACACCAGCCCTCAACATAACCCCAACCCTAGGTCCAATCCTAACCCTAACCGTCTCTCTAACCCTAGCCCTCTACATAAGCCTAACCCTAGGTCCAATCCTAACCCTAACCGTCTCTCTAATGCTAGCCCTCAACATAACCATATCCCTAGGTCCAATCCTAACCCTAACCGTCTCTCTAACCCTAGCCCTCAACATAACCCTAACCCTAGGTCCTATCCTAACCCTAACCGTCTCTCTAACGCTAGCCCTCAACCTAACCCTATCCCTAGGACCAATGCTAACCCTAACCGTCTCTCTAACGCTAGCCCTCAACCTAACCCTATCCCTAGGTCCAATCCTAACCCTAACCGTCTCTCTAACCCTAGCCCTCAACCTAACCCTAACCCTAGGTCTAATCCTAACCCTAACCGTCTCTCTAACCCTAGCCCTCAACATAACCCTAACCCTAGGTCCAATCCTAGCCCTAACCGTCTCTCTAACCCTAGCCCTCAACATAAACCTAAGCCTAGGTCCAATCCTAACCCTAACCGTTTCTCTAACCCTAGCCCTCGACATAAGCCTAACCCTAGGACCAATCCTAACCCTAACCGTCTCTCTAACCCTAGCCCTCAACATAACCCGAACCATAGGTCCAATCCAAACCCTGACCGTCTCTCTAAACATAGCCTTCAACATAACCCTAACCCTAGGTCCAATCCTAACCCTGACCGTCTCTCTAACCCTAGCCCTCAACATAACACTAACCCTAGGTCCAATCCTAACCCTAACCGTCTCTCTAACCCTAGCCCTCAACATAACACTAACCCTAGGTCCAATCTAACCCTAAACGTCTCTCTAACCCTAACCCTCAACATAACCCTACCCTAGGTCCAATCCTAACCCTAAACGCCTCTCTAACCCTAGCCCTCAACATAACCCTAACCCTAGGTCCAATCCTAACCCTAACCGTCTCTCTAACCCCAGCCCTCAACATAACCCTAACCCTAGGTCCAATCCTAACCCTAACCGTCTCTCTAACCCCAGCCCTCAACATAACCCTAACCCTAGGTCCAATCCTAACCCTAACCGTCTCTCTAACCCTAGCCCTCTACATAAGCCTAACCCTAGGTCCAATCCTAACCCTAACCGTCTCTCTAACCCTAGCCCTCAACATAACCCTAACCCTAGGTCCTATCCTAACCCTAACCGTCTCTATAACCCTAGCCCTCAACATAACCCTATCCCTAGGTCCAATCCTAACCCTAACCGTCTCTCTAACGCTAGCCCTCAACATAACCCTAAACCTAGGTCCAATCCTAACACTAACCGTCTCTCTAACGCTAGCCATCAAACTAACCCTATCCCTAGGTCCAATGCTAACCCTAACCGTCTCTCTAACGCTAGCCCTCAACCTAACCCTATCCCTAGGTCCAATCCTAACCCTAACCGTCTCTCTAACCCTAGCCCTCAACCTAACCCTAACCCTAGGTCTAATCCTAACCCTAACCGTCTCTCTAACCCTAGCCCTCAACATAACCCTAACCCTAGGTCCAATCCTAACCCTAACCGTCTCTCTAACCCTAGCCCTCAACATAAACCTAAGCCTAGGTCCAATCCTAACCCTAACCGTCTCTCTAACCCTAGCCCTCAACATAAGCCTAACCCTAGGACCAATCCTAACCCTAACCGTCTCTCTAACCCTAGCCCTCAACATAACCCTAACCATAGGTCCAATCCTAACCCTGACCGTCTCTCTAAACATAGCCTTCAACATAACCCTAACCCTAGGTCCAATCCTAACCCTGACCGTCTCTCTAACCCTAGCCCTCAACATAACACTAACCCTAGGTCCAATCCTAACCCTAACCGTCTCTCTAACCCTAGCCCTCAACATAACACTAACCCTAGGTCCAATCTAACCCTAAACGTCTCTCTAACCCTAACCCATAACATAACCCTATCCCTAGGTCCAATCCTAACCCTAACCGTCTCTCTAACCCTAGCCCTCAACATAACCCTAACCCTAGTTCCAATCCTAACCCTAACCGTCTCTCTAACCCTAGCCTTCAACATAAGCCTAACCTTAGGTCCAATCCTAACCCTAACCGTGTCACTAACCCTAGCCCTCAACATAACCCTAACCCTAGGTCCAATCCTAACCCTGACCGTCTCTCTAACCCTAGCCCTCAACATAACCCTAGCCCTAGGTCCAATCCTAACCCTAACCGTCTCTCTAACCCTAGCCCTCAACATAACCCTAACCCTAGTTCCAATCCTAACCCTGAACGTCTCTCTTACCCTAGCCCTCAACATAACCCTAACCCTAGGTCCAATCCTAACCCTAACCGTCTCTCTAACCCTACCCCTCAACATAACACTAACCCTAGTTCCAATCCTAACACTGACCGTCTCTCTTACCCTAGCCCTCAACCTAACCCTAACCCTAGGTCCAATCCTAACCCTAACCGCGTCTCTAAACCTAGCCCTCTACATAACCCTATCCCCTAGGTCCAAGCCTAACCCTAACCGTCTCTCTAACCCTAGTCCTCAACATAACCCTAACCCTAGGTCCAATACTAACCCTAACCGTCTCTCTAACGCTAGCCCTCAACATAACCCTAACCCTAGTTCCAATCCTAACCCTAACCGTCACTCTAACCCTAGCCCTCAACCTAACCCTAACCCTAGGTCCAATCCTAACCCTAACCGCCTCTCTAAACCTAGCCCTCTACATAACCCTATCCCTAGGTCCAATCCTAACCCTAACCGTCTCTCTAACCCTAGCCCTCAACATAACCCTAACCCTAAGTCCAATCCTAACCTTAATCGTCTCTCTAACCCTAGCCCTCAACATAACCCTAACCCTAGGTCTAATCCTAACCCTAACCGTCTCTCTAACCCTAGCCCTCAACATAACCCTAACCCTAGGTCCAATCCTAACCCTAACCGTCTCTCTAACCCTAGCCCTCAACATAACCCTAACCCTAGTTCCAATCCTAAGCCTAACCGTCCTCTAACCCTAGTCCTCAACGTAACCCTAACCCTAGGTCCAATCCAAACCCTAACCGTCTCTCTGACCTTAGCCCTCAACATAACCCTAACCCTAGTTCCAATCCTAACCCTAACCGTCTCTCTAACCCTAGCCTTCAACATAAGCCTAACCTTAGGTCCAATCCTAACCCTAACCGTGTCACTAACCCTAGCCCTCAACATAAACCTAACCCTAGGTCCAATCCTAACCCAAACCGTCTCTCTAACCCTAGCCCTCAACATAACCCTAACCCTAGGTCCAATCCTAACCCTAACCGTCTCTCTAACCCTAGCCCTCAACATAAGCCTAACCCTAGGTCCAATCCTAACCCTAACCGTCTCTCTAACGCTAGCCCTCAACATAACCATATCCCTAGGTCCAATCCTAACCCTAACCGTCTCTCTAACCCTAGCCCTCAACATAACCCTAACCCTAGGTCCTATCCTAACCCTAACCGTCTCTATAACAATAGCCCTCAACATAACCCTATCCCTAGGTCCATTCCTAACCCTAACAGTCTCTCTAACGCTAGCCCTCAACATAACCCTAACCCTAGGTCCAATCCTAACCCTAACCGTCTCTCTAACCCTAGCCCTCAACATAACCCTAACCCTAGGCCCTATCTTAACCCTAACCGTCTCTCTAACCCTAGCCCTCAACCTAACCCTATCCCTAGGTCCAATCCTAACCCTAACCGTCTCTCTAACCCTAGCCCTCAACCTAACCCTAACCCTAGGTCTAATCCTAACCCTAACCGTCTCTCTAACCCTAGCCCTCAACATAACCCTAACCCTAGGTCCAATCCTAACCCTAACCGTCTCTCTAACCCTAGCCCTCAACATAAACCTAACCTTAGGTCAAATCCTAACCCTAACCGTCTCTCTAACCCTAGCCCTCAACATAAGCCTAATCCTAGGTCCAATCCTAACCCTAACCGTCTCTCTAACCCTAGCCCTCAACCTAACCCTAACCCTAGGTACAATCCTAACTCTAACCATCTCTCTAACCGTAGCCCTCAACATAACCCTAACCGTAGGTCCAATCCTAACCCTAACCGCCTCTCTAACCCTAGCCCTCAACCTAACCCTAACCCTAGGTCCAATCCTAACCCTAACCGTCTCTATAACTCTAGCCCTCAACATAACCCTAACCATAGGTCCAATCCTAACCCTGACCGTCTCTCTAAACATAGCCTTCAACATAACCCTAACCCTAGGTCCAATCCTAACCCTAACTGTCTCTCTAACCCTAGCCCTCAACATAACACTAACCCTAGGTCCAATCCTAACCCTAACCATCTCTCTAACCCTAGCCCTCAACATAACACTAACCCTAGGTCCAATCTAACCCTAAACGTCTCTCTAACCCTAACCCTCAACATAACCCTATCCCTAGGTCCAATCCTAACCCTAACCGTCTCTCTAAACCTAGTCCTCAACATAACCCTAACCCTAGGTCCAATCCTAACCCTAACCGTCTCTCTAACGCTAGCCCTCAACATAACCCTAACCCTAGTTCCAATCCTAACCCTAACCGTCACTCTAACCCTAGCCCTCAACCTAACCCTAACCCTAGGTCCAATCCTAACCCTAACCGCCTCTCTAAACCTAGCCCTCTACATAACCCTATCCCTAGGTCCAATCCTAACCCTAACCGTCTCTCTAACCCTAGCCCTCAACATAACCCTAACCCTAAGTCCAATCCTAACCTTAATCGTCTCTCAGACCCTAGCCCTCAACATAACCCTAACCCTAGGTCTAATCCTAACCCTAACCGTCTCTCTAACCCTAGCCCTCAACATAACCCTAACCCTAGGTCCAATCCTAACCCTAACCGTTTCTCTAACCCTAGCCCTCAACATAACCCTAACCCTAGTTCCAATCCTAAGCCTAACCGTCCTCTAACCCTAGTCATCAACATAACCCTAACCCTAGGTCCAATCCAAACCCTAACCGTCTCTCTGACCCTAGCCCTCAACATAACCCTAACCCTAGTTCCAATCCTAACCCTAACCGTCTCTCTAACCCTAGCCTTCAACATAAGCCTAACCTTAGGTCCAATCCTAACCCTAACCGTGTCACTAACCCTAGCCCTCAACATAACCCTAACCCTAGGTCCAATCCTAACCCTAACCGTCTCTCTAACCCTAGCCCTCAACATAACCCTAACCCTAGGTCCAATCCTAACCCTAACCGTCTCTCTAACCCTAGCCCTCAACATAAGCCTAACCCTAGGTCCAATCCTAACCCTAACCGTCTCTCTAACGCTAGCCCTCAACATAACCATATCCCTAGGTCCAATCCTAACCCTAACCGTCTCTCTAACCCTAGCCCTCAACATAACCCTAACCCTAGGTCCTATCCTAACCCTAACCGTCTCTATAACAATAGCCCTCAACATAACCCTATCCCTAGGTCCAATCCTAACCCTAACAGTCTCTATAACGCTAGCCCTCAACATAACCCTAACCCTAGGTCCAAACCTAACCCTAACCTTCTCTCTAACCCTAGCCCTCAACATAACCCTAACCCTAGGCCCTATCTTAACCCTAACCGTCTCTCTAACCCTAGCCCTCAACCTAACCCTATCCCTAGGTCCAATCCTAAACCTAACCGTCTCTCTAACCCTAGCCCTCAACCTAACCCTAACCCTAGGTCTAATCCTAACCCTAACCGTCTCTCTAACCCTAGCCCTCAACATAACCCTAACCCTAGGTCTAATCCTAACCCTAACCGTCTCTCTAACCCTAGCCCTCAACATAAACCTAACCCTAGGTCCAATCCTAACCCTAACCGTCTCTCTAACCCTAGCCCTCAACATAAGCCTAACCCTAGGTCCAATCCTAACCCTAACCGTCTCTCTAACCCTAGCCCTCAACATAACCCTAACCCTAGGTCCAATCCTAACCCTAACCGTCTCTCTAACACTAGCCCTCAACATAACCCTAACCCTAGTTCCAATCCTAACCCTGAACGTCTCTCTTACCCTAGCCCTCAACATAACCCTAACCCTAGGTCCAATCCTAACCCTAACCGTCTCTCTAACCCTAGCCCTCAACATAACACTAACCCTAGTTCCAATCCTATCCCTGACCGTCTCTCTTGCCCTAGCCCTCAACATAACCCTAACCCTAGGTCCAATCCTAACCCTAACCGTCTCTCTAACGCTAGCCCTCAACATAACCCTAACCCTAGTTCCAATCCTAACCCTAACCGTCTCTCTAACCCTAGCCCTCAACCTAACCCTAACCCTAGGTCCAATCCTAACCCTAACCGCGTCTCTAAACCTAGCCCTCTACATAACCCTATCCCTAGGTCCAATCCTAACCCTAACCGTCTCTCTAACCCTAGTCCTCAACATAACCCTAACCCTAGGTCCAATCCTAACCCTAACCGTCTCTCTAACGCTAGCCCTCAACATAACCCTAACCCTAGTTCCAATCCTAACCCTAACCGTCTCTCTAACCCTAGCCCTCAACCTAACCCTAACCCTAGGTCCAATCCTAACCCTAACCGCCTCTCTAAACCTAGCCCTCTACATAACCCTATCCCTAGGTCCAATCCTAACCCTAACCGTGTCTCTAACCCTAGCCCTCAACATAACCCTAACCCTAAGTCCAATCCTAACCTTAATCGTCTCTCTCACCCTAGCCCTCAACATAACCCTAACCCTAGGTCTACTCCAAACCCTAACCGTCTCTCTAAATCTAGCCCTCAACATAACCCTAACCCTAGGTCCAATCCTAACCCTAACCGTCTCTCTAAACCTAGCCCTCAACATAACCTTAACCCTAGGTCCAATACTAAACCTAACCGTCTCTCTAACCCTAGCCCTCAACATAACCCTAACCTTAGTTCCAATCCTAACCCTAACCGTCTCTCTAACGCTAGCCCTCAACATAACCCTAACCCTAGGTCCAATCCTAACCCTAACCGTCTCTCTAACCCTAGCCCTCAACATAACCCTAACCCTAGTTCCAATCCTAACCCTAACCGTCTCTCTAACCCTAGCCCTCAACATAACCTTAACCCTAGGTCCAATACTAAACCTAACCGTCTCTCTAACCCTATCCCTCAACATAACCCTAACCTTAGTTCCAATCCTAACCCTAACCGTCTCTCTAACGCTAGCCCTCAACATAACCCTAACCCTAGGTCCAATCCTAACCCTAACCGTCTCTCTAACCCTAGCCCTCAACATAACCCTAACCCTAGTTCCAATCCTAACCCTAACCGTCTCTCTAACCCTAGCCCTCAACCTAACCCTAACCCTAGGTCCAATCCTAACCCTAACCGTCTCTATATCTCTAGCCCTCAACATAACCCTAACCATAGGTCCAATCCTAACCCTGACCGTCTCTCTAAACATAGCCTTCAACATAACCCTAACCCTAGGTCCAATCCTAACCCTAACTGTCTCTCTAACCCTAGCCCTCAACATAACACTAACCCTAGGTCCAATCCTAACCCTAACCGTCTCTCTAACCCTAGCCCTCAACATAACACTAACCCTAGGTCCAATCTAACCCTAAACGTCTCTCTAACCCTAACCCTCAACATAACCCTAACCCTAGGTCCAATCCTAACCCTAACCGTCTCTCTAAACCTAGTCCTCAACATAACCCTAACCCTAGGTCCAATCCTAACCCTAACCGTCTCTCTAACCCTAGCCCTCAACATAACACTAACCCTAGTTCCAATCCTAACACTGACCGTCTCTCTTACCCTAGCCCTCAACCTAACCCTAACCCTAGGTCCAATCCTAACCCTAACCGCCTCTCTAAACCTAGCCCTCTACATAACCCTATCCCTAGGTCCAATCCTAACCCTAACCGTGTCTCTAACCCTAGCCCTCAACATAACCCTAACCCTAAGTCCAATCCTAACCTTAATCGTCTCTCTCACCCTAGCCCTCAACATAACCCTAACCCTAGGTCTACTCCAAACCCTAACCGTCTCTCTAACCCTAGCCCTCAACATAACCCTAACCCTAGGTCCAATCCTAACCCTAACCGTCTCTCTAAACCTAGCCCTCAACATAACCTTAACCCTAGGTCCAATACTAAACCTAACCGTCTCTCTAACCCTAGCCCTCAACATAACCCTAACCTTAGTTCCAATCCTAACCCTAACCGTCTCTCTAACGCTAGCCCTCAACATAACCCTAACCCTAGGTCCAATCCTAACCCTAACCGTCTCTCTAACCCTAGCCCTCAACATAACCCTAACCCTAGTTCCAATCCTAACCCTAACCGTCTCTCTAACCCTAGCCCTCAACATAACCTTAACCCTAGGTCCAATACTAAACCTAACCGTCTCTCTAACCCTAGCCCTCAACATAACCCTAACCTTAGTTCCAATCCTAACCCTAACCGTCTCTCTAACGCTAGCCCTCAACATAACCCTAACCCTAGGTCCAATCCTAACCCTAACCGTCTCTCTAACCCTAGCCCTCAACATAACCCTAACCCTAGTTCCAATCCTAACCCTAACCGTCTCTCTAACCCTAGCCCTCAACCTAACCCTAACCCTAGGTCCAATCCTAACCCTAACCGTCTCTATAACTCTAGCCCTCAACATAACCCTAACCATAGGTCCAATCCTAACCCTGACCGTCTCTCTAAACATAGCCTTCAACATAACCCTAACCCTAGGTCCAATCCTAACCCTAACTGTCTCTCTAACCCTAGCCCTCAACATAACACTAACCCTAGGTCCAATCCTAACCCTAACCATCTCTCTAACCCTAGCCCTCAACATAACACTAACCCTAGGTCCAATCTAACCCTAAACGTCTCTCTAACCCTAACCCTCAACATAACCCTATCCCTAGGACCAATCCTAACCCTAACCGTCTCTCTAAACCTAGTCCTCAACATAACCCTAACCCTAGGTCCAATCCTAACCCTAACCGTCTCTCTAACGCTAGCCCTCAATATAACCCTAACCCTAGTTCCAATCCTAACCCTAACCGTCACTCTAACCCTAGCCCTCAACCTAACCCTAACCCTAGGTCCAATCCTAACCCTAACCGCCTCTCTAAACCTAGCCCTCTACATAACCCTATCCCTAGGTCCAATCCTAACCCTAACCGTCTCTCTAACCCTAGCCCTCAACATAACCCTAACCCTAAGTCCAATCCTAACCTTAATCGTCTCTCAGACCCTAGCCCTCAACATAACCCTAACCCTAGGTCTAATCCTAACCCTAACCGTCTCTCTAACCCTAGCCCTCAACATAACCCTAACCCTAGGTCCAATCCTAACCCTAAACGTTTCTCTAACCCTAGCCCTCAACATAACCCTAACCCTAGTTCCAATCCTAAGCCTAACCGTCCTCTAACACTAGTCCTCAACATAACCCTAACCCTAGGTCCAATCCAAACCCTAACCGTCTCTCTGACCCTAGCCCTCAACATAACCCTAACCCTAGTTCCAATCCTAACCCTAACCGTCTCTCTAACCCTAGCCTTCAACATAAGCCTAACCTTAGGTCCAATCCTAACCCTAACCGTGTCACTAACCCTAGCCCTCAGCATAACCCTAACCCTAGGTCCAATCCTAACCCTAACCGTCTCTCTAACCCTAGCCCTCAACATAACCGTAACCCTAGGTCCAATCCTAACCCTAACCGTCTCTCTAACCCTAGCCCTCAACATAAGCCTAACCCTAGGTCCAATCCTAACCCTAACCGTCTCTCTAACGCTAGCCCTCAACATAACCATATCCCTAGGTCCAATCCTAACCCTAACCGTCTCTCTAACCCTAGCCCTCAACATAACCCTAACCCTAGGTCCTATCCTAACCCTAACCGTCTCTATAACAATAGCCCTCAACATAACCCTATCCCTAGGTCCAATCCTAACCCTAACAATCTCTCTAACGCTAGCCCTCAACATAACCCTAACCCTAGGTCCAATCCTAACCCTAACCGTCTCTCTAACCCTAGCCCTCAACCTAACCCTAACCCTAGGTCTAATCCTAACCCTAACCGTCTCTCTAACCCTAGCCCTCAACATAAACCTAACCCTAGGTCTAATCCTAACCCTAACCGTCTCTCTAACCCTAGCCCTCAACATAAACCTAACCCTAGGTCCAATCCTAACCCTAACCGTCTCTCTAACCCTAGCCCTCAACATAAGCCTAACCCTAGGTCCAATCCTAACCCTAACCGTCTCTCTAACCCTAGCCCTCAACATAACCCTAACCCTAGGTCCAATCCTAACCCTAACCGTCTCTCTAACCCTAGCCCTCAACATAACCCTAACCCTAGTTCCAATCCTAACCCTGAACGTCTCTCTTACCCTAGCCCTCAACATAACCCTAACCCTAGGTCCAATCCTAACCCTAACCGTCTCTCTAACCCTAGCCCTCAACATAACACTAACCCTAGTTCCAATCCTATCCCTGACCGTCTCTCTTGCCCTAGCCCTCAACATAACCCTAACCCTAGGTCCAATCCTAACCCTAACCGTCTCTCTAACGCTAGCCCTCAACATAACCCTAACCCTAGTTCCAATCCTAACCCTAACCGTCTCTCTAACCCTAGCCCTCAACCTAACCCTAACCCTAGGTCCAATCCTAACCCTAACCGCGTCTCTAAACCTAGCCCTCTACATAACCCTATCCCTAGGTCCAATCCTAACCCTAACCGTCTCTCTAACCCTAGTCCTCAACATAACCCTAACCCTAGGTCCAATCCTAACCCTAACCGTCTCTCTAACGCTAGCCCTCAACATAACCCTAACCCTAGTTCCAATCCTAACCCTAACCGTCTCTCTAACCCTAGCCCTCAACCTAACCCTAACCCTAGGTCCAATCCTAACCCTAACCGCCTCTCTAAACCTAGCCCTCTACATAACCCTATCCCTAGGTCCAATCCTAACCCTAACCGTGTCTCTAACCCTAGCCCTCAACATAACCCTAACCCTAAGTCCAATCCTAACCTTAATCGTCTCTCTCACCCTAGCCCTCAACATAACCCTAACCCTAGGTCTACTCCAAACCCTAACCGTCTCTCTAACCCTAGCCCTCAACATAACCCTAACCCTAGGTCCAATCCTAACCCTAACCGTCTCTCTAAACCTAGCCCTCAACATAACCTTAACCCTAGGTCCGATACTAAACCTAACCGTCTCTCTAACCCTAGCCCTCAACATAACCCTAACCTTAGTTCCAATCCTAACCCTAACCGTCTCTCTAACGCTAGCCCTCAACATAACCCTAACCCTAGGTCCAATCCTAACCCTAACCGTCTCTCTAACCCTAGCCCTCAACATAACCCTAACCCTAGTTCCAATCCTAACCCTAACCGTCTCTCTAACCCTAGCCCTCAACATAACCTTAACCCTAGGTCCAATACTAAACCTAACCGTCTCTCTAACCCTAGCCCTGAACATAACCCTAACCTTAGTTCCAATCCTAACCCTAACCGTCTCTCTAACGCTAGCCCTCAACATAACCCTAACCCTAGGTCCAATCCTAACCCTAACCGTCTCTCTAACCCTAGCCCTCAACATAACCCTAACCCTAGTTCCAATCCTAACCCTAACCGTCTCTCTAACCCTAGCCCTCAACCTAACCCTAACCCTAGGTCCAATCCTAACCCTAACCGTCTCTATAACTCTAGCCCTCAACATAACCCTAACCATAGGTCCAATCCTAACCCTGACCGTCTCTCTAAACATAGCCTTCAACATAACCCTAACCCTAGGTCCAATCCTAACCCTAACTGTCTCTCTAACCCAAGCCCTCAACATAACACTAACCCTAGGTCCAATCCTAACCCTAACCGTCTCTCTAACCCTAGCCCTCAACATAACACTAACCCTAGGTCCAATCTAACCCTAAACGTCTCTCTAACCCTAACCCTCAACATAACCCTAACCCTAGGTCCAATCCTAACCCTAACCGTCTCTCTCAACCTAGTCCTCAACATAACCCTAACCCTAGGTCCAATCCTAACCCTAACCGTCTCTCTAACCCTAGCCCTCAACATAACACTAACCCTAGTTCCAATCCTAACACTGACCGTCTCTCTTACCCTAGCCCTCAACCTAACCCTAACCCTAGGTCCAATCCTAACCCTAACCGCCTCTCTAAACCTAGCCCTCTACATAACCCTATCCCTAGGTCCAATCCTAACCCTAACCGTGTCTCTAACCCTAGCCCTCAACATAACCCTAACCCTAAGTCCAATCCTAACCTTAATCGTCTCTCTCACCCTAGCCCTCAACATAACCCTAACCCTAGGTCTACTCCAAACCCTAACCGTCTCTCTAACCCTAGCCCTCAACATAACCCTAACCCTAGGTCCAATCCTAACCCTAACCGTCTCTCTAAACCTAGCCCTCAACATAACCTTAACCCTAGGTCCAATACTAAACCTAACCGTCTCTCTAAACCTAGCCCTCAACATAACCCTAACCTTAGTTCCAATCCTAACCCTAACCGTCTCTCTAACGCTAGCCCTCAACATAACCCTAACCCTAGGTCCAATCCTAACCCTAACCGTCTCTCTAACCCTAGCCCTCAACATAACCCTAACCCTAGTTCCAATCCTAACCCTAACCGTCTCTCTAACCCTAGCCCTCAACATAACCTTAACCCTAGGTCCAATACTAAACCTAACCGTCTCTCTAACCCTAGCCCTCAACATAACCCTAACCTTAGTTCCAATCCTAACCCTAACCGTCTCTCTAACGCTAGCCCTCAACATAACCCTAACCCTAGGTCCAATCCTAACCCTAACCGTCTCTCTAACCCTAGCCCTCAACATAACCCTAACCCTAGTTCCAATCCTAACCCTAACCGTCTCTCTAACCCTAGCCCTCAACCTAACCCTAACCCTAGGTCCAATCCTAACCCTAACCGTCTCTATAACTCTAGCCCTCAACATAACCCTAACCATAGGTCCAATCCTAACCCTGACCGTCTCTCTAAACATAGCCTTCAACATAACCCTAACCCTAGGTCCAATCCTAACCCTAACTGTCTCTCTAACCCTAGCCCTCAACATAACACTAACCCTAGGTCCAATCCTAACCCTAACCGTCTCTCTAACCCTAGCCCTCAACATAACACTAACCCTAGGTCCAATCTAACCCTAAACGTCTCTCTAACCCTAACCCTCAACATAACCCTAACCCTAGGTCCAATCCTAACCCTAACCGTCTCTCTAAACCTAGTCCTCAACATAACCCTAACCCTAGGTCCAATCCTAACCCTAACCGTCTCTCTAACCCTAGCCCTCAACATAACACTAACCCTAGTTCCAATCCTAACACTGACCGTCTCTCTTACCCTAGCCCTCAAACTAACCCTAACCCTAGGTCCAATCCTAACCCTAACAGCGTCTCTAAACCTAGCCCTCTACATAACCCTATCCCTAGGTCCAATCCTAACCCTAACCGTCTCTCTAACCCTAGTCCTCAACATAACCCTAACCCTAGGTCCAATCCTAACCCTAAGCGTCTCTCTAACGCTAGCCCTCAACATAACCCTAACCCTAGTTCCAATCCTAACCCTAACCGTCACTCTAACCCTAGCCCTCAACCTAACCCTAACCCTAGGTCCAATCCTAACCCTAACCGCCTCTCTAAACCTAGCCCTCTACATAACCCTATCCCTAGGTCCAATCCTAACCCTAACCGTCTCTCTAACCCTAGCCCTCAACATAACCCTAACCCTAAGTCCAATCCTAACCTTAATCGTCTCTCAGACCCTAGCCCTCAACATAACCCTAACCCTAGGTCTAATCATAACCCTAACCGTCTCTCTAACCCTAGCCCTCAACATAACCCTAACCCTAGGTCCAATCCTAACCCTAACCGTTTCTCTAACCCTAGCCCTCAACATAACCCTAACCCTAGTTCCAATCCTAAGCCTAACCGTCCTCTAACCCTAGTCCTCAACATAACCCTAACCCTAGGTCCAATCCAAACCCTAACCGTCTCTCTGACCCTAGCCCTCAACATAACCCTAACCCTAGTTCCAATCCTAACCCTAACCGTCTCTCTAACCCTAGCCTTCAACATAAGCCTAACCTTAGGTCCAATCCTAACCCTAACCGTGTCACTAACCCTAGCCCTCAACATAACCCTAACCCTAGGTCCAATCCTAACCCTAACCGTCTCTCTCAACCTAGCCCTCAACATAACCCTAACCCTAGGTCCAATCCTAACCCTAACCGTCTCTCTAACCCTAGCCCTCAACATAAGCCTAACCCTAGGTCCAATACTAACCCTAACCGTCTCTCTAACGCTAGCCCTCAACATAACCATATCCCTAGGTCCAATCCTAACCCTAACCGTCTCTCTAACCCTAGCCCTCAAAATAACCCTAACCCTAGGTCCTATCCTAACCCTAACCGTCTCTATAACAATAGCCCTCAACATAACCCTATCCCTAGGTCCAATCCTAACCCTAACAGTCTCTCTAACGCTAGCCCTCAACATAACCCTAACCCTAGGTCCAATCCTAACCCTAACCGTCTCTCTAACCCTAGCCCTCAACATAACCCTAACCCTAGGCCCTATCTTAACCCTAACCGTCTCTCTAACCCTAGCCCTCAACATAACCCTATCCCTAGGTCCAATCCTAACCCTAACCGTCTCTCTAACCCTAGCCCTCAACCTAACCCTAACCCTAGGTCTAATCCTAACCCTAACCGTCTCTCTAACCCTAGCCCTCAACATAACCCTAACCCTAGGTCTAATCCTAACCCTAACCGTCTCTCTAACCCTAGCCCTCAACATAAACCTAACCCTAGGTCCAATCCTAACCCTAACCGTCTCTCTAACCCTAGCCCTCAACATAAGCCTAACCCTAGGTCCAATCCTAACCCTAACCGTCTCTCTAACCCTAGCCCTCAACATAACCCTAACCCTAGGTCCAATCCTAACCCTAACCGTCTCTCTAACCCTAGCCCTCAACATAACCCTAACCCTAGTTCCAATCCTAACCCTGAACGTCTCTCTTACCCTAGCCCTCAACATAACCCTAACCCTAGGTCCAATCCTAACCCTAACCGTCTCTCTAACCCTAGCCCTCAACATAACACTAACCCTAGTTCCAATCCTATCCCTGACCGTCTCTCTTGCCCTAGCCCTCAACATAACCCTAACCCTAGGTCCAATCCTAACCCTAACCGTCTCTCTAACGCTAGCCCTCAACATAACCCTAACCCTAGTTCCAATCCTAACCCTAACCGTCTCTCTAACCCTAGCCCTCAACCTAACCCTAACCCTAGGTCCAATCCTAACCCTAACCGCGTCTCTAAACCTAGCCCTCTACATAACCCTATCCCTAGGTCCAATCCTAACCCTAACCGTCTCTCTAACCCTAGTCCTCAACATAACCCTAACCCTAGGTCCAATCCTAACCCTAACCGTCTCTCTAACGCTAGCCCTCAATATAACCCTAACCCTACTTCCAATCCTAACCCTAACCGTCTCTCTAACCCTAGCCCTCAACCTAACCCTAACCCTAGGTCCAATCCTAACCCTAACCGCCTCTCTAAACCTAGCCCTCTACATAACCCTATCCCTAGGTCCAATCCTAACCCTAACCGTGTCTCTAACCCTAGCCCTCAACATAACCCTAACCCTAAGTCCAATTCTAACCTTAATCGTCTCTCTCACCCTAGCCCTCAACATAACCCTAACCCTAGGTCTACTCCTAACCCTAACCGTCTCTCTAACCCTAGCCCTCAACATAATCCTAACCCTAGGTCCAATCCTAACCCTAACCGTCTCTCTAACCCTAGCCCTCAACATAACCTTAACCCTAGGTCCAATACTAAACCTAACCATCTCTCTAACCCTAGCCCTCAACATAACCCTAACCTTAGTTCCAATCCTAACCCTAACCGTCTCTCTAAGGCTAGCCCTCAACATAACCCTAACCCTAGGTCCAATCCTAACCCTAACCGTGTCTCTAACCCTAGCCCTCAACATAACCCTAACCCTAGTTCCAATCCTAACCCGAACCGTCTCTCTAACCCTAGCCTTCAACATAAGCCTAACCTTAGGTCCAATCCTAACCCTAACCGTGTCACTAACCCTACCCCTCAACATAACCCTAACCCTAGGTCCAATCCTAACCCTAACCGTCTCTCTAACCCTAGCCCTCAACATAACCCTAACCCTAGGTCCAATCCTAACCCTAACCGTCTCTATAACTCTAGCCCTCAACATAACCCTAACCATAGGTCCAATCCTAACCCTGACCGTCTCTCTAAACATAGCATTCAACATAAACCTAACCCTAGGTCCAATCCTAACCCTAACTGTCTCTCTAACCCTAGCCCTCAACATAACACCAACCCTAGGTCCAATCCTAACCCTAACCGTCTCTCTAACCCTAGCCCTCAACATAACACTAACCCTAGGTCCAATCTAACCCTAAACGTCTCTCTAACCCTAACCCTCAACATAACCCTATCCCTAGGTCCAATCCTAACCCTAACCGTCTCTCTAAACCTAGTCCTCAACATAACCCTAACCCTAGGTCCAATCCTAACCCTAACCGTCTCTCTAACCCTAGCCCTCAACATAACACTAACCCTAGTTCCAATCCTAACACTGACCGTCTCTCTTACCCTAGCCCTCAACCTAACCCTAACCCTAGGTCCAATCCTAACCCTAACAGCGTCTCTAAACCTAGCCCTCTACATAACCCTATCCCTAGGTCCAATCCTAACCCTAACCGTCTCTCTAACCCTAGTCCTCAACATAACCCTAACCCTAGGTCCAATCCTAACCCTAAGCGTCTCTCTAACGCTAGCCCTCAACATAACCCTAACCTTAGTTCCAATCCTAACCCTAACCGTCACTCTAACCCTAGCCCTCAACCTAACCCTAACCCTAGGTCCAATCCTAACCCTAACCGCCTCTCTAAACCTAGCCCTCTACATAACCCTATCCCTAGGTCCAATCCTAACCCTAACCGTCTCTCTAACCCTAGCCCTCAACATAACCCTAACCCTAAGTCCAATCCTAACCTTAATCGTCTCTCAGACCCTAGCCCTCAACATAACCCTAACCCTAGGTCTAATCCTAACCCTAACCGTCTCTCTAACCCTAGCCCTCAACATAACCCTAACCCTAGGTCCAATCCTAACCCTAACCGTTTCTCTAACCCTAGCCCTCAACATAACCCTAACCCTAGTTCCAATCCTAAGCCTAACCGTCCTCTAAACCTAGTCCTCAACATAACCCTAACCCTAGGTCCAATCCAAACCCTAACCGTCTCTCTGACCCTAGCGCTCAACATAACCCTAACCCTAGTTCCAATCCTAACCCTAACCGTCTCTCTAACCCTAGCCTTCAACATAAGCCTAACCTTAGGTCCAATCCTAACCCTAACCGTGTCACTAACCCTAGCCCTCAACATAACCCTAACCCTAGGTCCAATCCTTACCCTAACCGTCTCTCTAACCCTAGCCCTCAACATAACCCTAACCCTAGGTCCAATCCTAACCCTAACCGTCTCTCTAACCCTAGCCCTCAACATAAGCCTAACCCTAGGTCCAGTCCTAACCCTAACCGTCTCTCTAACGCTAGCCCTCAACATAACCATATCCCTAGGTCCAATCCTAACCCTAACCGTCTCTCTAACCCTAGCCCTCAACATAACCCTAACCCTAGGTCCTATCCTAACCCTAACCGTCTCTATAACAATAGCCCTCAACATAACCCTATCCCTAGGTCCAATCCTAACCCTAACAGTCTCTCTAACGCTAGCCCTCAACATAACCCTAACCCTAGGTCCAATCCTAACCCTAACCGTCTCTCTAACCCTAGCCCTCAACATAACCCTAACCCTAGGCCCTATCTTAACCCTAACCGTCTCTCTAACCCTAGCCCTCAACCTAACCCTATCCCTAGGTCCAATCCTAACCCTAACCGTCTCTCTAACCCTAGCCCTCAACCTAACCCTAACCCTAGGTCTAATCCTAACCCTAACCGTCTCTCTAACCCTAGCCCTCAACATAACCCTAACCCTAGGTCTAATCCTAACCCTAACCGTCTCTCTAACCCTAGCCCTCAACATAAACCTAACCCTAGGTCCAATCCTAACCCTAACCGTCTCTCTAACCCTAGCCCTCAACATAAGCCTAACCCTAGGTCCAATCCTAACCCTAACCGTCTCTCTAACCCTAGCCCTCAACATAACCCTAACCCTAGGTCCAATCCTAACCCTAACCGTCTCTCTAACCCTAGCCCTCAACATAACCCTAACCCTAGTTCCAATCCTAACCCTGAACGTCTCTCTTACCCTAGCCCTCAACATAACCCTAACCCTAGGTCCAATCCTAACCCTAACCGTCTCTCTAACCCTAGCCCTCAACATAACACTAACCCTAGTTCCAATCCTATCCCTGACTGTCTCTCTTGCCCTAGCCCTCAACATAACCGTAACCCTAGGTCCAATCCTAACCCTAACCGTCTCTCTAACGCTAGCCCTCAACATAACCCTAACCCTAGTTCCAATCCTAACCCTAACCGTCTCTCTAACCCTAGCCCTCAACCTAACCCTAACCCTAGGTCCAATCCTAACCGTAACCGCGTCTCTAAACCTAGCCCTCTACATAACCCTATCCCTAGGTCCAATCCTAACCCTAACCGTCTCTCTAACCCTAGTCCTCAACATAACCCTAACCCTAGGTCCAATCCTAACCCTAACCGTCTCTCTAACGCTAGCCCTCAATATAACCCTAACCCTACTTCCAATCCTAACCCTAACCGTCTCTCTAACCCTAGCCCTCAACCTAACCCTAACCCTAGGTCCAATCCTAACCCTAACCGCCTCTCTAAACCTAGCCCTCTACATAACCCTATCCCTAGGTCCAATCCTAACCCTAACCGTGTCTCTAACCCTAGCCCTCAACATAACCCTATCCCTAAGTCCAATTCTAACCTTAATCGTCTCTCTCACCCTAGCCCTCAACATAACCCTAACCCTAGGTCTACTCCTAACCCTAACCGTCTCTCTAACCCTAGCCCTCAACATAACCCTAACCCTAGGTCCAATCCTAACCCTAACCGTCTCTCTAACCCTAGCCCTCAACATAACCTTAACCCTAGGTCCAATACTAAACCTAACCGTCTCTCTAACCCTAGCCCTCAACATAACCCTAACCTTAGTTCCAATCCTAACCCTAACCGTCTCTCTAACGCTAGCCCTCAACATAACCCTAACCCTAGGTCCAATCCTAACCCTAACCGTCTCTCTAACCCTAGCCCTCAACATAACCCTAACCCTAGTTCCAATCCTAACCCGAACCGTCTCTCTAACCCTAGCCTTCAACATAAGCCTAACCTTAGGTCCAATCCTAACCCTAACCGTGTCACTAACCCTAGCCCTCAACATAACCCTAACCCTAGGTCCAATCCTAACCCTAACCGTCTCTCTAACCCTAGCCCTCAACATAACCCTAACCCTAGGTCCAATCCTAACCCTAACCGTCTCTCTAACCCTAGCCCTCAACATAAGCCTAACCCTAGTTCCAATCCTAACCCTAACTGTCTCTCTAACGCTAGCCCTCAACATAACCATATCCCTAGGTCCAATCCTAACCCTAACCGTCTCTCTAACCCTAGCCCTCAACATAACCCTAACCCTAGGTCCTATCCTAACACTAACCGTCTCTATAACCCTAGCCCTCAACATAACCCTATCCCTAGGTCCAATCCTAACCCTAACCGTCTCTCTAACGCTAGCCCTCAACATAACCCTAACCCTAGTTCCAATGCTAACCCTAACCGTCTCTCTAACCCTAGCCCTCAACATAACCCTAACCCTAGGCCCTATCCTAACCCTAACCGTCTCTCTAACCCTAGCCCTCAACCTAACCCTATCCCTAGGTCCAATCCTAACCCTAACCGTCTCTCTAACCCTAGCCCTCAACATAACCCTAACCCTAGTTCCAATCCTAACCCTAACCGTCTCTCTAACCCTAGCCTTCAACATAAGCCTAACCTTAGGTCCAATCCTAACCCTAACCGTGTCACTAACTCTAGCCCTCAACATAACCCTAACCCTAGGTCCAATCCTAACCCTGACGGTCTCTCTAACCCTAGCCCTCAACCTAACCCTAACCCTAGGTCCAATCCTAACCCTAACCGTCTCTCTAACCCTAGCCCTCAACATAAACCTAACACTAGTTCCAATCCTAACCCTAACCGTCTCTCTAACCCTAGTCCTCAACATAACCCTAACCCTAGGTCCAATCCTAACCCTAACCGTCTCTCGAACCCTAGCCCTCAACATAACCCTAACCCTAAGTCCAATCTTCACCCTAACCGTCTCTCTAACCCTAGCCCTCAACATAACCCTAAACCTAGGTCTAATCCTAACCCTAACCGTCTCTCTAAACCTAGCCCTCTACATAAACCTAACCCTAGGACCAATCCTAACCCTAACTGTCTCTCTAACCATAGCCCTCAACATAAGTCTAACCCTAGGTCCAATCCTAACCCTAACCATCTCTCTAACCCTAGCCCTCAACATAACCCTAACCCTAGGTCCAATCCTAACCCTAACTCCCTCTCTAACCCTAGCCCTCAATATAACCCTAACCCTAGGTCCAATCCTAACGCTAACCGTCTCTCTAACCCTAGCCCTCAACATAACCCTACCATAGGTCAAATCCTAACCCTAACCGTCTCTCTAACCCTAGTCCTCAACCTAACCCTATCCCTAGGTCCAATCCTAACCCTAACCGTCTCTCTAACCCTAGCCCTCAACCTAACCCTAACCCTAGGTCTAATCCTAACCCTAACCGTCTCTCTAACCCTAGCCCTCAACATAACCCTAACCCTAGGTCCAATCCTAACCCTAAACGTCTCTCTAACCCTAGCCCTCAAGATAACCCTAACCCTAGGTCCAATCCTAACCCTAAACGTCTCTCTAACCCTAGCCCTCAACATAACCCTAACCCTAGGTCCAATTCTAACCTTAACCGTCTCTCTAACCCTAGCCCTCAACATAAACCTAACCCTAGGTCCAATCCTAACCCTAACCGTCTCTCTAACCCTAGCCCTCAATATAACCCTAACCCTAGTTCCAATCCTAACCCTAACTGTCTCTCTAACCCTAGCCCTCAACATAAGCCTAACCCTAGGTCCAATCCTAACCCTAACCGTCTCTAACCCTAGCCCTCAACATAACCCTAACCTTAGTTCCAATCCTAACCCTAAATGTCTCCCTAACCCTAGCCCTCAACATAACCCTAACCCTAGGTCCAATCCTATCCCTAACCGTCTCTCTAACATTAGCCCTCAACATAACCCTAACCCTAGGTCCAATCCTAAGCCTGACCGTCTCTCTAACCCTAGCCCTCAACACAACCCTAACCCTAGGTCCAATCCTAACCCTGACCGTCTCTCTAACGCTAGCCCTCAACATAACCCTAATCCTAGTTCCAATCCTAACCCTATCCGTCTCTATAACCCTAGCCCTCAACATAACCCTAACCCTAGGTCCAATCCTAACCCTAACTGTCTCTCTAACCCTAGCCCTCAACATAACACTAACCCTAGGTCCAATCCTAACCCTAACCGTCTTTCTAACCCTAGCCCTCAACTTAACCCTAACCCTAGGTCCAATCCTAACCCTAACCGTCTCTCTAACCCTAGCCCTCATATAACCGTAACCCTAGGTCCAATCCTAACCCTAACCGCCTCTCTAACCCTAGCCCTCAACATAACCCTAACCCTAGCTCCAATCCTAACCCTAACCGTCTCTAACCCTAGCCCTCAACATAACCCTAACCCTAGGTCCAATCCTAACCCTAACCGTCTCTCTAACGCTAGCCCTCAACATAACCCTAACCGTAGGTCCAATCCTAACCCTAACCGTCTCTCTAACCCTAGTCCTCATCATAACCCTAACCCTAGGTCCAATCCTAACCCTAACCGTCTCTCGAACCCTAGCCCTCAACATAACCCTAACCCTAAGTCCAATCTTCACCCTAACCGTCTCTCTAACCCTAGCCCTCAACATAACCCTAACCCTAGGTCTAATCCTAACCCTAACCGTCTCTCTAACCCTAGCCCTCAACATAAACCTAACCGTAGGTCCCATCCTAACCCTAACCGTCTCTCTAACCCTAGCCCTCAACCTAACCCTTACCCTAGGTCCAATCCTAAAGCTAAGCGTCTCTCTAACCCTAGCCCTCAACATAACCCTATCCCTAGGTCCAATCCTAACCCTAACCGTCTCTCTAACCCTAGCCCTCAACATAACCCTAACCCTAGTTCCAATCCTAACCCTATCCGTCTCTCTAACGCTAGCCCTCAACATAACCCTAACCCTAGGTCCAATCCTAACCCTAACCGTCTCTCTAACCCTAGCCCTCAACATAACCCTAACCCTAGTTCCAATCCTAACCCTATCCGTCTCTCTAACGCTAGCCCTCAACATAACCCTAACCCTAGGTCCAATCCTAACCCTAACCGTCTCTCTAACCCTAGCCCTCAACATAACCTAACCCTAGGTCCAATCCTAACCCTAACCGTCTCTCTAACCCTAGCCCTCAACTTAACCCTAACCCTAGGTCCAATCCTAACCCTAACCGTCTCTCTAACCCTAGCCCTCAACTTAACCCTAACCCTAGGTCCAATCCTAACCCTAACCGTCTCTCTAACCCTAGCCCTCATATAACGCTAACCCTAGGTCGAATCCTAACCCTAACCGTCTGTCTAACCCTAGCCCTCAACATAACCCTAACCCTAGGTCCAATCCTAACCCTAACCGTCTCTCTAACCCTAGGCCTCAACATAACCCTAACCCTAGGTCCAATCCTAACCCTAACCGTCTCTCTAACGCTAGCCCTCACCATAACCCTAACACTAGTTCCAATCCTAACCCTAACCGTCTCTCTAATATAGCCCTCAACCTAACCCTAACCCTAGGTCCAATCCTAACCCTAACCGTCTCTATAACCCTAGCCCTCAACATAACCCTAACCCAAGTTCCAATCCTAACCCTAACCGTCTCTCTAACCCTAGCCCTCAACATAACACTAACCCTAGGTCCAATCCTAACCCTAAATGTCTCCCTAACCCTAGTCCTCAACATAACCCTAACCCTAGGTCCAATCCTAACCCTAACCGTCTCTCTAACATTAGCCCTCAACATAACCCTAACCCTAGGTCCAATCCTAAGCCTGACCGTCTCTCTAACCCTAGCCCTCAACACAACCCTAACCCTAGGTCCAATCCTAACCCTGACCGTCTCTCTAACGCTAGCCCTCAACATAACCCTAATCCTAGTTCCAATCCTAACCCTATCCGTCTCTCTAACCCTAGCCCTCAACATAACCCTAACCCTAGGTCCAATCCTAACCCTAACCGTCTCTCTAACCCTAGCCCTCAACATAACCCTAACCCTAGGTCCAATCCTAACCCTAACCGTCTCTCTAACCCTAGCCCTCAACTTAACCCTAACCCTAGGTCCAATCCTAACCCTAACCGTCTCTCTAACCCTAGCCCTCATATAACCTTTACCCTAGGTCCAATCCTAACCCTAACCGCCTCTCTTACCCTAGCCCTCAACATAACCCTAACCCTAGGTCCAATCCTAACCCTAACCGTCTCTAACCCTAGCCCTCAACGTAACCCTAACCCTAGGTCCAATCCTAACCCTAACCGTCTCTCTAACCCTAGCCCTCAACATAACCCTAACCCTAGGTCCAATCCTAACCCTAACCGTCTCTCTAACCCTAGCCCTCAACTTAACCCTAACCCTAGGTCCAATCCTAACCCTAACCGTCTCTCTAAACCTAGCCCTCAACTTAACCCTAACCCTAGGTCCAATCCTAACCCTAACCGTCTCTCTAACCCTAGCCCTCATATAACGCTAACCCTAGGTCGAATCCTAACCCTAACCGTCTCTCTAACCCTAGCCCTCAACTTAACCCTAACCCTAGGTCCAATCCTAACCCTAACCGTCTCTCTAACCCTAGCCCTCATATATCCCTAACCCTAGGTCCAATCCTAACCCTAACCGCCTCTCTAACCCTAGCCCTCAACATAACCCTAACCCTAGGTCCAATCCTAACCCTAACCGTCTCAAACCCTAGCCCTCAATATAACCCTAACCCTAGGTCCAATCCTAACCCTAACCGTCTCTCTAACGCTAGCCCTCAACATAACCCTAACCCTAGGTCCAATCCTAACCCTAACCGTCTCTCTAACCCTAGTCCTCATCATAACCCTAACGATAGGTCCAATCCTAACCCTAACCGTCTCTCGAACCCTAGCCCTCAACATAACCCTAACCCTAAGTCCAATCTTCACCCTAACCGTCTCTCTAACCCTAGCCCTCAACATAACCCTAACCCTAGGTCTAATCCTAACCCTAACCGTCTCTCTAACCCTAGCCCTCAACATAAACCTACCGTAGGTCCCATCCTAACCCTAACCGTCTCTCTAACCCTAGCCCTCAACCTAACCCTTACCCTAGGTCCAATCCTAAAGCTAAGCGTCTCTCTAACCCTAGCCCTCAACATAACCCTATCCCTAGGTCCAATCCTAACCCTAACCGTCTCTCTAACCCTAGCCCTCAACATAAACCTAACCCTAGTTCCAATCCTAACCCTATCCGTCTCTCTAACGCTAGCCCTCAACATAACCCTAACCCTAGGTCCAATCCTAACCCTAACCGTCTCTCTAACCCTAGCCCTCAACTTAACCCTAACCCTAGGTCCAATCCTAACCCTAACCGTCTCTCTAACCCTAGCCCTCAACTTAACCCTAACCCTAGGTCCAATCCTAACCCTAACCGTCTCTCTAACCCTAGCCCTCATATAACGCTAACCCTAGGTCGAATCCTAACCCTAACAGTCTCTCTAACCCTAGCCCTCAACTTAACCCTAACCCTAGGTCCAATCCTAACCCTAACCGTCTCTCTAACCCTAGCCCTCATATAACCCTAACCCTAGGTCCAATCCTAACCCTAACCGCCTCTCTAACCCTAGCCCTCAACATAACCCTAACCCTAGGTCCAATCCGAACCCTAACCGTCTCAAACCCTAGCCCTCAACATAACCCTAACCCTAGGTCCAATCCTAACCCTAACCGTCTCTCTAACGCTAGCCCTCAACATAACCCTAACCCTAGGTCCAATCCTAACCCTAACCGTCTCTCTAACCCTAGTCCTCATCATAACCCTAACCCTAGGTCCAATCCTAACCCTAACCGTCTCTCGAACCCTAGCCCTCAACATAACCCTAACCCTAAGTCCAATCTTCACCCTAACCGTCTCTCTAACCCTAGCCCTCAACATAACCCTAACCCTAGGTCTAATCCTAACCCTAACCGTCTCTCTAACCCTAGCCCTCAACATAAACCTACCGTAGGTCCCATCCTAACCCTAACCGTCTCTCTAACCCTAGCCCTCAACCTAACACTTACCCTAGGTCCAATCCTAAAGCTAAGCGTCTCTCTAACCCTAGCCCTCAACATAACCCTATCCCTAGGTCCAATCCTAACCCTAACCGTCTCTCTAACCCTAGCCCTCAACATAACCCTAACCCTAGTTCCAATCCTAACCCTATCCGTCTCTCTAACGCTAGCCCTCAACATAACCCTAACCCTAGGTCCAATCCTAACCCTAACCGTCTCTCTAACCCTAGCCCTCAACATAACCCTAACCCTAGTTCCAATCCTAACCCTATCCGTCTCTCTAACGCTAGCCCTCAACATAACCCTAACCCTAGGTCCAATCCTAACCCTAACCGTCTCTCTAACCCTAGCCCTCAACATAACCTAACCCTAGGTCCAATCCTAACCCTAACCGTCTCTCTAACCCTAGCCCTCAACTTAACCCTAACCCTAGGTCCAATCCTAACCCTAACCGTCTCTCTAACCCTAGCCCTCAACTTAACCCTAACCCTAGGTCCAATCCTAACCCTAACCGTCTCTCTAACCCTAGCCCTCCTATAACGCTAACCCTAGGTCGAATCCTAACCCTAATCGTCTCTCTAACCCTAGCCCTCAACATAACCCTAACCCTAGGTCCAATCCTAACCCTAACCGTCTCTCTAACCCTAGGCCTCAACATAACCCTAACCCTAGGTCCAATCCTAACCCTAACCGTCTCTCTAACGCTAGCCCTCACCATAACCCTAACACTAGTTCCAATCCTAACCCTAACCGTCTCTCTAATATAGCCCTCAACCTAACCCTAACCCTAGGTCCAATCCTAACCCTAACCGTCTCTATAACCCTAGCCCTCAACATAACCCTAACCCAAGTTCCAATCCTAACCCTAACCGTCTCTCTAACCCTAGCCCTCAACATAACACTAACCCTAGGTCCAATCCTAACCCTAAATGTCTCCCTAACCCTAGTCCTCAACATAACCCTAACCCTAGGTCCAATCCTAACCCTAACCGTCTCTCTAACATTAGCCCTCAACATAACCCTAACCCTAGGTCCAATCCTAAGCCTGACCGTCTCTCTAAACCTAGCCCTCAACACAACCCTAACCCTAGGTCCAATCCTAACCCTGACCGTCTCTCTAAAGCTAGCCCTCAACATAACCCTAATCCTAGTTCCAATCCTAACCCTATCCGTCTCTCTAACCCTAGCCCTCAACATAACCCTAACCCTAGGTCCAATCCTAACCCTAACCGTCTCTCTAACCCTAGCCCTCAACATAACCCTAACCCTAGGTCCAATCCTAACCCTAACCGTCTCTCTAACCCTAGCCCTCAACTTAACCCTAACCCTAGGTCCAATCCTAACCCTAACCGTCTCTCTAACCCTAGCCCTCATATAACCCTTACCCTAGGTCCAATCCTAACCCTAACCGCCTCTCTTACCCTAGCCCTCAACATAACCCTAACCCTAGGTCCAATCCTAACCCTAACCGTCTCTAACCCTAGCCCTCAACATAACCCTAACCCTAGGTCCAATCCTAACCCTAACCGTCTCTCTAACCCTAGCCCTCAACATAACCCTAACCCTAGGTCCAATCCTAACCCTAACCGTCTCTCTAACCCTAGCCCTCAACTTAACCCTAACCTTAGGTCCAATCCTAACCCTAACCGTCTCTCTAACCCTAGCCCTCAACTTAACCCTAACCCTAGGTCCAATCCTAACCCTAACCGTCTCTCTAACCCTAGCCCTCATATAACGCTAACCCTAGGTCGAATCCTAACCCTAACCGTCTCTCTAACCCTAGCCCTCAACATAACCCTAACCCTAGGTCCAATCCTAACCCTAACCGTCTCTCTAACGCTAGCCCTCGCCATAACCCTAACACTAGTTCCAATCCTATCCCTAACCGTCTCTCTAATATAGCCCTCAACCTAACCCTAACACTAGGTCCAATCCTAACCCTAACCGTCTCTATAACCCTAGCCCTCAACATAACCCTAACCCTAGTTCCAATCCTAACCCTAACCGTCTCTCTAACCCTACCCCTCAACATAACACTAACCCTAGGACCAATCCTAATCCTAAATATCTCCCTAACCCTAGCCCTCAACATAACCCTAACCCTAGGTCCAATCCTAACCCTAACCGTCTCTCTAACATTAGCGCTCAACATAACCCTAACCCTAGGTCCAATCCTAAGCCTGACCGTCTCTCTAACCCTAGCCCTCAACACAACCCTAACCCTAGGTCCAATCCTAACCCTGACCGTCTCTCTAACGCTAGCCCTCAACATAACCCTAATCCTAGTTCCAATCCTAACCCTACCGTCTCTCTAACCCTAGCCCTCAACATAACCCTAACCCTAGGTCCAATCCTAACCCTAACCGTCTCTCTAACCCTAGCCCTCAACATAACCCTAACCCTAGGTCCAATCCTAACCCTAACCGTCTCTCTAACCCTAGCCCTCAACTTAACCCTAACCCTAGGTCCAATCCTAACCCTAACCGCCTCTCTAACCCTAGCCCTCAACATAACCCTAACCCTAGGTCCAATCCTATCCCTAACCGTCTCTAACCCTAGCCCTCAACATAACCCTAACCCTAGGTACAATCCTAACCCTAACCGTCTCTTTAACCCTAGCCCTCAACTTAACCCTAACCCTAGGTCCAATCCTAACCCTAACCGTCTCTCTAACCCTAGCCCTCATATAACCCTAACCCTAGGTCCAATCCTAACCCTAACCGCCTCTCTTACCCTAGCCCTCAACCTAACCCTAACCCTAGGTCCAATCCTAACCCTAACCGTCTCTAACCCTAGCCCTCAACATAACCCTAACCCTAGGTCCAATCCTAACCCTAACCGTCTCTCTAACCCTAGGCCTCAACATAACCCTAACCCTAGGTCCAATCCTAACCCTAACCGTCTCTCTAACGCTAGCCCTCACCATAACCCTAACACTAGTTCCAATCCTAACCCTAACCGTCTCTCTAATATAGCCCTCAACCTAACCCTAACCCTAGGTCCAATCCTAACCCTAACCGTCTCTATAACCCTAGCCCTCAACTTAACCCTAACCCAAGTTCCAATCCTAACCCTAACCGTCTCTCTAACCCTAGCCCTCAACATAACACTAACCCTAGGTCCAATCCTAACCCTAAATGTCTCCCTAACCCTAGTCCTCAACATAACCCTAACCCTAGGTCCAATCCTAACACTAATCCTAGGTCCAATCCTAAGCCTGACCGTCTCTCTAACCCTAGCCCTAAACACAACCCTAACCCTAGGTCCAATCCTAACCCTAACCGTCTCTCTAACCCTAGCCCTCAACTTAACCCTAACCCTAGGTCCAATCCTAACCCTAACCGTCTCTCTAACCCTAGCCCTCATATAACGCTAACCCTAGGTCGAATCCTAACCCTAATCGTCTCTCTAACCCTAGCCCTCAACATAACCCTAACCCTAGGTCCAATCCTAACCCTAACCGTCTCTCTAACCCTAGGCCTCAACATAACCCTAACCCTAGGTCTAATCCTAACCCTAACCGTCTCTCTAACGCTAGCCCTCACCATAACCCTAACACTAGTTCCAATCCTAACCCTAACCGTCTCTCTAATATAGCCCTCAACCTAACCCTAACCCTAGGCCCAATCCTAACCCTAACCGTCTCTATAACCCTAGCCCTCAACATAACCCTAACCCAAGTTCCAATCCTAACCCTAACCGTCTCTCTAACCCTAGCCCTCAACATAACACTAACCCTAGGTCCAATCCTAACCCTAAATGTCTCCCTAACCCTAGTCCTCAACATAACCCTAACCCTAGGTCCAATCCTAACCCTAACCGTCTCTCTAACATTAGCCCTCAAAATAACCCTAACCCTAGGTCCAATCCTAAGCCTGACCGTCTCTCTAAACCTAGCCCTCAACACAACCCTAACCCTAGGTCCAATCCTAACCCTGACCGTCTCTCTAAAGCTAGCCCTCAACATAACCCTAATCCTAGTTCCAATCCTAACCCTATCCGTCTCTCTAACCCTAGCCCTCAACATAACCCTAACCCTAGGTCCAATCCTAACCCTAACCGTCTCTCTAACCCTAGCCCTCAACATAACCCTAACCCTAGGTCCAATCCTAACCCTAACCGTCTCTCTAACCCTAGCCCTCAACTTAACCCTAACCCTAGGTCCAATCCTAACCCTAACCGTCTCTCTAACCCTAGCCCTCATATAACCCTTACCCTAGGTCCAATCCTAACCCTAACCGCCTCTCTTACCCTAGCCCTCAACATAACCCTAACCCTAGGTCCAATCCTAACCCTAACCGTCTCTAACCCTAGCCCTCAACATAACCCTAACCCTAGGTCCAATCCTAACCCTAACCGTCTCTCTAACCCTAGCCCTCAACATAACCCTAACCCTAGGTCCAATCCTAACCCTAACCGCCTCTCTTACCCTAGCCCTCAACATAACCCTAACCCTAGGTCCAATCCTAACCCTAACCGTCTCTAACCCTAGCCCTCAACATAACCCTAACCCTAGGTCCAATCCTAACCCTAACCGTCTCTCTAACCCTAGCCCTCAACTTAACCCTAACCTTAGGTCCAATCCTAACCCTAACCGTCTCTCTAACCCTAGCCCTCAACTTAACCCTAACCCTAGGTCCAATCCTAACCCTAACCGTCTCTCTAACCCTAGCCCTCATATAACGCTAACCCTAGGTCGAATCCTAACCCTAACCGTCTCTCTAACCCTAGCCCTCAACATAACCCTAACCCTAGGTCCAATCCTAACCCTAACCGTCTCTCTAACGCTAGCCCTCGCCATAACCCTAACACTAGTTCCAATCCTATCCCTAACCGTCTCTCTAATATAGCCCTCAACCTAACCCTAACACTAGGTCCAATCCTAACCCTAACCGTCTCTATAACCCTAGCCCTCAACATAACCCTAACCCTAGTTCCAATCCTAACCCTAACCGTCTCTCTAACCCTACCCCTCAACATAACACTAACCCTAGGACCAATCCTAATCCTAAATATCTCCCTAACCCTAGCCCTCAACATAACCCTAACCCTAGGTCCAATCCTAACCCTAACCGTCTCTCTAACATTAGCCCTCAACATAACCCTACCCCTAGGTCCAATCCTAAGCCTGACCGTCTCTCTAACCCTAGCCCTCAACACAACCCTAACCCTAGGTCCAATCCTAACCCTGACCGTCTCTCTAACGCTAGCCCTCAACATAACCCTAATCCTAGTTCCAATCCTAACCCTACCGTCTCTCTAACCCTAGCCCTCAACATAACCCTAACCCTAGGTCCAATCCTAACCCTAACCGTCTCTCTAACCCTAGCCCTCAACCTAACCCTAACCCTAGGTCCAATCCTAACCCTAACCGTCTCTCTAACCCTAGCCCTCAACTTAACCCTAACCCTAGGTCCAATCCTAAGCCTAACCGCCTCTCTAACCCTAGCCCTCAACATAACCCTAACCCTAGGTCCAATCCTAACCCTAACCGTCTCTAACCCTAGCCCTCAACATAACCCTAACCCTAGGTCCAATCCTAACCCTAACCGTCTCTTTAACCCTAGCCCTCAACTTAACCCTAACCCTAGGTCCAATCCTAACCCTAACCGTCTCTCTAACCCTAGCCCTCATATAACCCTAACCCTAGGTCCAATCCTAACCCTAACCGCCTCTCTTACCCTAGCCCTCAACCTAACCCTAACCCTAGGTCCAATCCTAACCCTAACCGTCTCTAACCCTAGCCCTCAACATAACCCTAACCCTAGGTCCAATCCTAACCCTAACCGTCTCTCTAACCCTAGGCCTCAACATAACCCTAACCCTAGGTCCAATCCTAACCCTAACCGTCTCTCTAACGCTAGCCCTCACCATAACCCTAACACTAGTTCCAATCCTAACCCTAACCGTCTCTCTAATATAGCCCTCAACCTAACCCTAACCCTAGGTCCAATCCTAACCCTAACCGTCTCTATAACCCTAGCCCTCAACTTAACCCTAACCCAAGTTCCAATCCTAACCCTAACCGTCTCTCTAACCCTAGCCCTCAACATAACACTAACCCTAGGTCCAATCCTAACCCTAAATGTCTCCCTAACCCTAGTCCTCAACATAACCCTAACCCTAGGTCCAATCCTAACCCTAACCCTAGGTCCAATCGTAACCCTGACCGTCTCTCCAACGCTAGCCCTCAACATAACCCTAATCCTAGTTCCAATCCTAACCCTATCCGTCTCTCTAACCCTAGCCCTGAACATAACCCTAACCCTAGGTCCAATCCTAACCCTAACCGTCTCTCTAACCCTAGCCCTCAACATAACCCTAACCCTAGGTCCAATCCTAACCCTAACCGTCTCTCTAATCCTAGCCCTCAACTTAACCCTAACCCTAGGTCCAATCCTAACCCTAACCGTCTCTCTAACCCTAGCCCTCATATAACCCTTACCCTAGGTCCAATCCTAACCCTAACCGCCTCTCTTACCCTAGCCCTCAACATAACCCTAACCCTAGGTCCAATCCTAACCCTAACCGTCTCTAACCCTAGCCCTCAACATAACCCTAACCCTAGGTCCAATCCTAACCCTAACCGTCTCTCTAACCCTAGCCCTCAACATAACCCTAACCCTAGGTCCAATCCTAACCCTAACTGTCTCTCTAACCCTAGCCCTCAACTTAACCCTAACCCTAGGTCCAATCCTAACCCTAACCGTCTCTCTAACCCTAGCCCTCAACTTAACCCTAACCCTAGGTCCAATCCTAACCCTAACCGTCTCTCTAACCCTAGCCCTCATATAACGCTAACCCTAGGTCGAATCCTAACCCTAACCGTCTCTCTAACCCTAGCCCTCAACATAACCCTAACCCTAGGTCCAATCCTAACCTTAACCGTCTCTCTAACCCTAGCCCTCAACATAACCCTAACCCTAGGTCCAATCCTAACCCTAACCGTCTCTCTAACGCTAGCCCTCGCCATAACCCTAACACTAGTTCCAATCCTATCCCTAACCGTCTCTCTAATATAGCCCTCAACCTAACCCTAAAACTAGGTCCAATCCTAACCCTAACCGTCTCTATAACCCTAGCCCTCAACATAACCCTAACCCTAGTTCCAATCCTAACCCTAACCGTCTCTCTAACCCTAGCCCTCAACATAACACTAACCCTAGGTCCAATCCTAATCCTAAATATCTCCCTAACCCTAGCCCTCAACATAACCCTAACCCTAGGTCCAATCCTAACCCTAACCGTCTCTCTAACATTAGCCCTCAACATAACCCTAACCCTAGGTCCAATCCTAAGCCTGACCGTCTCTCTAACCCTAGCCCTCAACACAACCCTAACCCTAGGTCCAATGCTAACCCTGACCGTCTCTCTAACGCTAGCCCTCAACATAACCCTAATCCTAGTTCCAATCCTAACCCTACCGTCTCTCTAACCCTAGCCCTCAACTTAACCCTAACCCTAGGTCCAATCCTAACCCTAACCGCCTCTCTAACCCTAGCCCTCAACATAACCCTAACCCTAGGTCCAATCCTAACCCTAACCGTCTCTAACCCTAGCCCTCAACATAACCCTAACCCTAGGTCCAATCCTAACCCTAACCGTCTCCTTAACCCTAGCCCTCAACTTAACCCTAACCCTAGGTCCAATCCTAACCCTAACCGTCTCTCTAACCCTAGCCCTCAACATAAACCTAACCGTAGGTCCCATCCTAACCCTAACCGTCTCTCTAACCCTAGCCCTCAACCTAACCCTTACCCTAGGTCCAATCCTAAAGCTAAGCGTCTCTCTAACCCTAGCCCTCAACATAACCCTATCCCTAGGTCCAATCCTAACCCTAACTGTCTCTCTAACCCTAGCCCTCAACATAACCCTAACCCTAGTTCCAATCCTAACCCTATCCGTCTCTCTAACGCTAGCCCTCAACATAACCCTAACCCTAGGTCCAATCCTAACCCTAACCGTCTCTCTAACCCTAGCCCTCAACATAACCCTAACCCTAGTTCCAATCCTAACCCTATCCGTCTCTCTAACGCTAGCCCTCAACATAACCCTAACCCTAGGTCCAATCCTAACCCTAACCGTCTCTCTAACCCTAGCCCTCAACATAACCTAAACCTAGGTCCAATCCTAACCCTAACCGTCTCTCTAACCCTAGCCCTCAACTTAACCCTAACCCTAGGTCCAATCCTAACCCTAACCGTCTCTCTAACCCTAGCCCTCAACTTAACCCTAACCCTAGGTCCAATCCTAACCCTAACCGTCTCTCTAACCCTAGCCCTCATATAACGCTAACCCTAGGTCGAATCCTAACCCTAACCGTCTCTCTAACCCTAGCCCTCAACATAACCCTAACCCTAGGTCCAATCCTAACCCTAACCGTCTCTCTAACCCTAGGCCTCAACATAACCCTAACCCTAGGTCCAATCCTAACCCTAACCGTCTCTCTAACGCTAGCCCTCACCATAACCCTAACACTAGTTCCAATCCTAACCCTAACCGTCTCTCTAACCCTAGCCCTCAACATAACCCTACCCTAGGTCAAATCCTAACCCTAACCGTCTCTCTAACCCTAGCCCTCAACCTAACCCTATCCCTAGGTCCAATCCAAACCCTAACCGTCTCTCTAACCCTAGCCCTCAACCTAACCCTAACCCTAGGTCTAATCATAACCCTAACCGTCTCTCTAACCCTAGCCCTAAACATAACCCTAACCCTAGGTCCAATCCTAACCCTAACAGCCTCTCTAACCCTAGCCCTCAACATAACCCTAACCCTAGGTCCAATCCTAACCCTAACCGTCTCTAACCTTAGCCCTCAACATAACCCTAACCCTAGGTCCAATCCTAACCCTAACCGTCTCTAACCCTAGCCCTCAACTTAACCCTAACCCTAGGTCCAATCCTAACCCTAACCGTCTCTCTAACCCTAGCCCTCATATAACCCTAACCCTAGGTCCAATCCTAACCCCAACCGCCTCTCTTACCCTAGCCCTCAACATAACCCTAACCCTAGGTCCAATCCTAACCCTAACCGTCTCTAACCCTAGCCCTCAACATAACCCTAACCCTAGGTCCAATCGTAACCCTAACCGTCTCTCTAACCCTAGCCCTCAACATAACCCTAACCCTAGGTCCAATCCTAACCCTAACCGTCTCTCTAACCCTACCCCTCAACTTAACCCTAACCCTAGGTCCAATCTTAACCCTAACCGTCTCTCTAACCCTAGCCCTCAACTTAACCCTAACCCTAGTTCCAATCCTAACCCTAACCGTCTCTCTAACCCTAGCCCTCATATAACCCTAACCCTGGGTCCAATCCTAACCCTAACCGTCTCTCTAACCCTAGCCCTCAACATAACCCTAACCCTAGGTCCAATCCTAACCCTAACCGTCTCTCTAACCCTAGCCCTCAACATAACCCTAACCCTAGGTCCAATCCTAACCCTAACCATCTCTATAACGCTAGCCCTCGCCATAACCCTAACACTAGTTCCAATCCTAACCCTAACCGTCTCTCTAATATAGCCCTCAACCTAACCCTAACCCTAGGTCCAATCCTAACCCTAACCGTCTCTATAACCCTAGCCCTCAACATAACCCTAACCCTAGTTCCAATCCTAACCCTAACCGTCTCTCTAACCCTAGCCCTCAACATAACACTAACCCTAGGTCCAATCCTAATCCTAAATGTCTCCCAACCCTAGCCCTCAACATAACCCTAACCCTAGGTCCAATCCTAACCCTAACCGTCTCTCTAACATTAGCCCTCAACGTAACCTATCCCTAGGTCCAATCCTAAGCCTGACCGTCTCTCTAACCCTAGCCCTCAACACAACCCTAACCCTAGGTCCAATCCTAACCCTGACCGTCTCTCTAACGCTAGCCCTCAACATAACCCTAATCCTAGTTCCAATCCTAACCCTATCCGTCTCTCTAACCCTAGCCCTCAACATAACCCTAACCCTAGGTCCAATCCTAACCCTAACCATCTCTCTAACCCTAGCCCTCAACATAACCCTAACCCTAGGTCCAATCCTAACCCTAACCGTCTCTCTAACCCTAGCCCTCAACTTAACCCTAACCCTAGGTCCAATCCTAACCCTAACCGCCTCTCTAACCCTAGCCCTCAACATAACCCTAACCCTAGGTCCAATCCTAACCCTAACCGCCTCTAACCCTAGCCCTCAACATAACCCTAACCCTAGGTCCAATCCTAACCCTAACGTTCTCTCTAACCCTAGCCCTCAACTTAACCCTAACCCTAGGTCCAATCCTAACCCTAACCGTCTCTTTAACCCTAGCCCTCATATAACCCTAACCCTAGGTCCAATCCTAACCCTAACCGTCTCTCTAACCCTAGCCCTCAACATAACCCTAACCCTAGGTCCAATCCTAACCCTAACCGTCTCTCTAACCCTAGCCCTCAACTTAACCCTAACCCTAGGTCCAATCCTAACCCTAACCGTCTCTCTAACCCTAGCCCTCATATAACCCTAACCCTAGGTCCAATCCTAACCCTAACCGTCTCTCTAACCCTAGCCCTCAACATAACCCTAACCCTAGGTCCAATCCTAACCCTAACCGTCTCTCTAACCCTAGCCCTCAACATAACCCTAACCCTAGGTCCAATCCTAACCCTAACGTTCTCTCTAACCCTAGCCCTCAACTTAACCCTAACCCTTGGTCCAATCCTAACCCTAACCGTCTCTCTAACCCTAGCCCTCATATAACCCTAACCCTAGGTCCAATCCTAACCCTAACCGTCTCTCTAACCCTAGTCCTCATCATAACCCTAACCCTAGGTCCAATCCTAACCCTAACCGTCTCTCGAACCCTAGCCCTCAACATAACCCTAACCCTAGGTCTAATCCTAACCCTAACCGGTTCTCTAACCCTAGCCCTCTACATAAACCTAACCGTAGGTCCCATCCTAACCCTAACCGTCTCTCTAACCCTAGCCCTCAACCTAACCCTAACCCTAGGTACAATCCTAACTCTAACCATCTCTCTAACCCTAGCCCTCAACATAACCCTAACCCTAGGTCCAATCCTAACCCTAACCGACTCTCTAACCCTAGCCCTCAACATAACCCTAACCCTAGTTCCAATCCTAACCCTAACCGTCTCTCTAACCATAGCCCTCAACATAACCCTAACCCTAGGTCCAATCCTTACCCTAACCGCCTCTCTAACCCTAGCCCTCAACATAACCCTAACCTTAGGTCCAATCCTAACCCTAACCGTCTCTAACCCTAGCCCTCAACATAATCCTAACCCTAGGTCCAATCCTAACCCTAACCGTCTCTCTAACCCTAGCCCTCAACATAACACTAACCCTAGTTCCAATCCTAACCCTGACCGTCTCTCTAACCCTAGCTCTCAACATAACCCTAACCCTAGGTCCAATCCTAACCCTAACCGTCTCTCTAACGCTAGCCCTCAACATAACCCTAACCCTAGGTCCAATCCTAACCCTAACCGTCTCTAACCCTAGCCCTCAACATAACCCTAACCCTAGGTCCAATCGTAACCCTAACCGTCTCTCTAACCCTAGCCCTCAACATAACCCTAACCCTAGGTCCCATCCTAACCCTAACCGTCTCTCTAACCCTACCCCTCAACTTAACCCTAACCCTAGGTCCAATCTTAACCCTAACCGTCTCTCTAACACTAGCCCTCAACTTAACCCTAACCCTAGGTCCAATCCTAACCCTAACCGTCTCTCTAACCCTAGCCCTCATATAACCCTAACCCTGGGTCCAATCCTAACCCTAACCGTCTCTCTAACCCTAGCCCTCAACATAACCCTAACCCTAGGTCCAATCCTAACCCTAACCGTCTCTCTAACCCTAGCCCTCAACATAACCCTAACCCTAGGTCCAATCCTAACCCTAACCATCTCTATAACGCTAGCCCTCGCCATAACCCTAACACTAGTTCCAATCCTAACCCTAACCGTCTCTCTAATATAGCCCTCAACCTAACCCTAACCCTAGGTCCAATCCTAACCCTAACCGTCTCTATAAACCTAGCCCTCAACATAACCCTAACCCTAGTTCCAATCCTAACCCTAACCGTCTCTCTAACCCTAGCCCTCAACATAACACTAACCCTAGGTCCAATCCTAATCCTAAATGTCTCCCAACCCTAGCCCTCAACATAACCCTAACCCTAGGTCCAATCCTAACCCTAACCGTCTCTCTAACATTAGCCCTCAACGTAACCTATCCCTAGGTCCAATCCTAAGCCTGACCGTCTCTCTAACCCTAGCCCTCAACACAACCCTAACCCTAGGTCCAATCCTAACCCTGACCGTCTCTCTAACGCTAGCCCTCAACATAACCCTAATCCTAGTTCCAATCCTAACCCTATCCGTCTCTCTAACCCTAGCCCTCAACATAACCCTAACCCTAGGTCCAATCCTAACCCTAACCGTCTCTCTAACCCTAGCCCTCAACATAACCCTAACCCTAGGTCCAATCCTAACCCTAACCGTCTCTCTAACCCTAGCCCTCAACTTAACCCTAACCCTAGGTCCAATCCTAACCCTAACCGCCTCTCTAACCCTAGCCCTCAACATAACCCTAACCCTAGGTCCAATCCTAACCCTAACCGTCTCTAACCATAGCCCTCAACATAACCCTAACCCTAGGTCCAATCCTAACCCTAACGTTCTCTCTAACCCTAGCCCTCAACTTAACCCTAACCCTAGGTCCAATCCTAACCCTAACCGTCTCTCTAACCCTAGCCCTCATATAACCCTAACCCTAGGTCCAATCCTAACCCTAACCGTCTCTCTAACCCTAGCCCTCAACATAACCCTAACCCTAGGTCCAATCCTAACCCTAACCGTCTCTAACCCTAGCCCTCAACATAACCCTAACCCTAGGTCCAATCCTAACCCTAACCGTCTCTCTAACCCTAGCCCTCAACTTAACCCTAACCCTAGGTCCAATCCTAACCCTAACCGTCTCTCTAACCCTAGTCCTCATCATAACCCTAACCCTAGGTCCAATCCTAACCCTAACCGTCTCTCGAACCCTAGCCCTCAACATAACCCTAACCCTAGGTCTAATCTTAACCCTAACCGGTTCTCTAACCCTAGCCCTCTACATAAACCTAACCGTAGGTCCCATCCTAACCCTAACCGTCTCTCTAACCCTAGCCCTCAACCTAACCCTAACCCTAGGTACAATCCTAACTCTAACCATCTCTCTAACCCTAGCCCTCAACATAACACTAACCCTAGTTCCAATCCTAACCCTGACCGTCTCTCTAACCCTAGCTCTCAACATAACCCTAACCCTAGGTCCAATCCTAACCCTAACCGTCTCTCTAACGCTAGCCCTCAACATAACCCTAACCCTAGTTCCAATCCTAACCCTAACCGTCTCTCTAACCCTACCCCTCAACCTAACCCTAACCCTAGATCCAATCCTAAACCTGACAGTCTCTATAACCCTAGCCCTCATCATAACCCTAACCATAGGTCCATTCCTAACCCTAACCGTCTCTCTAACGCTAGCCCTCACCATAACCCTAACACTAGTTCCAATCCTAACCCTAACCGTCTCTCTAATATAGCCCTCAACCTAACCCTAACCCTAGGTCCAATCCTAACCCTAACCATCTCTATAACCCTAGCCCTCAACATAACACTAACCCTAGTTCCAATCCTAACCCTAACCGTCTCTCTAACCCTAGCCCTCAACATAACCCTAACCCTAGGTCCAATCCTAACCCTAACAATCTCTCTAACCCTAGCCCTCAACATAACCCTAACCCTAGGTCCAATCCTAACCCTGACCGTCTCTCTAACCCTAGCCCTCAACATAACCCTAACCCTAGGTCCAATCCTAACCCTAACCGTCTCTCTAACGCCAGCCCTCAACATAACCCTAACCCTAGGTCCAATCCTAACCCTAACCGTCTCTCTAACCCTAGTCCTCATCATAACCCTAACCCTAGGTCTAATCCTAACCCTAACCGTCTCTCTAACCCTAGCCCTCTACATAAACCTAACCGTAGGTCCCATCCTAACCCTAACCGTCTCTCGAACCCTAGCCCTCAACATAACCCTAACCCTAGGTCTAATCCTAACCCTAACCGTCTCTCTAACCCTAGCCCTCTACATAAACCTAACCGTAGGTCCCATCCTAACCCTAACCGTCTCTCTAACCCTAGCCCTCAACCTAACCCTAACCCTAGGTACAATCCTAACTCTAACCATCTCTCTAACCCTAGCCCTCAACATAACCCTAACCCTAGGTCCAATCCTAACCCTAACCGACTCTCTAACCCTAGCCCTCAACATAACCCTAACCCTAGTTCCAATCCTAACCCTAACCGTCTCTCTAACCATAGCCCTCAACATAACCCTAACCCTAGGTCCAATCCTAACCCTAACCGCCTCTCTAACCCTAGCCCTCAACATAACCCTAACCCTAGGTCCAATCCTAACCCTAACCGTCTCTAAACCTAGCCCTCAACATAATCCTAACCCTAGGTCCAATCCTAACCCTAACCGTCTCTCTAACCCTAGCCCTCAACATAACACTAACCCTAGTTCCAATCCTAACCCTGACCGTCTCTCTAACCCTAGCTCTCAACATAACCCTAACCCTAGGTCCAATCCTAACCCTAACCGTCTCTCTAACGCTAGCCCTCAACATAACCCTAACCCTAGTTCCAATCCTAACCCTAACCGTCTCTCTAACCCTACCCCTCAACCTAACCCTAACCCTAGATCCAATCCTAAACCTGACAGTCTCTATAACCCTAGCCCTCATCATAACCCTAACCATAGGTCCATTCCTAACCCTAACCGTCTCTCTAACGCTAGCCCTCACCATAACCCTAACACTAGTTCCAATCCTAACCCTAACCCTCTCTCTAATATAGCCCTCAACCTAACCCTAACCCTAGGTCCAATCCTAACCCTAACCATCTCTATAACCCTAGCCCACAACATAACCCTAACCCTAGTTCCAATCCTAACCCTAACCGTCTCTCTAACCCTAGCCCTCAACATAACCCTAACCCTAGGTCCAATCCTAACCCTAACAATCTCTCTAACCCTAGCCCTCAACATAACCCTAACCCTAGGTCCAATCCTAACCCTGACCGTCTCTCTAACCCTAGCCCTCAACATAACCCTACCCTAGGTCATATCCTAACCCTAACCGCCTTTCTAACGCTAACACTCAACATAACCCTAACCCTAGTTCCAATCCTAACCCTAACCGTCTCTCTAATCCTAGCCCTCAACCTAACCCTAACCCTAGGTACAATCCTAACTCTAACCATCTCTCTAACCCTAGCCCTCAACATAACCCTAACCCTAGGTCCAATCCTAACCCTAACCGACTCTCTAACCCTAGCCCTCAACATAACCCTAACCCTAGTTCCAAACCTAACCCTAACCGTCTCTCTAACCCTAGCCCTCAACACAACCCTAACCCTAGGTCCAATCCTAACCCTGACCGTCTCTCTAACGCTAGCCCTCAACATAACCCTAATCCTAGTTCCAATCCTAACCCTATCCGTCTCTCTAACCCTAGCCCTCAACATAACCCTAACCCTAGGTCCAATCCTAACCCTAACCGTCTCTCTAACCCTAGCCCTCAAGATAACCCTAACCCTAGGTCCAATCCTAACCCTAACCGTCTCTCTAACCCTAGCCCTCAACTTAACCCTAACACTAGGTCCAATCCTAACCCTAACCGCCTCTCTAACACTAGCCCTCAACATAACCCTAACCCTAGGTCCAATCCTAACCCTAACCGTCTCTAACCTTAGCCCTCAACATAACCCTAACCCTAGGTCCAATCCTAACCCTAACCGTCTCTAACCCTAGCCCTCAACTTAACCCTAACCCTAGGTCCAATCCTAACCCTAACCGTCTCTCTAACCCTAGCCCTCATATAACCCTAACCCTAGGTCCAATCCTAACCCTAACCGCCTCTCTTACCCTAGCCCTCAACATAACCCTAACCCTAGGTCCAATCCTAACCCTAACCGTCTCTAACCCTAGCCCTCAACATAACCCTAACCCTAGGTCCGTTCGTAACCCTAACCGTCTCTCTAACCCTAGCCCTCAACATAACCCTAACCTAGGTCCAATCCTAACCCTAACCGTCTCTCTAACCCTACCCCTCAACTTAACCCTAACCCTAGGTCCAATCTTAACCCTAACCGTCTCTCTAACCCTAGCCCTCAACTTAACCCTAACCCTAGGTCCAATCCTAACCCTAACCGTCTCTCTAACCCTAGCCCTCATATAACCCTAACCCTGGGTCCAATCCTAACCCTAACCGTCTCTCTAACCCTAGCCCTCAACATAACCCTAACCCTAGGTCCAATCCTAACCCTAACCGTCTCTCTAACCCTAGCCCTCAACATAACCCTAACCCTAGGTCCAATCCTAACCCTAACCATCTCTATAACGCTAGCCCTCGGCATAACCCTAACACTAGTTCCAATCCTAACCCTAACCGTCTCTCTAATATAGCCCTCAACCTAACCCTAACCCTAGGTCCAATCCTAACCCTAACCGTCTCTATAACCCTAGCCCTCAACATAACCCTAACCCTAGTTCCAATCCTAACCCTAACCGTCTCTCTAACCCTAGCCCTCAACATAACACTAACCCTAGGTCCAATCCTAATCCTAAATGTCTCCCAACCCTAGCCCTCAACATAACCCTAACCCTAGGTCCAATCCTAACCCTAACCGTCTCTCTAACCCTAGCCCTCAACACAACCCTAACCCTAGGTCCAATCCTAACCCTGACCGTCTCTCTAACGCTAGCCCTCAACATAACCCTAATCCTAGTTCCAATCCTAACCCTATCCGTCTCTCTAACCCTAGCCCTCAACATAACCCTAACCCTAGGTCCAATCCTAACCCTAACCGTCTCTCTAACCCTAGCCCTCAACATAACCCTAACCCTAGGTCCAATCCTAACCCTAACCGTCTTTCTAACCCTAGCCCTCAACTTAACCCTAACCCTAGGTCCAATCCTAACCCTAACCGTCTCTAACCCTAGCCCTCAACATAACCCTAACCCTAGGTCCAATCCTAACCCTAACCGTCTCTAACCCTAGCCCTCAACATAACCCTAACCCTAGGTCCAATCCTAACCCTAACGTTCTCTCTAACCCTAGCCCTCAACTTAACCCTAACCCTAGGTCCAATCCTAACCCTAACCGTCTCTCTAACCCTAGCCCTCATATAACCCTAACCCTAGGTCCAATCCTAACCCTAACCGTCTCTCTAACCCTAGCCCTCAACATAACCCTAACCCTAGGTCCAATCCTAACCCTAACCGTCTCTAACCCTAGCCCTCAACATAACCCTAACCCTAGGTCCAATCCTAACCCTAACCGTCTCTCTAACCCTAGCCCTCAACTTAACCCTAACCCTAGGTCCAATCCTAACCCTAACCGTCTCTCTAACCCTAGTCCTCATCATAACCCTAACCCTAGGTCCAATCCTAACCCTAACCGTCTCTCGAACCTAGCCCTCAACATAACCCTAACCCTAGGTCTAATCCTAACCCTAACCGTCTCTCTAACCCTAGCCCTCTACATAAACCTAACCCTAGGTACAATCCTAACTCTAAGCATCTCTCTAACCCTAGCCCTCAACATAACCCTAACCCTAGGTCCAATCCTAACCCTAACCGACTCTCTAACCCTAGCCCTCAACATAACCCTAACCCTAGTTCCAATCCTAACCCTAACCGTCTCTCTAACCATAGCCCTCAACATAACCCTAACCCTAGGTCCAATCCTAACCCTAACCGCCTCTCTAACCCTAGCCCTCAACATAACCCTAACCCTAGGTCCAATCCTAACCCTAACCGTCTCTAAGCCTAGCCCTCAACATAATCCTAACCCTAGGTCCAATCCTAACCCTAACCCTCTCTCTAACGCTAGCCCTCAACATAACACTAACCCTAGTTCCAATTCTAACCCTGACCGTCTCTCTAACCCTAGCTCTCCACATAACCCTAACCCTAGGTCCAATCCTAACCCTAACCGTCTCTCTAACGCTAGCCCTCAACATAACCCTAACCCTAGTTCCAATTCTAACCCTAACCGTCTCTCTAACCCTACCCCTCAACCTAACCCTAACCCTAGATCCAATCCTAAACCTGACAGTCTCTATAACCCTAGCCCTCATCATAACCCTAACCATAGGTCCATTCCTAACCCTAACCGTCTCTCTAACGCTAGCCCTCACCATAACCCTAACACTAGTTCCAATCCTAACCCTAACCGTCTCTCTAATATAGCCCTCAACCTAACCCTAACCCTAGGTCCAATCCTAACCCTAACCATCTCTATAACCCTAGCCCTCAACATAACCCTAACCCTAGTTCCAATCCTAACCCTAACCGTCTCTCTAACCCTAGCCCTCAACATAACCCTAACCCTAGGTCCAATCCTAACCCTAACAATCTCTCTAACCCTAGCCCTCAACATAACCCTAACCCTAGGTCCAATCCTAACCCTGACCGTCTCTCTAACCCTAGCCCTCAACATAACCCTAACCCTAGGTCCAATCCTAACCCTAACCGTCTCTCTAACGCCAGCCCTCAACATAACCCTAACCCTAGGTCCAATCCTAACCCTAACCGTCTCTCTAACCCTAGTCCTCATCATAACCTTAACCCTAGGTCTAATCCTAACCCTAACCGTCTCTCTAACCCTAGCCCTCTACATAAACCTAACCGTAGGTCCCATCCTAACCCTAACCGTCTCTCGAACCCTAGCCCTCAACATAACCCTAACCCTAGGTCTAATCCTAACCCTAACCGTCTCTCTAACCCTAGCCCTCTACAAAAACCTAACCGTAGGTCCCATCCTAACCCTAACCGTCTCTCTAACCCTAGCCCTCAACCTTACCCTAACCCTAGGTACAATCCTAACTCTAACCATCTCTCTAACCCTAGCCCTCAACATAACCCTAACCCTAGGTCCAATCCTAACCCTAACCGACTCTCTAAACCTAGCCCTCAACATAACCCTAACCCTAGTTCCAATCCTAACCCTAACCGTCTCTCTAACCATAGCCCTCAACATAACCCTAACCCTAGGTCCAATCCTAACCCTAACCGCCTCTCTAACCCTAGCCCTCAACATAACCCTAACCCTAGGTCCAATCCTAACCCTAACCGTCTCTAAACCTAGCCCTCAACATAATCCTAACCCTAGGTCCAATCCTAACCCTAAACGTCTCTCTAACCCTAGCCCTCAACATAACACTAACCCTAGTTCCAATCCTAACCCTGACCGTCTCTCTAACCCTAGCTCTCAACATAACCCTAACCCTAGGTCCAATCCTAAACCTGACAGTCTCTATAACCCTAGCCCTCATCATAACCCTAACCATAGGTCCATTCCTAACCCTAACCGTCTCTCTAACGCTAGCCCTCACCATAACCCTAACACTAGTTCCAATCCTAACCCTAACCGTCTCTCTAATATAGCCCTCAACCTAACCCTAACCCTAGGTCCAATCCTAACCCTAACCATCTCTATAACCCTAGCACTCAACATAACCCTAACCCTAGTTCCAATCCTAACCCTAACCGTCTCTCTAACCCTAGCCCTCAACATAACCCTAACCCTAGGTCCAATCCTAACCCTAACAATCTCTCTAACCCTAGCCCTCAACATAACCCTAACCCTAGGTCCAATCCTAACCCTGACCGTCTCTCTAACCCTAGCCCTCAACATAACCCTAACCCTAGGTCCAATCCTAACCCTAACCGTCTCTCTAACGCCAGCCCTCAACATAACCCTAACCCTAGGTCAAATCCTAACCCTAACCGTCTCTATAACCCTAGCCCTCAACATAACCCTAACCCTAGGTCCAATCCAGCCCTAACCGTCTCTATAACCCTAGCCCTCAACATACCCCTAACCATAGGTCCAATCCTAACCCTGACCGTTTCTCTAAACCTAGCCTTCAACATAACCCTAACCCTAGGTCGAATCCTAACCCTAACTGTCTCTCTAACCCTAGCCCTCAACATAACACTAACCCTAGGTCCAATCCTAACCTAAACGTCTCTCTAACCCTAGCCCTCAACATAACACTAACCCTAGGTCCAATCTAACCCTAAAGGTCTCTCTAACCCTAACCCTCAACATAACCCTAACCCTAGGTCCAATCCTAACCCTAACGGTCTCTCTAACCCTAGCCCTCAACTTAACCCTAACCCTAGGTCCAATCCTAACCCTAACCGCCTCTCTAACACTAGCCCTCAACATAACCCTAACCCTAGGTCCAATCCTAACCCTAACCGTCTCTAACCTTAGCCCTCAACATAACCCTAACCCTAGGTCCAATCCTAACCCTAACCGTCTCTAACCCTAGCCCTCAACTTAACCCTAACCCTAGGTCCAATCCTAACCCTAACCGTCTCTCTAACCCTAGCCCTCATATAACCCTAACCCTAGGTCCAATCCTAACCCTAACCGCCTCTCTTACCCTAGCCCTCAACATAACCCTAACCCTAGGTCCAATCCTAACCCTAACCGTCTCTAACCCTAGCCCTCAACATAACCCTAACCCTAGGTCCAATCCTAACCCTAACCGTCTCTAACCCTAGCCCTCAACATAACCCCAACCCTAGGTCCAATTCTAACCCTAACCGTCTCTCTAAACCTAGCCCTCAACATAACCCCAACCCTAGGTCCAATCCTAACCCTAACCGTCTCTCTAACCCTAGCCCTCAACAGAACCCTAACCCTACGTCCAATCCTAACCCTAACCGTCACTCTAACCCTAGCCCTCAACATAACCCTAACCCTAGGTCCAATCCTAACCCTAACCGTCTCTCTAACCCTAGCCCTCAACCTAATCCTAAACCTAGGTCCAATCCTAACCCTAACCGTCTCTCTAACCCTAGCCCTCAACATAACCCTAACCATAGGTCCAATCCTAACCCCAACCGTCTCTCTAAACCTAGCCCTCAACATAACCCTAACCCTAGATCCAATACTAACCCTAACCGTCTCTCTAACCCTAGCCCTCAACATAACCCCAACCCTAGGTCCAATCCTAACCCTAACTGTCTCTCTAACACTAGCCCTCAACATAACCCTAAGCCTAGGTCCAATCCTAACCCTAACCGTCTCTCTAACCCTAGGCCTCAACATAACCCTAACCCTAGATCCAATACTAACCCTAACCGTCTCTCTAACCCTAGCCCTCAACGTAACCCTAACCCTAGGTCCAATCCTAACCCTAAAGGCCTCTCTAACCCTAGCCCTCAACATAACCCTAACCCTAGGTCCAATCCTAACCCTAACCGTCTCTCTAACCCTAGCCCTCAACATAACCCTAACCCTAGGTCCAGTCCTAACCCTAACCGTCTCTCTAAGAATAGCCCTCAACCTAACCCTAACCCTAGATCCAATCCTAACCCTAACCGTCTCTCTAAACCTAGCCCACAACAAAACCCTATCCCTAGGTCCAATCCTAACACTAACCGTCTCTCTAACCCTAGCCCTCAACATAACCCCCACCCTAGGTCCACTCCTAACCCTAACCGTCTGTCTAACCCTATCCCTCAACATAACCCCAACCCTAGGTCCAATCCTAACCCTAATCGTCTTTCTAACCCTAGCCCTCAACATAACCCTAACCCTAGGTCCAATCCTAACCCTAACCATCTCTCTAACCCTAGACCTCAACATAACCCAAACCCTAGGTCCAATCCTAACCCTAACCGTCTCTCTAACCCTAGCCCTCAACGTATCCCTAACCCTAGGTCCAATCCGAACACTAACCGTCTCTCTAACCCTAACTCTCAACATAACCCTAACCCTAGGTCCAATCCTATCCCTAACCGTCTCTCTAACCCTAGCCCTAAACCTAACCCTAACCCTAGGTCCAATCCTAACCCTAAACGTCTCTCTAACCCTAGCCCCCAACAAAACCCTATCCCTAGGTCCAATCCTAACCCTGACGGTCTCTCTAACCCTAGCCCTCAACATAACCCTAACTCTAGGTCCAAACCTAACCCTAACCGTCTCTAAACCTAGCCCTCAACCTAACCCTAAACATAGGTCCAATCCTAACCCTAACCGTCTCTCTAACCCTAGCCGTCAACATAACCCTAACCCTAGGTCCAATTCTAACCCTAACCGTCTCTCTAACCCTAGCCCTCCACATAACCCTAACCCTAGGTCCAATCCTAACCATAACCGTCTCTCTAACCCTAGCCCTCAACATAACCGTAACCCTAGGTCCAATCCTAACCCTGACCGTCTCTCTAACCCTAGCCCTCAACCTAATCCTAAACCTAGGTCCAATCCTAACCCGAACCGTCTCTCTAACCCTAGCCCTCAACATAACCCTAACTATAGGTCCAATCCTAAGCCCAACGGTCTCTCTAAACCTAGCCCTCAACATAACACTAACCCTAGGTCCAATCCTAACCCTAACCGTCTCTCTAACACTAGCCCTCAACATAACCCTAAGCCTAGGTCCAATCCTAACCCTAACCGTCTCTCTAACCCTAGCCCTCAACATAACCCTAACCCTAGGTCCAATACTAACCCTAACCGTCTCTCTAACCCTAGCCCTCAAAGTAACCCTAACCCTAGGTCCAATCCTAACCCTAAAGGCCTCTCTAACCCTAGCCCTCAACATAACCCTTACCCTAGGTCCAATCACAACCCTAACCGTCTCTCTAACCCTAGCCCTCAACATAATCCTAACCCTATGTCCAGTCCTAACCCTAACCGTCTCTCTAAGAATAGCCCTCAACCTAACCCTAACCCTAGGTCCAATCCTAACCCTAACCGTCTCTCTAAACCTAGCCCTCAACATAACCCTAACCCTAGTTCCAATCCTAACCCTAACCGTCTCTCTAACCCTAGCCCTCAACATAACACTAACCCTAGGTCCAATCCTAATCCTAAATGTCTCCCAACCCTAGCCCTCAACATAACCCTAACCCTAGGTCCAATCCTAACCCTAACCGTCTCTCTAACCCTAGCCCTCAACACAACCCTAACCCTAGGTCCAATCCTAACCCTGACCGTCTCTCTAACGCTAGCCCTCAACATAACCCTAATCCTAGTTCCAATCCTAACCCTATCCGTCTCTCTAACCCTAGCCCTCAACATAACCCTAACCCTAGGTCCAATCCTAACCCTAACCGTCTCTCTAACCCTAGCCCTCAACATAACCCTAACCCTAGGTCCAATCCTAACCCTAACCGTCTCTCTAACCCTAGCCCTCAACTTAACCCTAACCCTAGGTCCAATCCTAACCCTAACCGTCTCTAACCCTAGCCCTCAACATAACCCTAACCCTAGGTCCAATCCTAACCCTAACCGTCTCTAACCCTAGCCCTCAACATAACCCTAACCCTAGGTCCAATCCTAACCCTAACGTTCTCTCTAACCCTAGCCCTCAACTTAACCCTAACCCTAGGTCCAATCCTAACCCTAACCGTCTCTCTAACCCTAGCCCTCATATAACCCTAACCCTAGGTCCAATCCTAACCCTAACCGTCTCTCTAACCCTAGCCCTCAACATAACCCTAACCCTAGGTCCAATCCTAACCCTAACCGTCTCTAACCCTAGCCCTCAACATAACCCTAACCCTAGGTCCAATCCTAACCCTAACCGTCTCTCTAACCCTAGCCCTCAACTTAACCCTAACCCTAGGTCCAATCCTAACCCTAACCGTCTCTCTAACCCTAGTCCTCATCATAACCCTAACCCTAGGTCCAATCCTAACCCTAACCGTCTCTCGAACCTAGCCCTCAACATAACCCTAACCCTAGGTCTAATCCTAAACCTAACCGTCTCTCTAACCCTAGCCCTCTACATAAACCTAACCGTAGGTCCCATCCTAACCCTAACCGTCTCTCTAACCCTAGCCCTCAACCTAACCCTAACCCTAGGTACAATCCTAACTCTAACCATCTCTCTAACCCTAGCCCTCAACATAACCCTAACCCTAGGTCCAATCCTAACCCTAACCGACTCTCTAACCCTAGCCCTCAACATAACCCTAACACTAGTTCCAATCCTAACCCTAACCGTCTCTCTAACCATAGCCCTCAACATAACCCTAACCCTAGGTCCAATCCTAACCCTAACCGCCTCTCTAACCCTAGCCCTCAACATAACCCTAACCCTAGGTCCAATCCTAACCCTAACCGTCTCTAAGCCTAGCCCTCAACATAATCCTAACCCTAGGTCCAATCCTAACCCTAACCCTCTCTCTAACCCTAGCCCTCAACATAACACTAACCCTAGTTCCAATCCTAACCCTGACCGTCTCTCTAACCCTAGCTCTCCACATAACCCTAACCCTAGGTCCAATCCTAACCCTAACCGTCTCTCTAACGCTAGCCCTCAACATAACCCTAACCCTAGTTCCAATCCTAACCCTAACCCTCTCTCTAACCCTACCCCTCAACCTAACCCTAACCCTAGATCCAATCCTAAACCTGACAGTCTCTATAACCCTAGCCCTCATCATAACCCTAACCATAGGTCCATTCCTAACCCTAACCGTCTCTCTAACGCTAGCCCTCACCATAACCCTAACACTAGTTCCAATCCTAACCCTAACCGTCTCTCTAATATAGCCCTCAACCTAACCCTAACCCTAGGTCCAATCCTAACCCTAACCATTTCTATAACCCTAGCCCTCAACATAACCCTAACCCTAGTTCCAATCCTAACCCTAACCGTCTCTCTAACCCTAGCCCTCAACATAACCCTAACCCTAGGTCCAATCCTAACCCTAACAATCTCTCTAACCCTAGCCCTCAACATAACCCTAACCCTAGGTCCAATCCTAACCCTGACCGTCTCTCTAACCCTAGCCCTCAACATAACCCTAACCCTAGGTCCAATCCTAACCCTAACCGTCTCTCTAAAGCCAGCCCTCAACATAACCCTAACCCTAGGTCCAATCCTAACCCTAACCGTCTCTCTAACCCTAGCCCTCTACAAAAACCTAACCGTAGGTCCCATCCTAACCCTAACCGTCTCTCTAACCCTAGCCCTCAACCTTACCCTAACCCTAGGTACAATCCTAACACTAACCATCTCTCTAACCCTAGCCCTCAACATAACCCTAACCCTAGGTCCAATCCTAACCCTAACCGACTCTCTAACCCTAGCCCTCAACATAACCCTAACCCTAGTTCCAATCCTAACCCTAACCGTCTCTCTAACCATAGCCCTCAACATAACCCTAACCCTAGGTCCAATCCTAACCCTAACCGCCTCTCTAACCCTAGCCCTCAACATAACCCTAACCCTAGGTCCAATCCTAACCCTAACCGTCTCTAAACCTAGCCCTCAACATAATCCTAACCCTAGGTCCAATCCTAACCCTAAACGTCTCTCTAACCCTAGCCCTCAACATAACACTAACCCTAGTTCCAATCCTAACCCTGACCGTCTCTCTAACCCTAGCTCTCAACAGAACCCTAACCCTAGGTCCAATCCTAAACCTGACAGTCTCTATAACCCTAGCCCTCATCATAACCCTAACCATAGGTCCATTCCTAACCCTAACCGTCTCTCTAACGCTAGCCCTCACCATAACCCTAACACTAGTTCCAATCCTAACCCTAACCGTCTCTCTAATATAGCCCTCAACCTAACCCTAACCCTAGGTCCAATCCTAACCCTAACCATCTCTATAACCCTAGCACTCAACATAACCCTAACCCTAGTTCCAATCCTAACCCTAACCGTCTCTCTAACCCTAGCCCTCAACATAACCCTAACCCTAGGTCCAATCCTAACCCTAACAATCTCTCTAACCCTAGCCCTCAACATAACCCTAACCCTAGGTCCAATCCTAACCCTGACCGTCTCTCTAACCCTAGCCCTCAACATAACCCTAACCCTAGGTCCAATCCTAACCCTAACCGTCTCTCTAACGCCAGCCCTCAACATAACCCTAACCCTAGGTCAAATCCTAACCCTAACCATCTCTATAACCCTAGCCCTCAACATAACCCTAACCCTAGGTCCAATCCAGCCCTAACCGTCTCTATAACCCTAGCCCTCAACATACCCCTAACCATAGGTCCAATCCTAACCCTGACCGTTTCTCTAAACCTAGCCTTCAACATAACCCTAACCCTAGGTCCAATCCTAACCCTAACTGTCTCTCTAACCCTAGCCCCCAACATAACACTAACCCTAGGTCCAATCCTAACCTAAACGTCTCTCTAACCCTAGCCCTCAACATAACACTAACCCTAGGTCCAATCTAACCCTAAAGGTCTCTCTAACCCTAACCCTCAACATAACCCTAACCCTAGGTCCAATCCTAACCCTAACGGTCTCTCTAACCCTAGCCCTCAACTTAACCCTAACCCTAGGTCCAAATCTAACCCTAACCGCCTCTCTAAACCTAGCCCTCAACATAACCCTAACCCTAGGTCCAATCCTAACCCTAACCGTCTCTAACCCTAGCCCTCAACATAACCCTAACCCTAGGTCCAATCCTAACCCTAACCGTCTCTCTAAACCTAGCCCTCAACTTAACCCTAACCCTAGGTCCAATCCTAACCCTAACCGTCTCTCTAACCCTAGCCCTCATATAACCCTAACCCTAGGTCCAATCCTAACCCTAACCGTCTCTCTAACCCTAGCCCTCAACATAACCCTAACCCTAGGTCCAATCCTAACCCTAACCGTCTCTCTAACCCTAGTCCTCATCATAACCCTAACCCTAGGTCCAATCCTAACCCTAACCGTCTCTCGAACCCTAGCCCTCAACATAACCCTAACCCTAGGTCTAATCCTAACCCTAACCGTCTCTCTAACCCTAGCCCTCTACATAAACCTAACCGTAGGTCCCATCCTAACCCTAACCGTCTCTCTAACCCTAGCCCTCAAATTAACCCTAACCCTAGGTACAATCCTAACTCTAACCATCTCTCTAACCCTAGCCCTCAACATAACCCTAACCCTAGGTCCAATCCTAACCCTAACCGACTCTCTAACCCTAGCCCTCAACATAACCCTAACCCTAGTTCCAATCCTAACCCTAACCGTCTCTCTAACCATAGCCCTAAACATAACCCTAACCCTAGGTCCAATCCTAACCCTAACCGCCTCTCTAACCCTAGCCCTCAACATAACCCTAACCCTAGGTCCAATCCTAACCCTAACCGTCTCTAACCCTAGCCCTCAACATAATCCTTACCCTAGGTCCAATCCTAACCCTAACCGTCTCTCTAACCCTAGCCCTCAACATAACACTAACCCTAGTTCCAATCCTAAACCTGACCGTCTCTCTAACCCTAGCTCTCAACATAACCCTAACCCTAGGTCCAATCCTAACCCTAACCGTCTCTCTAACGCTAGCCCTCAACATAACCCTAACCCTAGTTCCAATCCTAACCCTAACCGTCTCTCTAACCCTACCCCTCAACCTAACCCTAACCCTAGATCCAATCCTAAACCTGACAGTCTCTATAACCCTAGCCCTCATCATAACCCTAACCATAGGTCCATTCCTAACCCTAACCGTCTCTCTAAAGCTAGCCCTCACCATAATCCTAACACTAGTTCCAATCCTAACCCTAACCGTCTCTCTAATATAGCCCTCAACCTAACCCTAACCCTACGTCCAATCCTAACCCTAACCATCTCTATAACCCTAGCCCTCAACATAACCCTAACCTTAGTTCCAATCCTAACCCTAACCGTCTCTCTAACCCTAGCCCTCAACATAACCCTAACCCTAGGTCCAATCCTAACCCTAACAATCTCTCTAACCCTAGCCCTCAACATAACCCTAACCCTAGGTCCAATCCTAACCCTGACCGTCTCTCTAACCCTAGCCCTCAACATACCCCTAACCATAGGTCCAATCCTAACCCTGACCGTTTCTCTAAACCTAGCCTTCAACATAACCCTAACCCTAGGTCCAATCCTAACCCTAACTGTCTCTCTAACCCTAGCCCTCAACATAACACTAACCCTAGGTCCAATCCTAACCTAACCGTCTCTCTAACCCTAGCCCTCAACATAACACTAACCCTAGGTCCAATCTAACCCTAAACGTCTCTCTAACCCTAACCCTCAACATAACCCTAACCCTAGGTCCATTCCTAACCCTAACGGTCTCTCTAACCCTAGCCCTCAACATAACCCTAACCCTAGGTCCAATCCTAACCCTAACCGTCTCTCTAACCCTAGCCCTCAACATAACCCTAACCCTAGGGCCAATCCTAACCCTAACCGTCTCTCTAACGCTAGCCCTCAACATAACCCTAACCCTAGTTCCAATCCTAACCCTAACCGTCTCTCTAACCCTAGCCTTCAATATAACCCTAACCCTAGGTCCAATCCTAACCCTAACCATCTCTCTAACGCTAGCCCTCAACATAACCCTAACCCTAGTTCCAATCCTAACCCTAACCGTCTCTCTAACCCTAGCCCTCAACATAACCCTAACCCTAGGTCCAATCCTAACCTTAATCGTCTCTCTTACCCTAGCCCTCAACATAACCCTATCCCTAGGTCCAATCCTAACCCTAACCGACTCTCTAACCCTAACCCTCAACATAACCATAACCCTAGGTCCAATCCTAACCCTAACCGACTCTCTAACCCTAACCCTCAACATAACCCTAACCCTAGGTCCAATCCTAACCCTAACCGTCTCTCTAACGCCAGCCCTCAACATAACCCTAACCCTAGGTCAAATCCTAACCCTAACCGTCTCTATAACCCTAGCCCTCAACATAACCCTAACCCTAGGTCCAATCCTTACCCTAAGGGTCTCTCTAACCCTAGCCCTCAACATAACCCTAACCCTAGGTCCAATCCTAACCCTAACCGTCTCTATAACCCTAGCCCTCAACATACCCCTAACCATAGGTCCAATCCTAACCCTGACCGTTTCTCTAAACCTAGCCTTCAACATAACCCTAACCCTAGGTCCAATCCTAACCCTAACTGTCTCTCTAACCCTAGCCCTCAACATAACACTAACCCTAGGTCCAATCCTAACCTAACCGTCTCTCTAACCCTAGCCCTCAACATAACACTAACCCTAGGTCCAATCTAACCCTAAAGGTCTCTCTAACCCTAACCCTCAACATAACCGTAACCCTAGGTCCAATCCTAACCCTAACGGTCTCTCTAACCCTAGCCCTCAACATAACCCTAACCCTAGGTCCAATCCTAACCCTAACCGTCTCTCTAACCCTAGCCCTCAACTTAACCCTAACCCTAGGTCCAATCCTAACCCTAACCGTCTCTCTAACCCTAGCCCTCATATAACCCTAACCCTAGGTCCAATCGTAACCCTAAGGGTCTCTCTAACCCTAGCCCTCAACATAACCCTAACCCTAGGTCCAATCCTAACCCTAACCGTCTCTATAACCCTAGCCCTCAACATACCCCTAACCATAGGTCCAATCCTAACCCTCACCGTTTCTCTAAACCTAGCCTTCAACATAACCCTAACCCTAGGTCCAATCCTAACCCTAACTGTCTCTCTAACCCTAGCCCTCAACATAACACTAACCCTAGGTCCAATCCTAACCTAACCGTCTCTCTAACCCTAGCCCTCAACATAACACTAACCCTAGGTCCAATCTAACCCTAAAGGTCTCTCTAACCCTAACCCTCAACATAACCCTAACCCTAGGTCCAATCCTAACCCTAACGGTCTCTCTAACCCTAGCCCTCAACTTAACCCTAACCCTAGGTCCAATCCTAACCCTAACCGCCTCTCTAAACCTAGCCCTCAACATAACCCTAACCCTAGGTCCAATCCTAACCCTAACCGTCTCTAACCCTAGCCCTCAACATAACCCTAACCCTAGGTCCAATCCTAACCCTAACCGTCTCTCTAACCCTAGCCCTCAACTTAACCCTAACCCTAGGTCCAATCCTAACCCTAACCGTCTCTCTAACCCTAGCCCTCATATAACCCTAACCCTAGGTCCAATCCTAATCCTAACCGTCTCTCTAACCCTAGCCCTCAACATAAAACTAACCCTAGGTCCAATCCTAACCCTAACCGTCTCTCTAACCCTAGTCCTCATCATAACCCTAACCCTAGGTCCAATCCTAACCCTAACCGTCTCTCGAACCCTAGCCCTCAACATAACCCTAACCATAGGTCTAATCCTAACCCTAACCGTCTCTCTAACCCTAGCCCTCTACATAAACCTAACCGTAGGTCCCATCCTAACCCTAACCGTCTCTCTAACCCTAGCCCTCAACCTAACCCTAACCCTAGGTACAATCCTAACTCTAACCATCTCTCTAACCCTAGCCCTCAACATAACCCTAACCCTAGGTCCAATCCTAACCCTAACCGACTCTCTAACCCTAGCCCTCAACATAACCCTAACCCTAGTTCCAATCCTAACCCTAACCGTCTCTCTAACCATAGCCCTCAACATAACCCTAACCCTAGGTCCAATCCTAACCCTAACCGCGTCTCTAACCCTAGCCCTCAACATAACCCTAACCCTAGGTCCAATCCTAACCCTAACCGTCTCTAACCCTAGCCCTCAACATAATCCTAACCCTAGGTCCAATCCTAACCCTAACCGTCTCTCTAACCCTAGCCCTCAACATAACACTAACCCTAGTTCCAATCCTAAACCTGACCGTCTCTCTAACCCTAGCTCTCAACATAACCCTAACCCTAGGTCCAATCCTAACCCTAACCGTCTCTCTAACGCTAGCCCTCAACATAACCCTAACCCTAGTTCCAATCCTAACCCTAACCGTCTCTCTAACCCTACCCCTCAACCTAACCCTAACCCTAGATCCAATCCTAAACCTGACAGTCTCTATAACCCTAGCCCTCATCATAACCCTAACCATAGGTCCATTCCTAACCCTAACCGTCTCTCTAAAGCTAGCCCTCACCATAATCCTAACACTAGTTCCAATCCTAACCCTAACCGTCTCTCTAATATAGCCCTCAACCTAACCCTAACCCTACGTCCAATCCTAACCCTAACCATCTCTATAACCCTAGCCCTCAACATAACCCTAACCTTAGTTCCAATCCTAACCCTAACCGTCTCTCTAACCCTAGCCCTCAACATAACCCTAACCCTAGGTCCAATCCTAACCCTAACAATCTCTCTAACCCTAGCCCTCAACATAACCCTAACCCTAGGTCCAATCCTAACCCTGACCGTCTCTCTAACCCTAGCCCTCAACATACCCCTAACCATAGGTCCAATCCTAACCCTGACCGTTTCTCTAAACCTAGCCTTCAACATAACCCTAACCCTAGGTCCAATCCTAACCCTAACTGTCTCTCTAACCCTAGCCCTCAACATAACACTAACCCTAGGTCCAATCCTAACCTAACCGTCTCTCTAACCCTAGCCCTCAACATAACACTAACCCTAGGTCCAATCTAACCCTAAACGTCTCTCTAACCCTAACCCTCAACATAACCCTAACCCTAGGTCCATTCCTAACCCTAACGGTCTCTCTAACCCTAGCCCTCAACATAACCCTAACCCTAGGTCCAATCCTAACCCTAACCGTCTCTCTAACCCTAGCCCTCAACATAACCCTAACCCTAGGGCCAATCCTAACCCTAACCGTCTCTCTAACGCTAGCCCTCAACATAACCCTAACCCTAGTTCCAATCCTAACCCTAACCGTCTCTCTAACCCTAGCCTTCAATATAACCCTAACCCTAGGTCCAATCCTAACCCTAACCATCTCTCTAACGCTAGCCCTCAACATAACCCTAACCCTAGTTCCAATCCTAACCCTAACCGTCTCTCTAACCCTAGCCCTCAACATAACCCTAACCCTAGGTCCAATCCTAACCTTAATCGTCTCTCTTACCCTAGCCCTCAACATAACCCTATCCCTAGGTCCAATCCTAACCCTAACCGACTCTCTAACCCTAACCCTCAACATAACCATAACCCTAGGTCCAATCCTAACCCTAACCGACTCTCTAACCCTAACCCTCAACATAACCCTAACCCTAGGTCCAATCCTAACCCTAACCGTCTCTCTAACGCCAGCCCTCAACATAACCCTAACCCTAGGTCAAATCCTAACCCTAACCGTCTCTATAACCCTAGCCCTCAACATAACCCTAACCCTAGGTCCAATCCTTACCCTAAGGGTCTCTCTAACCCTAGCCCTCAACATAACCCTAACCCTAGGTCCAATCCTAACCCTAACCGTCTCTATAACCCTAGCCCTCAACATACCCCTAACCATAGGTCCAATCCTAACCCTGACCGTTTCTCTAAACCTAGCCTTCAACATAACCCTAACCCTAGGTCCAATCCTAACCCTAACTGTCTCTCTAACCCTAGCCCTCAACATAACACTAACCCTAGGTCCAATCCTAACCTAACCGTCTCTCTAACCCTAGCCCTCAACATAACACTAACCCTAGGTCCAATCTAATCCTAAAGGTCTCTCTAACCCTAACCCTCAACATAACCGTAACCCTAGGTCCAATCCTAACCCTAACGGTCTCTCTAACCCTAGCCCTCAACATAACCCTACCCCTAGGTCCAATCCTAACCCTAACCGTCTCTCTAACCCTAGCCCTCAACTTAACCCTAACCCTAGGTCCAATCCTAACCCTAACCGTCTCTCTAACCCTAGCCCTCATATAACCCTAACCCTAGGTCCAATCGTAACCCTAAGGGTCTCTCTAACCCTAGCCCTCAACATAACCCTAACCCTAGGTCCAATCCTAACCCTAACCGTCTCTATAACCCTAGCCCTCAACATACCCCTAACCATAGGTCCAATCCTAACCCTCACCGTTTCTCTAAACCTAGCCTTCAACATAACCCTAACCCTAGGTCCAATCCTAACCCTAACTGTCTCTCTAACCCTAGCCCTCAACATAACACTAACCCTAGGTCCAATCCTAACCTAACCGTCTCTCTAACCCTAGCCCTCAACATAACACTAACCCTAGGTCCAATCTAACCCTAAAGGTCTCTCTAACCCTAACCCTCAACATAACCCTAACCCTAGGTCCAATCCTAACCCTAACGGTCTCTCTAACCCTAGCCCTCAACTTAACCCTAACCCTAGGTCCAATCCTAACCCTAACCGCCTCTCTAAACCTACCCCTCAACATAACCCTAACCCTAGGTCCAATCCTAACCCTAACCGTCTCTAACCCTAGCCCTCAACATAACCCTAACCCTAGGTCCAATCCTAACCCTAACCGTCTCTCTAACCCTAGCCCTCAACTTAACCCTAACCCTAGGTCCAATCCTAACCCTAACCGTCTCTCTAACCCTAGCCCTCATATAACCCTAACCCTAGGTCCAATCCTAACCCTAACCGTCTCTCTAACCCTAGCCCTCAACATAAAACTAACCCTAGGTCCAATCCTAACCCTAACCGTCTCTCTAACCCTAGTCCTCATCATAACCCTAACCCTAGGTCCAATCCTAACCCTAACCGTCTCTCGAACCCTAGCCCTCAACATAACCCTAACCATAGGTCTAATCCTAACCCTAACCGTCTCTCTAACCCTAGCCCTCTACATAAACCTAACCGTAGGTCCCATCCTAACCCTAACCGTCTCTCTAACCCTAGCCCTCAACCTAACCCTAACCCTAGGTACAATCCTAACTCTAACCATCTCTCTAACCCTAGCCCTCAACATAACCCTAACCCTAGGTCCAATCCTAACCCTAACCGACTCTCTAACCCTAGCCCTCAACATAACCCTAACCCTAGTTCCAATCCTAACCCTAACCGTCTCTCTAACCATAGCCCTCAACATAACCCTAACCCTAGGTCCAATCCTAACCCTAACCGCGTCTCTAACCCTAGCCCTCAACATAACCCTAACCCTAGGTCCAATCCTAACCCTAACCGTCTCTAACCCTAGCCCTCAACATAATCCTAACCCTAGGTCCAATCCTAACCCTAACCGTCTCTCTAACCCTAGCCCTCAACATAACACTAACCCTAGTTCCAATCCTAACCCTGACCGTCTCTCTAACCCTAGCTCTCAACATAACCCTAACCCTAGGTCCAATCCTAACCCTAACCGTCTCTCTAACGCTAGCCCTCAACAAAACCCTAACCCTAGTTCCAATCCTAACCCTAACCGTCTCTTTAACCCTACCCCTCAACCTAACCCTAACCCTAGATCCAATCCTAAACCTGACAGTCTCTATAACCCTAGCCCTCATCATAACCCTAACCATAGGTCCATTCCTAACCCTAACCGTCTCTCTAAAGCTAGCCCTCACCATAACCCTAACACTAGTTCCAATCCTAACCCTAACCGTCTCTCTAATATAGCCCTCAACCTAACCCTAACCCTAGGTCCAATCCTAACCCTAACCATCTCTATAACCCTAGCCCTCAATATAACCCTAACCCTAGTTCCAATCCTAACCCTAACCGTCTCTCTAACCCTAGCCCTCAACATAACCCTAACCCTAGGTCCAATCCTAACCCTAACAATCTCTCTAACCCTAGCCCTCAACATAACCCTAACCCTAGGTCCAATCCTAACCCTAACCGTCTCTCTAACCCTAGCCCTCAACATAACCCTAACCCTAGGTCCAATCCTAACCCTAACCGTCTCTCTAACCCTAGCCCTCAACATAACCCTAACCCTAGGTCCAATCCTAACCCTAACCGTCTCTCTAACCCTAGTCCTCATCATAACCCTAACCCTAGGTCCAATCCTAACCCTAACCGTCTCTCGAACCCTAGCCCTCAACATAACCCTAACCATAGGTCTAATCCTAACCCTAACCGTCTCTCTAACCCTAGCCCTCTACATAAACCTAACCGTAGGTCCCATCCTAACCCTAACCGTCTCTCTAACCCTAGCCCTCAATCTAACCCTAACCCTAGGTACAATCCTAACTCTAACCATCTCTCTAACCCTAGCCCTCAACATAACCCTAACCCTAGGTCCAATCCTAACCCTAACCGTCTCTCTAACCCTAGCGCTCAACAGAACCCTACCCTAGGTCAAATCCTAACCCTAACCGTCTCTCTAACCCTAGCCCTCAACCTAACCCTAACCCTAGGTCTAATCATAACCCTAACCGTCTCTCTATCCCTAGCCCTCAACATAACCCTAACCCTAGGTCCAATCCTAACCCTAACCGTCTCTATAACCTTAGCCCTCAACATACCCCTAACCATAGGTCCAATCCTAACCCTCACCGTTTCTCTAAACCTAGCCTTCAACATAACCCTAACCCTAGGTCCAATCCTAACCCTAACTGTCTCTCTAACCCTAGCCCTCAACATAACACTAACCCTAGGTCCAATCCTAACCTAACCGTCTCTCTAACCCTAGCCCTCAACATAACACTAACCCTAGGTCCAATCTAACCCTAAAGGTCTCTCTAACCCTAACCCTCAACATAACCCTAACCCTAGGTCCAATCCTAACCCTAACGGTCTCTCTAACCCTAGCCCTCAACTTAACCCTAACCCTAGGTCCAATCCTAACCCTAACCGCCTCTCTAAACCTAGCCCTCAACATAACCCTAACCCTAGGTCCAATCCTAACCCTAACCGTCTCTAACCCTAGCCCTCAACATAACCCTAACCCTAGGTCCAATCCTAACCCTAAACGTCTCTCTAACCCTAGCCCTCAACTTAACCCTAACCCTAGGTCCAATCCTAACCCTAACCGTCTCTCTAACCCTAGCCCTCATATAACCCTAACCCTAGGTCCAATCCTAACCCTAACCGTCTCTCTAACCCTAGCCCTCAACATAACCCTAACCCTAGGTCCAATCCTAACCCTAACCGTCTCTCTAACCCTAGTCCTCATCATAACCCTAACCCTAGGTCCAATCCTAACCCTAACCGTCTCTCGAACCCTAGCCCTCAACATAACCCTAACCATAGGTCTAATCCTAACCCTAACCGTCTCTCTAACCCTAGCCCTCTACATAAACCTAACCGTAGGTCCCATCCTAACTCTAACCGTCTCTCTAACCCTAGCCCTCAACCTAACCCTAACCCTAGGTACAATCCTAACTCTAACCATCTCTCTAACCCTAGCCCTCAACATAACCCTAACCCTAGGTCCAATCCTAACCCTAACCGACTCTCTAACCCTAGCCCTCAACATAACCCTAACCCTAGTTCCAATCCTAACCCTAACCGTCTCTCTAACCATAGCCCTCAACATAACCCTAACCCTAGGTCCAATCCTAACCCTAACCGCCTCTCTAACCCTAGCCCTCAACATAACCCTAACCCTAGGTCCAATCCTAACCCTAACCGTCTCTAACCCTAGCCCTCAACATAATCCTAACCCTAGGTCCAATCCTAACCCTAACCGTCTCTCTAACCCTAGCCCTCAACATAACACTAACCCTAGTTCCAATCCTAACCCTGACCGTCTCTCTAACCCTAGCTCTCAACAAAACCCTAACCCTAGTTCCAATCCTAACCCTAACCGTCTCTCTAACACTACCCCTCAACCTAACCCTAACCCTAGATCCAATCCTAAACCTGACAGTCTCTATAACCCTAGCCCTCATCATAACCCTAACCATAGGTCCATTCCTAACCCTAACCGTCTCTCTAAAGCTAGCCCTCACCATAACCCTAACACTAGTTCCAATCCTAACCCTAACCGTCTCTCTAATATAGCCCTCAACCTAACCCTAACCCTAGGTCCAATCCTAACCCTAACCATCGCTATAACCCTAGCCCTCAACATAACCCTAACCCTAGTTCCAATCCTAACCCTAACCGTCTCTCTAACCCTAGCCCTCAACATAACCCTAACCCTAGGTCCAATCCTAACCCTAACAATCGCTCTAACCCTAGCCCTCAACATAACCCTAACCCTAGGTCCAATCCTAACCCTGACCGTCTCTCTAACCCTAGCCCTCAACATAACCCTAACCCTAGGTCCAATCCTAACCCTAACCGTCTCTCTAACGCTAGCCCTCAACATAACCCTAACCCTAGGTCAAATCCTAACCCTAACCGTCTCTATAACCCTAGCCCTCAACATAACCCTAACCCTAGGTCCAATCCTAACCCTAAGGGTCTCTCTAACCCTAGCCCTCAACATAACCCTAACCCTAGGTCCAATCCTAACCCTAACCGTCTCTATAACCCTAGCCCTCAACATACCCCTAACCATAGGTCCAATCCTAACCCTGACCGTTTCTCTAAACCTAGCCTTCAACATAAACCTAACCCTAGGTCCAATCCTAACCCTAACTGTCTCTCTAACCCTAGCCCTCAACATAACACTAACCCTAGGTCCAATCTAACCCTAAACGTCTCTCTAACCCTAACCCTCAACATAACCCTAACCCTAGGTCAAATCCTAACCCTAACGGTCTCTCTAACCCTAGCCCTCAACATAACCCTAACCCTAGGTCCAATCCTAACCCTGACCGGCTCTCTAACCCTAGCCCTCAACATAACCCTAACCCTAGGGCCAATCCTAACCCTAACCGTCTCTCTAACGCTAGCCCTCAACATAACCCTAACCCTAGTTCCAATCCTAACCCTAACCGTCTCTCTAACCCTAGCCCTCAACATAACCCTAACCCTAGGTCCAATCCTAACCCTAACCGTCTCTCTAACGCTAGCCCTCAACATAACCCTAACCCTAGTTCCAATCCTAACCCTAACCGTCTCTCTAACCCTAGCCCTCAACATAACCCTAACCCTAGGTCCAATCCTAACCTTAATCGTCTCTCTTACCCTAGCCCTCAACATAACCCTAACCCTAGGTCCAATCCTAACCCTAACCGTCTCTCTAACCCTAGCGCTCAACAGAACCCTACCCTAGGTCAAATCCTAACCCTAACCGTCTCTCTAACCCTAGCCCTCAACCTAACCCTAACCCTAGGTCTAATCATAACCCTAACCGTCTCTCTATCCCTAGCCCTCAACATAACCCTAACCCTAGGTCCAATCCTAACCCTAAACGTCTCTCTAACCCTAGCCCTCAAGATAACCCTAACCATACATCCAATCCTAACCCTAAACGTCTCTCTAACCCTAGCCCTCAACATAACCCTAACCCTAGGTCCAATTCTAACCTTAACCGTCTCTCTAACCCTAGCCCTCAACATAACACTAACCCTAGGTCCAAACCTAACCCTAACCATCTCTCTAACCCTAGCCCTCAACATAACACTAACCCTAGGTCCATTCCTAACCCTAACCCTCTCTCTAACCCTAGCCCTCAATATAACCCTAACCCTAGTTCCAATCCTAACCCTAACTGTCTCTCTAACCCTAGCCCTCAAGATAACCCTAACCATACATCCAATCCTAACCCTAAACGTCTCTCTAACCCTAGCCCTCAACATAACCCTTACCCTAGGTCCAGTTCTAACCCTAATCGTCTCTCTTAACCTAGCCCTCAACATAACCTTATCCGTAGGTCCAATCCTAACCCTAACCGTCTCTCTAACCCTAGCCCTCAACATAACCCTACCCTAGGTCATATCCTAACCCTAACCGCCTTTCTAACGCTAACACTCAACATAACCCTAACCCTAGTTCCAATCCTAACCCTAACCGTCTCTCTAACCCTAGCCCTCAACCTAACCTTAACCCTAGGTACAATCCTAACTCTAACCATCTCTCTAACCCTAGCCCTCAACATAACCCTAACCCTAGGTCCAATCCTAACCCTAACCGACTCTCTAACCCTAGCCCTCAACATAACCCTAACCCTAGTTCCAAACCTAACCCTAACCGTCTCTCTAACCCTAGCCCTCAACATAACCCTAACCCTAGGTCCAATCCTAACCCTAACCGACTCTCTAACCCTAGCCCTCAACATAACCCTAACCCTAGTCCCAAACCTAACCATAACCGTCTCTCTAACCCTAGCCCGCAACATAACCCTAACCCTAGGTCCAATCCTAACCCTAACAGCCTCTCTAACCCTAGCCCTCAACATAACCCTAACCCTAGGTCCAATCCTAACCCTAACCGTCTCTAACCCTAGCCCTCAACATAATGCTAACTCTAGGTCCAATCCTAACCCTAACCGTCTCTCTAACCCTAGCCCTCAACATAACACTAACCCTAGTTCCAATCCTAACCCTGACCGTCTCTCTAACCCTAGCCCTCAACATAACCCTAACCCTAGGTCCAATCCTAACCCTAACCGTCTCTCTAACGCTAGCCCTCAACATAACCCTAACCCTAGTTCCAATCCTAACCCTAACCGTCTCTCTAACCCTACCCCTCATCCTAACCCTAACCCTAGATCCAATCCTAAACCTGACCGTCTCTATAACCCTAGCCCTCAACATAACCCTAACCATAGGTCCATTCCTAACCCTAACCGTCTCTCTAACGCTAGCCCTCATCATAACCATAACCCTAGTTCCAATCCTAACCCTAACCGTCTCTCTAATCTAGCCCTCAACCTAACCCTAACCCTAGGTCCAATCCTAACCCTAACCGTCTCTATAACCCTAGCCCTCAACATAACCCTAACCCTAGGTCCAATCCTAACCCTTACCGTTTCTCTAAACCTAGCCTTCAACATAACCCTAACCCTAGGTCCAATCCTAACCCTAACTGTCTCTATAACTCTAGCCCTCAACATAACACTAACCCTAGGTCCAATCCTAACCCTAACCGTCTCTCTAACCCTAGCCCTCAACATAACACTAACCCTAGGTCCAATCTAACCCTAAACGTCTCTCTAACCCTAACCCTCAAAATAACCCTAACCCTAGGTCCAATCCTAACCCTAACCGTCTCTCTAACCCTAGCCCTCAACATAACCCTAACCCTAGGTCCAATCCTAACCCTAACAATCTCTCTAACCCTAGCCCTCAACATAACCCTAACCCTTGGTCCAATCCTAACCCTAAACGTCTGTCTAACCCTAGCCCTCAACATAAACCTAACCCTAGGTCCAATCCTAACCCTAACCGTCTCTCTAACCCTAGCCCTCAACATAACCCTAACCATAGGTCCAATCCTAACCCTAACCGTCTCTCTAACGCTAGCCCTCAACATAACCCTAACCATAGGTCCAATCCTAACCCTGACCGTCTCTCTAAACATAGCCTTCAACATAACCCTAACCCTAGGTCCAATCCTAACCCTAACTGTCTCTCTAACCCTAGTCCTCAACATAACACTAACCCTAGGTCCAATCCTAACCCTAACCGTCTCTCTAACCCTAGCCCTCAACATAACACTAACCCTAGGTCCAATCTGACCCTAAACGTCTCTCTAACCCTAACCCTCAACATAACCCTATCCCTAGGTCCAGTCCTAACCCTGACCGTCTCTCTAACCCTAGCCCTCAACATAACCCTAACCCTAGGTCCAATCATAACCCTAACCGTCTCTCTAACCCTAGCCCTCAACATAACCCTAACCCTAGTTCCAATCCTAACCCTGAACGTCTCTCTAACCCTAGCCCTCAACATAACCCTAACCCTAGGTCCAATCCTAACCCTTACCGTCTCTCTAAAGCTAGCCCTCAACATAACCCTAACCCTAGTTCCAATCCTAACCCTAACCGTCTCTCTAACAATAGCCCTCAACCTAACCCTAACCCTAGGTCCAATCCTAACCCTAACCGCCTCTCTAATCCTAGCCCTCTACATAACCCTATCCCTGGGTCCAATCCTAACCCTAACCGTCTCTTTAACCCTAGTCCTCAACATAACCCTAACCCTAGGTCCAATCCTAACCCTAACCGTCTCTCGAACCCTAGCCCTCAACATAACCCTAACCCTAAGTCCAATCTTCACCCTAACCGTCTCTCTAACCCTAGCCCTCAACATAACCCTAACCCTAGGTCCAATCCTAACCCTAACCGTCTCTCTAACCCTAGCCCTCAACATAACCCTAAAACTAGGTCCAATCCTAACCCTAACCGTCTCTCTAACCCTAGCCCTCAACATAACCCTAACCCTAGTTCCAATCCTAACCCTAACCGTCTCTCTAACCCTAGCCCTCATCATAACCCTAACCCTAGGTCCAATCCTAAACCTAACCGTCTCTCTAACCCTAGCCCTCAACATAACCCTAACCCTAGTTCCAATCCTAACCCTAACCGTCTCTCTAACCCTAGCCTTCAACATAAGCCTAACCCTAGGTCCAATCCTAACCCTAACCGTCTCTAACCCTAGCCCTCAACATAATCCTAACCCTAGGTCCAATCCTAACCCTAATCGTCTCTCTAACCCTAGCCCTCAACATAACACTAACCCTAGTTCCAATCCTAACCCTGACCGTCTCTCTAACCCTAGCCCTCAACATAACCCGAACCCTAGGTCCAATCCTAACCCTAACCGTCTCTCTAACGCTAGCCCTCAACATAACCCTAACCCTAGTTCCAATCCTAACCCTAACCGTCTCTCTAACCCTACCCGTCAACCTAACCCTAACCCTAGGTCCAATCCTAAACCTAACCGTCTCTATAACCCTAGCCCTCAACATAACCCTAACCATAGGTCCAATCCTAACCCTAACCGTCTCTCTAACGCTAGCCCTCATATAACCCTAACCCTAGTTCCAATCCTAACCCTAACCGTCTCTCTAACCCTAGCCCTCAACCTAACCCTAACCCTAGGTCCAATCCTAACCCTAACCGTCTCTATAACCCTAGCCCTCAACATAACCCTAACCATAGGTCCAATCCTAACCCTGACCGTCTCTCTAAACATAGCCTTCAACATAACCCTAACCCTATGTCCAATCCTAACCCTAACTGTCTCTCTAACCCTAGCCCTCAACATAACACTAACCCTAGGTCCAATCCTAACCCTAACCGTCTCTCTAACCCTAGCCCTCAACATAACACTAACCCTAGGTCCAATCTAACCCTAAACGTCTCTCTAACCCTAACCCTCAACATAACCCTATCCCTAGGTCCAATCCTAACCTTAACCGTCTCTCTAACCCTAGTCCTCAACATAACCCTAACCCTAGGTCCAATCCTAACCCTAACCGTCTCTCGAACCCTAGCCCTCAACATAACCCTAACCCTAAGTCCAATCTTCACCCTAACCGTCTCTCTAACCCTAGCCCTCAACATAACCCTAACCCTAGGTCTAATCCTAACCCTAACCGTCTCTCTAACCCTAGCCCTCTACATAAACCTAACCCTAGGTCCAATCCTAACCCTAACCGTCTCTCTAACCATAGCCCTCAACATAAGTCTAACCCTAGGTCCAATCCTAACCCTAACCGTCTCTCTAACCCTAGCCCTCAACATAACCCTAACCCTAGGTCCAATCCTAACCCTAACCGTCTCTCTAACCCTAGCCCTCAACATAACCCTAACCCTAGGTCCAATCCTAACCTTAATCGTCTCTCTTACCCTAGCCCTCAACATAACCCTATCCCTAGGTCCAATCTTAACCCTAACTCCCTCTCTAACCCTAGCCCTCAACATAACCCTAACCCTAGGTCCAATCCTAACCCTAACCGTCTCTCTAACCCTAGACCTCAACATAACCCTAACCCTAGTTCCAATCCTAACCCTAACCGTCTCTCTAACCCTAGCCCTCAACATAACCCTAACCCTAGTTCCAATCCTAACCGTAACCGTCTCTCTAACCCTAGCCTTCAACATAAGCCTAACCCTAGGTCCAATCCTAACCCTAACCGTCTCTCTAACCCTAGCCCTCAACATAACCCAAACCCTAGGTCCAATCCTAACCCTGACCGTCTCTCTAACCCTAGCCCTCAACATAACCCGAACCCTAGGTCCAATCATAACCCTAACCGTCTCTCTAACCCTAGCCCTCAACATAACCCTAACCCTAGTTCCAATCCTAACCCTGAACGTCTCTCTAACCCTAGCCATCAACCTAACCCTAACCCTAGGTCCAATCCTAACCCTAACCGCCTCTCTAAACCTAGCCCTCTACATAACCCTATCCCTGGGTCAATCCTAACCCTAACCGTCTCTCTAACCCTAGACCACAACATAATCCTAACCCTAGGTCCAATCCTAACCCTAACCGTATCTCGAAACCTAGCCCTCAACATAACCCTAACCCTAAGTCCAATCTTCACCCTAACCGTCTCTCTAACCCTAGCCGTCAACATAACCCTAACCCTAGGTCTAATCCTAACCCTAACCGTCTCTATAACCCTAGCCCTCTACATAAACCTAACCCTAGGTCCAATCCTAACCCTAACCGTCTCTCTAACCATAGCCGTCAACATAAGTCTAACCCTAGGTCCAATCCTAACCCTAACCGTCTCTCTAACCCTAGTCCTCAACATAACCCTAACCCTAGTTCCAATCCTAACCTTAATCGTCTCTCTAACCCTAGCCCTCAACATAACCCTAACCCTAGGTCCAATCCTAACCCTAACCGTCTCTCTAAAGCTAGCCCTCAACATAACCCTAACCCTAGTTCCAATCCTAACCCTAACCGTCTCTCGAACCCTAGCCCTCAACATAACCCTAACCCTAAGTCCAATCTTCACCCTAACCGTCTCAGTACCCTAGCCCTCAACATAACCCTAACCCTAGGTCTAATCCTAACCCTAACCGTCTCTCTAAACCTAGCCCTCTACATAAACCTAACCCTAGGTCCAATCCTAACCCTAACTGTCTCTCTAACCATAGCCCTCAACATAAGTCTAACACTAGGTCCAATCCTAACCCTAACCGTCTCTCTAACCCTAGCCCTAAACATAACCCTAACCCTAGTTCCAATCCTAACCCTGAACGTCTCTCTAACCATAGCCCTCAACATAACCCTAACCCTAGGTCCAATCCTAACCCTAACCGTCTCTCTAAAGCTAGCCCTCAACATAACCCTAACCCTACTTCCAATCCTAACGCTAACCGTCTCTCTAACCGTAGCCCTCAACCTAACCTTAACCCTAGGTCCAATCCTAACCCTAACCGCCTCTCTAAACCTAGCCCTCTACATAACCCTATCCCTAGGTCCAATCCTAACCCTAACCGTCTCTCTAACCCTTGTCCTCAACATAACCCTAACCCTAGGTCCAATCCTAACCCTAACCGTCTCTCGAACCCTAGCCCTCAACATAACCCTAACCCTAAGTCCAATCTTCACCCTAACCGTCTCAGTACCCTAGCCCTCAACATAACCCTAACCCTAGGTCTAATCCTAACCCTAACCGTCTCTCTAAACCTAGCCCTCTACATAAACCTATCCCTAGGTCCAATCCTAACCCTAACTGTCTCTTTAACCATAGCCCTCAATATAAGTCTAACACTAGGTCCAATCCTAACCCTAACCGTCTCTCTAACCCTAGCCCTAAACATAACCATAACAGTAGGTCCAACAAGAACCCTAATCCTTTCTCCAACCCTAGCCCTCAACATAAGCTTAACCCTAGCTCCAATTCTAACCCTAATAGTCTCTCTAACCCTAGCCCTCAGCACAACCCTAACCCTAGGTCCAATCATAACCCGAACTGTCTCTCTAACCCTAGCCCTCAACATAACCCTAACCCTAGGTCCAATCCTAACCCTAATCGTCTACCTAACCGTAGCCCTCAACCTAACCGTAACCCTAGCTCCAATACTAACCCTAATAGTCTCTCTAACCCTAGCCCTCAACACAACCCTAACCCTAGGTCCAATCCTAAACTTAATCGTCTACCTAACCCTAGCCTTCAACCTAACACTAACCCTAGCTCCAATCCTATCCCTAATCATCTCTCTAACCCTAACCCTCAATACAACCCTAACCCTAGGTTCAATCGTAACCCTAATCGACTCTCTAACGTAGCCCTCAACATAACCCTAACCCTAGGTTGAATCCAAACACGAATCGTCGCTCTAACACTAGCCCTTAACATAACCCTACCCCTAGGTCCAATCCTAACCCTAATCGACTCTCTAACCGTAGCCCTCAACATAACCCTAACCCTAGGTCTGATTATAACCCTAATCGCCTATCTAACCTTAGCCCTCAACATGACCCTAACCCTAGCACCAATCCTAACACTAATCGTCCACCTAACCCGAACCCTCAACATAACGCTAACCCTAGCACCAATCCTAAACCTAATAGTCTCTCTAACCCTAGACCTAAACACAACCCAAACCCTAGGTCCAATCCTAACCCTAATCCTCTACCTAACCCTAGCCCTAAACATAACCCTAACCTTAGGTCCAATCCTAAACCTAATCGTCTATCTAACCCTAGCCCTCAACATAACCCTAACTCTAGCTCCAATCCTAACCCTAATTGTCTACCTAATCCTAGCTCTCCACATAACCCTAACCTTAGGTCCAATCCTAACCTTATTTGTCTACCTACCCTAGGCCTAAACATAACCCTAACCCTAGGTCTAATCCTAACCCTAATCGTCTACATTACCCTAGCCCCCAACATAACCCTAACACTAGCTCCAATCCTAACCCTAATCGTCTACCCAACCCTAGCCCTCAAATTAACCCTAACCCTAGCTCCAATCCTAACCCTAATCGTCTCTCTAATTCTAGCCCTCAACATTACCCTAACCCTAGGTACAATCCTAACACTAAATGTCTATCTAACCCTAGCTCTAAACATAACCCTAACCCTAGGTCAACTCCTAACCTGAACCGTCTTTCTAACCCTAGCCCTCAACATAACCCTAACCCTAGGTACAATCCTTACACTAATCGTCTATCTAACCCTACCCCTAAACATAACCCTAACCCGAGGTCCAATAATAACCCTAATCGTCTGTCTAACCCTAGCCCTCAACATAACACTAAGCCTCGGTCCAATCCTAAACCTAATCGTCTACCTAAACCTAGCCATCAACATAAGCCTAACCCTAGCTCCAATTCTAACCCTAATAGTCGCTCTAACCCTAGCCCTCAGCACAACCCTAACCCTAGGTCCAATCCTAACCCGAACTGTCTCTCTAAGCCTAGCTCTCAACATAACCCTAACCCTAGCTCCAATACTAACCCTAATCGTCTACCTAACCCTAGCCCTCAACATAAGCCTAACCCTAGCTCCAATCCTAACCCTAATAGTCTCTCTAACCCTAGCCCTCAACACAACCTTAACCCTCGGTCCAGCCCTAACTCGAAATGTCTCTCTAACCCTAGCCCTCAACATAACCCTAAACCTAGGTCCAATCCTAAACCTAATCGTCTACCTAACCCTAGCCCTCAACCTAACACTAACCCTAGCTCCAATCCTATCCCTAATCATCTCTCTAACCCTAACCCTCAATATAACCCTAACCCTAGGTCTGATCCTAACCCTAATAGTCTATCTAACCCAAGCCCTCAACATAACCCTAACCCCAGCTCCAATCCTAACCCTAATGCTCTACCTAATCCTAGCTCTCAACATAACCCTAACCCTAGGTCCAATCCTAACCCGAACTGTCTCTCTAAGCCTAGCCCTCAACATAACCCTAACCCTAGTTCCAATCCTAACCCTAATCGTCTACTTAACCCTAGCCCACAACATAACCCTAACCATAGCTCCAATCCTACCACTAATCGTCTCTCTAACCCTAGCCCTCAACATAACCCCAACCCTAGCTCCAATTCTAACCTTAATCGTCTATCTAACCATAGCCCTCACCATAACCCTAACCCTAGGACCAATCCCAACCCTAATCGTCTATCTAACCCTAGCCCTCAACATAACCCTAACCCTAGCTCAAATCCTAACCCTAATCGTCTACCTAACCCTAGCCCTCAACATAACCCTAACCCTAGGTCCAATATTAACCCTAATCCTCTACCTAACCCTAGCCCTCAACATAACCCTAAACCTAGGTCCAGTCCTAACCCTAATCGTGTATCTAACGCTAGCCCTAAACATAACCGCAACCCTAGGTCCAATAATAACCCGTATCGTCTCTCTAACCGTAGCCCACAATATAACCCTAACCCTAGCTCCAATACAAAACCTAATACTCTCTCTAACACTAGCCCTCAACACAACCCCAACCCTAGGTCCAATCCTAACCCGAACAGTCTCTATGAACCTAGCCCTCAACATAACCCTAACCCTAGGTCCAATCCTAACTCGAACCTTCTCTCTAACCCAAGCCCTCAACATAACCATAACCCTAAGTCCAATCCTAAACCTAATCGTCCACCTAACCCTAGCCCTAAATATAAACCTAACCCTAGGTCCAATCCTGAATCGATCCGTCTCTCGAAACCTAGCCCTCAATATAACTCTAACCCTAGGTCCAATCCTAAACTTAATCATCTATCTAACCCTAGCCCTCAACATAACCCTAACCCTAGGTCCAATCCTAACCCTAATCGTCTACCTAACTCTAGCCCTCAACATAACCCTAACCCTAGCTCCAATCCTAACCCTAATAGTCTACCTTACCCTAGCCCTCAACATAAGCCTAACCCTAGCTCCAATCCTAACCCTAATAGTCTCTCTAACCCTAGCCCTCAACACAAAACTAACCCTAGGTCCAATACTAACCCGAACGGTCTCTCTAACCCTAGCCCTCAACATAACCCTAAACCTAGGTCCAATCATAACCCTAATCGTCTACCTAAACCTAGCCCTCAACCTAACCCTAACCCTACCTCCAATCCTAACCCGAACCTTCTATCTAACCCTATCCCTCACCATTACCCTAACCCTAGGACCAATCCTAACCCTAATCGTCTATCTAACCGTAGCCCTCAACATAACACTAACCCTAACTCCAATCCTAACCCTAACGTCCACATAACCCTAGCCCTCAACATAATGATATCCCAAGCTCCAATCCTAACCCTGGTAGTCTCTATAACCCTAGCCCTGAACACAACACTAACCCTAGATCCAATATTAACCCTAATCGTCTACCTAAACCTAGCCCTAAACATAACCCTAACCTTAGGTCCAATCCTAACCCTAATCGTCTATCTAACCCTAGCCGTCAAAATAACCCTAACCCTAGCTCCAATCCTAACCCTAATCGTCTACCTATCCGTAGCCCTCAACATAACCCTAACACTAGGTAAAATCCTAACCCTATTTGTCTATCTACCCTAGCCCTAAACATAACCCTAACCCTAGGTCCAATCCTAACCCTAATCGTCTACCTAACCCTAGCCCTCAAATTAACCCTAACCCTAGCTCCAATCCTAACCCTAATCGAGTCTCTAATCCTAGCCCTCAACATAACCCTAATCCTAGCTCCAATCCTAACCCGAACCGTCTCTCTAACCCTAGCCTTCAACATATCCCTAACCCTAGCTCCAATCCTAACCCTAATACTCTCTCTAACGCTAGCCCTCAACACACCCTAACCCTAGGTCCAATCCTAACCTGAACCGTCTCTCTAAACCTAGCCCTCAACATAACCCTAACCCTAGATCCAATCCTAACCCGAACCTTCTCTCTAACCCTAGCCCTAAACATAACAATAACCCTAAGTCCAATCCTAACCATAATCGTCTACCTAACCCTAGCCCTCAATATAACCCTAACCCTAGGTCCAATCCTAAACCGATCTGTCTCTCTCAACATAGCCCTCAACATAACCCTAACCCTAGATCCAATCCTAACCCGAACCGTCTCTCTAAACCTAGCCCTCAACATAACCCTAACCCTAGGTCCAATCCTAAATCGAACCGTTTCTCTAACCCTAGCCCTCAACCTACCTTCACCCTATGTCCAATCCTATCCCGAACTTTCTCTCTAACCCTAGCCCTCAACATAACCCTAACCCTAGGTCTAATCCTAACCCTAATCGTCTACCTAACCCTAGCCCTCAACATAACCCTAACCCTAGCTCCAATCCTAACCCTAATCATCTGTCTAACCCTATCCCTCAATATAACCCTATACCTAGGTCTGATCATAACCCTAATCGTCTATCTAACCCTAGCCCTCACCATTACCCTAATCCTAGGACCAATCCTAACCCTAATTGTCTATCTAACCCTAGCCCTCAACATAACCCTAACCCTAGCACCAATCCTAAACCTAATCGTCTCTCTAACCCAGCCCTGAACATAATCCTAACGCTAGGTCCAATCCTAACCTTAATCGTCTAACTAACGCTAGCCCTCAACATAACCAGAACACTAGCTCCAGTCCTAACCCTAATCGTATCTCTAACCCTAGACCTCAACATAATACTAACCCTAGTTCGGATCGTAACACCAATCGTCTATCTAACCCTAGCCCTAAACATAACCCTAACCCCAGATCCAATAATAACCCTAATCATTTTTCGAACCCTAGCCCTCAACATAACCCTAACCCTAGGTCCAATCCTATCCCTAATCGTCTATCTAACCCTAGCCCTCAACATAACCCTAATCCTAGGTTCATTCCTAACCCGAAAAGTCTCTCTAACCCTAGCCCTCAACATAACCCTCACCTAGGTCCAATCCTAACGCGAACCGTCTCTCTAACACTAGCCCTCATCATAACCGTAACCCTAGGTCCAATCATAACCCTAATCTTCTACATTACCCTACCTTCAAATTAACTCTAACCCTAGCTCCAATCCTAAACCTAATCGTCTCTGTAACCCTAGCCCTCAACATAACCATAACCCTAGGTACAATCCTAAAACTAATCGTCTATCTAACCCTAGCCCTAAACATAACCCTAACCTTAGGTCCAATAATAACCCTAATCGTCTCTCTAACCCTAGCCCTCAACATAACCCTATCCCAAGGTCCAATCCTAACCCTAATCGTCTATCTAACGCTAGCCCTCAACATAACCCTTACCCTAGCTCCAATCCTAACCCTAATCGTCTACCTAACCCTAGCCCTCAACATAACCCTAACCCTAGGTCCAATCCTAAACCGAACCGTCTCTCTAACCCTAGCCCTCAACCTACCCTAACCCTAGGTTCAATCGTATCCCGAACCGTCTCTCTAACCCTAGCCCTCAACATAACCCTAACCCTAGCTCCAATCCTAACTCTAATAGTCTCTCTAACAATAGCCCTCAACACAACCCTAACCCTAGGTCCAATCCTAACCCTAATCGTTTAACTAACCCTACCCCTAAACATAACCCTAACCCTAGCTCCAATCCTAACCCTAATTGTCTACCTAAACCTAGCCCTCAACATAACCCTAAACCTAGCTCTAATCCTAACCCTAATCGTCTCTGTAACCCTAGCCCTCAACATTACCCTAACCCTAGGTCCAATCCTAACCCTAATCCTCATTCTAACCTTAGCCCTAAACATAACCCTAACCCTAGGTCCAATCATAACCCTAATCGTCTACATAACCTAGCCCTCAACATAACCCTAACACTAGCTCCAATCCTAACCCTAGTCCTCAAATTTTCACTAACCCTAGCTCCAATCCTAACCCTAATCGTCTCTCTAATACTAGCCCTCAACATAACCCTAACCCTAGGTCCAATCCTAACCCGAACCGTCTCTCTAACCCTAGCCCTCAACATAACCATAACCCTAGGTCCAATCCTAACCCGAACCGTCTCTCTAACCCTAGCCCTCAACATAACCCTAACCCTAGGTCCAATCATAACCCTAATCGTCTACATAACCTAGCCCTCAACATAACCCTAACACTAGCTCCAATCCTAACCCTAATCATCTACCTAACCCTAGTCCTCAAATTTTCCCTAACCCTAGCTCCAATCCTAACCCTAATCGTCTCTCTAATACTAGCCCTCAACATAACCCTAACCCTAGCTCCAATCCTAACCCTAATCGTCTACCTAACCCTAGCCCTCAACATAACCCTATTCCTAGGTCCAATCCTAACCCTAACAGTCTCTCTAACCCTAGCCCTCAACACAACCCTAACCCTAGGGCCAATCCTAACCCGAACCGTCTCTATAAACCTAACCCTCAACATAACCCTAACCCTAGGTCCAATCCTAAACCAAACCGTCTCTCTAAGCCTAGCCCTCAACCTACCCTAACCCTAGGTTAAATCCTATCCCGAACCGTCTCTCTAACCCTAGCCCTCAACATAACCCTAACCCTACGTCCAATCCTAACCCTAATCGTCTACCTAACCCTAGCCCTCAAATTAACCCTAACCCTAGCTCCAATCCTAACCCTAATCGAGTCTCTAATCCTAGCCCTCAACATAACCCTAATCCTAGCTTCAATCCTAACCCGAAGCGTCTCTCTAACCCTAGCCTTCAACATATCCCTAACCCTAGCTCCAATCCTAACCCTAATACTCTCTCTAACGCTAGCCCTCAACACACCCTAACCCTAGGTCCAATCCTAACCTGAACCGTCTCTCTAAACCTAGCCCTCAACATAACCCTCACCCTAGATCCAATCCTAACCCGAACCTTCTCTCTAACCCTAGCCCTAAACATAACAATAACCCTAAGTCCAATCCTAACCATAATCGTCTACCTAACCCTAGCCCTCAATATAACCCTAACCCTAGGTCCAATCCTAAACCGATCTGTCTCTCTCAACATAGCCCTCAACATAACCCTAACCCTAGATCCAATCCTAACCCGAACCGTCTCTCTAAACCTAGCCCTCAACATAACCCTAACCCTAGGTCCAATCCTAAACCGAACCGTCTCTCTAACCCTAGCCCTCAACCTACCTTCACCCTATGTCCAATCCTATCCCGAACTGTCTCTCTAACCCTAGCCCTCAACATAACCCTAACCCTAGGTCTAATCCTAACCCTAATCGTCTACCTAACCCTAGCCCTCAACATAACCCTAACCCTAGCACCAATCCTAAACCTAATCGTCTCTCTAACCCAGCCCTGAACATAATCCTAACGCTAGGTCCAATCCTAACCTTAATCGTCTAACTAACGCTAGCCCTCAACATAACCAGAACACTAGCTCCAGTCCTAACCCTAATCGTATCTCTAACCCTAGACCTCAACATAATACTAACCCTAGTTCGGATCGTAACACCAATCGTCTATCTAACCCTAGCCCTAAACATAACCCTAACCCCAGATCCAATAATAACCCTAATCATTTTTCGAACCCTAGCCCTCAACATAACCCTAACCCTAGGTCCAATCCTAACCCTAATCGTCTATCTAACCCTAGCCCTCAACATAACCCTAATCCTAGGTCCATTCCTAACCCGAACCGTCTCTCTAACCCTAGCCCTCAACATAACCCTCACCTAGGTCCAATCCTAACGCGAACCGTCTCTCTAACACTAGCCCTCATCATAACCGTAACCCTAGGTCCAATCATAACCCTAATCTTCTACATTACCCTACCTTCAAATTAACTCTAACCCTAGCTCCAATCCTAAACCTAATCGTCTCTGTAACCCTAGCCCTCAACATAACCATAACCCTAGGTACAATCCTAACACTAATCGTCTATCTAACCCTAGCCCTAAACATAACCCTAACCTTAGGTCCAATAATAACCCTAATCGTCTCTCTAACCCTAGCCCTCAACATAACCCTATCCCTAGGTCCAATCCTAACCCTAATCGTCTATCTAACGCTAGCCCTCAACATAACCCTAACCCTAGGTCCAAGCCTAATCCGAATCATCTACCTAACCCAGGCCTCAACATAACCCTAACCCTAGCTCCAATCCTAACCATAATCGTCTACCAAACCCTACCCCTCAACATAACCCTAACCCTAAGTCCAATCCTAACACTAATCATCTATCTAACCCTAGCCCTAAACATAACCATAACCGTAGGTCCAACAAGAACCCTAATCATTTCTCGAATTCTATCCCTCAACATAACCCTAACTCTAGGTCCTTTCCTATCCCTAATTGTCTACCTAACACTAGCCCTCAACATAACCCTAACCCTAGGTCCAATCCTAACCCTAATCAACTCTCTAACCGTAGCCCTCAACATAACCCTAACCCTAGCTCCATCCTAACCCTAATAGTCTCTCTAACCCTAGCCCTCAACACAACCCAAACCCTAGGTCCAATCCTAACCCGAACCGTCTCTCTAAACATAGCCCTCAACATAACCCTAACCCTAGCTCCAATCCTAACCCTAATCATCTACCTAATCCTAGCTCTCCACATAACCCTAACCCTAGGTCCAATCCTAACCCTATTTGTCTACCTACCCTAGGCCTAAACATAACCCTAACCCTAGGTCCAGTCCTAACCCTAATCGTCTACATAACCGTAGCCCTCAACATAACCCTAACACTAGCTACAATCCTAACCCTAATCGTCTACCTAACCCTAGCCCTCAAATTAACCCTAACCCTAGCTCCAATCCTAACCCTAATCGTCTCTCTAATTCTAGCCCTCAACATAACCCTAACCCTAGCTCCAATCCTAACCCTAATCGTCTACCTAACCCTAGCCCTCAACATAACCTTAACCCTAGGTCCAATCCTAAACCGAACCGTCTCTCTAACCCTAGCCCTCAACCTACCCTAACCCTAGGTTCAATCGTATCCCGAACCGTCTCTCTAACCCTAGCCCTCAACATAACCCTAACCCTAGCTCCAATCCTAACTCTAATAGTCTCTCTAACCCTAGCCCTCAACACAACCCTAACCCTAGGTCCAATCCTAACCCTAATCGTCTAACTAACCCTACCCCTAAACATAACCCTAACCCTAGCTCCAATCCTAACCCTAATTGTCTACCTAAACCTAGCCCTCAACATAACCCTAAACCTAGCTCCAATCCTAACCCTAATCGTCTCTGTAACCCTAACCCTCAACATTACCCTAACCCTAGGTCCAATCCTAACCCTAATCCTCATTCTAACCTTAGCCCTAAACATAACCCTAACCCTAGGTCCAATCATAACCCTAATCGTCTACATAACCTAGCCCTCAACATAACCCTAACACTAGCTCCAATCCTAACCCTAATCGTCTACCTAACCCTAGTCCTCAAATTTTCCCTAACCCTAGCTCCAATCCTAACCCTAATCGTCTCTCTAATACTAGCCCTCAACATAACCCTTACCCTAGCTCCAATCCTAACCCTAATCGTCTACCTAACCCTAGCCCTCAACATAACCCTATTCCTAGGTCCAATCCTAACCCTAACAGTCTCTCTAACCCTAGCCCTCAACACAACCCTAACCCTAGGGTCAATCCTAACCCGAACCGTCTCTATAAACCTAACCCTCAACATAACCCTAACCCTAGGTCCAATCCTAAACCGAACCGTCTCTCTAAGCCTAGCCCTCAACCTACCCTAACCCTAGGTTAAATCCTATCCCGAACCGTCTCTCTAACCCTAGCCCTCAACATAACCCTAACCCTAGGTCCAATCCTAACCCGAACCGTCTCTCTAACCCTAGCCCTCAACATAACCCTAACCCTAGGTACATTCCTAACCCGAACAGTCTCTCTAACCCTAGCCCTCAACATAACCCTAACCCTAGGTCCAATCCTAAGCCTAATCGTCTGCCTAACCCTAGCCCTCAACATAACCCTAACCTTAGCTCCAATCCTAACCTTAATCATCTCTCTAACCCTATCCCTCAATATGACCCTAACCCTAGGTCTGATCATAACCCTAATCGTCTATCTAACCCTTGCCCTCACCATTACCCTAACCCTAGGACCAATCCTAACCCTAATCGTCTATCTAACCCTAGCCCTCAACATAACACTAACCCTAGCACCAATCCTAACCCTAATCGTCCACCTAACCCTAGCCCTCAACATAACGCTAAACCTAGCTCCAATCCTAACCCTAATAGTCTCTCTAACCCTAGCCCTCAACACAACCCAAACCTAGGTCCAATCCTAACCCTAATCGTCTACCTAACCCTAGCCCTAAACATAACACTAACCTTAGGTCCAATCCTAAACCTAAACGTCTATCTAACCCTAGCCCTCAACATAAACTTAACCCTAGCTCTAATCCTAACCCTAATCGTCTACCTAACCCTAGCCCTCAAAATAACCCTAACACTAGCTCCAATCCTAACCCTAATCGTCTACCTAACCCTAGCCCTCAAATTAACCCTAACCCTAGCTCCAATCCTAACCCTAATCGTCTCTCTAATCCTAGCTTCAACATAACCCTATCCGTAGGTACAATCCTAACACTAATCGTCTATCTTACCCTAGTCTTCAACATAAACCTAACCCTAGGTCCAATACTAAACCTAATCATCTCTCTAAC